>NW_026585580.1:15977434-16044378 GCF_907164565.1 Psammomys obesus | reverse complement strand
GAAAGAAAGAAAGAAAGAAAGAAAGAAAGAAAGAAAGAAAGAAAGAAAGAAAGAAAGAAAATAACATTGGTGAAATTAAGAAGCACTATTGAGGGATTATGGCAGTGTAACAGGCACTAGGGGTAGATTTTAAATGACCCCTAAAGCTCATGGGCAGACATCAGGTCCAATGCAGCAGTGTTCAGAGACGGGGCCCTTGGGAGGTAATTGCATTATGACGGCTCAGACCACACCAATGGATCAACGCTCTTCTAGCTTCCTTTGCCACGTATTTCTGCCATGATGGATTTACTGCGTTGTAGGCCCCAAAGCCACAAGGCAAATCAGCTAAGGACGGAAACTCTCTTAAACTTCAAACACAGCCCTTCCCTCGCACAAGCTCGCTCCTCACAGCAGCAGGAGCTGACTCTCACTCTTGGGCAGCAGTTTCTCTGTTCTTTCACTGTCTGGACATGTGCCTAATCACTTTCCCCTGCTGGGATGTCAGTGCTTTCCCACCGGCTTACCAGTGCCGCCTGCTAGCTTGAGGTCCTTCCCTACCAGAACTAGCCATTTCCCTAAACTTCAGTGTTTAAGAAATGTTATGAGCTAAAACTGCTCTTAAGACCTCTGGTGCCTTAGTGATAGTAAAACGATATATTCAGCGAGGACGGTAAAATATCTTGGTTTTAGGTACAGCTGGGTTTTCAAAAACAGCACCGCTGTCGAGGGAGAGATGCAATAAGTAAAGGAGAGTGTTGTTCCTGATATTACCATCACTAAGCAAGAACTTGCTCAAGTCTCAACACAGGAGCCATGAAGAGCTAATAGCTTATAATAGGAATATCATATAATAGCTTTTTAATATGTACATATAAAATATATATTATTTATGTTACATAATATATAATATACAATAATACCAATATATATGTATATATACTGCTACACACCAGTGATCCCAGCACGTGGGAGGGAGAGACAGGAGTACCAGGAGTTCAAAACCATCCGTGGCTACATAGATACTAAGAGGTCAGGCTAGGAAGTAATTTTAGAGTGGCCTGATTGAGTTGAGGATCTCAATGAGTGAGTGTGTAACACCTGGAATTTCACTGAAGCGGTCAAGAGCACTGAATGCTCAGGAAGAAGAAAGGGAGGGGCAGCTTTTAAATGGGTAAGAGGAGCCCAGCCGAGAGCTGCGCTATTAAACAGACAGTAATAAGATGACTGTTGCTGTTGTTTAAGTACCACACGGGGCCTTTTTCCTAATCCATAAACATTAGCTCACAGATTTGAGTGGTGGGGGCATGTAATGCAGGACCAGGAGCGCCACAGGGTCTGTGACACAGCGAAGGTAGCCGAAATAGATGATGTAAAAAATTGCATAAAGAGAGAAAGCTGAGCACACGGCCCTGCGCTGCCTCCCATCTGTTTTCATTACTTCTTTCAAATTTCTTCCCTTCTCACCTCCCAGTTCAGTAATTTCCCCATTATCCCAACAACGCAACAAATAAGAGCAGCAGCTACTGTGGTGAAAAAGGGCACATCAGACCGAGTGATGATATAAAAGCACCAGACACAGGGACGCAGAAAGATAATTCCCTAGCAATAACGGAAAATTATCCTTACAGAGCAGCCAAGAAGCAGAGCCTCGAGAGGCAAGATCACCATCAGATGGACATAGATTCGGAGTAACTGCTGAAAACAGACTAACAGACTAAGGAAGGAGATGATGGTCCCCCGACACACAGATCCCCGAGGGGGATGCTCCAGGTTCAAGGGCACCACCCAGGAGCAAACGGGAGGGCAGGCAACATGCAGTGATATGGTAGAAAACGGGCAAGTGCGGGGCTGCCGGCACACTTAACCAGCGTGTGAGTGAGAAAGGTTAAAGGTTACGGGCAGCCGTCTCATGTCAGCCACGGTTGCGGCTCACCGTGAGTTGGCCAGCACTTGCTCATTCCTTCCTGTTTGTTCTGAGCTCTTCGTGTTGCGGCACTTGAGTCTCACTTCACCGTCTGCCACAGTGCCCGACACTTCTCGATCCTGTGCAGACTCATCACCAGGTCGGGATTCCCTTTCCTGGGTCCTGGAAGTTCATGGGGTTATTTGTTCTCCATGAGCTTTGGAAAACAAACCTTAAGCTATCAAGTAGGCCTGAGTATGGTGTCAAATAGAAGCTTTTGAAATGTTTTTTGCTTTTCCTAAGGTTGTTGGCCTGTACAAATTTTCTACATCACTTTAAGCCAACTTGGGGGACACTTTTATAATCCTATGAGTTATCTACATTTTCAAATGCAAATAATTACAACTAGTTTGCAATAAAAAAAATTGCAGAGTCCCAAAAGCTAAGAGAGAAGCACAGAGCACTCTGCTCTTGAGGGACCCCCAAGAGCCCTTTGGCTCTCAGACACCGGCTTTCTGGCCGGGGATGGTTCTGATATTATGTGACCTAGTTTTTTATACTTGGTTGCAATGCCTTGAGAGGCCGAGTGGATGTCACAGGAGGAAGAACCGCAAGTGTGCAGGCTCCCATTGTATTCGTATCTTTCTGCTTCGTTTATAGTTCTCCCAGATGTTTCTCTGCATCTGTTCCACCGCCTGACATCATTCTCTCGTTAAACCCAATCCTCCTCTCACACAAAGCGCTATGGGTGTTTATCGACTACATGGCCTGGGTGCTCCCTCCTCTCTGAAATCTATGACAGCGAACCCCTGCTTAGCCCCAGAGCCCTGAACTCTCCTACGAGCCCCTGGCATTACCGTTCTTAATAAATCCCTACCAAAAGACTTGCCTTGGTGTCCCTCTCAAAACCCAGAGGCCTGGTAATGTAACATTGTCATCGTTTCTTGTTTCAAACCTTTGACCACAATCCATGTTAGTACTTGAACATATTTTGAATGACTGACTGTTGAGAACTCTTTTCCTGCAAAATCCGACGGGCAATCACGGTCACCGACAATCTTTCTGTCCTCTCCTGTTGCCTTGAATGTGCCCTTTTGTTGCTGTTTTGGTTAGAAACTGGTCCTGGCTTGCTGCGGTGACTGTGAGACCACCCCTCCCAGCACTTTTTGCTGTTGTTGTTCATTTAGTGGCAGGCTGGATTGTTCTTGTGAGCTCTGTTCTTGTTCCTGCCACCCAAATGTGACATTTCTGATCCTGCGCTAGAGGCCAGGCTTGGGAATGCTCGTGGTCACTCTGGGAGGATGGAGACTTTCGGGCAGAGCTCTGTTTTCTCTTCTTCCCCAGCTGTGAAGCTTCACTAACTGCCAGTTGGCTTCTCAGTTGAATTCATCAGTGCCTGGCGCACAGATTGCTTCACAGGCTAATCCAATCAACATTAGGGTGCTTAGAAAATGCATTTCGTTCAGCCAGTTTCTGAAATTACTTCTGTCTCATTCTGTTCTGTGCCTTCATGAAAGCAGCTGCTCAGCAGCTGACCTACATGTGCAGTAAATGCTTCACCTCTCACAGGCGACTTTTGTCAAAACTCAGCTCCAACTTCTGCCTGTTGCCCATTACACAGTATTTCCAGAAGGCTCTGCAGCTTTCTACCATATATATGAGCAGGACACACACATATATACGTATTTATATATGTGTATATATATTAATGAGCAGGAGATATGTGAGTATATATATATATATGAATAAGCAGGAGATATATGTGTATTATACATGTGTATGGATATATATCCACATATACCCTGTATATACATATGTGTGTATCTGTATGTTGTATATAAACATATACATGTATATAGACATATGTGTGTCCTATAGACATGTATATGTTTATATATACACATATATGTGTGCATATATGGATAAATATGTGTGTAGGACATATATGTATGCATACATACGCATATGTATAGAAAGGATATATACATGTGTGCATATATAGATAGATACAGATATAGATACATATGGATAATATATTACTGTAATATCTCCAAGCCACTACTCTGGAACTAAGTATGGCTGTGTTATATGACACTGTTTCTGGGAAGATGTGAGCAAACCTCTACTCACCTCAGAGAACCAATGACAGACCAAAGTAAAAATATTACAACAGTCCAACTTGGTGATTCATCTTGCTTTATTGGAGTTACTTGCTAGAGCAGAAATGACTAAAAGACAGCGGTGCCAAGTGCCCACACACGTGAGAGCTCACCACAGCTCGAACCCTGTAGCACAGTTCACGATGTGCAGGCAGCTGAGGAGGTCAGAGTGTGACCCCTGACGGCTCGGTTAGCTGTGTTGGCTGGTCTCTCTGAGGCAGCTTGCTGGTCTAAACCTCCTTTAGGCACTTACCCGAGAGTATCTCTCAGCAGTCCTTACTCACTATAACCTTGGTGAGGAAGGGGGTCTAGTGAATCTGAGCAGCTTTAGGGACTTCCTGAAGCCATTGAGCTGTGTACTTCCTGAGCTTACAAAGCTTCCCTGCAGGATGGACTATTTCACCTCCTCAGAACCTGTCTTAGAGGTTCCTTCCAAGACGAAATGCTTTATCTCAGAGAAACTGAGAGAATGCACCTGAAGAGAATGCCAAGGTTTCCTTCGAGAAAGCTTCAGTAGCTGAGCACCTGGTCTCATAGCTTCCTCAGAGGACAGCTTAGATCACTGAGTTCCCAGTCCTTCTTCTTTGAAATATTTGTGTTTCTTTTAAAGCTGTGCACTGTATCGTCACCAACACAGATAGATGTTGCTATTGTTTTATACAGTTGTCTTATAATTCATATAGAAAAAATAATGATAAACACATACTACATTTATATTCTTTTGTGTTTATCTATAAAATTACCTTTGTCAATGCTATTTGCAATTTAAAAAAATATAACATTTTTTTGGGCCCATTGAGCCATGGTTATTATCTGGAAATAAGCTTTGAATGAGCTACAATCCCTTTTCAACTTCTCTGTGAATTCTAGGTATTGAATTTTGCTGTGATCTTGGGCCAGGTTGGAGAGGACAGGGACACAAATAAAATGCCACAAACTTCAGTGACCTCACTAAAATTCAGTCTTTGTATGGAATACATATTCTCTAAATTATTGCAAGCCTTTGGTTATTCAAAGTTCTGAAAAGTTGGTTGTGATTTTTTTTTTTTTGCCCAATTTTTTCATTCCTGTTTCAAAGGAAATAAAAATTTAAAGTCCTTACTATGATTACTTTTTCTTCGATCATACTCTCTGCCTCATGGTGATATTTTGTTCTTGATATTGATCATCCCTTTTTTTCCCTCTGTTTTGATTACCAATGACATGAGGTCTTAATTAATGCAAGTAATTATTTTGAAGAGACAAGTTTTTGTCTCCTTGACTTTTTTCTATTGATATCCAATCTTTAATTTTATACTCTGATCTTTATTTTTTTACTTCTACAGATTCTATTTTCTCCTTCTCTTTTTTTGAGATAAGAACTTAGTCTATTTGAGCCTTCCACCCTTTCTAATTCAATCATTTAATGCCACAAAATCTCCTCTCAGTTCTGCTCTAGCTGCTCCCATGCTTTATTTGCATTCGTGTTATAATTTTTCATGTCTACATTTGTGCTATGAATTTTGTTTGAGCTGTCCCATTTTACCTGTGGATCATTTAATTTCTCATGCTCAGAAACTTTCTGTTCCCTTTCTTTTCCTAAGGAAAGTTTCCTGAGGAAACTCTATTACGATTACAGAATGTACTCTTTGAGGTTCAAATACTTTTAACTGTGGTCCAGTTTGTTTTGAGACGTGGGATATGGTCTGTCTTGGTCAATGCTCATGGTTGTGTGAAGGGTGATCCTCTGCTGGTGCCTGGTGTTCAGTCTGTGCCAACCCACCAGACCTGTTATGATGTGCACCTTTACATCTTTGTCCATTTTTTATAAGTCTAGCAATCCTAGCAGGTTCTGAAAAGATGTTAAAATTTCCCGTATAAAACACAGTTTACTGTTCTTGTTTTGTTTATGCTTTTTAGTTTTAGCCCACTAAATTTTGCTTTCAAGTAATTCAAGGTTCCCTTGTTGGGTTCATGCACATGTCTTTTTGCTACATTGATTCTTTTTTTTCATTATGTAATATCTTCTTACATCTATTAGTTTTTCCCCTCTAGGCGTACTTATCAGATATTAACAATGAATGAGGGGTTTTGTTTTTCCTTTAAAAACACACACCAAAAAAAAACCTCTCAATGTTTAAACTAGTAAATACTTTTAGCCATTTATATGTCACATTAAGAATTAAACAGGAGCTATCATAAATGATTTTTATTATTCTAATAATGAAGTGTGTGATTTCAGGACAGTGGTTGCATGGCATGTATTGTCATTTAATTTTTAATCTACCAATATCATTGACTTTGAAATGAGTTTGCTTTAAACAATAAATATTTGGACTTTTTAAAAATTCAGCTAGTCTCTGTCTTTTGATTGTTTTTCTAGACTACTTACATTTAAGTTAGTCACTTGTGTTTGTGTCTGCTATTTAATTACTTTTCTCTTTGTTGTCTGTTTCTTGCTGTTTTTCATTTTTACCAACTTGATTTTTCTAAGTTCATCTTTTCTTTTCTATGTATACAGCACACATGTATACACATAAGTCCACATGAATGATAGCTAGAGAATTGATGGTACAGAATTTCAGATCTCATAATTTTTCTATGACATCAAATATAATAAACAATAAAATGTGTGGCTCTAAAGACTCATGAGGAGAGGGAGACCCAGAACAGTTTTGGCTGTTTACTGTTGAGGCTCACCTGGTGCTCTCGGCTGGCTGGCTACCACAGCCAGGAGAATGCACCTGCGGGATGCTTCACAACGCTTACCTTCCATTGGTCACCTTCCTCCAGGTGGGGACGCAGGACGCCTGCTACAGTGCTGTTCCAGCGTGTCATCTCCCTACCACACCCGAGGTGTCTCCTTGGGTTGCTAGTCGTGTTTGCTGCGACAGTGCTGTTCGCGCCATCTTGTGGGGATGTTGCGAAGAGAGTTACATTTCGATTGTAATTTTTACCCTTTCCTTTATTGGACAAAAGTTTTATAACTTTTAGCCTTATTTTATACTCTCTGTCCTTGTAAAAATTATTACCATGTATTTTAATTAAATATGCACCTTAAGCTTTATATGATATTTATTTCAGTTCTGTTATGAAATAGTGTGACACAACACTTACATAATACTATTGTTTGTAGTAATGTAACAATATATAGTATATACAATATTAGTACATAATAATGAAAATAGAGAATATTAACATGCCTTTAGGCAGAATTAAATAGCAATTACTTTTACCTATTTGTGTTTTAAAAAGAGTTTTCCTACGCTTTTAGGAACAGACTCCAGCATTCAGGGTAGTTGTTTTTTTTGTTGTTGTTTGTTTTTTGTTTTTTAGCTTTATGGCTCGAAGGCTTCATTCTCTTGCTATGAGAAAGTGAAAGGAGAAAAAGCCTCTCTCTGAGCCTGGCTCCTCTGCCCTGTGTTTCCCATGGCAGGACCCATGGTTCATCGTTGTACTTGCAGGTAGGAGGTTGTGTTGATGGTGTTTGCCACCTCTGAGCTTCACACTGCCCCACAATGGCTCGTTGGAGTCTTTCTGTGCTTACATTCAAGTAGGATTCTGAGGTGTTCTTGCATCTGCTAGTTACGGCTCACTATTGGGGTCCCCACATACGCAAGGCCTGTTGGGGTATTCTTCCCATATAGCCGCGCCTCTTATGTGAAAACCCACTTCGGGGGACAGTCTCCAGCTGCACTTTGCATCTTTGGATGCCTTCTCATTTAGTGTTATGGCGGAGGTGGCATTTCGTTTCCTGGACTGAGTTTCTAGTTCACCTTTAGGTGGTTTGAGAAAGCCAGAAAGCTATGATGTGTTTTCCCCAACTGGGAATCTTCCCTTACCTTTTCTTTTTTTTCTTGTTTCCTGCAAACTAGTCATCCACTCTCAGACTCTCCAGCCCTCACTCTGGTCTCTTATAGCTGCTGCTCCTACTTGAGTTGACTTCTCTGGCGCCTAACCAAAAATGCAATGGTTTTGGAAAAGAGAGACTTGATTGTCTTCATTCTAGGTGCACTCCTTGCCATGGGACCCAGGAGTTGCCATGACAACCCACCCCAGTGCAGCTACACCTCTAGTCCCATGAAAGAGAACGCAGCCTTCAGACCTTGTGTGTCTGTCTTTCTTCTATATGTGAGGAAAGTTGTTTTCAAATAAACCAGTGGAAGGACCAAAGTTTCACAGCATCATGAAGTAGCTTGTGGGTGATCTGACATAAGCCCAGTGGCCTCTCTGCATCATCTCCCACTGAGCCTGACAGACTGCAGAATCCTCATGAGCACAAGGGACCTGGCAACAACTTCTAGGGGCTTCTATAGACTCTGAGCTTTTACTTTTCCTAAAATACAGTCTGGTCCTGCTGTCAGCCACGGCCATGAATAGCTCACTTTTCCAAAGCACACCACAGTACTGCTTTTCACTGTGACTGTGGACACGATGCTCTCCACAGCCTTTCCTTTCATCTGAAATAGAAGAGAAAGCAGCCTGTCCCTCAGAGTCCTTCCTCTTCCTCCCCGCCGCCTTTCTGTGTGAGCTGCCCTTTACTTGGCTTCTCGATACTTGTTATCTTTTCTCTTGAAAATTTCTCCACTGCCATTTTTTAAAGTAATGATTTTAAAAGAGAAAAAATAATTTAAAAGTATAAGCTAGGGTGAGGAGATGGCTGTGTGGAGGAAGAGCAGGGCTTCTCGGGACCTGAGTTCAGTTCTCAGCACACCGGTCAGGCAGCTGCACTCACAACGCCAGCTTTGGGGGATCTGATCCCCTCTGCTGGCTTCCACAGACACTCATTTACATGTGGCCTATACACATAGAGTTATACACACGTATGTATAAAGATAAATTTTTTAAAAGGTCTTTTTAAAATAGTTAAAATTAACATTATACAGAAGCACAAACTTGCCAGCCAGCATGTGTGGGTAGATAAGTGTATTTGTTTCCAAGGCATGTCGGGGAATCTCTTCTCAGCCTTCCCTGTGACAGATGGATTGGCTCTCCTTTGCCATCCGCTTGTTTGGCCATTGTATTTATCTATTTGCAGATCTTCATCCTCAGTACATCTCACCAAATCCACAATCCAGCATGAGAAGCCCTTAATGTTCTTCCCGGCCTCATCCACACAAACCCTGGTCTTCCTTAGTCCTCCTCTGAGATTGTATGCTCTGGGGCTGAATAGCCATTTGGCTCAACCAGTAGGTTTACAAACTCTGATACTGGAGAGACTTTTTTTTTTTTTCAGTATAAAACTGCCCTCAATTGCTTCCTTCCAATCTTCCTCCCTGCCAGCTTACTCATCACACTGAAAATATAAATTGCCTATCCCTTTCATTTACCTGATCATGTTTTCCTTTCCTCTCTGTGTTTTTGTTACAACTTGCCATATGCTGTGCATATCGGGGTATCAGAGTACCCTGGCATCTGTGTGGTGAGGGCTCTCCTGGCTTAGGTTGAAGTCTGACAACCCCAGACAGTCACTTATTTGTGCTCAGTCTATCATGATGGACTCCCTTTTCTCATCAGGGTTCTAAAAGCGCCCCCTGATCTGTGTGGCCCCAGGTGTTGTAAGGAATGTCACATAGCCCTCAGGGCAGATGACAAGCCGGACCTTTTCCTGATAAGAAAATCATTCCAGTAAGCATATGGGAATTCCTAGAAACGCCCCACCCTGCTAAGAATCTAAGTCTTCAGCTGTGACCTTCAACTGTGCTTGGAGATTTTCCCCTCATCCCTAGGGTAATTAGGTACTGTGCACTCCTTCTTGTGACAGGACCGACCGTGCTGCTGCATGGAAAATGAGGCCCTGTACCACTACATGTAAACCAAGTGTCCCTAACCCAGAGAATCAAACACTTGCACCCTGGAAATCACTCCCACTGCCCAAGGTTTATAAATCCCTGATTTCAAATAAGAGTGCTGGGGCTGCATGCATGCTGGTTGGTTTTGTGATATCATCAGCCTTCCATCATGACTGCCCGAGATCTCTCATTTATCTCCTGCCAGGCCTCATCTTACTGGGCCTGCCCTCTGGCCCAGGCCACCCCAGGCGCTGTGTCTTCAGCTGCAAGCTGACAAGGCATGGGCTTTGGCCTGCACCTCTGCTGTGCTGAGCACAGCAGCTTAACCAAGAGCTGTAACAGTTTGGTATTGTCTCTGATGATCTCATTCTAAAAGACCTACATGGTAACACTCTGTGGGAAAACCTTTTCCACACCCTGGCACATGGGTCTCACCCTAAATGGCTCTAGCTGCCCCTGAGAGAAACAGAACCCCATTCTCTGTCTGGAGGCTGAAATCCAGGCTTCTGCCAAACAGAGGCCATAATGGTGAGTAAGGGATAAATCCAGATGCAAGGCAAGCACTCTATTGCTGAACTACAGGCCCATCCCCCTAACTTATTTTTATATCCACTGTGATGTAAACTGTGTGGGATCTAGGCTTAGTTGGGTTAAATGAAAGATAAATGAAAGAAGAGTCTATACATTAAGCAAAAGTATGCACAAAGCATGTAAGCACAGGGGGATCCTGAGCATACAAACACGGGGGAGACTTGGACAGTTCCATGCCTTTCAGAATTGACGATGGGGTGATTTTCACTTTTGCCTTGCATCTTTTTGGCCAATGAAAGAGTTGAGATAGGTTACCAGGCTTGGACTCATGCACCAGAGCACCACTCAATGGTCCCCTGAGAGCTTCTGTCCAGAAGGGCAGGCTGGTCCTCCAGCCTTCTCATTCCCAGGAGCTCATGCATCCCCAGATGTGGCTCAGCTTTGCCCTGCCAGAGCCTGACCATTGCCTTGAGAAATGAAGAAATGACTAATACTCTGCTATAGCTGGATCCTGAGGGAGCACTATTCCCAATTGTCTGAGAAGGTACCAGATTGAGTTTCAAAGTGGTTGTACAAGTTTGCACTCCCACTGGCAGTGGAGGAGGGTTCCCCTTTCTCCACATCCTTGCCAGTAGGTACTGTCACTTGTGTTTTTGATCTTAGCCATTCTGACGGGTGTAAGGTGGCGTCTCAGACTCCCTGGGCTATGGGGATGGAGTAGAACCCCATGAAAATGCAAACTGTGAAGGAGTCAGCTTAAATTTTACTTCTTTACCTTATTTTTGGCATGGTAGTCTGGAGGTTAGTCTCACAGAGACCTGATGGAAACAGATGCTCTTACCACTGTCTGTTCTTAAATAGGGAAGTCATCTGCAAGTGAACTTTTGGGCAAATTTTTACTGACTGATGTAGTTTTTACTTTAAGGAAGTTGCTTGTGGTTTGTTGCTTTAAAAACGCCATCCAAGTGTTGAATAAACAAGTCTTGAGTCTTGATCAGAATCCTGTCTTGACTCCATTCCTCACGTCTCTGCCCCTACCATTCCCACTCCTTCCTTCAGGTAACCCTGCTCAACTTGCCCCGTGGGACGGGACAAAACTGCCTGTGGCTCAGGTTCAAATGTGTGTTCCCGTTCAATAGTTCAAAGGCAGGACCCAAGACCAGAGATAATGCTTCTCTAAGCAGCACAGGTAACACCCCTGCTGCTAGTTGGTAGATCCCCTTTAAGCTTTGAGATATTGTTATGCCCAGTTCGTGAGACCCCCAAAGACCACCAGGAATTGACTCCACTGCAAATATGTGAGGGTTTATTTAATACAAGCTCAAGCCCGGGTTGCAGCAACCTCCTCGGTGAAGAAGAGGAGTGCAACGGGGCTGTCTAGAGGAAAAAGGGTTTTAAAGGGAAAAACCACAAGTGGCAGATTACATGCCTTGGTGTTACATAATTGGGTCAGGGAAATTTACTTTTGAAATGATTGGTTTACTTTAGGGCCCAAGACCATAAGCAATTCTGGCCTGGCCATTTGGGTCGGTTTCCTAGTATCTCTAGGGGGCAGGAAAAGAATGCAATAAAGTGTCCTGCCCCGCGGGACTCAGTTATTTGTGGGGGCGAAGGGGGTCAATCCTGAAAAAGATGGGGGAGAGAGAGAAAGGACACAAGCAGACGGTTGCCGGTCAAGTGTCTGCTTTATTGAACTTTGGTGTTTCTTTTAAAACGTGGTTCTGGCAGGGTGGGGGAGAGGGGCGAGAAAGGGGTAGTAGTAGTGGAAAAATACCAAGGCCCTTGGTGGGAAGTCCCCAAGGCTAAGAAGGTGGGTTAAAGAGTTACAAGGCCCGAAGATAACATCGGTGGTCACGGATGTGCCCTAAAGCAAACAGTTTCGGGAACAATGGGTCTTAAGAAACTATGGCCTGCTGACGTCCAGTGCTTATCTGGCAGGTCAGGCCCTTAGGAAGGGTCCCAGGGCTTTGTTCCCAACAATAAAGCTAGTTCCTCTCCCCCAGGTGGATGGACATGTCTCCACCTGGCTGGCCTTTGTTCAGGCTTGTGCTTTAAACTTTAAACCAATACCTCCAGCCAAAAAAACCCCTATTTTTTTAAATTATTTGGTCTTTTAATATAAAGAATTGTCCTTCCTGTTCCTGCAGGACCCTACAGCACAGGCCCTGGTGGATGAACCTAGGTGACCAAGAAGGAGCTGACTTAAAGATAACCAGTATGATTAAGAAAAAAACACAGAGCGGGGCTAGAAAATGGTGCAGTGGTTAAGAGTCTGTGTTCTTCTTTTGGAGGACCTGAATTAAGATCCCAGTACCCACATTCGGTGGCTCACCACCACCTGTAATTCAAGTTTCAGGAGACCCAATGTCCTGTTAAGGCCTCTACAAGTACCAATATCCATATGTGCATACACACATCTATGCATGCAACTAGAATAAAATCCTCAAAATGAGAACAGAACAAGAACAGAACCCTAGTTCTGATTCCCAGCTGCCAGTTGCCATGGCTGGGATGTTTCCTTCTGAACTGATGCTGGTGCTTAGTTTTGGTTGTAACAGTTTTAAAATCTGGGGCTTTTAAGGGTGAACAGGATATCAGGGTTCCACCCTCAGGGACAGAGTGGGATCCTTATCAAGGCAGTGACTGTCTGTCCTTTCCTTGCTCTCTGTCACACAAATGCAGGCTTGCCCTTCTGCCAGCACTGTGCTCCTGGACTCCTCAATCTCCAGAACTGTAAGCCAGACAAACCTCAGTTCTTTATAAATTACCCATGTTTAGGCATTTAATTATAGCAGTAGAAAATGAACTAAGACATAAATTAACCAAGACAGGTACAAAAGGAGTCTGGCAAGGAGCTCTTAATTGGGTTGGTAATTAGGCAGAAGTTAATGACAATAGATTTCTAAGAAAAGGGAGGCCAGCTGGCTGGGTGGGAAGTCAAATGAATGACTCTTCTCAAAGAGCAGAGAGAGGAAAATAAAAAGGAGGCCCTGAAACCAAGCCAGCCCAGGCTGCCCCAGGAGGGGCTGGCCGGCCCTGAGTCTACAGGCAGCACCTCCCAGTCCTGTGGAAACTCAAAGTAGCTAACCCACCTCATACTGTAAGACCTGGAGTCTCACAGCTCAGGAGCTCAGGATCGCACCCTTCCCAGGAACACTCACAGACTACAACTCAATGCAAAAGCAAGAGGTTTATTCCAATCGCGATGGGATCGCCCCTCCAAAGACAGGAGATGACCCTGAACATGCAAAGCACAGGGTTTTTATACCTGAAAATCAGACCACTTTTGCTATATACATTGATTGGTCAGCAAGAATAGCATGAAGATAGTTTACAGCTGGTTGTAGATAGTTTTTCTCAGAACAGTTCACGCTGTCCTTCAAGAGCTCTCTGCACCTGACTTCAATTCAAATAATCACAGTTGTTTTTCTCATTCCTCAATACTACCTCTAACATAGCACTGAGGTGACGTTGAAGTGACCCCCGGGAGTCCGTTATGACTAGGTAAAGGCTCCTGCAAACTAAGACACTGATCCACAGCTCTACCTTGATGGTACATAGGGAGCTGCCTCTCTGCTTGCCCCTGCCATGTTCCTGAGGTACAATCTGGCTTCTTTGCTACCCTCACCCCCAATCTGATGATACCCAGACATGGCACCATCTTGGCCACTCTAAAAATGACAGCCCTCCTATGTGGCCCTTTGCACTTTCCAGAGCATCCTATGCCTGCTGTTTCTTTTGATCCTGAAAACCATCCTCATGGTTGGGTATTGTTGTTGCTCCTCCATTAGCGCCTCTAGTTGCACAGTAACACATACAATCATGACTGAGCCCACGCTTCTGATGCCCCCCCCCCCCAGCAGTGCAGGAAAACAGGTTTGCTTTTCATTAATGAAGAGACATAAAAGTGTTACTGGAAATCCAAGGGAAGTTCCCAATCAAGCCACCATATGATGCCTGGGAAGTCAGGCTCCACTCTTGGGGTTGGGGTTCTTGATTCTGATAGCAAAAGAAACTAAGAATAGAACAGACTCATGCAAAGCCTGAGCACAGTTTATTAGAGAGCAAAAGCAAAGCCCCCGTGCAGGAAGCTGTGAGTCTCACAGTTACCTTGAAGAAGAGAATGGAGAGGAGAAGAAGGAAAGATGCCATGCTGCTTGAGATAGGGCAGCCACGGCAGCATAGTCAGGAAGCCACATGCCAGGGACAGAAGCTTTAGGAGAAGAGTAAGGATGTGAGAGTCAGGAAGTGGAAAGGAATTCTTGGGCTCTGGCCAGCATCAGAAAGGAAAAGGCAGAAGAGCAGACACAATCAGAGCTCAGAAAGGCAGGCAGATGCTCCTAGGGGACTGCACTAGGTCCCTTCCCAAGGTAGGGGCGGGGGCGGGGAGGACTCTTGGAAGAAGAAGCACATTATCTTAAGGTGGGATGGCCTTCGGAAGAGTGTCCTAGCCAGGTCCCTGACCTGCCCTGCTGGATTAACCCTTAAAGGACAACACAAGCAAATATCTGCATCTGGAGCTTCTCAACCTTCACAGCTCCTTGGGGGTCACATATCAGATGTTTACGTTACAGTTTGTAACCATAGCAAAATCACGTTACAAAGTAGCAACAAAGTGATTTTATGGTTGAGGGGCCTCACATGAGGAAGTGTATTAAAGGGTCACAGCACTAGGAAGGTGGAGAACCACTGCTCTAGAGTAGATTTTATTTTTGTATTTTTTTGTAGATTGTATTTTTGTATTAGTTAAATAGTCCTCAAGCAGGCAGAGGGGATATTTTCAGCCATCCTCCTGACAACTTGATTTTTTTTTTTCTATTTTGTTGGGGGCTGGTCTGATGCTGTGTTTTGATGCTAATTACTGGCCCTCAAGATCTGGTTACTTCCCGGATATACCTATCTTTGTTTTGTAAACCTGCCTAAGACATTATATCTGATTGGTTGATTAAAAGGCCTAAAACGTGGGCAGGGCAGAATGGGGTAGGCGTGGCTAAGGTTCCAGGGAGAGGAGAATCTCAGGAAGAATACAGACAGACAGACACGAAGAGAAAAGGTAGGAGGACTCCACAATGGGTTAGTGTGGGGAAGAAACCACATGGGATGGGAGAAAGGACTCAAAGGATGATATGGATGGAGAAGACACCCAGGTGAAGAATACACACAAGTATTTAAAAGATTATGGATGAAAGGTGGCTAGATGAGGATGGTTAAGGAGGATGGCTTTGGATGGGGGCTGGAAGATGGATGGTGAGGTTATTGAAATAGGGTACATAGAATTATCTGTCCAGCCCAAAATGCTTTAAGGCAATTATAAAATCTAACAGGTGTCTGTTTCATTTGATTGTGATAGCAAGTTAAATAATACCATCACAATAATTACAGGGTTAATAATAAATAATAATATACAGCCCAACATCCATTTTATTGCACTGTCTTTTTTTTTTCTGGAAATTATGAAACATATCTTCATAGAATAAAGGCCATGCCAACTAATGCCAGCCTTCCTAGAAAATGTATGAATCGCCAAAAGTAAGTTCTGTATTATTATTCTCTGCTTTCCGCAAAAATGTGCATTCCAACAGACATGATCACACCAAGCTCATAGAAATCCAACAAGGACTCAGGGAAAGCTGGCCATCCTATCTGCCATCAAGTGTAGCAGTGAAAAACAAAGCCATTGACAGCTGCTGGAAATCTGCTCAAATGCAAAAATAAAGATTTCTTTTCTTCCTTTAACTTTTTAATCCTCATGCATATCACAGCTGAAGGTAGGGTCTATGACTGTTTAGATTTTGAGTTGCTGAGGAAAGGAATCCTGACTAAGTGGAAGTCCTGAAAGGCCTGATGAAGAACAGCAATGCTCTTTGCCGAAGACTTGGTCATGGGAGCCATGGAGCCAATAGGCAAACAGAGGGAGATGGGCTCAGGAAGGGGGCAGGGCAAGGGTCCCGGGGTGGAGGACAGGGAGCCACAGGGAAATCAGTGACTCAGAGGGAAGCAACTGTGGACAGCCACTTCAAAGATTTCCATCGAGACTTCATTGTTCTCCTTTTTTCTGGAAATTATGAAACATATCTCCATGAAATAATTCTGACAGTTTATAAAGCACAGACTTAACTAAAAACTAGAATTAGGAGTATGAATTATTTTAAGATGTCTGTAACCAGTCTACTAACTGTATCTGAGGCTTCACAGGGAGGGCCTCCTCCACACATGCCCGCAGTCAGCAAATAACCACTGCTTTAACAGATTCACAGTGATTCAACTCATCTTTTTAATTTATTTGTTTATCCACTTTACATCCCAATCCTAGCCCCCTCCCTCCTCTGCTCCCAGTTTCTCCCTTCTTCCCTCTCTCTCCTGTTTCTCCTCCCCTACTCCTCAGAAAAAGGGAGCCCCCTCACCAACCTACCGCAGCACATCAAGTCCCATCAGGACTGGGTACATCCTCTTCCCCTGTGGCCAGGGGGAAGTGATTGAAAAGCAGGCAACAGAGTCCATGTCAGAGACAGCCCCCACTCCCCTTCCTAGGGAACCCATATGAAGACCAAGTTGCCTATCAGGTACAGATAGGTAGGGGGCCTAGGTCCATTCCATGCATGGTCATTGGTTGGTGCTTCAGTCTCCGCAAGCCCCCACCCTGGGCCCAGGTTAATTGGCTCTGTTGGTCTCCTTGTGGAGCTCCTTTCTCTTCAGGTCCTTCTATCTCCCTCCCTTACACACACACACACACACACACACACACACACACACACACACACACACCTCTTCCACAAAGCTCCCTATGCTCTGCCCAACGTTTGGCTGTGGGTCTCAGCATCTTTTTCAATCCACTGCTGGGTGGGGCCTCTCAGAGGACAGCTATGCTAGGCTCCTGTTTGCAAGCATAGAAAAGTGTCATTAATAGTGTCAGGGGTTGGCTGTCTCCCATGGGGTGGGTCTCAGGTTGGGCCAGGCATTGGCTGGACATTCCCCCAGTCTCTGCTCTATCTTTATCCCTGCACATCTTGTAGGCAGGGTAACTTTTGGGTTGAAGTTTTTGTGGGTGGGTTGGTGATCCCCTCCCTCTACTGGGAGTCCTGTCTGATTAGAGGGTGTCCTCTTCAGTCTCCATGACCCCCGCTACTAGGAGTCTCAGCTAGAGTCACCCCCTTATCCTCCCAGGAGCCTACCCTGTCATAGATCCAACTCATTTTTATTTCACACTTGTACATAAGCACACGATTCTGATGCTGGTTGAACACTAAACTTGCCAAAATTTGTGGCCGCTCCTATAATGAATGTGTATTTGAAATAAATTCCGATAAAATATTTCTTCACATCTCCAATTTTATTCCCAGCAAGATGTGAAATATCATTCCTAATTAAAAGCAGGGGATTGACATTTCAGTCACACTGGCGCAGAGGAATGGCAGTCAGCTGGCTGTGCCGTGTAAAGAACCCTCACAGAGGAAGACAGCGTCCAAAGTGAATGGGGTAACGAGAGCTCGTGAGGAGTCACCACAATAAATTATCCACTGGGCAAATAATAGCGCTAGGTTCTCTCTTAGAACCTATCAAATAGCCAGTCAGGGGTTCTTGGCCTCAGTAACGATGCTGGTTGAGGGTTCTATTTCACAGAGAGGAACTGAGATCAGTCAGAATGTGCTCGTGCCTGTAACGTCTACGCTATTGCAGCAGTAGGCAGTGTGATCTCGCTGGGACGGCGTCTCCTAAAGCTCACGGGGTTCAAGGCAGAGCGTGACTGACGGCTGCTGTTCTCCTTGGGCAGCATGTCTCTTCCAACATACGGAAGCTAGCCGGTAGGGATGGCAATTCCAGGTCAGTACCAGCTCAACTTCCCCACGTTTTATGACGCAGCTGTGTGGTGTTTTCAGCAGTAGGGTCTTATCATCAAATTCTGAAGGGTAATCAGAGCAATAGTTATAGGCTCTATTATTGGGGGGGTTCCTACAGGACCCTACTAGGCAGCAATTGAAAAAAGGGTGACCCATTTTTTATACTTGGCATATGCGGTGTCTAGTTTGGGTAACTCCATTAAAACTCTGAATGTATGCATGTATGGCTAGCTTCCTTTTGTGAGGCTGAGAGCCATCATGGAGCTATGGCTACCTCAGAGAAGACAGGAAGTGGAAAACAGAAGGGGTCAGAGGCATAACAGTTTCTTCCAGGTCATTTTCCTGGTGATTACTGTAAAAGTGACTTGTCCTGTTGCTGTGAAAGATGCCAATTTAAAGAGGAAGGGTTTGTCATGGTTCCCAGTTCTGCGGTATTGTCCATCACGATGGGGAGTCTTGTGGTTTGAATAAGAATGGCCCCGTATGCTCATATATTTGAGTGCTTAGTCACCAGGGAATGGTATTATTTGAAAGGATTAGAAAAATTAAGAGGTGTGGTCTGTTGAAGGAAGAGTGTCACTAGGGATGAGCTTTGAGCTTCAAAAGCCCGTACCAGGCACGGTCTCTCTCTGTCTTCCCGCTGCCTGTGGATCAGGATGTAGAACTCCAGCATCATGTCTACCTGTGTGCCGCCATGCTTCCCGCCATGATGACAACAGAATAAACCTCTGAAACTGGAAGCCAACTCCCAATAAATGTGTGTGTGTGTGTGTGTGTGTGTGTGTGTGTGTGTGTGTGTGTGTAAAACAGAGAGAGAGAGAGAGAGAGAGAGAGAGAGAGAGAGTTGCCTTGGTCATAGTGTCTCTTCATGGAAATAAAACAGTGACTAAGATAGACATTAGTACCAGGAGCAGGGTATTGCTGGGACAGATGTGACCATGTTGTTTTGGAAAGGATTGTAGAAGAACTTTTGAACTTGGAATAAAAAGGCCAGTGAGTATTCAAAACTTGGTGAGCATTTCTTTAGAAGCTTGGAAGAGAAGAATGTTGAGACCAATGTAGGTGATGGAGGATAATGACTAAATATCCAGTATTTGGTATTTATCCTCAATCTTCTGGGCTCCTCAAAAGGGCCTGTGAAGTTCCAGAAGGAAGTTTGGGAATCACTTAAAAACTCTCTCATGGCTGCTCAGCTGGAACTGAAGAAGCAGCTGCAATTAACAAGAGACCAGAAGCACTGAAATAAAACCTTTGCTTTATTGGGTTAATAGATGCAGGCCAGATGGAACTAGGAATTAGTGGCGATTAAGGAGAGATCATCATTACTGAAACCTTCTGCAAAGTGTTTGCTCAGAGTCAGCACACAGAAGCAGTGTCCCGGAGGTGGCCAAGATGATATTTTGTACAGAACTTGGTGCTGTAAAAATCACCCAGATGATGCTGGATTTGAAGGCATGGATGGGGTCATGAAAAGCAGCTGAGGTTGGGCACCATGAGACGCCATGAGAGGCCATTAGGGAAGGTGCAGCCTCACCAGCAGTTGAGTCCCCAGGACTGAAGGGTTTGTGAAGAGAAACTGAGGCTTGACACCATGAAGACAGTCCAAGAGAAGCTATCAGTAAAAGTACTGCCAAGTTTCCTCAGAGACATCAGCAGTTTTGGAGATGCCAGTGCCATGGAATGACCACCAAACCAGCAGCAGCAGTGGTGTGGAGTCAGCCAGAGCCTGGAAGACAAGCTTTGTGAGCTGCAGAGGGCAGAGCTGGCAGCGTGGCCCCAAGATCTTTGAGCAGCCCAGAAGCCTGAGAGTGGATCCCACATAGTAGACGTTTAGTTGTTTACACAGCTGGAATCTGGTTTTGCTTTGTTCGGATTATGGCTGTGCCCTCACATTCTCCCTTTTTGAAGTTAGAAAGCATTTAACTTAGCTTTGATTTTGTTTTGTTTTTACAGGAACCCGAAGTTGAGAGACCTTGAACTTTTTAAAGAGATCTTTTTTTAAAGACACTGAACTTTTAATGTGTCTAAATTTGTGAAGAGTCCGGAACTTTTAGGTTTATTCGTGTTTTTATATTGTGATGTTAATATCAACATGCTCTCTTGGGGATAAATGAAAAAGGAACAGTTAAAATGTGATGTGTTTCTTTAAGTTTTTCTCTGCCTTTTGATGTTCCTCTATTGAGAAATATCTGTTTACTGTACCCCATTTTTTAATTGGTTGACTTGATTTGTTGCTGTTAAACTTCTTGAGTTCTTTATATATTCTGGATATTAACCCTCTGTCAGATATAGGGTTGGTGAAGAACCTTTCCCAATCTGTAGGATGTCGTTTTGTTCTGATGACAGTGTGAAGAGTGTAAGTTAGCCAGAATATAACTCCATTTTGAAATAAAGATTTTGACTGAGAACTGAATTCAGGTACCAGGAAATATCACAGAATGTACACCTGGCAGAAAACAAAGTTAACTCTCCTAGCAACAGCCTCCAGGAACTATAACAGAATAAATGCTTCATAGAAAATAGAGACAAACTCCCTGGCAATAATCAATGGGAACCAATTGAGAATCGGCTGGGAAAATTCTCCCCAGTGTTTCAGTTGTGGTTTAGAAAAATAGCCATTGTGATTATATGCCTTAGCCATTGTGATTGTGTGCCTCAGAAAAGGTCACCCCGCCCTGCTAAACTTCACCCAATTCTGTAATGCCAAGGCTTGTGCCCCCCTGCTTGCTGCCATGGAAACCCCCTGCTCATAGACTTTCCCTTTAAAAATCCTGCTCACTCAGAGCTCGGGGTCCCACTTCTCTACTGCTGCATCAGTGAGACTTGGGTCCCGAGTTCGATCTCTCTTGTAATAAAGCTCTCTTGCAATTGCATCGAGTCATCACCTGGTGGTCTCTGAGGGTCCCGTGAACCTGGCATAACAAGTGTCCTTTGCTTTACAGAAGCTTTTCAGTTTCATGAGGTCCCATTTATTAATTGCTGATCTTAGAGCCTGTGCTGTTGGTGTTCTGTTCAGGAAGTTGTCTCCTGTGCCAATGAGTTCAAGGCTCTTCCCCATTTTTTCTTCTAACAGGTTTAGTGTGTCCATTTTTATATTGAGATCTTTGATCCACTTGGACTTTAGTTTTGTGCAGGGTGATAAGTATGGATCTATTTGCATTTTTCTACATGCAGACACCCAGTTAGTCCAGCACCATTTGTTGAAGATGCTATCTTTTCCCCATTGTGTGGTTTGGGGATTTTTGTCAAAAATCAAGTGTCCATAAGTGTGTGGGTTTATTTCTGGGTCTTCTATTCAATTCCATTGATCCACCATTCTGTTTCTATGCCAGTACCATGCAGTTTTTATAACTGTTGCTCTATAGTACAGCTTAAGATCAGAGATGGAGATCCCTCCAGCAACATCCTTAGTCATCAGGGAAATGCAAATCAAAACAACACTGAGATTTCACCTTATACCCATCAGAATGGCTAAGGTAAAAAACTCAAGTACCAACT
This sequence comes from Psammomys obesus, assembly GCF_907164565.1. NCBI lineage: Eukaryota > Metazoa > Chordata > Mammalia > Rodentia > Muridae > Psammomys > Psammomys obesus. Next base: position 16,022,696 of record NW_026585580.1, on the reverse strand, counting down.
CATGCTGGAGAGGATGCGGAGAAAAAGGAACCCTACTCCACTGCTAGTAGGAATGGAAACTTGTACAACCACTTTGGAAATCAATCTGGTGCTTTCTCAGACAATTAGGAACAGTGCTACCTCAAGACCCAGCTGTACCACTCCTAGGCATATATCTAAAAGATGCTCAAGTATACAATAAGGACATTTGCTCAACCATGTTCATAGCAGCTTTATTTGTAATAGTCAGAAGCTGGAAACAACCCAGATGCCCCTCAGTAGAGGAAGGGATACAGAAATTGTGGTACATTTACACAATGGAATACTGCTCAGCAATTAAAAACAAAGAAATCATAAAATTTGCAGGCAAATGGTGGGAACTAGAAAAGATCATCCTGAGTGAGGTATTTCAGAAGCACAAAGACACACATGGTATATACTCACTTATAAGTGGTTATTAGACATATAATATAGGGTAATCATGCTAAAATCTGTACACCTAAAGAAGCTAAGCAAGAAGGAGGACCCTGGGTAAGATGTTCAATCATCACTCAGAAAGGCAAATGACATTGGAAGAGGAAGAAAACAGGGAACAGGACAGGAGCCTATCACAAGAGGGCCTCTGAAAGACCTCACCCAGCAGGGTATAGAAGCATTTGCTGAGACACATAGCTAAACTTTGGGCAGAGTGCAGAAAATCTTATGAAAGAAGGGGGAGATAGAAAGACCTGGAGGGAACAAGAGCTCTACAAAGTGAGCAACAGAACCAAAAAATCTGGGCACAGGGGTCTTTTCTGATACTCCAACCAAGGACCATGCATGGAGATAACATAGAACCCCTGAACAGAAGTAGCTCAAGGCAGATCAGTATCCAAGACAGTTCCCCAATAATAGGACAGGGACCATATCTGACATGAACTCATGGTCTGGCTCTTGGATCAACTCCACCTAGTTGGGGAGCAGCCTTGCCAGGCCACAGAGGAAGACAAAGAAGCCAGTCCTGATGAGACCTGATAGACTATGGTCAGATGAAAGGGGAGGAAGCCCTCCCCTATCAGTGGACTGGGGGAGGGGCATAGGAGAAGAAGAGAGAAGGAGGGTGGGATTGGGAGGAGATGGAGGGGGTTGCAACAGCTGGGATACAAAGTGAATAAACTGTAATTAATAAAATACAGTTAGAAAAGCATTAAAAAAAGTGATGTGTTTATGTGTCAAGCTGATAAGGGGTCAGTTGTGCTGGCTGATTTTATGTCAGCTTGTCAGGCCACAGTCATCTGAGAGGAGGGAGCGTCAATTAAGAAAAGGCCTCCATAAGATTGGCCTACAGGCAAGGCTTCAGGGCCCTTTCTTAATTAGTGATTGATCAGGGAGGGCCCAGCCCTTCGTGAATGGGGCCACCCATGGGCTGGTGGGTTCTAGGAGAAAGCCGACTGAGCAAGCCATGGGGAGCAAGCCGGTAAGCAGCACCTTCCATGGCCTCTGCACCAGCTCCTGCCTCTTCTTAGTTTCCTGGCCTGCTTGATCTCCTGCCTTCAGTTCTTTTGATGATAAACTGCTTTATGGAACTGTGAGTGAAATAGCCCCTTCCCCCCACCCTCCACCCCCAAGTTGCTTTCGGCCATGGCATTTTGTCAAGGCAGGGGAAACCACGAGGAAGACAGTTGTGGCGGAGGCAGGATAGGAAGCAGCTGATCGCATGTTGCCTGTGTTCCGGAAGCAGAAGGAGATGAACCTGGTGCTCAATGGGTGTCTCGTTTTATTGAGTCCAGGGCCCCAGCTCATGCCACTGGACCACCCACAATTATTGAGGGTCCCCCCACCCCCTGTATCTCTTAACCTAAGTTAGAAACTCCTCCGCATGCAAGTCTTTAGCACGTGAGCCCTCGGGGAACATTTAAGATTCAAACTATCACATAGGAGAAGGATGGGGGACAGAGGGGAACGGGAGGGCCTGGACTCCTTTGGCCCTTCTTTTCGCTGCAAAGGCTGTCTCAGCACTGGACGAGCCCCCGGGGCGGCCTGTGAGCACACGGATGGTGCCTAGCTCTGCACGTGTGTAGACGCTGACACAGGCGCTGTGGTATCCCACTGTGCTATCTGAACGGTTCGTGTCTGAAGTCTCAGCCTGAGCCCGGCCGCTCAGACGCTGATAGAGCTGGTGTGCAGACAGGTGGCGGGCCGCATCTCCAGGCCAAGTTGGCTCCTCAGATCTTTCGGAAGTGACAGAGCCAGACGGGTGGCGAGGTGGGTGGGATGCGCTGCCGCTTCCCAGTCCTGAGGGTGGTGGATCGGATGCCCTGATGGCTGGTTTATGTCTTTAAACACAGGAGATAATTCAGAACCACGACCAGGTCGGGATCACTGGACGTAACACATCTGGATAACAAGTTAATTTTCTTGCCACCAGCCGGGCTTTCAGTTTGTGCTTAGACCCACCGCGGGTCTAAGTTTGTGCGCATGCGCTTCCGTGTGCGCGCGCTGTCTGGCTCTAGAATCGACTGGGTTTGGTGAGTTTTGGTAGTAAGGAGCCCTGCACATTCTGCACAGGTTTATTAGGCACAAAGCACAGGCCAACCTCTTTTCCAAGAGGCTTTGGGCATTTACACTCTGGATTCTTATGTTCATGAGAGAAGTAGACACTCAAGCACCATAAGGCAGACGACGAAGGTTACCTAGGACGTCGCAAGCCACGCCCCCCGGTGGCTCCTTAGATGGACAGCTTTGCACGTGGCACATTGGTCTTCTCATCTGTGTTTTTGGCTATTCAAGTAGTTTAGGGTGTTGATTTGTTCCAGTTTCAACCCCCAAACTTGACTGGATCCCACGCGTGGGAAGGGATGTTTACCCTCTACCAGCATTGACTGCTCCCACAATTCTGAGAATTTGGCCTTACGTTAGTTGAGGTTTTTCTGTTTTTTTGTTTGTTTGCTTTTGGCAAATGAGACAAGGCTCTGTACACACAGTAGCTCTAAAGTGTGTTTGTTTTACAGGTGGATGGAGAAAGTAAGGAGTGAAAACTATGGCAGCGAGACCATGTGCGTTTCTGAATGTAGACGGCACATGCATTTGGGTTAGCTGACTTCATCTTTACAGTATTAATGTCTTCCTAGAGGATTTGGCCCTATTAACTGTTATCAATCTTTGCAAGTGAGTAATCTCCTGGAGTCCCTTAGAGAGGGGATGTCAATACCTGACATTTGGTGACTTGAAGCAGACATGCTCAGAGAGGTGGCTCTCCATTCAGCAGAGAGAGGCACTCAGCAGAGGAAGCCATAAACCTGGGAACCATGGGAAATGCACTCCGGAGCTAGCTTTGTTCCCCTCTCTAATGAGGATCGGCCTGGGCGATTTAGTCAGAAAGATGGTGCGAGTTAGTGACAGCACATCTCAGCGAGAGCTGAAAGAGGGAAGAAGAAAGAAAACAGAGCAGCTGCCATGTTTATCACCTGTGCTCTGAGCGTCTCCAGATCTCCACAAGAGCTGGAATGGTTTGTATTTGTGTCTGTTTATTGTTTGTTTGAGGGGCTGTTTTGCTTTTTGAAATAAGGGGTCCACTGTGGAGTCCAGGCTATCCTTGAGCTTGTGGTGGACCTGCTTACTGGCAAGCTCACAGACTTATATGCAGTCTTTAGAGTGACTATCAGCCTCTTGATTAGTCTAACCTAATTATTACATTGCCAACGATGCCATTTGAAAGAGATCATCTTGCTGTTTGAGATTCTGTTTTAATAAGGCTAGGAGTACAGAAACAGAATAATAAGAATTTTAAATTTAAAGTGCTTACATTTAAAGAAATTTCAAAAGGGTTTCAGTGAGTTTGAGGCATTGGTTTGGGACTTTTTTCCCAAATGAAGCAAGCAGTGCGTAGTGTATTGTACTTTCAAAATCAATCTTCAGTTTTCCTGGTTGGTTTTTTGTCACTTGGCACAAGCTAGAGTCATTTGGGAAGAGGTAACCTCGGTTCAGGAAGTGTCTCCATAGGACTGGGTATATATAAGTCTGTGGGGCATTTTCATGATTAGATTTTTGTGGTGCTACCCTAGGCAGATGGTCCTAGATGCTATAAGAAAGCAGGCCAAGGAAGCCAAGTAGAACAAGCCTGTAAGCTGCAAAGCAGCACCCTCCGAGGCTCTGCATCGGCTCCTGCCTCTAGGTTCCTGCCCTGACTCCCTCCCCTCACGATTATGGTCTGTGAGCTGTAGAAGAACAGACCCTTCCCTCCCCAAGTTGTTTTTGGTCAGGATTAGAAAGCATGCTTTACTTTGCAAAGTTACAATTATATTTAAATTACCTTGTCATGTAATAAAACATTCCTGATCTTCGCATTTCTAATGGGATGTTTGTCTGCTAAAAATTTAAATTTAGGGCTGAGAGTACAAAGCACTCACTTAGAATGGGCGAAGTTCTGGGTTCCGGGACTACAAAAGAAAACAAAAGGCCTGGAAAGATGTCTCTGTGTGTAAGCATGCTTATTCTGTAATCACAAGGATCTGAATTCCAATCCTAACACCTCCATGAAAAGCTGGGACTGTAAGCAGGAAAGGCTGGCAGAGAGGGTAGGTCCTGCTGCCTGAGAAATAGTGAACTTTCAGGTCAGCAGGAGATGCTGTCTCAAGGCAACAAGGCAGGGTGATAGAGGAAGCCACCGGACATACTGCTCTGGCCTCTGTGTGGTACAGGATGACATGATTACCTGCACACTCATAGCTGTGCACCACACACACACGCGCACACACACACTCCTCAATGATGACTTTTTAGGACTGTTTAGAAATCAAAAGCATCCCTGGATAACTGCAGTTAACTTTCAGAACGTGTCATAGTGTGCAGAGGCCCCTTTTCTGCTACTTACTCTTCACCTTTGCCATCACTCTTCTCTGAAATTGAAAACCTTTTGTATTTCTTCCCTCATCAAGATCACTAACTCCACCGAAATGCCAGACAAGTAGGCACTTCTGGTTGTCCAATTTGCATATTTAGCAGCTGAGGTCATCTTCTGACCCACCCTGAGGAACAACGAGATGTCCATGCCACAGTGCCCGACGTTCCCAAGATTGTTCACCCTGGATTACCAGCCAGCCATCCTAGTTCTCCTTGGTCAGCTGTCATAGTTTCATATAATAAAGGAAAACTCCCAGACAGAACCCTCCTTGTTGTTAGCTGAGTCAGCAGCGAGCCTTCCCTCAGGAAAGCCCAGGTTCCTTATTGCACATTCTGGCTCAAGCGCTTTCATCTGGGTGACAATGCCAGGTGGTTTTCCTGTCTTCACGCCTTCACTGTGAGTATCAACAGCTACGCAGGAACTAAAATCCAAGCAACCCTTGTAACCTTTCCTAGGTCAATCACCAGCCATGTGCTGTTTAGAGCTGTGGGGCGCGGAGTTGGGGTGGGGTGTTGACAACAGTGATGTAAGAGGCTGCTCTTGAATGGACTTCCTCTTGAGGTCCGCTGTCGTTCACCAGTCTCTCCTTGACTAAGGTCACAATATGGCTAGGTATCCCTGGTGCTCATGTTCCTCTGATTCTGCTCCATGATGGAGTGTTATTGAGGGATGGGCTAGCCCTAGGCTTCCCCCCTGCCCCTGATGGATGGAGAAAAAGCATAGGTCCTTAGCAAAACTAGGAACATGCCTGGCAGAGCCAATAATGGCCTGGGGCCAGGGCCTTGAAAGAGCTGTGGCTTTGAATCCTGATTACCTTAACTCTTGCCACTGCTCGAGCTGTGGTTATCAGTCCCAAGGCCACTGTGTGCCTAGTCTGTAATGCCCTGGAGAGACCCTGTGTTCCCTTTGCTTGGTTAGCCTCCTGCTCCTGAGGTCCTACCACAGGCTAGCGTCTGCTGACTGGACCGGTTCCTCCCTGGAGGCGGTATGGAGTGTGCCACACTTCTCAACAAGTGCACTCAGCGTGGCACGCCTGCAGGAGACCAGCCGACCCAGCTTCTATCTTCTCTGCCTTTCCCACACCCGATCCACTCAACATCCACCCAAGTCACTGAAAAATGACCTGCTGGACCAGGTCAGGCTGTGCCCTGGACCTGTGAACCGAAACAAAGACTTTCTCCCCTAGGTTGCTTTTGTTGGGGTGTTTTATCACAGCAAGAGGAACAGTATCTAAGACACCTCAGTACTGGCCAGATCCGCCATGCTTTGTGCCCCGTTAGTCATCACTTGCAGGAAAAGGTAACTTTCTTTGTCTAGATCCACCTAAGCCACCAACAACATCTTTAATGCCGTTTATCACTAACTACAGTGTGTGAGTGTCTGTGTGTGTGTGTCTGTGTCTGTGTCTGTCTGTGTGGATATATTTGTTTGTATTTGTGTGTGTCTGTGTGTCTCTGTGTGTAGTAATATTTGTGTTACTTTTAGGCTGTGTTGCATGGCTGATTTCATGCTTGTTCTCAGTGAAATGACAACCATACACTTAGAAATTAACTAGGCATTTGACGATACCAAGCGACTCTAGCTAACTGATGGAAGCACGGCAATTTCTGTTTTGAGGGACCCCTCACCGTTTTGGAGATACACCCCAAGTCTGGCAGATGGGAATGTGCAGTCTGCCTGGGGAAGAGCCCACAGAGGCGGGAAACTGGGAGCAGCCATAGTTGCTGAGCTGAAAGGTGGACCAATGAGACTTCACTGCTCAGGTCCTCTCTAGTCTCAAATTGTGGTAGGGTTCCTTCAGGCTTTATAGCAGGCCAGGAAGATGAGCAGAGTGAGGTAAGAAGGAAACATGGATCAGTGCAGTTTTGGGACTGATGCTAGGCCAGGACCTCTAGAGTCTGGTCCAGATCATTTTCCTTTAGCCATATATAAGCACAGCACAATTTTGAAAAATAAAGTATTCAGATAAGAATTAACTCAGCCCCAAGCACACAACAATTTAAGGCATGCTTACACTGAGATTCTTTGCATAGTTCATCTGGCTATGTTCACAAGAATGGGTACTGTTGACTCAGAGGTAGTGCCCAAGATTTAGGGTCTAGGGAGATGGACGGAGGTAAATGGAATGCTGGGGTAGGTTGGTCAGGGTTGTTGTGGCCCAGGACAACACAGAAGTCATGTGGGCTGTTGCAGAGCATAGGAGACATCACTCTTAAGGATGGGTTTGTGGCCTTGAGCCAATGTTCAAGATTTAGGGAGACAGGGAAGCGGGCCTGGGATGTGGAAACATAGATCCTAGGAGAAACAGGCAGCATGCAGCTCCTCAGACAGCAAAGGATCACCAGGGTGTAAGCCTCGTCCATTCCCAGCATTCCAGGAGGACGGCAGGTTAAACTTTAGTTGAAGGACGTCTGTATGCTTAACTTTTCTGGCTTCTCCAGTGCCGATCTGCGGGCACGAGCACTTCTTGCGCTCTGCATGGTCTTAAATCTTCCACGTTGCCAAGATAGGTCTTTTCAAGGCCCAAAGTCGTCCTTATAAAAACGTACACTTTCTTGACTAAGTGATTTCATGAGCTCTCTTTCTCTAGCATATATGAAGGCTCTTACATTGTCTGTACATTTGCTTAGAATCCCATCTCATGGGGTTGAGCTTTTTGGTCTCTAGGAGGGACCCTATCGTTAATCATTCCTTTCTACCTTAAAATTTATTAATTGTCTATTTATGCAGACACACCCTCGCTTTAACTTGCTACTATTTATGTTCCATACACTTCTGAGAGACTTGGAGTCTGGCAGTTGACAGACAGCAGGCAGACAGACAGACAGATGAGGGTCTAGGTAAATGTGATGGCTAATCTTGGTTGTCAACTAAAAATCTCAAGCTCCTGGGCACTCCTGGGAGGGATTTTTTTTTTTTAACCAAATTATTTGAAACAGAAAGTCATACCCTAAACCTGGGCCACACTCAGTTGGCAGCCGACACAAAAGAACATGGAAGAAGGAACCTTTGCTCTTAGCAGGCTTGTCCTCACCCTCCTTGGCATTCCTTTGCCGTGTTAGGGCCAGTGACATTGGGATGTCCCTGTGGACCGAGAAGCCGTCCATCTCTCCAGCCTGACTAGGACTGCAGAGACCCAGCTTCCTCGGATGAACAGCTACAGAATCCACAGCCTCTCTTCCTGAGACAGCCGTTACTGAGCTGTCCAGACAGCAAGCCAGGCTAAAATCTGGTTAACGTGGTGGCTCTATCGGTTCTGTTGCTTTAGAGTCCCGACTAATGCAGTAGATTAATAAACTTCTCACTTGAACATTTCATATGGCCGACTTCACGCTTCTTCTCCCCTTCCAAGACAAAGACTTTCAAATCTCTCCCCAGGGGTCGCCTGTGGTGGGAATTGGTCCACTTTCTTTGTCTGGATTACTCAGACCCCTGCAAAAACCCAAATCAGACAGTTCTGAGGGAGAAGGCCCCATCCTACCCACACGCATGAATGCAAACTCCAACTCCAGATCCCCTCCCCACTAGGGAGAGTGGGCACATGCTTTTGCACTCAATGAAATCTGGATGGGCCTGAGGTCTTGTTTTCCCTGCCTTTTTATTTTTTTAAAACCACAGAGAAAATGAATCAGCTTTTGCCACGTTTAGTCGACACCATCATGACAGTGCTTTTTTAAAATCTTTAATATAATTTTATTTATTACAATTTATTCACTTTGTATCCCAGCTGTAGCCCCCCACCCTCGACCCCTCCCTCCCTCCGTCATCTCCTCCTCTGTCCCTTCCCCAGTCCACTGATGGGGGAGACCATCACATGAGACCTAGCCTATCAGGTCTCTTCAGGACTGGCTGCATTGTCTTCCTCTGTGGGTTACCCCCGCACCCCCCCAGGTGACCAAAGAGCCAGCCACTGAGTTCATCTCAGAGACAGTCTCTGTTCCCATCACTAGGGAACCCACTTGGAGACTGAGCAGCCACGGGCTACATCTGTGCAGGGGTTCTAGGTTATCTCCATGCTTTTTCTTGGTTGGAGTATCAGTCTCAGAAAAGACCCCTGGGCCCAGATTTTTTGGTTCTGTTGCTCTCCTTGTGGAGCTCCAGACCCTTCCAGATCTTTCTGTCTCCTCCTTTCATACCATTCCCTGCACTCTGCCCAAAGTTTGACTATAAGTCTCAGCATCTGCTCTAATACACTGCTGGGTAGAGTCTTTTAGAGGCCCTCCGTGGTAGGCTCCTGCATGACAGGGCTTTTAACTTAAGCTTTTTCTTATAATCCGTTAGACAACTCACGGTGCGAAATGTCCCTGTGCCTTCTTTTTTTAAGTGGGAAGAAACCATTCACGGCATTTAGAATGTTCAACTACAAAGGGGCTTTCCAGCCAGCAGAGGACATGGCTGCAGTTTCCTTGTTTGGTTCCCTGGTCTGACTGCTCATGACCTAGTGTCAAGACCGGCCCCACAGTCAAGATCTCACTCCGAAGATTTCCTCGTGTGACTTGTACGCAAGTCCTACGCCCGCAGCTCCACGTGACCTCCAGTCGGCTTCCTATTACTGTAGTTTCATTTGTGCTTTCAAGACGTTTAATGTATAGATAATTTATAGGGACATGTTAATTAACCTTCACTGTCTGGCTTCTTGTGTCCCCAGAGAGCGCAGGTGTCTCCTGCAGGATCTTATTCTCCTAGGGATGAAAGGCGGCCTTGGGCTTTGCCTCCTTCGGCTTCCAGGAGCCCAGGGTCGTCAGGGTCATCTGGGCAGGGAACGGGCAGGTATGAGAAGCGATGCTGGAGAGCTGGGTGGAGGGCCAGGAGGACACTGGGCCACCGGGCTTCAGCATGCTGGAGCTGGAAAAGGTTCCGGGCGGCGGCAAGGGGCTCGCCACGCCCCCATGGCCGCTTGGCTGTCGCCAGCCCGTGGGGCACGAGGCGGGGCTGAGCCGCGAGCAACGCGGGCCTGGCGCGCGGACCCGCTGCTTGGAGCGCCCGGGGCGCTGGCGCGCGTGGCCGGGGGCGGAGGCCGCGCTCCTGCAGCTCGGCGCACCGGCCGCCCGCCGGCTGCTGGGCTGTCCCCGCTGCGGGCCGCTGCTCTCCGGGCCCGGACGCTGTCCAGCGGGCTCGCGGGTGCTCGCGCTGCGTGGAGCCGGGGAGGCGCGCGAGCGTGGTGCCGAGCCGGCTGCTGGACAGGCGTCGCCCCCGCCGGCTGCGTGCCAGGCAGCGCCAGCAGCAGCCCGAGGCCGCGCTGCTCAGGTGCCAGCAAGCCCTGGACGCGGGTGAGTCAGCCTCGAGGGTGACCATGGGGCTGGGCGGTGGCCGGTGGCATCTTAATTTCGAAGGCTACAGGAGGCGCACAGCGGTAACAGCGTCCCCCCGCGGGGCGGCCCGTGTCACCCGCCAGGCGCATCTCGCTGAGTCTTTCCCAAGACTCTGGTGTGTGCGAGAAAGCAGTGTTGGCCAAAGAACTGTAGCGAAAGTTTAGTAAATATCCTTGAAGCTCTATTAAGTAGAGTAACAAGAAGCAAGAGATACTCTATCTTAACCGTTTTCCACTCTCTATCCAATTATTATTTACACGTCTTCACTATTTGAAAGATCAATTTTTACCTCATTTTTTTTTTCATTCCCTGCGCCCCCCAGTTCAGACGTGACTATTTCGTTTTAAATACTTCGCCTGTGTTTAGATGTTGGCGTAGATGAGAGGTAGGTGTCCGTGCAAATTATCTTGCCGGAAAATTTTGGGCGGGGGTGGGGGGGCGGGTATCCGTGAATTAAACGACTGATTTCTAACCGTCTCAACGAGGTATACATGCGTGTGCGCAAATGACTGTGCAAGACTGTCACCATCATCAAAGTCACTGCCCGAGCTGCAGAGGGCTCACTGGGCCTGAGCCCTTGCTGCTCCGGAGGAGACCCCAGAGTGCAGTTTTCAGCATCCGGGTGGGATTTCCAACCGCTACTCCAGCTCCGGGGGACCTGGCTCCCCCTTCTGACCGCCTTGGAAACCAGGCAGGCTCAAAGTGCGCAGGTCGGCACAGCACGCATGCGCGTCCTGAAGTGGAAACCAGGCACCCAGGAAGAGCTGCGTGGGAAAGGATACTCTAGCGCCGTCGCTGAGTGCCACGAGAGAAGGCAAACCAGCTTCAGCTGCAGACTAAAGCGTGATGGACCCACACCACAGTGTGGAGTCAAAGCAACTAGACGTGCCAGGCCTGTCTGTAGTCAGAGCTCCTGGGGAGCGTGAGGGAGGAGACCAGCACCTTCACTGTCCGCCCGCCTACAGTGTGAGCTCAGAGCCCTGTCTCGTCAGGAAAAGGATGGATGAAGGCTGTAGCTCAGTGGCCAAAGTGCCTGCTGGTCAGTACCACACTCCCACCCCCAGGAAAAAAGAAAAAGAAGAAACAAGCACCAGACACAAAAGCATGGTTACTGCGACGTCACCTGTTTGAAGGTGAACAGGCAAGTCGCATCAGGGTGTGAGAAGGGTGGAGAGTAAGGGACTGTGGATTTGGAGCAAGCACGGGGTAGCGGGCGCTGTGGGTCGCCTTGCAGTTTATTTCTCGGCTTTGGGGAGTGGAGATCATGTATGTCTTAGCTTCCTGATAGTTTCATGAGCTGTGCAGCTCTGTCTTAAGCCTTTTATGTATGTATTGTTTTAGAATTAAATTTACACGTTTAAACCCTTGACTGTTTCAGTCCTTTCTTATGGCAGCCTATATCGAATGTCTCCCATAATTGATTTTCCACTCAAAGAGTAGATGAGGAAATCAGTTTCCTACTTTCAAAGTTTGTAAATGAAAAAGGAGAGTGAGGATGTAGCTCAGTGGTAGAGTGGATGTTTATTTTTCATGAGGCCATGAGTTCAAATCCCAGCACTGCACAAAGACAAATACACACACTCACACACACAGTCTTGAGCACACACTATTAAGCCTCAAAGTAGAGGGTTTGGTATGGTGAGAAAGGTCACAGATGTTTGGAATTAGAAATTGTGTGCCTGTAGCAATCATTTGCACTGTGCTCCAAATGTTTCCCTCCTGGGGCTTCCCACAGACAAGTTTCATAAAGGCTTTGCAGGTAACCTTCGCAGTAAATTGCAAATGTAATTAAATAAATACATAAGTTAAAAAGAACAGATATGTATGAAAAGAGAATGAACTCAGCAGATAATTGGCTACACACACACAAAAGATGGATAATCTAGGATTGTGTCTGAGGCTGGAAGTGAATTAGATGGGGAAAGGAAGAAAGAAAGAAAGAAAGAAAGAAAGAAAGAAAGAAAGAAAGAAAGAAAGAAAGAAAGAAAGAAAGGAGAACCTGTGTGGTGGTGCACGCCTATAATCCCAGCACTTGGGCAGGCAGAGGCAGGAGGACCTCTGTGAGGCCAGCCTGGTCTACAAAGCGAGTCCAGGACAGCTAAGGCTGCACAGAGAAACCCTGTCTCAGGAAACAAAACAAAACAAAAAACCAGACTGCACACATCTAGTTTAGAAGTTAGGATGAGAAAAGTCCCAGGAACAAGCTGTGCCGGGAAGTGGTCTGTGTCAGCTAAAGGAGGCTAGAGTCCCCTGAGAAGAGGGAATGTCAATTAGGAAAGTAGCCGGGAGACTGGTGTACTGCAAGCCTGTGGTGTGGAAGGGCTGGCCCACCACGGCCCACCGTGGGTGGTGCTAGCCCCGGGAAGGCGGTTCTGAACCAAGACACAGAGCAAGCCAGAAGGAAGCCAGCCAGCACCCAGTATCCCTCGGTGCCTTCTGCTCGAGCTGCTGCCTTGACTGTCCCTCCCTGGGTGGACTGTGACCTGGGACAGAGCAGCCAAATTAACCCTTTCCTCCCCAAGTGGCTTTTGGTCATGGTCTTTATCACAGCCCTGGGAAGGAAACTAAGACAGAAATTAATAGACCAGATCATAATGAGACCAAGATCAAACAGGGCAGAGGAAGTAGACGAAGATTCTGAAGCCTATGAAGTTGGAACCCCGGATGAAGAGGGAAGAGAAAGGGAGTGAGAAATATTTCAGGGGGAAAATCACCAAGATTTCCCCATAGCTGATGAAAACTGTGACTCACTGAATCAAGATTCCCAAGATAAAGAAGGAGACGTTTGAAAGCAGGGAAGACAGAGTGGGCTCCTTTCCTTGAAGGAGTCACACTAAGGCTGACAGCACAGAGCTAGGGAAGCCAGAAGACAGTAGAAAAACATCTTTGGATTTCTGAAAGAATAAGAAATGAAAAAAAAAAATTAAGCCTATTTGGAAGTCATTTTCCAACTACAAATACCTTTCATAAATGAAAGGGAAGTCAAGATGCTTTAGGCCAGAGCTGTGGGTCACCTTGAAGGACATCATTGGTGCCAGAATCACGTTGCCTCAGATCCTAAGGGAAAGGCTTCACTAAAGAAAAATGGCCCACAGAAAAGGACAAAGGAAGGAGTACAGACTAGAAACTTAACCTTATGCACGAAGGCGGCATTTCAAAAACGATGCTGTCTTGTGGCATTTATAACTTACATCAAAGCAGAACACAGGGCACACAGAGCCGGCAGTAAATGCTATGCGGTGAGTTGCCGCCTTGGGCGTGGCAAAAACACAGGAGAAGTACACTGGCCATTTTGTGTAATCAATAGAGCAATTAACAAAAGCACAAAAGGGTGAAACTTAAAAACTCTAGCGAAATAACAAATATCTGATCCGTCCAAAAGACAGCAGAGTAAAGGGACCTCTGGGGTGGTGGAGCAGCTGAAGAGACCAGCCTGGGGATCTGAGCTCCATCCCAGAGACCATGTGCACCAAGAAGGAAAAAAAACAAACTGTGCAAAGTCCATGAGTTCTACAGTGAGGCAGTCCCCTCCCTGCTCACACACACAGTTAATAAAAACCTTAAAATCGGGGAACAGATGAGATACCCAGAGAATCGAGGATTTATGTTTGATGTAAGGATCTGAGTATTCCGTTAAAACGTTGACAGACTGGAGTAGATGAAGCCCGGCTGCATGGTGCTTACATGTGAGAAAAATGTGATGTAAAGGCAGGAAGGTTCAACTGGTAAGAAGTGGCTGTAAAGACTGGCAAAAGAGCCCCGATGTGCCGAAATTAGAATAGAGAGATTAAAGGCCAAGTGTACTGAGAGGGATGGAGGTGCTTAGGATCTGGTTCAACAAGCAAAAAGCAAGTGTCCACCTCACAAGAGTGTGAGCACACACCCTGAATACAAGGTAACGGACCGGAAGCGAGACTTCCAGCAAAACTCCTAGTACTAGATTAAATGGATAGAAAGGTAGGCAAGACTCCATGTTGGAATAAGGCACCCCGGTGGTTTTCTCTGGTAGTGTTACTGCACAGAGTACCTCCAGAATATATCACTGCTCAAATTCTCAGGACCATGGGCCTGTTGCTATGTAGGCCAGGTCCTGGGTTAGACTATAAGACAAATGCAACAAACATTAAAAGACTGAAATAAAACAGACTGTGTGATTTGAACATTAAACCTGAGGGGAAATTAAGCAAACGGATAAGTACACGATCTTCAAGTATTTGGAAACTAAGCAATGTATTTTCATCATAACATCTTAGTCTGTTTCCTGACAGCATATCACAAACTGGCTAATTCATAAAGAAAGACATTGATTTCACACTGCTGTGAAGAACCAAGGAACACAGTGTCAAAGCACTAGCTAGCATCTGCTGAGGTCCTTGCCCTGTGGTAGCAGAGGGCCTTGCACATGGCGAGACACAGTGGCGAGCACAGAGCTTGCTCAGATGGCGGTAGCTATGTGCCCTGGTGATAACCTCATTAGCCCGTTGATGAGAGCCAAGCTCTCCTGAAGCCCTACCTCTTGAGACTCCTTAACGATACAGCAGAACGCCAGCTTGGGGACCTTCCAGCCACACTGCTACCAATGGCTCAGACAAGAATTCACAACTAAAGTAAGGGAACATTTGACCAGCGTGGTACTGAGATGTTATATTGGGTTGGGGAGATGGCTCAGCGGAGAGAGAGCACTTGTGCAGGGGCCTGGCGATCTGCATTTGAGCCTCAGTTCTTACTGGAATTATTTCCCAGCATGTACATGTGTACTGCAACATGGCCATCTCTGCATTCACTAGTAGTTAGTTAGTTAGCTAACTAGTTAGTTAGTTAGTTAGTTAGTTAGTTAGTTAGTTAGTTAGAAAAACAAGTACCAACAACTGGATGCCACTTCAGCCATGCTTAGGAGCCAGCGTTTGCATTAAATACTTGTTATACCAAGGTCAGCCATGAGTCTGTGAACTCCTGGCTCCTGTTCCAAGATGCTGGAAAACAAAAAGCAAAAAGAATCCAAAGAATATAGGAAGATTCGGGAAGAAGTTAAGAACAGAAATTAATGGAAAACAGAAACATAGTTCAGTGCTTCTAAATCCAAACAAAACATTGGCTCATTGAACCAAACAAAAACCCTGGAGGACAATGCATCTCAAGTAGAGGCTAAGTTTAACCCTTGCATACCAACCCACATACACGTTTACAGAAAGAAAAGAAAAAAAAAAAAAAAACAAAACAGGGTGGTGGTGGGGGAAAGAAATATTGTCACCCATCTTAAAAACATCACCAAGAATGAAGAATGAAAAGGAATTTTTAAAAATTGGTTAAGAAATGCCCACAAAATCTATGGAGCCATCACAGGCTTGACGTAAAAGCTGGGGTCTTCCTACGAAAGAAGTGACAGCAGGGCTCCCTGTCATGTTTGCTGTCTAGTGTTACACCTGAGATGCTGGCCAGTGTAGTGAGGAAAAGATACCAAGGTGTCAGGACTGGAAAAGCTAAAGCTCTCGTTACCTGAAGCTGCCTTATCAGCATGCCACAGAGGAACTACCAGAAATTTCAAGTTAATTATCAAGGTTGTTGAATGTAAGGTCTGTATAGAAAGGTTATTGATGACTGTATCCTTAAGGAAAAACAACTAGAAAACAAAAATTTTAAAATGTAAACAGCAAATTCCTTGGAAGTCTGAAATAACCGAAAGGGATTCTCAGTCCGAATGGCCACTTTTACCAGGGATCTGTCAAGTGGGAGCTCGCACAGGGGAACCTCTTTCCATCCTGAAAATGCCCCAGTGATGATCGCAGGGTTACACAAATAAAAGTTCAAAATACACACTTAGGAAGTGGACCTGGTAAGCAGCCCTGAAGGAGCCTTGCCTTCACATTTGCTGTTCCCAGGGAGCTCAGCGCCAAGTTTTACTGCTGTAGACATCAGTTAAGTGAAACGCCACGGTTCTCTTCTCGGCTGGTCACAACGTTTGACAGCACTGAGCAGCAGTCACTCTGGGCAGCCCGAGGATCATCTCCAATAAACTGGACATATAGAACATACACTCTTCCGGTCGTCTCAGGAGGCCCTCCTGACACCTCACAGTGACCTGACCCTTCTCAACGAGGGTCAGTTACTGGGCAGGTACACACGTACAATTTCTGCTATAGGCTCTCTCAGCACAAAAGAATTAAAAGTTGCTTTTCCACACTCATTGATTTTTGAGTGATTTATGGGTGATTTCCCTCGGTTTCATTAGTTTAAGTTTTACCGCTTAGAAAATGGTTTGATTCATATGATGTCTACGTGAGAAGTGAATCTCATTAATTCTGGCCTCCAGGAAAAGTAGCCTTTGAGATATGAGGAGTAAACCTAAATGTTTTGTTAGGAATGAATTGATTTGAAAGAGCAGAAAGGTGTCTGTAACCCAGTCAAGTTCAAGACTACGCTAGCATATTGCTCGTGTAAGCAGAGGGTTAGTGAAGAGTGCTGAAAGTGGGTTTCACACTCAGGTCTTGCCTATAGCGTCCGTATAATTTGTCATGAAGTTTTCGGGGTAGCTGGCTTTGCACAAGTTGCTACACTTACTCTGCTGGGAACCAGAACTGCTCAAGCAGTCAGCTGGCACCACCCAGGCCAGGAGTGGACAAGAAAACATGAAGAAAAGCACAAAACACAAGTAGCATCAGGAAAGAAACTGAGCAGTTAACACAGCAGTTCATAACAGACTGTCAACGTGATAAAGAATAAAGACTTTTATGTAGAGAAATAAATTCAGAACGTGGCTGCTCTGGCAAGATCTTCTAGGTCTATGTGATCCACTGGAATACACACACGCCTTTTAATCCAGGAGGCAGAGGCAAACAGATCTGAGTTCAAGGCCAGCCTGGTATAGAGCAAGTATCCTGTGTGGTGGTACCAGCACACCTTTAATCCCAGACAATGAGGTAAAGTTAGTTTGTAGAAGGAAGCACCCGTGTTTGAAAGTGATGTTTAACTGAGCGGCAGAAACAGTGATGAATCAGAGAAAGAGTCGACAGAGTAGGATACGCCCAACTCTCACAAGAAGAGAGACTAAAGGGAAGCTACTTAAAGGACAATGAAGAGCCAGCGGAGGCAGTTTTACTAGGACAGTAATAGACAAGTTGCATAGAGAGAACTGAGGTGCAGTCTGAACAAGCCAGAAAATGAGAAGGAGCCAGGTCTGCACAAGACACCCCAAGAGCAAGTTCTCAGCCCAAGGAGACTTATCTGCCCCAGAGGGACGAAGGGCAGAGATAAGAGACAAAGGCAGGAGATGGAGGAAGAGGGATGAGAGAAAAGGAACAAGGGAGGGGAGGAAGATACTTGCCCCCGAGTGACAAAGGACAGCCTCAGGATAGAGAGAAGACAGGCGTGGCCCACAGGCAAATGGCAGCTTATAAAGGGAAAGGGTGGAGCCCCGAGTTAGGATGAGGTGTTTAATTTTGATTAGGCACGTTTGTTAGGTGAGCCAAAGGGGGCTTTCGATGCTGGGCTTCAGTACTCTGATAGCTGGACCTTGCTGGTCAGGGGAGGAAGTCCAAGTAAGGGAAGAGACCTTGGTGGCAGAGGGAATGGGGAGGGCAAGGCCTGCCAGAGCCTTGTTGCCACACTCAGGCCTGGTACAGCCCTTCCTTACATAGGTGTTTGTGTGTGTACAAGTAGGCGCGAGTGGAGGACAGACGGTGGGGTGGGGTGCCGTTGCTCTCCAGTTTGCTTTGAGGCGAGTCCTCTTTGGCTGGGTGACCGGCCCAGTGACGTGACTGCAGGCGTGTTCCTCTGCACCCGCCTCTTCCACGCTTGTGTGGCAAGCGCTTGCTGACGGAGCCACGCTGACCCCTTCCCACTGGTTTTTAAAGCCCGGGTCTCTTGGTGCGCTTCTCATGAAATGCCGTTCACCTGTCCCTTTCAAGAACGCCTAATTATGTAGCGTGGCCGTCTCTGGTCCAAAATAGTTGAGTCTACAAGCATTTCACTGTTGAAAGGCTCTCCTTCCCTTTTTAATTTGAGTATCTTCCGACTCTAATTTAAAAATCCAAAGTCTGTAATACCCCTAAGCCTGAAACTCAGATTTGAAAGTATTTCGGATTTGGATTATTAGTTTAAGGAAGTACTTGATCCGTTATTAGAGACTGGGTTAGTGTGGTTAAAGGAACAGTCAATATTATATTTGTTTATTTATTTACTTGATGCATTCTGAAGTCTAAGTTGTTTCTGTTTTCTGTAAACTGTGCTCATTTAACTTGAGCCCTTCCTTTGACCATGGGGGGGGGGGGGGCACTGTTTCATACTTGCCTTTGTGCTGATTTTCTAACAATATTTTCAATGACCAAAAACAATGTATTTTTAAATGCAGTCGTGTGTTTCTCTCCTGTCTGTCAGCCCCCGATGACAGCTCATTATTGCTGCTGCGAGCAGAGCTGTATTTAACCATGAAGAACTACAAGCAAGCCCTTCGGGATGCCGATGCCATTTGTCAGAGGGACCCCATCCTGACCAAGGTGACAAGGCCCCCTGGCTTTGGTGATGATCTGTCTGATTAAGGTTATGGCGTGAGTGCTCGTGTGTGTGTGTGTGTGTGTGTGTGTGTGTGTGTGTGTGTGTGTGCGCGCGCGCGCGTGCGCGCGCGCGCTGTGGGCACACAACCTTAAACCTGTAGGCTTAAGGTTAGGCTGTCTTCCTCAGTTGATCCTCCACCTCATATTTTTGACCCAGGGTCTCTCACTGAGCCTGGCACCCATCCATTAGGTAGACTGGCTGGTCAGTGAACCCCTGGGGTCCTCCTGTCTCTGCCTCCTAGGATGTCACCCTCCCAGCTGCTATCACATGGGTGACCAGGGTTAGAACTCAGGTCCTCAAGCTGTGTGGTGAATGCTTTGCAGCACTGAGACATCTCCCCAGCCCTGGGTCATGGTGTTTACATTCGTAAGTTAGTGCAACTGTGATCAGGACCTGCAAATAGCAGGTAGCGTGTGTTTTCTCTGTTTTATAGTTGTCTAAGCCTAGCAATTACCTCATGCTAAATCTAATTAAAAGGCCACATCCATTTATTCGTGGATTCAGATAGCTCTTAAACAGTGATGTGCTTTACTCTTGGTACCTACTATATTTAGCTCAGTAGTTTGCAATCAGCACAGTCTCAAAATGCTTATTCAAGTTGCCTGGGAGCAGAGGTGTGTGGGATTTTGGATACTTTCATATTTTGAGTATGGTTATATTATATGTCATAAGGAAGAAACAACTATAAGCCCATGCTTTCTGCTTTATATACAACTTACAAAAGTAATTTAAAATTTCATACAGCATAATACAGTATTTTTTCCAAATTTCTGGATATAAGAAAGCTTTATGGCACGGGACTTTCTACTTGTGACATCAGGCTCGTGCCGGAAATGCTTTGCATTTTGGTACAGTTCTAGTTTCAGAGTTCTGGGTTAGAAATGTTCGTCCTGTATAAATACGGTCAAAAGTTACATAAAATTAAATCCAAAGAATTGAAGAAAAATATGATACCTTTTGAATAACAGCAAATTCAGCTGACCTTAAAATGACAGTCATAAGTGACTAGACTAAAGTTGGCAAAGAAGTGAATAGCACTTCGTACACAGAAGGTGAAACAGAGGATAGTTACAGGACAGTTACAGAGAGAGTGAAAAGCCCGTTCCATTATCAGAACAGAAGGGAAAAAGAAATTGTATGGGATTGTGAAATGGTATAACTTAAGTTCAGTTGGAACCACTGGAGGGAAAGAGAGAAAACAGAGGGAGAAAAAAGCTGAAAAGATAGTGGCTTTCAAATTTAGTGGGAAATAATTTCAGATTCTCAAGATGAACAAGAAACCATGCAAAATAAACTCAAATCACAATCAGGCTGCTGTTTAAGCCAGAGTTGTGAAGACAGCCTGGAATGCAGTAAGAAAACACGGTGTTCTGGGAAGCAGCAAGGGGATGTTGACATCTCTTGAGAAATGAGAGAGGCCGGCTGCTTGGGAACAACGTATTCAGAGTGGGGAGAGAAACAGCAGCATGTCCGCACAGCAAGAGAAATAGCAGCATGTCCGCACAGCAAGACCCACACTGTGGAATCTGCTAGAAATTCCCGTTAGATGTGAAGGCACAGGGAGATTTCGATGGCTGTAAAAACATACTATGAAAGCACAAAATATACAAAAATTAAATGGTCGTATTAGTGTCAAAGAGTAAGGTAGAGACCTAAGGAGTATCTGAGAGACAGAGGCAACCTAACTGGCCCTTGTGGACAGTGCATTTAACTATAGCATCTGCATCTTTTTAAATTCCTGTTGGATTCAGAGTGCATAAAACAGTATCTAGATTCGAAATGCTAAAATCCTCAAACAAAGGTTCTTTCAACACAGTTAAAGCTAGACGTTGACAAGAGCAACACAAACCCAAGAAACCCTTTTGTATCTACACCTTATTCCTTAAACAACCTTTTGGACAGAGAAGAAATCTAAAAGGACCTATCAAACATTTAAAATTACTAATAAAATACATTATACATTTAGTTTTTAGATGTAGTTAAAGCCATTCTTGAGGAAAATTTATATTATTATCATCTTCTATTAAAGGACAAAGGTCCCAAATCAGTAATAATTTAAAATTAATGATGAGATACATTATACATTTAATTTCTTACATGTAGTTAAAGCCATTCTTAGAGAGACATTTATATTATTATCCTCTCCTGTTAAAGGACAAAAGTCTCAAAATCTAGTCTCTTATCTTATGAAGCTAGAGGAAGAAGAGCAAACTAGAACCAAGATGAGGGTCTGGAGGGCTGAAGGCTCAGCAGCCAAGAACACTTACTGCTCCTCCAGAAGGGTTGAGTATGGCCACAGTGGGTGGCTCCCAGCTGCCCCCATCTCTAGCTCCATGGCATCCAACATCCTGCTCCCTCCTCTGCAGAAGCCTTCACATACGTGGCATACACACCCAAACACATAAACAAATACAAATCTTACATAAGACCAAAGTGAACAAAAGGAAATAAATATAAGATCGACACTCAACAAATGGGACCAGAAAGCACACACCATAAGAACAAGAATTTGCTGAGTAGGTAGGTCTTCACCAAACTTCGAAACTCCTGATCTTCAAAAGATACTGATGCAGAGATGAAAAGGTAAACACAAATTAGGAACATTTAAGACTGTATGGTAAGGGGGAGCTGTGCTCAGCACATGTGAAGGGATCTTCCCAACCTGCAGTAATTCACACAACCAGTTACCTGATTAAGGAATTCCAGCAAGCACTTGACTAAAAAGGATCTGAGAATGTCAAATAAACACCAGAAAGATGCGCCATCTCTTTATTCCCAACCCCGTCTGGCCTCTGTGGGCACCCACAGCTGTGGCACACACACGTACCCATGCTAGCATGTGTGATTATAACTGTTTTACTTGTCATAATTCATATTTTGAATGCAGATGGTGTGTGCCTGGCTTTGATCTTCTGTTCCAGATTGCTTTAGGTATTCAAAAGTTTTGCTAAGTTATATGCATTTCATAAATATAAGCAATAAATTCAGGTTGATAGATTTCATTTTTTTTCTCAGCGTGTCCCTTAGAACTTCTCTGGGCACAAATAATCAGTTGCAGTGATTCCTGAATTCCAGATGTAGCTGTATTCATTAAATGATGACGCTTGTTGAGTGGGAAGATACAGTGTACACACACAGACACACACACCTACTCAAATTGTCCTCACACCTTTTCCAGAGCGGTTGTGTATAATCTTGCTGTGTTTGACAGTGCATTCTCTGTCTTTGGGTGAATCCAGGGTCACCATATAGAAGCTCAGATCCTCTCCAGATTGGGAAAAAGTACAGAAGTGTTAGGAGAATCCATCTACTGCCTTGCTTTAAATCCCGGGTGTAACTCCGTGAAGAAAGAAACCCAGAAGGTATGGGCTCTCACAGACTTCCTCCCTCGGGGATTACGTGCAGCTTTGTGCCATGCTGGGCATCCTTGCCTGTAAACGCAACCCATGTAATTTCAAATGGCCATGACAGCACCGTTAGCGATATGCTACTCACACATGCCACATTCCGTAACTTCTAATTAAGCACGCAGCAGAACGTCTGGCGAGATGGTGCACACACACCCCTATTGTGAGGGGAGATTGGTGCATGAGGCCTGGTTGCGGCACAAGGAGACAGCATTGGTGCTAGAGCTTGTGGGGGGCCCAGTAAGGGGCACCGTGACGTGCAGCATGTACAGCTGGGCTCTGCAGACTGGAATGCAGGAAACTTCCCCTCGAGTGCTGCAGAAATAGACCATTGCATCATGCCTAATTCAGGAACTCACGCCTCGACAGTGCCTCGTCCTCACGTCGTGTTTCCAGAAACTGGGAGTTTTTGGTCCATGTTGTCAGTGTTTCCCGTGTTAACACAGTTTAACTTCGGCAGCTATCAGTATGTCAATGTTATAGTTTCTGCTCATCAGTACATTTTATTTTGTGGCGCAGTAGAACACAAGTCAGTTCTTCCTTCTTACAGCTGTGTGAAACCACTTTAGATATTTAAGAACAAGCAGATGCTGAGACTCATGGCCAAACTTTGGGCAGAGCCCAGGGAGTCTTATGGAAGAAGAGGGGGATGGGGAAAGAGGGACATGAAGGGGACAGGAGCTCCACAAGGAGACCAACCAACAAAGCTAAAGGATCTGAGCCCAGGGGTCCTGCAGAGACTGATGCAGCAACTGAGGACCATGCATGGAGGGGACCTAGGCCCCCTGCTCAGATGTGGCCGATTGGCAGCTCAGTCTCCATGTGGATCTCAGAGTGAGGGGAGCAGGGGCTGCCTCTATCATGAACTCAGTTGACTGCTCTCTGACCACTTGCCCCTGGCTGTGCAGCCTTGCCAGGCCACAGAGGAAGAGGATCCAGGCAGTCCTGATGAGACTTAACTTTAAAAGCTCTGCACAGATGGCAATAATGGAGAACTCCCCATTTCAGTGGACTAGGGGAAGGGGATGAGGGGGGAGAGGGAGGGAGAGTAGGACTCGGGGGAGTTGAGGGAGGGGGCTTCAATCTGGATATATAATGAATAAAATGTGAAAAAAAAGAAAATTAAAAAAAAAAAAGAACAGCTTTCTTTCAGGGAAACATCATTTTCTCACAGAAAAGGGTGTGTAGGTTTTCCCTCTAGACACTTTCTCCATCTGGCGGCCACGTGTGGAAGTCTACCTCCCTGTGTCCACCCCAGGAAATGCCTTGCTGTTTGCCCGCAAGCTCACACTGCCCGCCCCTGCTGGAAATGTAGTCAGCTAAAATAAACACGCATGCTTTGTCTAAAACAGAGGAGTTTCCTGGGAAGTCAATGTTTTCTCTTGGGCCGTTGGCTGCAATCTGCTGATCCTGAGCTGGCGTTTGCCACCTCTGCGGCGGTTTGTCTGGGTGGTGACGCTGAGTCTCAGCTTAGCTCCTTCATCATGCTGGCCACGCGGCCCCTGCTCTGAAAGCCTGTCTCCTCTCAGGCCACTGTTGTCTGAGAGTCGGAGCAAGCTCAAGTGGAGCACGGGCGCTGAGGTCTCGGGGTTTTGTGAATTCTTGTCCATCCTGGGACCACTGAAGATGTGTTTCTCCCCTCCAGCATTCTGTAGCTGACGGACATGTTTTACCACAGAAGTGACACTAGGCTGCAGGTATGCCTGAAGTGTGCTGCTGTCCCCACGCTGAGCCACGCAGAGCCACGCTGACATCCCAGCTGAGGCTGCCACTGTCGCTGTTTCAGTTACTGACTGCCACACTTTCATTAAAAAAAAATTGTCTGTGTTTTTAAGGTCTCTTAATTCCTCGTCCGCCCTTAGATCCAGCTGAGTCTGCATGGTTCGGCAGTGGGAATGCCTGGCTGGTACCACTTCCCCTATCACGGCGGATAAATCCGGAATCCCGGCTCCTGGCCCGTAAACAGAGCAGCCCTCCAGCAAACCCTCAGTCCTGTAAGTGACCACACCTCGGGTCTAACCTGAGGTCCTGCAGCCTGTGCACCCCCCCACCTGCAACTCTTTTGGGTTTTATGCAGCCTGTAGGAACCAGACAGAACACGTTGGTGAGGCAGGTGGGGAGGCTTAGAACCCACAGTTCTTAACACATTGTCTCTGGTTTTTAAAGTGTCTGAACTTTAAACGATGAGCAGTTGGAATGTGGCTATTGTTTTTCAGTTTTGGGGGGACCTGGTTGGCGTCTGTTGACTCCAAAACTTTAACACTTACCACAGATGTTTTCCTCCAGAGCGTTTTACCATGTGCTCTGTCTTTCTGAAAATTTTATAGGTGCCGTGTGAGCTGTTCTTTCCAGCTTCCGACAGTGGCACCAGACCTCTGCATCGTCCACCCAGAGCTGGCCAAAGCCCACTTCGAAGGCCAGAGGAGTCGCCATGAGCCTCTGGAAGGATCGGGTGGTCACGCTAATGCAGGCGGCCCCAAGGTATGGACGGCACATGTCTGGCTTTACTGTGTCAGCAGTTCCTTGGGCATCATGGCGTCATATGGGCTAAATGTCAACCATAGTTAACACTTATGAGTGAAGTCAGTGGGACTAATGGAACAGTGCAGATGGAAACTCTGGAGGGCCTCCACATGTCCCCACACACTGTGCAAAATCTCCACAACCTCTGGAGACCCGATATTGTTTTGTCTTAGAGAAACAAAAGCAGAGACTGGTCCAAATATATGATATATAATTTATACGTTGATGTGTATGCTACAGATATAAAGGCCGCAGTTCTCAGAAAGAAGTTACCCTGTGTTTTACTGTGCAAAGCAGGAAGCACTTCTGATTGCCTGATAGAGTCAGTCATGCTGAAGAGCATGGCCCCTTCGGGGGTAAAGCCTGAGTGTGGTCTTCCGTTGCTCCACTTAGTTTTTTGTGACAGGATCTCTCACTGGTCCTGGAGCAGCTGTGGCAGGTGGCCTGGCTGTCTCCCTCACACTGAAGTTGCAGCTCTGCCACACCCAGGTTTTACAGAAACAGGTGCTGAGGATCCAAACCCCAGGCCTCTCGCTGGCACAGCCAGCACTTTACCCCAGGAGCCATCGCCACCGCCCCCATCCCGGCTTTCTACGAAGGCTGCTGCATGGTTGAGCTGGGTTGGGTTTGGCTCCTCGTATCCCGTGGTTCTTGGTTCTCAGGACTCCCCTTTCCTACTTAAACAGACTCTGTCTGAGAAGTCGGACGTGCCGAGGAACGCCAGTTCTTCAGTTTTATATTTTATCCTGGGCCTCCACTGGGAGGAGAATGCAAGGGCCTTGGAGAGTGTCATCCCAGCAGCACCGAGCATGGTAAAGAGGCAGCTTCCAAGTGAAGATGAGTGTGATGTGGACACCCCTGAAAAAGATCCCAAGAAAGGTCAGCAAGCCCTTCCTTGCTGTGGTATTCTGACGTTGAAGGGTAAAGTATTAGCCAGTACTCAACTCACTTTAAAAAGCCCATTACACAAGTAAAATCCATGAAGAAATGATTATACCAGCTGGTTTTCTAGAGTTAATATTGCAGGGACTTTATAGTGAAAAAAAAAAAAAAAGAGAGCACTTAGATGAAATTTTAGTTTTTTTCAGTTGTACCAACTTGATAAATTCTTGCTTTATCCTCACTGGATAAGACTCCTCCCCCGCCCCCGAATCCTTTGTCAGTGGTGATATTGGCACATGTTAGTCTAAAGTGATAAATTCAATGTTTGGTGTCTCTCAGAAGTTTAGGTGTTAGTTATAACATTTGAAAACCTTTTCAGATGCAGAGTCCTCCGCCCAGAGGAGCATGAGCTCTCCCAAGGAGCCAGAGTTCATGATTGACAAGGCTGACTTTGAGTGTGCTCTGTGCATGAGGTAGGCTGGCCTGGATTACATGCTGCTCTTTTAACAAGCAAGCCTTTCTGAACTCTGTAACTACATGCATGGCACCACTGGTGAACACACACACACACACACACACACACACATACACACATAAAACCATATATATCTGTATTAAATGTGTGTGTCTTAATTTGAATTACTATAGCTGTGATAAAACACTGGGACCAAAAGCAAGTTGTGAAGAAAATGGTTTTATTCAGCCTACACGTCTGCATTCATAGTCAGTCACTGAAGGAAGTCAGGGCAGGAAGCTGGAGGCAGGAGCTGATGCAGAGGCCATGGAGGGGGCTGCTCACTGGCTTGCTCCCCATGACTTGCTCAGCCTGCTTTCTTATAGAACCCAGGACTGCCAGCCCAGGGATGGCTCCACCCACTTGGGCTGGGGCTAACACAATAACCACTGCTTGAGAAAATGCCCTACCGGCTTGATCCGAATGGATGATTTTCTCAGCTGGGGTTCCCGCCTCTCAAATGCCGATAGAGGTGTCAAATTAGCATAAAAGTAGCCAGCATAATATATAAATAATAATAATTGATTTGTTTTCTAAAAATTCAGTGAAGATCCAAAAGAGGAGCGACCATAAGTGGCTTTCAGGGTTGAGTGGAAACTGCATAAGGCATCCTTTTCAAACAGGGAGCTCATTCGAAAGTCCGTTCTGGATCTACCTCTCTGAGAACTCACGATCTTCTCTCCAGGTTGCTCTGTGAACGTCACTACCCCTTGCGGACATGCGGACATCCGTTGTGCCTGGAGCGCTGCCCTGCCCAGGCTCCTCACTGTCCGCTCTGCAAAGACAAGCTTTCAGAAGGGAGTGCTGTGGCCAGCGAGGAGGCTCTCCTCGTGCTTTCCAGGTTTTCCTTCTACCCTCCATCTGCTTGTTACAATCAGATTTACTTCTTCAAAGACGGGTCATTCCCACCTGTTTCGTAAGTCGAAACACACACGGAAGCATTAGGTGCAGAACGAACTAAGTACCGAAGTAATTTTCAGGTGTGGTCGCTGGGTCAGACCGAAAGCCGCCAGCAGAATACATATTTGGAGATTTTATATATTCGTGCCAAGCGCTTCGATACGTGATGGCGAATTTAGTGTGCGCCTGAGTCTTGTCTTGTCTCTTTTACGCCCTGTGCAGTCATCAATTACTGGCATCTTTGGTCGGAAACCAAATCCAGGGACATTCAGGGTATACAGGAAAGCTCTTTGTTGATATTTGTCCAAATATAACTCCTGAGTCCCCGTGCATGGAGTGTACAGACAAGTCAGGCGGAGTGACGGCACGGCAGAGCTGCGTGTTCCCTCTCCCTCTCCACGAGGCAAATTCTTCAGCCTCTGGTAGGGAGCAAGCGCTTCTCCCTCATCCTCATGTTCAGACTGGCGATCCTTGTTTTAGTTATCTTCCAGAAACAGGCAACATGCAATCTCTAGGGTAACGTGCTTCTCTCCTTCCCGCTCTCTCCCTCTAGCACTAAGCACACACGCTGAGACTCACCCCCGAGCCTAAATTAACTTTTAAAAAATCTGACATGGCAAGAGGGTGTCAAAGTTAAGCAAAGTTTAAAGCGATTGTAAGTGTTTGACTGACTGCCAAAGCATCTTCAGATAAGCCACACGTCAGAGCCTTTCTAAAACGTGCGCGCATACTTGCGGTATCAAGTGACATGGTGCACTCGTACTATTAAATTGCGTACACATTGCATCCTTCTAAAATTTTCAGGGGTCACAGGATGGTTATCAGGGTCGGGCTACGCACACGCGCGATGAGCATGGACCCATTCTGAGCATGCGCACTGGTTCACCCGGGACGATCTCTGTAGTCCTCCCCTCGCTGTTACAGTCCCTTCCCGACAGGCACATCTACCCTGCTCACCATGCGCCCTGTTCCTGGGGCCCAGGGGCCTGGACATGGCTCCGCCATGCTTGTCAAATGCAAAGCAAGCCCGGTGGCCATTTGTAACGCAAGCCTTGTCTGCACTTTTTCCGCTGTCCTGGGAGGGGCTGTGTGAAGAAACAAAATCTGGCACAGGATGAATGTGGATAAAAAGATCATTAAATACCCATCACTGTGTGCTAAAGAGAGAGAGAGAAGAGAGGGCAAGGAAACATCCTGGAGGTTCCCTAAATATAAGCCCCTTGAGGGCAAAGACTTTGAGCCTCCAGTGTTCATCGTGTGGCCAGCGAGAGCTGGTCACCCAGACAACAAACGCCAGCCAAGCCTTCCTCTCCGGCCCGGCACAAATCCGTTCACCATCATCTAACTTTTTTTGTTATAGTTGTTGCCAACCAGAAATCTTAATGTAACTGTTCTGGCTGAAGAACTGATATTTCGGTATTTATTGGATGAGCTGAGTGACGGGAAGAGGATTTATGATGAGGAAAGGTCAGAACTGTCAAAGTAAGTGCTTATGTCACGTGAAGTTGGTCCTTGGCGCAGAATAATGAGGAAATTCTTTGTTGACATGGGCCGAGCATTGTCTTAGATTTTGGGTTTCTCATAAAAGGACTTTTCTAGTCTTTAAATAGGAAAAAAATGTTAGTTGCAAAATATCTGTGGACATATAAGGAATCATGCTGCAGCTAATATGAAGGTGTGGCTTAGTAATGTTTATTTTATCCTTGGCCATCCTTCCATGCTGTTACAAGTTCTGTGGGGTTTGTAGCTGCTGGGGTTGTCTATCCAGGCGAGACCTGCATGGCTTGGTCTGCCTGTAATTCCGGCTGTGATCCTGACTGACGAGGCACACGTGAGGGCCAGCGATAAAGCCAAGGCAAGCCCGGCCGCAGCTGGCAGGCCTGTGCACCCCTGCTCTGCCAGGCCGGCCTGAGCAGGGCTGAGGGAGAGCTAAGTGATAGGCTGGCCAGTGAGGCGGTCCAGAAGCCAGGCCCGGCACACGGCAGCGTGGCTGAGTGTGGCTGTTGTGCTGCTCCGCCATGTCTGGAGTGCGCTTCGGCAACAGGAAAACAGGTGGTAAGGTGCCAGCCTCTCACTTCCTGGGAGAGCATCCAGAGAAAATAATACCTAACAAGAAATTCTCTTGTTTATACGTACTTATTTGTACTTCTGTGTGTGGGCCTGTCTGCACGCACCGCACACCACAGTGTGCGTGAGGAGGTCAGAGCACAGCTTACAGGAGGCTGTTCTTCCACCAGGTGGGTTCTGCGGCTCAGGCCGAGGTCATCAGGGTTGGCTCTGCTCCTTCTTGCTCACTACACCACCTTGCTGGTTCCTTTGCATGCACATTTATATTGCTGACATTTTTAAAATGTCGGGATATCCAAAATACATCTTATGTATATGACTAAATAACTTATGATATATCAGATATGCAATTTGTACCCATGGAAAATTACTTATAACATTGGATATATCCTTACCACAAAGTCTTAAGAGGAAAGCCAGGATGCAACCAGTAGATCTCACACATGATAGAAAGCACAAAAATTTCTATATTGAACATGTCATTTTGTGAAATTAGTGAATTAGTGAATGATTAAACCCATTCAGCTGTCAGAGGTCACGGGTGTGTGGAGGCCTACGTCTGCCTGAACTGCTGAAATGTCCTTCTCTCCTCTCTGGCCAGGTGGGAGGTCCAGAGTATGAAGAACTCGCTTCCCTCCATGATTCCGTTTACCAGCAGTCTGTCTCCTGGTTTGCTTCTCTCCAGGATCACGTGAAAAAGCAAATCCTAAGCCATTTCGGGTCCATGCCAGACAGGGAGCCTGAGCTGCAGGTGGGCGTTCCTTCTTTCTCTCATAATGCTGCTGTTTCCTGCAGTGAGGTGATATGGCTCCCCGTTCCGATGGGACACTCAGCAGCCCAGCCCTGAGCTCCATCGTGAGTGTGAACCGCTCATGTGCAAGCTGCTCAGAGAGAGTCCTCATGATCACAGCACACACGATCCACTGTGCCTTCTGGAGCAGAATAAATAAATAAATAGATGTTTTCTAGCCACTCGTGAAGATCAAAACAAAAACAGTTCCGTTGGCAAGAGCACGGTTCTACATTTAACACTGCCTTGCTCATACCAAGCAGGGTACTGACTACGGGCGGAGAAAAGCCTGCAGTCATCATTAATTTGGAAGCCTTAGAACTGCAGAAGTCGTGTATTTTAGAGGAAGGACAGACTTTCGGCAAAGTGGAACGTGCTTTGTCTTTCCTCCGCCATTTCCATCCCTGGCTCTTGTGTGCATCTCCCTCCTACCCACTGCTGCCGTGCAGCTTCTCAGACTCAGGAGAGTGAGCTAATCCCCTCAAACATGCGCTGCAGCTCCACACGGCATCACGTAAACAAACTCGAGGGCTGAGACACCTTTTCCAACAGTAAAGCTTTGAGCGCACAACGGCCAAAACCTAATTCTAAATTAAGTGTGTGGTGTGTGGTGAATGTGTTTGGCATCCTTGGCTGTGCTGTGGGGTAGGACTTCATGGCAGCCTGGGCTCTGAGCACACAGTGTTTGCTCTTCCCTGCCCGTGCTGGCACGCCACACAGTGCTCGAGGTGCACGATTGTGTCTGTTATGTCTGGCAGTGTTTCTCCTTACTTTGACAACGGTTCGTGGTTTCATTTGCATAAACAAGGACGCAATGCTTTCCCCACTGACACTCTCGGTCTCTAACAAACCAGTGTATGTTTGGGTTAGAGTTACTAGAAATGTTTAATTTTAAAAATTGTTTAAGTTGCTGTTCTGGTTTCTTTTCTG
This sequence comes from Psammomys obesus, assembly GCF_907164565.1. Classification (NCBI taxonomy): domain Eukaryota; kingdom Metazoa; phylum Chordata; class Mammalia; order Rodentia; family Muridae; genus Psammomys; species Psammomys obesus. The sequence continues at coordinate 15,991,960 of NW_026585580.1, read as the reverse complement.
TTGCTTTATGAAATACTCTGACCAAAAGAAACTTTGGAGGGAAGGGCGTATTTGGCTTACACTTTCAGGTAACAACCCACCGCTGAGGGAAACCAAGGCAGGAACTCCTCCAGCAGGGGCTGAAGAGCCTTGGAGGGACACTCCCGCTGACTTGCTCAGCTGCTTTTTTTTATATAATCCAGGCTGTCTAGGGACGGCGCCACCCACAGTGGGCTGGGCCCGACTGCATCAACTAACACTCAAGACAGTTCTTCCTAGACATGACCAGTCTGATTTAGATAATCTCTCCCTCAGATGACTCAGGGCTGTGTCCTGGTGACAGCTGAAGCTAACCAGGACAGTTGCTGGTCAGGGTTTCATTTTTCAAATATCTATAAGTAAATTCTGCCTTTGGATTAAAGCAGGAGGATTGCCAGCCCTCTCTGAAATGACCCCACCCATGTTGTGTTTATATGAAAGTGGCATCCTGAGCATCGGTCGCTATGGAAGTTCAGGACAGCATTTGGTTCTGGAAAACCTTTCCCATGCTGCCTGTCCTGCACAGTTACACATGAAGCCCGGTTTATTTTTGGTAAAAATCAGCAACCAAATCTCTCTAATTAGGGTTGAATTTACTCTAATCTTGAGTAAATGGCACCATCATATGTATATAAGAGAATTGTTTAAGAATAAGTGTATTTATGCTTTATTAGTAGCAAATGTTCCCTCCATATTAGTGGGTGTAGAGTACCTCTGTGCCCAGAGTTCTAAAAAAAAAAAAAAAAATCCTTCTTTAAAAATGTCTTGAGTGGAAGAAGTTTAGGAAGCCCGAATTTTGGGTGGAAAATCGCTTGTAAGTCCCTCCCCTTCTTACTTACCCCTTTTCCCACCCTACTGTACCTCAGACTGAAAATGGAAAGCAGACAGTAATCAACTCAAATTAATCTCTGATTGGTGGGTGGACCTGCTTCCTATCGCTGCTGTGACACTATCGTGTCACTGCCTTGGTGGCTCTGGCAAAGCCGTTCACTCTCTAGGTTGTGCTGGTGGGAAGCCATCAGGTGTTTCCCTTGGCCTAGCAATGGCAGCACACGTCGCCCTCTGGTGGTTGGAGGAGACACTGGGCTGCCGGCATTGTTGGCTCCAGTTCCAGCCCTTTCTTCGGAGTCACAGCCCTGTCGTGTGGCTGCCTTGGTCCCCTAGGACGAGCTCCCGGTTGTAATAACTGGGTCACATCCTCAGAGGCCCCCGTTACCACATACAGTGACACAGTCACAGGACTAAGGAATTAGATGCTGAGGTCCTTGGAGACCATTATTCTGCCAATAACAAGGATTTTAGTTACGGGAGGATGTTTTCTGTGAGGGGCTTCTCACTAAGCGTGCCGTCTCTTTTTTCTGCCCAGAGGGATAGGGGAAGGGGTGAGTTTGTGCTCCGTGGTGTGTCTCCAGCATCCGGGTTATGGGTTGCCTCTGCAGGCCAGGCCAGGATCTTCTCGGCAGTGACGTGAGATACCCCTTGGAGCTTTCGCTGATGGGTTACCTCTAACCCTCCAGGGAAATTATCCAGCTCTAAAGCCACTGAAGTCCATTCTCCATAGCCCCTGGTTGGCACCTCTTTAAAGGGAACAGGGGAAAATTCAAGACTTGTAAGCAGACAGGCCTGGCTGTCTTCATTCCAGCATCAGGAGAACAGAAATGGGGGGAGAGGCAGCTTTTGCCTAGAGCTCGGTCCGAGATGCTTGTTGGAGTGTGTGCGGTGAGGGCTAGCATGTGTGTAGGCCCGAGGCACCTGAACAGAGCGTGCACGCATTATCTGTGGACAGTTACACATAGAGGGCTGTGTGCATTCGTGCGCTACACACACTTTGCCACACCGGGTTCAAGATCCACTTTCTCATGCCATCCAGACTTGCATTTGGCCTTTATACCTTTATGCTTTAGCAAACCCACTTAGAACTTGAAAAGCAATAGCGTACAACGCCGGCACCTGGCAGTAAAATTTATGACCTTTCTTTCTGATGGAGGCTTGGGAGAGCAGAGGCCGCTAATTCGCAGAGTGTCCCTGTGGAGTGAGATTCTCTTGGCAAGTTCCTCCCTTTGTGTCCTTTGGTTAAACAGAAGACTGAATCAGGGCACGGTCTGTGTTGTAGGAATTAAGTTTGCTTCCCCCTCATGTCTTCCAGAGCAACTCCAGTGGCCCTGCCTGGTCCTGATGGGTTCGGCGGGTTGCCGTTGGAACAAAAGGCTCAGCTGGCCAATCTCAGCATGGCCTCCTTGAAAGAGCGTCTGCTTGCCATTCGGCGGTGTTAGTCATCATCACTCCTAAGATGAACAGGCCAAGAGCTGGCTAACAGCGCAGACAGAGAGAACTGATTTTCCTCTCCGTTAAGGCTGCTGGAAGTCCCTGTGCCCTTGAGTCCCGGGCACTACCAAGTACCCATCCTCTTCACCTCACTTTGTAAAGTCGTGTCAGTCAGGTGATAGTGGCACATTTGCCAAATGCTGACTTTCTCAGATATTAGAAGTCTGCCTGCTGGGCCCTGACGCTGCACAAGACTGACCTGAAGTTCAAGTGCCAGGTGAAGCTGGGAAACCTGTGAGTCTCTTCGAAGCAGATGCTTCAAGAGCATAGCTCACTACCATCAAGGGGCGCACACACGGTAGGTTGGCGTGTGACTGAGGTGTCAAAGGCACTTGCATTCCTAGCCAGCATCTTGACATGATGGACAGAGAATGTGTGTGCCAGTGGCTAGACAGGAAGTGGGAACCATGTTTAAACGTGCAAACAGACCTGCCAGGATACAAGCAAGCCAAAAATGGACTTGTGTGTTGCTGTGAACTTGTTTGCAAAATTAAGGGGTTGAATCACTGTCCAGTCCTTACCCAGGAGACAGTAATTCCTGGGCAGGAGCTGCGCTTGTGTTTCGTGTCCTGCTGTGGTTCCAGGTGTTATAAACTGCATGTTGTGATTAAATGAATGTAAAAACACAAGGAGATGCATCTTGCATATAGAAAAGTCTGAGAATTGCCGGTGTTTTGAGACTCTGTATTCACAAGCACGCCAGAAAAGTATCAACAATCAGTTAAGACTGCGTGGTCACTGGGATCAAACATACAGCCAAACTTGTATTTTAAAAAAGTTCTATCTTTATCCAGCTAGGGGTTTTCTATCAGATAGTGACCGGTGTCACCCCCAACCGGCAATGCATGCTGGGGATATCAGTTGGAATAACCCAGATGTTCCTGCTGTCCTGAGCAGCTGGTGCAGACACAGCCGGCAGCTTAGTCTGCAGGTGAGCCTCCTGCCTGACAAGACCCTGCTGAGCAAATCTGTGACACACTTTGCTTTGTTCACTCACGCTGTGTGGGGCTCTAGTTTAAATGTATATTTTATGATGCAAGATGTTGATGGTTGATGAGCCCAGCCAGCACTTTATTAGAAAGGCATCATGATCACAGTGATAATGTATTTTATTGTTGTTTTGGTTTGTTTTTTTTTTTCAGTAACAGAACTCAGCTTCACCATGGGACTTAGAATACACCCATCTCATTTCCTATGAATCTTCGATGTCACCTTTAAGGGCTAAAAGCACTTCCCAGCAGGTCGATTCATGCATTAAGATGTCAGCCCTGCTTGTCATTTATGACATCGTCTGACCACATAAGAAGTTCATAGTTTTTCATTTATTCTCTTTTGTATTTTTTTTTAAAAACAAATAGAATTTTGCATGTGACTCCTGTTATACCCAGTTCGCGAGCCCCCAAAAGATCTACAGGAATCGACTCCATTGCAAAACACATGAGGGTCTTTTTATTGTAAATTACAAGCTGCAGCTTGGGCCTGCACAGCCCCACCGCTGGAGCGGTGGGAGCTGAGCGCACCGTCCCCAGGTTAGTTGGGTGATTTATAGATTCTGGTCCCTCCCAGCATGCCCAAGGCAGGGGCAATTCCTGCCTGGCAAGCATCTATTGGTCAAAATGCTACATTTTGAATTGATTGGCTATAGGAAGGTCCCCAGACTATAATGACCTGGTGTCCCTCCCTAGAGGGATGGGCCAGTTTCCTAGCAACTGCTATCTCTAGTAGGTGGGGAAAGAATGCAGTAAGGCTGTCCTTCCCCTCAGGGCATTACTAGACTTCTCCTCCCAGGCCTTAACTAATAGCTGCTAATTTTTAATCTTTTTGGTCTCTCAACTCCTTCCATTTGGAAGTGTCTAGCTAATGTGAGCAAAGGTCTCCAGGACTCTTGTGTCTGTGAGGAGTTAGTGTTTGGAAGGCTTTGCTTCTGCCTGCTGGCTCGTTAGGTTCTATAACTTGTTTTGTCCTTGGACTCAGAACCACTCTGTTGCTCATCAGATTCCGTCAGCCTCTTTGGTCTTCTCGTCCTCAGTGTTCTTACGGAAAAGCCCAAGCAACAATGGTGCAAGGAGAACAGCCCGAGTTTGGGGGATTCAACACCGCAGGGAATGTGGTGTGACTGCCGCCTGCCTGTTACACACCTCAGCTCCACACTGTGCCGGACTGGACCAGTACTCGCTGGGTGCTCTGAGGGGAATCTGGTAATTGGAATATTTCAGTAGCACAAAAGTTAAAGAAATGCCACCATTGTAGTCGACCAAGATGGGGGCTGTCCTCTCTGAACTGTCCTCCAGTCTTAGTTTATAAATGTCAGTGAATGGTGAATGCCATTGAGAAAAAGGCTTACTGTTCTAGGATCCCCACACAGGAGAAGCTCATCACCTAGGCTCTTGTGGGGAAGCCCTTAGGTCAAGCTTGGCATGGCAGGGACACCCTGGTTCTGTTGCACAGGTGTTGGCTTTCACAATGATTTGTACCAGCATCAGGCAGCAGAAGAGACCTCCACTTCTCACCAAGCCCCTTCGTGACGGGGATTGTACTGGGTGTGCAAAACCCAGTACAGTTCCTCGAATTACAGACAACTCCAAAGCTCATGTGCCAGATGGGTAACTGTGTAAAAGGCCTCCCAATTTGTTGTTTTCCCTATGGCAAACTTGAGCAAGCTATTTGGCCTGAGCCAACTTAGCATCCAGAGTTCCTTTCTCTGTTCTTTGTACTGGGTTGCAGAGCATACACCATTCCCTCTGGTTTCCTTTTGAGCTTCTGGCATAAGATTTGTGAGCAAAAAGTACCCACTCCAGATCATGCAATGAAGAAACTCACAAATCAGCAGACCAGATGCTGAGCTCAGGCACTTAGGGTTCTTACCTTTCCCAACGATGGGAAAGGGTTCAGTGCAGGAATTAGCAGCGTTTAGTACATTTAAGTGGCTTGCATGGAGATTAAAGGGAGAGAAAAAGATTTCCTGAGATGCTGTGTTTGATTGAAGTGCAGTAGAAAGAGTTTCTGTAGAGCATCCAAGAAAAGCCTGTAGAACATCCAAGAAAAGCCCGTAGAACATCCAAGAAAAGCCCATTCCCTATCCTGGTGCTGAAGATCCCTCTACCAGCTAGACAGTAACCTCAGGGCTACTCCCGCTTTGAATTAGGGCATCCCTTAACCACCTGACGAGGCCAGGCACGCGGTACACAGCAGTCCTCAGCACTCTCTGCTCGATATTTCCTGAATACTCCCCCTTTCCTGATGATGATGCTCATGAACAAATAATGTGAGAGGACTAATGTAATTTGGAAGTTGAACAGCTCAGGTTGGATACAGGGCTGGCTTCATCTGGCCAAAAGCTGCTCATCCTTGCTGCCAAGGTCAAGGTTCACAGTGAAACACAGAGAAACACCCCCTACCCACTCTGGTATCTGGCTGCTGTTATGGAGCCTTTAGGGGGTGCAGCCTTGCTGGAGGATGTCCTCTGAGGTGGACATGGAGAGTCTGTGGCTTTGCCCCACTGTGTGTTCTCTCTGCTTGACATTTGTGGTTGAAGATGTGACCTCACAGTTTCCTGCTCTGGCCGCCTGTTGCCATGACTCCCTCACCATACAGACTCTCCCTCTGGAACCATAAGCCCAAACAAACCCTTTCTTCTGCAAGTTACCTTGGTCGGGTGTTAATCAGAGCAGCAGGAAAGTGTATAGCAGGCCTGCAGAACTGGAATATGTAATAAAGTTGGGCAAAGATTGAGTCCTGTGGGCCGTTTTGAAACCCTTCGCCCTGCAGACACCCTGGCTTAGGGTGTGAACAGCGGGGAAGCTAACCATCATGCTTTTCTAAACTACCCGAAAACTCCACCCCACCCCCCATTTGGTTCCCTGCTGGCCGGACACGAGTGTGGTGGGGACTGTTTCGTACAATGGGAAGTTGCTGTTGTGTCAGGAAGTCTCCTGTAATGGAGGGGTCCCTTACTTTCTCTGGGGAGTTTGGTGTTTTGGACTTATGCACTCTCGCTCTCCAATGGCAAGAGAAAGCCCCCCCCCCCCAAAGCTTTGAGACTCCAACAGTCAGATGCGAGGGACCGGAGCCCCACCTGTACCAACTTCTGCCTGCACACACACACAGTGCGGGTTCCGGGAGCCACACAACACTGATCATCTCACCGTCTAAATCAAATCTCATGTGACCCGTTAGCTGGAAGAGTAAGTCCTCTGACACAGCATCACATGGAAACAGGAGACCTTCTTCTTAACGTGGCCCCCTCTCAGCCAGGTGGCCAGATACGGATCCTTTGAATTCAGTCCTCTGCCTCAAAATGACCTTTCTACTCCAGGGACCTACTGACCCGTTGACTTAGATTTTTGCTGAGATGAATGGCTCCAATGTCCACCAGCATGACAGGATGCTACAGTGGACAGTTTGATGTCACCTTGACACAATCGAGAGTCATCTAGAGGAGGGGCCTCAATCAGGAAAATGCCTCCATAAGATCCAGCTGTAATTAATTAGTGACTCATGGGAGAGGGCCCAGCCCACTGTGACTGAGGCCATCCCTGGGCTGGTGGTCCTGGGGTCTTTAAGAAAGCAGGCTGAGCAAGCCAGTGAGCAGCACTTCTCTCCACGGCCTCTGCATGGGCTCCTGCCTCCAGGTTCCTGCCCTGTTTCAGTTCCTGTCCTGACTCCTTTGATGATGGGCAGTGCTGTGGGGGTGTGAGCTGAATAAACCCCTTCCTCCTCACCTCGCCTTTGGTCATATCGTTTCACCATGGCAATAGAAACCCTAACTAAGACAGGCGCCTCCTCTATTTTTCCTTCTGTTTACTCAAGTATTAATAAGGAACAGTGTGCTGGAAATTCTCATAGAGACCAATTAATGTTGGTGATTAGTTTTCCTTGTAGGCTGCCTATGTGAGGAAAGCATTCTAGTGCAGAGAAAAAAGGGTGATTGACAGGTTGATGTGAAGGGGGAGGGTGTTTGTGTGTACCTGCAGCAAAGGCAGACACCTACCAGAGGTAGAGGATCCCTCATTCTGCACACTTCTACCTTGGCCTGTCTATTTATTTATTTTCTTATTTACTTATGTACTTGCTTACTTACTTACTTGTTAAAATGGATTCACCCTTGACCAGGAAAGTCACTCTAGCTTGGGGCCGACCCTATAATTGTAGTTGAGAAGGTGTAGGCTTGAGCCCTCTAAAAAAACAACAACAAAAAGCAAACAACAACAACAAAAACCTGCCACTGGGCTTCGCCTTCTGTCTCCTAACTGCTAAACCAGGACCAGGGTGATCTACAAATAAGGTAGGTGATGCCCTTTCAGTCCCTGCAAGAAGCCTCCTCGGTTCATTTCCGGGTCAGAATGCTCCGCCGTGTCTGCCTGAGTCTGCAGTCCAAAACTGAGTCATTCCTCTCTTTGCCTACACACTGAATAACGGACCAGCCAATTTGCTCAGGAAAACTTCGGGGTGGGGGGAGTTTAAAAGGCTTCTGGTAATTTCCCCAGTTTTCATGTCCCTCCCCTTGGAGAGGTTTTGAGGAAATGGTTTTTAATGTTCTTTTTTGTCCCTGTCGTCCACACTCAGGCGTTGTGGGCCGCAGAGTCAGGAGAACATGAAGTCTGCAGCCAGGCATCTTGAACCCTTGCTTTTGTCAGGTTCTGTCGGAGTCCCTATGGAGTCTGACAGCACTGCTGTAGCTTTAGGGGTTTTTTACCGTGTAAGGGTTGCTTCTTGACCACCGTACCTCCCATACAGCTTGTATACCCTGACACTCTGCTTTTCTGAGCTTTGGAAAAAGTGCTTAATAGGCAGTTTGGAAAACTACACATTCACACCTCATTCACTTAGGATACTACGCGATGTTAGTAACTTATTTTGTGCTTGTGAAATGATTGTTACCAATTAAGAGTTGTGTGTATTTTTTGTCTTAAGCAGGTTCGAACAAGTTAAGTCCTTATCAGTGAACATTATGACTTTTATAATGATATATATCCATATGATGCAGAATATTCACCCAGCTTCACTTTTGCCTCCTCTTTAAGATGGGAGCAAGGATCTCAGTAGCAATGGGGCATTTGTTGTTTCTCAAGCAAGGCCACTGTTAAATGTTACGATGTTTACTTCATTGTATTCGTCTCCTGTTCACTTTTAAATAATTGAAATTGTGTATCTAACATGTCATATTTGGATTAGGTAAAACTTACAGTGTTGTAAATGTTTTTTTAATAAATATAACTCCCAGGTAACAAGGTAAAAGGCTAGATAAGTGATCAGTGTGGTACAGTAAACTATCTACCTGGTGCAGTTCTAACAAACTGCCACAGACTCCAGCATGAAAAGACTAGAAATATATCCTACAAAGCCATGCTTCCTATGAACCCCAGGAAGAATTTCTCTTGCATCTCCTAGCAGTTCCTCATGTGCCTTGGTTCTTAGGTGAAGGTCTTGAATCCCTGTTCACTAGGGTGTGGCCTTCTGCTCGCTAGTGCTCCTGTGGCCTTCCCCTTCTAGAATACATGGTTTACTTGCTTATACCTGCAAAAACAGTGTTTTCAGATATGGCCACTGTGCTGGGTGTGTGTGTGTTTGGTAAACTTGACTTCAGCTAGAGTCATCTGAGAAGAAGGAACCTCACTTAAGAAATTGCCCACATCAGAATGCCCTGTGGGTAAGCAAATTGGTGGCTGATACGGGGGAACCTAATCTGCTGTGGGTGACTCCACCTCTGGAAAGGTGGTCTTGGGGTTTAAATAAGCAAGCCATGGGGAGCAAGCCAGTAGCAGAGCTCCTGACTGGTTTTGCTTCAGCTGCTGCCTCCAGCCCTGCCTCGGCTTCCCTCAGTGATGGGCTGTGACCTTCAGGCCAGACAAGCCCTTCCTTTCCAGGTTGCTTCTGGCCATGGTGTTTTCATCACAGCGACTGAGAAAGCTGCCTTAGACAGACACATTCACAGATTCTGTTTTGACGTGAATTTTGGAGAAATGCTATTTAACACAGTACAGATGTGGACTCAGTCCAGCTTAACTCAGGAGCAGACATTGCTTTTTAAGATTATTTCTATGACACAGAACAGATACGATTCAATAACAACTGAACTCTGTGTTCGCTTGTTTTTGTTCTTAGGGGATGGAGAAGGAGAGCAACACCTCACAACAGGAAGATTCAGACTTACAAATTCAGAGCTCACTATGACAACTATATTTATTTGGAATTTTTAAAGGAGTAAAGAGAAAACACAAAATAAAATAAAATAACAATTTTTTTTATTCACACTGCCATGACACTCTCCTCATTTTCATTTTTCTGCATACTCGGGTCACTTCTTCCAATGACAAATCTCCTTTTCCTCAGTTTTTTAAATAACTGTTCTATCTACTTTCAAAGTTTAATGTAAATGAATGGCCTAAAATTAAATATTGAAATGTGTTTTATTATATTATATTATATTATATTATATTATATTATATTATATTATATTATATTATATTATATTATATTATATTTATATATTTTTTTTTCCCACAAATTTCTAAAGAAAGAGTGGGAGCTGGTGTGGCTGAAATGCCTGCTGGCCGTCACGCAGGGAGGGCAGGAAGTTCAAGGGCGGCCTCAGTGCAGCTCAGTGATGGACCCTGTGTGGCATGGAGAGGTCCCCGGCTCCGTCACTAGTCTTGTTCATTTTCTGTACAAGCTACGGTACTTGGGAACTTTTCTGAACTTCCCAGCAGTGACTAATCTCAGGTCCTTTGTGGCATGACCGTGCCCTTTCTGCCTTGACCCTGTCTGCTTGGGTCAAGGTTAAACCACCAGTGCTTATGAAGCAAAGGAGACGTGGCTGGGAATGTGAATATTTTATGGGTCTGTTTTAACCTATGACCTTTTACCTATAACCTGCCACTCCCAGCCCTGTGGTGTGCCTGGGTGCCTGTCCTGGCCCTGCCTCCAGCCTGGTGACCACATAGTAGGTAGAGGCTTCAGCTGAATTTGGTGAAAACCAACCAAGGTTGTGGAATGTTCAACTTGCCATGCCCACCAGCTGGCGTGTGCTCAGTCTGACTGTCAAGTCATCCTGCTGAGAGAGGGGAGCCTGCAGAGACGGCCTCCCCTTTCGCTTCGTGAATTTCAAGCGTGTCAGTCAAGATGCGCTGCGTCGCGCTGCTGCCATAGCAGACATCCCAGAAATCTCAGGGCTCCCGTGGCAAAGTGTGGGACAGAGGTGATCCCTGAGATGTCGCTTGTTTAGTGTGGATGGGAATGGCCAAGCGTAGTCACCCTAGCTGGGGGATGGGGCCTCACACCTCTCAGTAAAGCTGTTGGCAATAGCTGAGTCATAGCTGAGGGGAAGGGCAGACTGGACAGTATGGATGTGGACTGTGGGACACTGGCTATAGCCCTGGGTCCAGCAGCACAGCCAGGGATTCAACCCCCTTCCTATCATTTTTGCTCTCTAGGGTCCTAGAAATCAGATGCAGGAATTCCTGCATCACAGGACCCCTGTTCTGCTGAGCCATGTACCTCCTCGCCCTCCTTAAGGTTCCTCTGAGGGAACGAGTCCACAGGGACCTTCCAAGAGATGGAAACAAACCAGAGACTTAGTGTGGACTGCAGCTAGCACACGGACACACTGCACTGGGCCCTGGAACGAAGCCCTGCCTGATGGCCGCTGACCGTGCTGTGTGCACACAGGGTTGAATGCTAGAAAAGATCTTAGTGTCTTTTCTGTTGCTATAACAAAACACTCAAATCTCAGCTTCAAAGAAAAGAAGAGGATTTACTTCTCAGATTTGAAAGCTGCGAAGCTGTGGTCCAGCTCCCTTCATTTTGCCTTTAGTGAGAGCTCCCTTGGTTGGGCCACAACACGACTGAGAAATGGAAAGGGGACCAGCCAGATGCAGGCCGAAGAGGAAAGACAAGCAGGTAGAGAGCAGGGGTATGCTGGTCCTGCTCCCCAGTAACAGCGCGCTCCTAGAAGCAACTCTACAAGGCGGTCAGCCATTAATTCATTAACCCATTAACCCAGCATTAATCCATTCTGTGTCCCGGTAATGTAATGTAACCTCCAAAAGGCCCTTTCTCTCTCCTGTCAGGTCCCTAGGGTCCAAGCTTCCAGCACATGGACCCCAGGGCAGGAGGGGTGCACCCAAACCCTGCCCAAACCTCAGAAGACTTTCTCTAACTTAGCAGCTATGCCCTGGGGCATAGCTGTGCATGCCCAATATTGCCCAACATCCAGCCAGCCAGTACCGTAAGGAGCTCTGGACAGTGCTGACCTGTGTGCCCAAGGGTGTCTCCGACAACCTTGACCCCCTCTAGCTTTAGAGGCCGATGTGACACACCCGGAGAAGGAATCTCAGTGGAGGAATCACCTCCATCACATTTGCTTGTGGGCACATCTGTGGGGTGCCGTCTCCTTGGCTGATTGATGAGAGAGAGCACAGCCCACTGTGGGTGGCGCTACACCCCAGGCGGCTGGGTCTGGAGTGCGCAACCGAGCAAGGCAGGGGAAGCAAGCCAGAAAGCAGTGTCCCTTGGCTGTCTCGGCAGTTCCTGTCTCCAGAGGGAGCTCCTGACCTCCCTTTCCTCAAGGATGGACTTTGTAAGCTAAAATAAACCCTTTCCTTCCCGAGTCAGTTTTGGCCAGTATTTTAGCACAGCAGCAGAGAAGTGAAGTAATACAACCTCCCTCTACCGTCTGTCCACTCGTGTTCCCATTCCTTACACTCACCCGCTGATTCATACAGGGCCCTCAAGGAGAAACGGCCAAACAGCTTCTGCAGGCTGCTTTGTCCAGCCTTCTGAGGGGCTTCTGAGGAACACAGTCCAGCCTGTTTTGGCTGCTCTTTGCTAGGCAGGATTAGGGATTAGAGGCCGTGTAACCACAAAGAAGACTTAGCATCTAGGTGTCCCTAGAACAAAGTGAATTTTAAAAAGTAAAAGCGGCCACCAGTGTGGCTGACAGGAAGCAGCTGTCACTCAGACGGGGGGCTCATTATGTCACTTCTCACCTGCACCCTGAACTTTTTTCAAAATTGTATTAAATTTGTTTATTCATTTTACATCCTGATTGCAGCCCCCACCTCCTCCCGGCCCACCCTCTCACTGTCTTCCTCCTCCCCCTGCTTCTCCTCAGAAAAGGAGAGCACCTCCCACCCCTTACAAACACTCCCTGGCACGAGTCAGGACTAGGCCCATCCTCTTCCACTGAGCCCCGACTGCAGACCCGTCACTGTTAACCAGCACTGTATAGATTCACAGTCACAGATCTGTCACCGAGAGTGTCTCCTCGAGGAGACAGAGGAGAAAAGAGGGGCTTGGGGGAAACAGCTCTTGCTCTTGGATGCTCTGTCCTTTCCCAGTCCGGAAGTGGCTGCATTAGCCTCTTTAAAAACAATGTTCTGGAGCATTCCCTCCGTTTACAATTAAGACTCCACACTCGCGACTCTTTAAAAACTTGTAACAGTCTGGTTTGCGCAGGAGCTTAATTGATTTCGCTTGCCCTTTCAGACAGAGGCAGACACACAGGGGGGCGGTAGGAGCGTCTCAGGCAGGTTTCATGTGTAGCCGGAGAACGGGGAGTGAGGTGCAGAGGGGCGTGAGAACACCCCTCCGAACCTCCTACCTACCTTATACTGTGTGGGGGAAGAAGAAAGGACTTCTTAAGCTGCGAAGCCTCAGCAAGGTCACAGCAGCCCCTCGCACTCCCTCCCTGGTCCTCGAAGGTCGTCTGGGTGGCTTCAAGAGAGACTCCTGAGTGCTTCTGGCACAGCTGTACTTACAAAGGCAGGTACAGCTTTAAACAGTCCCTGCAGACCCCTCCCGGGATTCCGTATAAATGCCCCATCTCCACCTCTGCCTGCGGAGGTCACAGAACAGTTCCCCTGCTCTCGCCCGCCTCTGGGATGCAAGGGGGGAGGAGTGTGCAGGGATGAGGGTGGGACCGACAGGGTCAGCCACCCTGAACCCGGTGTCTACAGCCCCCTGGGGGGTGCTCAGGCCACACTGGAGGCTTTCCGTCCCAGGCCTGGGAGAAACCTTCTTCCAGGCTCCATGCAGTTTGGTGGCCAAAGAACCTGTCAAACCCTGTAAGGCGCTGTGCTCGAAAGTGGCCACATGGGGGCCCTGCACCCCCAGGAATGAAGAAACACGGGCTGTCCGCGCTGGTTTACACTAGAAACCAGCTAACTGGCTGTGGAAGGGGCGAGCCCGTCCCTTTCCTGCAAAGCCGAGCTTCTGTGACCGAGTCCTCCTCTGCAGGGAAGCGGCCGTGCGGTGTTCCTCTGCCTCTGCGCTGGGTCACAGCTCAGGCCAGCTACAGAGCCTCTCTCCGGAAGCAAACAGCCATCTAAATAAATGAAGGTCAAGGCCAAGAAGCCTGGAGTCTGGGTGACCAATCGGTTTCTGGCTTAATCTGCTGGTGATGGTGGCAAAGCTGCCCAGGGTTGCGCTAGCTGCCCTTGCTTGTCTTAGTACACACCAGGGACTGTAACACACACCTTGGTCTGGGGTTGATGCCTGCGGCACCTATCAGGTGAAACACGGGGTGAGCAATCTGCCCTGACCTCGCTTCCAAGTGGGGCACTATGGGAAAGAAAAGGGGCCCAGAGCATCCTCGGGGGGGGGGGGGAGAGGCAGGGGCAGAAGGAGCACTGAAGCCTGGGAGGCCTCAGGACCTTCTGGGGTGAGCTGGGGGCCCAGGATGGAGCTTCTCATGTCTTCACAAGTCTGGGGCCCAGAGGCCTCACTGCAACACAGCCTCGAATGCCGTGGGGCTCTGCACTGTTCCCTGAGGGTGTGCCCCGTGGGTTGGAGCTGGGCCTCACCCCACCCACCAACTCTCATCTCAGGTCATCAGCGTCATTCCCGCTTCTGTTTGATGAGTTTCTGGCACTGAAGCAGTGTTGCTCAAAGCCTGTTCCCCACACCGGCAGCTCCGGCAGCACCTGGGAATTCACAGGGACAAACCCTGGGCCTTTCTCACAGCTTAATCAGGAGCTCAAGGATGGAGAGCGGCCAGCAAGGTGCCAACAAGCTGGCGGTGACACAGTTCGTTTCAGAGCCTGAGAAGCACTGCTCTAAAGGACGGGTCCACCAGTGTGCTGCCAGCATCGCCTCCTTATGATTGCCCTGTGCTCTTCAGCATGCCCATCCCTGCCTCCCTCACCTCACCTCACCTCACCTCACCTCACCTCACCTCACCTCTCC
>NW_026585580.1:15895169-15977034 GCF_907164565.1 Psammomys obesus | reverse complement strand
CCTCACCTCTCCTCACCTCACCTCACCTCTCCTCACCTCACCTCTCCTCACCTCACCTCACCTCACCTCACCTCACCTCACCTCACCTCTCCTCACCTCTCCTCACCTCACCTCTCCTCATCTCACCTCTCCTCACCTCACCTCACCTCTCCTCACCTCTCCTCACCTCACCTCACCTCTCCTCACCTCACCTCTCCTCACCTCACCTCACCTCACTCACCTCTCCTCATCTCACCTCTCCTCCACTCTCTTCCGCTCTCCTCCGCTCTCCTCTCTCTCCTCCCCTCTCCTCAGCTCACCAGCCTCTGGGCACTGTTTTCTCTCATCCTGTCTGCTCCCCACTATGGCATCTACAGCGGGATAGTGAGGGTTAACCAGGCCTAATTCCCACTGGTCCACAGGCCCTTGCCCAGCTCTCTACCTACAGTGCGCATGATGTCTTAGGAAGCGCTAAAAGCAGCAGAATGAATGCCACGGGGCCAGGTGCAGAGGCCAGCACATGCTATGGTCCTGGGACAGCTCCAGATAATGAAGGTGAGAATGGCCACTGCTGATGAGGCCCTTATCCGAGAGGCAGGATAATGGTGCCAACCACAGCGAGCCACAGCAGCTGGCATGTGCGGGCTGTTCACAGGAAGCCTGCGAGAGTTCCACAGTGACTGTTACACTCCACAGAGGAAGGGCAGTAAGTGGTCTGAGAGAGCTAGGCCCCACACCCTCCATTCACACACTGGGGAGAGGGGGAGCAGGCCTTTCGCCCCACCCCATCAACCGTGCTCAGCATCACCCGGCCCCCAGGGTGCAGCTCAGCAGCAGCCTCTTTGGAAGAGGTTTTGTTTAGGCTGGCTAGACCTAGGCATCTTCAGATACTGGGTCCCCTATCTAGCGAGTCTGCGGTGTATACAGTCTACGGACCTGAATCGAAGGGGGGTGTCGAGGACATTTTGGTTTGTGAGATGTAAACACATGTTTGGTATAATCCCAAGTGGGGCAGGTTAGCTTGTCCACACCTGTTATGTGTCTCGTGCGGAGCGTGGGCTTTGCCAGGTGGAATTAGTTGAATTCTGAGGACTTTGAAGGGTGTGAATATGACAGCCTGGAGGAAGAAGGAAGGCATGTTGGCTTGGAGGAGCTGAGGAGGCCTGCTCGCTGGCTTGCTGGCTCGCTGGCTCGCTGGCTCGCTGGCTCGCTGGCTCGCTGGCTCGCTGGCTCACTGGCTGTTGGCTCGTTGGCTCGTTGGTTTGATGGTGTGATGGCTTGCTGGCTTACTGGTTATCTGGACTTCTGGATTTCCTGATGACAGATACTGGTATTGTCCCCAAAAGAATCCTTCGCCCCTACCCAGCAGAAAGAAGTAAAGAGGGCTACATCCCCTTTCCCTTACAACCTTCTTTCCCCCCTGCCTGGGGTTGAGGGAGTTGGGAGGGAGGTATAAGCTTTAAGGAACCCCCAAATGAAGTAGCGTCTGAAAAACCAGCGCCTACAGCGGTCTTAGGAGCTGCACTTAGAAGCCACATTGGGGCGTCATCTTCGCCTCTCTGTGACTTGGGAGGAGAAATGCCTCATTCGTTCTGGGGTTGCTGTGGATCTGGGAGGGGTGAGGAGTCTGGGGTGAGTCTGTGAGTCCAGAAAGCCACACCGTTCATCTTTCTGTGGCAGCAGCTGGCCACCAGGCTCTACAGCACAGAGGCCTGTGGTGGGCCTGCCACAGGCCTCTGCCACCCCAGCTTCCTACCTTACAGTTACTTTGAGGTCTTGGTCTGAGAACATCTTCCTGGAGACAGCAGACAAATCTAGGCCTGCGGCTTCTTGGAGCCGACCCCATCCCGCGGCACAGCCGGCCTAGCCCAAGGTTGGGGATCGGTTATGGGTGTCCTGCCACCTCCTGTGGGCTCTGCCAGACCACAGCCACCGTCAGAGCCTGCTGGCAGGGAGCTGTGGCAGGGAAGGCTAGACACACAGTGGAGAGAATGGCCGCTGGCTCAGATGGGAGAGGGCGTCCTGGGAAGGGCAGACCCCACCTCAGGCAGTCGCTCCAGGCACCTTCTACCAGAGATGACATTTATTTTCCCTCCGGCCAATTCGTGAAGAAAGGGTTGGTGGGAACCGGCGCTGTTTGCAAATCTCTGAGTTCCAGGCCTTGGGCAGGGAACCCCGGGCACAGCCACCACAGCCTGGGGTTGCCTGCTGGTGTCGGGCAGAGCCAATGAGGTTGCCAGCTGAGCGCCACACTCTGCCCTTGACAGGCGTCACTTCCTTGTTTCATCTGGGAGCCTGCGGGTTTGCCTGTCTCAAGCCCACAATAGACCAAAGCAAGGAGGGCACCGATGCCCAACCTTGGGGCTTTTCCTGAGGTCACTGACGGCGCTCACAGGCAGCAAGACAGTCAGAGCGCTCTGCCCTTCAGCTCAGCGTCAGAATCTCCCACCCAGCAGCTCTTTGCTTCTCTCTGTAGATCAGGGCGGGGCCTCCAGAACCATCCAGGGTTTGTTTTCCCAGACGCACTGCCCTTTGCTCCCTGCTCCCTCCTGAAGGGAATGTTTTAATTCTGAAGAAGCAGCATACAAGATCTCATGGAGCACCTGAAACAAACCTGAGCCTTGGTCCAGCCTCCACTGGGTTGAAGGACTCCAGGCAGATGTACCCACAGGACTGTGGGTGCCCAAACCTGTGCCTGCCTCAGACATGTTGGGTAGAGCCCAGTTGGCCATCAGTTGTAGGTGGACGGTTCTAAGATACTTCCTCAAGGATGCTGCAGTTGGCATGAACCACAGCGCTGTAGAGCAGTGGTTCTCAATGTGTGGGTTGCGACCCCTTCAGCAACCCTGTCCAAATATCCCCCCAAAATATTGACATCACTATTGATAACTGTAGTTATGAAGTAGCAATGAAGTAGTTTCGTGGCTGGGGGGTTCCCCACAGCATGAGGAGCCATATTAAAGGATCACAGGGCTAGGGAGGGTGCAAAGAGCTGCTGTATAGAAAGTGGGAATAAACCCAGCATGGCCCGGAGGGCCTGTGAGCTCTCCAAATGCCAACAGGTGCCCACTGCAGAATAAATAAATAAAGAAAATGGCATTTACCAAATACAGCCCACAGTGCATTATATACCATCTATCATATAAAACACACGTGGCGTTTATTGTATTTATGACATGCTATATAGTTAATACAGTGTCTAGGGTGTTGAATAATGTATAGACATGCATTCACTTTCCTTAGGGCAACCATTTATTCTTTTTAGGAAGTCCTCTGTAAATTTTGGTGTTGAGACCATCTTTCCTCTCCCGATGGCAGCAGCAGGTCTCTGCTTTACCATCTGTAGGATAAACCAAGCAGCTCCCAGCGGTGAGAGAAGACGTGAGAAGAGCAGCAACTGTGAGGCCTCTCTCTCCCTTCTGAGACTTGGAATGTAGATGACCCTGCCCACAAAGGCCCAGAGGTAAAGGGTTTCCACCTCTTTACCTTTCCTTCCTGAGACTATCCACTCCTGCTGTCACAACCCATGCTGAGAGCAAGCCTGGGACACTCCCTCCGGAGCTGGGAGAACAGGACTGGGGCCCTGAACCTCTGTGCTGGCCTGCGGTGCCCATCCTCCTCCACCAGCTCAGTGTAAGGGAGCAGGACCAGCTGTGCCCAGCGTCCTCGGACTAAGTTGGGTCCAGGCACACATTCCCTCTGCCTGTGGCCCTCGCTACCTCCTCACCAGATGAGACTATGGCTGTGAAATGTCCCCACGAGGGACTAGCCAGAGGCATGGGCATGGCTCTCTAGCCAGGCAGTGCTCCCTGAGGGCTTAGCCCGAAGCTGTGACGAGCACCCGCTGCCTCCTGAAACCCTGGGCTCTGAGGCCAGGTGGCAATACCGCAGTGACCCTGAGCCAGCCCTCCGTGCTCCCACAGGAGCAGAAGCCTGCACTCTGACTGGCCCTCTGAACCTCTGCCTGTTTCACCCCCAAGCCCGAGGGTCTCATCTAACCCTGACACATGGGAAGCGGTAACCAGGAGCGTCTCCGTCCAGAGACCAGGCGGCAGCCGGGGGCTTGTGCTGACCCATCTGTGGTTGGCAGCAGTTTCCCAGAGATCTGAGAAAGGAATCGCCAGGTCTGCTACAGAGACACCTTCCTGGTCTACAGACCCCGGAGGCACACAGCAGCCCTCCAAGAGGAAGGGGAAACGGGTATATCAGACTGTGAACACTACGTTCTAACCAGTCTGAGGGGCTGCAGCTCTGGGTGAGTTTTCCCTCTGAGCCCCTGGAGAGGCCCCGTAGTCTCCTCCGCCAATCCTGCATGCAGCAGGTGCTCAATAAATACATATTGATCCATAGCCGCTCGTCAACCCAAACCTGCCGGGCCGTGGATCCCACAGTCTGTTTTGGTTTAACTGTTTATTCTATGTGTGGGGGTGTTTTGTCTGCACGCGTGTCTGTGCACGACCTGTGCTTGCGCCGGGTGCTCGTCCAGGCTGAAGACTCTAAGGGTGACGGGTTCCCTGGAGCTGGAGTTCCAGATGCCACGTGGGTGCTGAGAACTGAGCGTGGGTCCTCCAGAACAGCCAGTGCTCATAACTGCTGAGCCCCCGTCGTCTGCTCTCTAAGGGCTGTTTGTGCTGGAGCAGCAGACGCCGGATGTAGCTTGGATTCGTGCATGCTGTAGCAATTAACCAGAAGGCCTGGCTGGACGGAGCTTCAGTTTCAGAATGAGATGGAACTCAGCATGTGGTGAAATCCAGGATGGGGCGAGCCCAGCGCCCCGGAGGTACAAGTTAGGAGGAGGCTGGGCCTTGTAGGGAGGGTTCCAAGAATCCTGGGACTCTGGCCCAGATGTGCATAGTTAGTTCAGGAAAAGCTGTGTGATCTGATGAGATTTACCCTAAAGAGGCCCCAAGTCATAAAGCTAAAATGCAATAAAAAGTAATAAGAATACAGAGCCGTGGGGTAATTGGAGCTTTCTTCAGGAGCCTTAGGTGTAAGCTGCCCTGCCTTTATAGTTTTGCTTGATCAGAACTCCCCCAGGCATTGTGTACACACACACACACACACACACACACACACACACACACACACGGCCACCAGCACTTTACATACGCTGGCTGAGAGGTGGGTGTTGGCAGAGCCCCATCTGAGATGTGGACACGGTCACAGAGAAAGCCCAAACGGCCTGCCCCAGGCATCGGCAGTATTGTGGCTGAGGGTCTGGACCATCCAGTTAGACCCATCAATTAATCCAGCTCCCTTCTCACACCCTAGCCTGTGAGGAGCCGTGACGGCGAGTTCTGTGTCACTGGCTCACAAGTCTGAGTGTGTCTGTCAGGGTATTTGGAGATGACCAAGTAAAGAAGGCCCAGCCTGCCATGGATCCCAGCCAATCGGCTGACATCTGTTGGGGAGGGTGGCTTTCGAACAACTGCCTTCATCTGAACTTGGACCCGACTCTTCTGCCCTGCAGCATCTTTCGGCCTTTGAACTCAGACATCAAGTCTACAGAGCTTAGACCCTTGAGCAGCAGGATGGCTCAAAGCAAGGGTGGAAAACTTCACGTTAAAGAAACCTGCCAGAGGGAAACGAGGTGGTCAGAAAAGGAGGGGTCCAGCAGCCACTTGCTCTCCCACCTCACCCCCACCCCAGGGGGCCCCTCCACAGAGGAAGGACCCTATCCCCCACCCTCACCCCCAGCCACACACAGGCACCACCTACACAAAGCCTGTCCCAGCAAAGGGTTCTCAGCGATGACCCATGGGGCGGGTGCTGAAGGGCAGATGAGCCTGAGCTGGACTTAGTGCTGTCTCTATATACAATGTACCTCTTCCTGCCAGGAGGACACAGCTCCCCTGCCCCACACCCCCGGGTACTCGGTCACCAAGGCAAACTGTTCTGATCAATGATATATCCCCACCCCATGTTTTTATTTAAGGTTTCTAGAGCCTACATTCCTTAATATACAAAGAGTTCCTTAAAACAAATGAAACGCATAGCCAGCCACATGTGCAAGTCACATGGGAACATGCTCACATACTTTACCTATGAACTGTTGGGTGCTTAGAATAGGGCTCCTCAACCTTCCACCCTCCCCCAGGCTCTACACAGGCGAGGCACCTGCTATGCCCCTGAACTACAGCCCCACCCCCACCTCCCTTGTGTTTGCTCCTCAGGAGGATTTATTCAGCACCCACACCCACACTGCCTACTTTTCCCTGCTGCTGCCTTCCTGCTGAGAGGCCCTGTGAGAAAGGGGAGGGGGGTGCAGAGCAGGAACAGCGGTAAGGGAAGTGGGGCTGAGGTGGGTCTGGTGCTGCCCACTGCCCTGTAGGAAGGACATGTGGCTCGGGGCTTGTTTTCTGCTGCTTACCTGGTTTCACATGAGGCGGGATGGCTTGAGGCCTACTGAGTCCCTGTCCCTCTCCCTGTCCTCTCCCTTTCCCTGTCCTCCTCTCTCCCCCTCCCTGTCCCTCTCCCTGTTCCTGTCTCTGCCTCTGTCCCTGTCTGTCTCTTTCTCTGTCTTGCCTCTCCTCTGACCCTGCAGGCTCTAGAGTTCCAATCTTCCTCTGCCTTTTCATTTCCCAGTCTGGCCACACAAGGTCTCTTCCACCAGACAAGACTCCAAAGAATCGTTCTGTCTCAGAGCTCCCGTGATAATCCTGTAAAGAGAAGCAGGGTCCAGAATGAACACTCGAGCCCAATTCGCAAAGGTTCCAGAGGCTTACAATTTGTGCCGCTCGCTTGTTATGACGGGAATGGCGACAGGGCCTGGGGACCAGTTTGGCGGTGTGGTGCATAAATGCAGTGGCTGTAGCCCAGGCCATCGGCCTCTGCCGAGGCTGTTGGAGCCTGACGGGCCTTGTTAGGGTCACATCCACTTTCATGAATGAAAAACTGCAGGTGATAAAGCAACAGAAAAAGTGATTCCTCCAGGTCCTGGGGCCGACGTGTCTCCCCCCACATCTGAGTTCTCGCACACGTATGCACACAGGTGGTGAGGAGCCTCGCTCAGCTCTGCTGTCCTGAAGCTTAGACGCCCCGTTCCAGGCAGACCACAGATGCCGCTGCGGAGACTGAAGATAGGAGACGACATAGTTGCTCATTTTCACCCTTAATTGTGTGTATGTTTGTGCATGTGTGTGTGTGTGATGCATGCACATGTATGTGGGTTAGGGATGCACGTGGGTCAGGAGATGACCTCAGGTATCGTTGGCCCTCAGTCTCCACTTCATCTGAGGCCGGACTTTGCCGCCTTTTGTCATCACTGCGATGCTCCCTGAGCTGAGCTAGCTAATTCATGAGCTTCTGGGAATCCTCCTCTTGTCCCATCTCACAGCAGGAGCACGGGGCACGGAGAAGCATGATTACTCCGATTACGGCTGCCTGACCTGCCGTACGCGGGCTCTGGGGACCTGAACTCAGACCTATCAGCCTCAGCACGCGCTTTACCCTCTGAGCTATCTTCTCACGCCCTTGTCCTTAATCTTGAGTGATCCCTTGCAGTGCCCATCTGCTGCTCCTCCATGAACAAGTGAAGGGCCTGCACGCCTTTACCTCACCACCCAGAGGCTGGGCTCCTTCTCTTTGTCCCAGATAAACTGGAAATTTGCATTCACGCAAAACTCTATGCGCAGCTTTACTTGCAACTGGCAAACCTTAGATGTAAACACAGCATCCCGTAGTTGTGAGCAGATAAAAGAGTGTTATGTCTGATGGTGGCGTACTCTTCAATGCCAGAAAGAAATTAATTACTAAGACCTGAAGACAGGGATGTCTCTACGACGGTATGCTTTATTAGCTGTATTAGTGTGTGTGTGTGTGTGTGTGTGTGTGTGTGTGTGTGTGTATATGTATGTATGTCTATATGCATGCCCACCACTTGTGTGCAGTACCCTCAGAGGCCAGAAGAGGGTGTCAGCTTTCGTGGAGCTGGAGTTAAAGGCAGTTATGTGCCACCTGACATGCATGCTGGGACCCAAGCTCAAGTCTTCCAGAAGAGCACATGACTCTGAGAGGCTAAGCCATTTTCCAGTCTAAGATGATCCACTTTGGGTAGTTTCCCACCGCAGAAACTAAAAACTCCAGTGCTGAACTGACTGTGTGCCTTTTGCTCTAAATTCTGGAACTTTCCAGTATGAAGACTGTAACAAGATGAGTGATGGTCAATCAGCTCAGAGAGG
Organism: Psammomys obesus; assembly: GCF_907164565.1. Taxonomy (NCBI): domain Eukaryota; kingdom Metazoa; phylum Chordata; class Mammalia; order Rodentia; family Muridae; genus Psammomys; species Psammomys obesus. The sequence goes on along the minus strand of NW_026585580.1, from coordinate 15,968,875 downwards.
GAGGCAGGAAGACGTGAAGCAGGAGTGCTAGGATGGGAAGACACCATGCATATGATGGCATGGGCCCGTGTCATCCCATGTTGGACCGAGCACAGACTGTTCGACAGCAAAAGCAAACGCTGCTGACACGGTAGACCTTGGGTGGCAAGGGTGGGTTCTGGGGTTCAGCAGTTGGAGTGTGTCACTCTGATGGGGGTGTTTGCAGGACTGAGGCTGTGCATGGGTGGGGCTTGGGGATCCAGCAAGTCTCTGTACTTTCCTGTGTGTTCTGCAGGAACTGGGACCTTTCTAAGAAAGAACCTACTAAAATGAGCGTGTGAATACAGAGAGGCGTCAGGCAGGAGAGCTGACCAAACTTTCCCCCGAGAAGGGACTTTCTCCACTGTAAAGGTGAACACAACTGGGGGTTGCCATTTGAGTAACTGAGGCAAGAAAACCCAGTGTCCACTTCAGCCATGAGACTCACTCGGCAAAAATAGCTTCAGGGTTGATTTTCTTCTTTTCATCAAATGAGTGTTTGTGGGTTTGTGGCTTGCTCCACGTCAGAGTGTGAGCTGAGCTCTCACTTCTGGCTTCTCGTTTTCATTGGGGAGCTGAGGTGCCCCAGGAGGAGGGGGACCATCTGTCCCAAGTGTTTGAGGGCCACATCTGGGCCCAGGCCCTGCAGGAGTGTCTGCCTGCAGTGGTAGGAGTAGGAGAGTGACTATGTTAACGCGCTTCCGTGAGCCTGAGCTGCTTAATGTGTCACTCAAAGAATGTGCACACAAGCCTTAGAGGGAGTGGACACTGTGAGGGGATCTGGGCAGCTGGAAGAGCTGGAGACGAGGAGGGCTTCTCTTCTGCATCCCGGGACCTCAGACCAGGCTGGGACATCTCTGGGCTTGTCACAGTGTCAGGGGCTAGCAGCGCGGTCCATGTGTCTCCAAAGCTCTGGTGTTTTTGAGGCAGAGGAGGAGCAAGCCCAGTAGAGAGCCGTCTGGGCTCCCACAGTTCACATCTCCCCGCCACATCCCAGGTCACCAAGCCTGTCTGGAAACCCATGGCAACGTAACTGTCTCGCAGTGTGTGTCTGAGCTTCTGGGCTGGGAGTATCCTCTTACCAGGGCATCCATGGAGTCTGCTTTGTCTCCAAGGGAATAATTAACCAACGTTGGTATGATATCAGAAAACTGTTAATTATGGCAGTGAACTAACCCTGCTAGCCGGGAACTGGTGGGGCCACCGTTAGTGGCGACAGGGGAAATATTTGGCTGTTCTGTGCTACACTGAGGAAGGTGAGAGCTGGCGATGCGCCACACCAGCGGCCCCTGGGCTGGAGAACACTGATCTCTTTGTGGGAAGTGGCGCCGCTCTGGGGAGGCACTTGCCAATGATCTATGTGGAATAAAGAAAAAAATAAAGGAAAAAAAGGGATTACCTGTTTCATTCCAACCCCGCACTCCTTAATGCTCACACACTCACTCATACGTCTTATTCTCTCTCTCACACACACTAACTCACGTACACGTTTATATGTTGATTCTCATACAGACAGTTTCATACCTGCCAACATTCTCATATACATTTGATCACACCTCAAAACTGAGGCACACACACTTGTGTGTGTGTGTGTGTGTGTCTGTCTGTCTGTCTGTCTCCTCAGTCACACACATGTGCAAACACACATATCCTTCAAACCAAGTAAGGACTCTCTTACTGGTCCCAGAATAAAAATGGTCACTGTGGCACTGTGCTTGATGGCAGATGTTTTGGTTTCTTGAGAGACTAAACCCTCTGCTTTCTTCTATATTCCCTGGGCACCAGGGGGACTGTGCTCTGGGAGAAGTTGGCATTAGGACATCAATTCTGCTAATACTTGAACTACGATAAGCGTTGCAATGAATGATACATAGATATCCCTTCATGAAAGCTGATTTCCATTGAATATGTGTGCAAAATGTGTGTGTGTGTGTTAGTGTGGAGCTCGGTGAAGCCACGGGAGCCAGCTGACACCAAGTTAACTCTTGTGGCTGGCATGGCTGAGGGTGGCCGTGGCTCTGACTCATCGGTCCCCAGTCCTTGTCACATAGGAGAATGGAATGTCCTGGTGTCTGACCAGCCACCAAAACCTGGGTTCTCATCCTGTCTTTCAAAAAAAAATTAATCCAGGTGTTTCTATACCAATGGTTGAGTCTAGATATGGGCCAAAGAGTAAGCAAGTTGAGCCCGGAGTGTCACGTGGTGAAGACGGATCCTTCCGAAGGACCTGAGGATGAGGGTGTAACAAAGCACCATGGCTGACAGCTGGGTGAGTTCCCAGTGGTGGCAGCTAGGATGCTTGAACATTGCCATGACCTACCACAGGGCATAAATACCGTGTGTTTATAAATAAACAGTGTTTAAAATAAACACTCATGGGTCCGTGCTGATACAATCCGAGAGTAAGAGGAGAAAAATCCTCACACGCATTCTAGAGAAGGCGTGCAGACTCCTCCTCCAAGGAGGATGACTCTCCTCGCGCATGTGTGGGCTATGGGTAGAGCATTCTCATGCCAGCTGGAAGGAGAACGTCCCCATTGACTCGGGTGTTTGAATATTCAGTCATCAGTTGGAGGCACTGTTTGGGTAGGTTTAGGAAGGAGGGCCTTGATGAAGGAAGTATGTCATTTGCGGCGGGCCTTGAGGTTTCAAACGCATTTGCTATTTCCGTTTGCTCCCCTCAGCTTCCGGCCTCCACTCTTGCCACACTTCCCCGCCATGAGGGACCCTACCCCTCTGGCAACGTAAGCCAAATAAATGCTTCCTTCCCTACGTGGCCGTGGTCATGGTGTTTTATCATAGCAGTAGAATAGTAACTAATGTTCTTTCAGAGACTTAATTTGAGAGGAGGAAGTAAAACCTTGGCAGTGAGGGAACCTGAGAACTCTAGCCTCAAGCAACAGGACAAGGCAAATTATTGACAGTGCTGTTGGGTGGCTAGTCCAGATTCTCCGCTGGTGGCCATCCACAGTGGCTGCCTTCTCATTCATCACGCCGTCTAGCCATGAGGAGAACGCCAAGCAAGCCCCAGCTTTGAAGAAGTCTATAAAACAACTCACTGATATTTCTCAAAACTTTCTCAAGAACAAAAGAAAAATAAAATTACCAAGACCGTCAATGCCCTCGAAAGCCTGAGAGTTGTCCCAGTTTAAGGGAGCCTAAGGAGATGCAAGGACAGAAAAATGATTTGTTAAGAATGAAGGCCATGAGAGAAAAGAACCAGCCTTGGTTCATAATAACGCATTAGTGCTGGCTCATCGGTTAGGACAACGGAGCCGCAGTTTGGGATGGATTCGTGGAGGAGTGGGGGAGGGGCGGGCATGCAACACTGCCTTCTCCTGGTCCCTAGGAGTCCACAGGTAGTCTGCAACAAGCGAATATTTTTAAAGAGTCGGGGGGGGGGGGAGGGGAGTGTAGAATGGGATCCAGATGTTTCAGATGTGAGCTGAATTAGCCCGCAGGCCATCTTCACATCAGTGGCTGAGGCAGCACCGGTTCTCCAGCTACTTGGCGTTTCAGGCAGGCAAGAGGATTCTTTCTCTTCGCCATTACATGATTCAGGGACCCAGGCTAGGAATCAGCTGCTGTGTTCAGTGTTGTCCTGTTAGGCACAGGACAAAAAGGAAGGAGGTCCCAGATGGCTCTGACGATAGGCTCTGACAGGGAGAGGTGTCTTCTCCTCGTACCTCACTGGCCAGGTCTGATGTCACAGACCACAGTACAGGCAGGAAGTGTGAAGGACACAGCATCCTTCCGGTAGCTCTGGTAGCTCCCAGCCAGGAATTAGCAGGAGGGACAGAAATAAAGACGTGTTCTTCTTGATCATGGTGCTGCCTGAGGTCTTGCTGGGCCTCATGCCCAGCATGTTCCCCACATCTCAGTGATGGAAAACAGCTCCATCTCTTGTGGCCCATCTCTGTCTCGGTGGCCAAGGCACAGCTGTATTCTAGGAGTCCCTCCCAGCCTCCCCTTTCCCTGTAGCAGATTCTGACCAAGCTCTCCAAGGCCCACAGGATGCATTTTCTTGAGGGTCTGCTCTGAGTTCCCTGACCATGCCCTATCCAGCTTCCAGGATGTCAGCGACTTCCGTGGAGACCCCTGACCTTAAGCAGGTGGGCTGAATGCCAGGCCACCTTAAGCCTGGGAGACCGGAGCTCCTTGTAGCTGCCTTGGACAGAACCCGTCCCATCACAAAACCCAGGGTAGCCCCACATGGCCAGCAAGCTCCTACAATACTGAAGCTTTTCTTTTAAGGATCTTTTGAGGAAGAGCAGTGGTATGGTCAGAGAGAGGAGTCACGAGGCGGAGAGAGAGTGAGGAAGCCCCGGGGAGACGAGACTACATTAGTTCTGGCCCTCCCTCACCGATGACTGAAACCCAGTATTGACTCAGCTCTGTCCAGAAGTGAACAAAGGCCAGGCACTGGACGAGCATCTGGGACGTGCTGCTGACCAAACCCTAAGCCCCAGGGCTGAGGCGGGAGAGACAGCTCAGACGAGATTACTTGCTGTTCTTATAGAGGACCTGAGTTCAATCCTGAGCCTCCTTATTGAGCAGCTCACAATCACTCGTAACTCCAGCTCCTGGGATCTGATGCCCTCTTCCGTGGGCACCTGTGCACGCGCGCACGTGCGCGCGCGCGCACACACACACACACACACACACACACACACACACACACACACACACAGAGTCCTAAAAATGCATGACTTTGCTCTTGTAGAATTTAGTCTCTGGGGAAGATGGGTGGATGTTACCGGTGAAGGTCTGAAAAGTCTATGTGCCTGTGCTTCAGAGCTGTGTAGAAGTACGTACAAAAAGGGGAAATTAGCCTCAACTAGAGGATCAAGACCTAGAAAATGGCATATAGCATAAAACTTAAAGCATCCAAATGCTTACCATACAAATGGGTGTGTAGCTTACAGACTGAACACAGTCGCACACTGGGCTTCCCCTCCCACTGTGGTCCGATTCCCCTGCCCTCGAATCTGAGACGGCCTTAGCCTTACCTACAGAAAGTGGCAGCTGAGGCATTCTGGGTCTCCTGAGGCACCGTCGAGAGAAACACTAAAGCCAGGCTTGGTGACTCTCGCCTTTAGTCCCAGCACTCGGGAGGTAGAAGCAGGAGGACCTAGCAGGAGGATCTCTGTGAATCTGAGTCCAGCCTGGTCTATGTAGTGAGTTCCAGACTAGCTAGTGCTGCATAGCCAGACATTGTGTTAGGAAAGACAACAAAAACAACGCTGTTAAAACACACCTGCACACACGCGCACTCACGGGCGCGCACACACTCACACACACAGAGAGAGACAGCTGGAGGTCTAAAGGCTCGCTGGGCTTTTCAGAACTCTTGTGCACCGTGAAGCGGTGGCCCTGTGAAAAAGCTGACCGCCCCAGACGCCGCGCAGTCAGGAGGCCAGGCCGGCTGTGGAAAGCAGCCCGGAGAGGGCACCCATCCATCCTCTGCTTGTCCTGCCCAGTCACGCACGGCGGTGGTGAGCCCCTGTGCCACCTGTCCCTAACTGCCCGAGGGAGGCCGGCCAGTCCCCGGGAGCCAACCAGAGAAGGGAAAGATGAGTGTGTGGAGGTCCCAGGCCGAGCCCCAGCGTGTGAGCGGTCCAGGGGAATCTTTGGGAGAACTCGGCCTTTAAAGTCTTCTTAGACGCAGCTTCGCCCTTCCAGTCACAGCACTTGGCCTCAGGCGCAGGCGGGGATGAGATTTTTTTTTCTTTCATTATTCTTAATTTAAAAATAATAATAAATATAACTTAATTTTCCCTTTCCTTTTCTCCCTCAGTTCCTCTCACGTGCTACCCTCCCCAACCTCCTTGCTGCCCCTTAAAATCAGTGTCTCTCTTCACAAATGTTGCAACTGTGACGTGTGTGTATGCACACACACAGGTGTGTGCGCGTGTGCGCCTAGATATAAAGGTATAGCCTCCGAGTCCATTCAGTGTTGCTCGTGTGTGCATGGTCTCAGGGCTGACCCTGGACTCCGTGAAGTTCCTGTTGGTTCTTGTTCAGGTCTTCGTTAGGCAGCCAGACTGTCGAGGTGTCCCGGGTGAAGCTTCCATGACATCTTTAGGAGACAAAACCTCACAGTCGTCTTTCTGGTCCCCCGACTCTTGTAAGCTTTATGGTCCATCTTCCACAACGTTCAAGCTGCAGGATGTGTACGTGTCTCCATCGTGGGGGACATAGAAGTTTTTAACCCATCCCAAAAATCAACCAGGGGAGGGGTGACTGACACACGCTTTGGAATCGTCTTTGTGACCTTATGTCTGAGCTCATGTTTCTTCTGAGACGAGGCTCCAGAGTCAGGAGTCTCTAAGAATCTGTGGTTTCAAGGGGTGTTTTCAAAGCCACTCATAATTACACTAGGCAGCTGTGAGCACACTCCTGGCTTAGCACAAAGTAGATTCTTCCAACCAATCAGGGGAAGTAATAGAATCTGAGTCAAGAAGTGTAGATTTTCTACTTATTCTGTGCTAGTCCATAAAGGTAACATTTTCCTCCTAAGTGCTAAGGGTAGAGCTGGAAAACATCTGGTAAGATGAAATGTGAGGAAAATAAAACCTATGCTCTGGAGGGAGCTGCCTGAACTCTGTGCCCACCTCCTCTCCAGCCAAGTGTGCCTTGGAGTCTTAGTGAGTGCAGGTCCTGGCCTTGCGGAGCGGCCTGCTGCGCTCTCAGCACTGGGCTGCCTCTGCCTCCAGAAAGCACCTCAAGCCAACCACCTTTTTGATAGGTTTTCTCAGGCCAGGGTCTCCTACACGCCTGGACTGATTGCGCCCTGTGCTGATTAGGGGTGTCAACATGGAGTTTTCCAGAAGGGAGAGAGGGAAACAGTAGGAGGCCCCCAGCTTCCTTCCCCCAAACCTGACGGGAGCCTGGCAGCTGAGGTTTCCTCTTAGGGCAGAGCAGCCCACGCCTCGTAAGCAGTTCCAGCCCGGGGTGCTGGAACATACTCATAAAAAGGACTCATCAGCCATTGCTCACCTGTGCCCCACACCGCAATGAGCTCCCTCCAGATTTGAGGAGGCATGGGAGTGGCGCCCGAAGGGCTCTCCCCTCCTTCCTGCTGCCACCCTCTTCGCTAAAGCTCCCGGGGAACTGAGCACACGGCCTTGCCATGCAAATGGCCGCTTTGGGGCTCGTCCATCCTTCGAGACTTCCCACACAGCACTGCCTGGAGAGAGGTAAGAGGCCTGTCTCTGCCTGGTGGGGGACCCCTTTTCAGCTCTGACCCAGTCAGAACATGACTTCTCTACAAAAGGGCTGGGACTGAACCTCCCAGCAGGTCAGCCCAAAGCGCAGAATCGGAGACTGGTCTCAGGGACGAGCAGAGCCGGGCAGCCTGTAGGGGGCGCCACACTCCAAACAGAAACAGTTTCCAGAGCTTTTGGAAGGAACTAAGCTTTCTCCACAGTCATGTCAACGAATTTCGGTGACTCGGCTTTGATTCTAGAAATGACATATCTAATGGAGGAAAATCTAGAAGAGAGAAAACAGGTCCAGGAGATGACAGGCTCTTTTCTCCCTGTGCAGTTAGAGATGATCCCATGCTTGGTGATGTGGGTAACTAAAAATTACTGTTAGAATTTCTCTGTATTGCCCACCAGGTATATCCAACCCTTTGACATGATGACACGATGTTATGTACCATGTAAGACAGTTATCAAAAAAAAAAAAATCACAGCACATACACACAGAGACATTACTTTTATATAGATGCGTTTAAGTTACCTAGATAATAAGCTAGAACAGCCATCAAGATTATGCCACTGGTTTTTTTGTTGTTGTTTGTTTGTTTTTGTTGTTGTTTTGCTGTGTTTTGTTTTTGTGGGAACTCCTCTGAGTTTGTCGGCCATGAATGTCTAGTTTGGGTGCCCAGCAGCGCAGAATGAATCCACGGTCGGGCTGGCAGGTTGCGGCTCTCAGGAGACGCCCTCTCCTAGCTTCCCACATGGTACACATGCGTACAGGGTGAAAACCATTTAGCAGCATTCCACCCCCATCACGAAGGCAAGGGCTGATGAGAATATAAGTTACGCAGGGATGCAGTGTCCCAAAGAACAGCGGGAGGGAGGGATGAAGGACTGTGGAACCCTTCACCCCAGGAAGGGCGAGGGCTCGCTGGGTGCCCTGTTAACCATCTGAGGGTGTGAGTGTCTTGTACTTGAAGTGTTTGAAGTCTGTGTGACAGTTCCTGTGGACTGTCCACACTTCAGCACGGAGACAGGAAGTCTTGAGGGGGTCGTGGTGTGAACCAGTCAGTTCACACCCATGCAACGCTGGTTTCACCGAGCAAAGTCCTGGCTTCTGAGGCAGGACCTGGCTTAGAAGTAAAGCCAGTAAGAACTTGTGGGGGGGGGGGGGTTCGCAGAGAGGTCGTGAACCGGAGGCCTCGTTAGAGACCTGGAGAGAACTCACATCACATCTGTCGTATTTGGACAGAAGCAGTTTGCAGACGGCGTGACCCCTGTTCTAGGCGAGTTACGTGGGGATTGGGTCGGGGAAGGGGCAGCAACAAGCAGGTTGGTTTTGGAAGTCGGCAGGAAAACAATCCGCTTGAGCACAAAACAGTGCATTTAAAGTTCGTCTCCATCCAGTGCCGTGGGCTGCTTTCACTGTAGAAGCAGAACCAGAGATGGGAAAGCCTTCTCCAGGAGCTTTCCAGAGCTACGGAAAGGGAGGGCGCCGCAGCACCCCTGCTTTCCCTCCGTGGAAAACCCAGGCACAAGGAAGCGGTGCTGAGTATTAAAGAGGAAGCTCGGCGCCGAGGAAGCGAGTTCTCGCTCCCGGGCAGCAGAGGGCGCGGTCGAGCAGCGTTTGGCTGCTGCCTGGCAATGGGGCCCTGCAGAGAGAGCAGGCCTGGGGCAGCCGCAGAAATTGCTCAGCTGGGGGGAAAGCGCGTTTCTTGGGGCGCCACTCGGAGTGTGTGAACACCAAGGGCAGATTTGCATTTTTAAAAGTGTTATGCTAATATATTAATATCTCATAGCAACAGAGAAAAGGCTGTGGGCCTTCCACGGAGTCTCCCGTCTCCGCACAAACCCTCTGACAGGTAGCGATTTATATAAAACGCTCAGAGGAGGCTGTAATAGATTTCGATACATATTTCATAATATTTTCCGGCACGGCACTTGATCTCATAGGCAGATTCATGAAAATGCAGTATTTATTATACAATATCCATGTTTTATTAAACCTGGTTACATTGCAGGGGAGACATTTGTGGCAGAAGCCCCAAGGCTAAGCTAGAGCTGAGCCCCTCTCCCCCGACATGCTCCCAGGAGCCCAAGAAAGAACCCAGATGTTGAGTGGTATCCTGGGCCCTCAGCTCTGTCTATAACCTCCCTCCCACAGCCCTGGGAGGCCTGGCTTCTCCTGATGAAAGGAGCAGGCTCCCGCTCGCTCTTCCACTGGCTCCAGGACAGAGCAGAGTATTAATAACACGTTCAGAGACAGAGGCCCTCTGTCTTATCAGAAAGAGAGAGGGAGTCTAGCTTGTTATCCAGTCTGCCGCCCTCAACTTATCTTCGGAGCCACATTGCAGAATGCATCCTCAGTCTCTGCAAGGCTCCTGGCCAACCTGCCCTCGTGGAAACCTTGGAAACCTGAGGAGGGTTCGCTTCACACAGGGCCCTCTGGGCCAGGAATCAATGGTCCGGCTCCCCTCTGATCTCCGAGGGCTGTGCACAGGGGGTCCCAGCAGCTGGAGTAGCTCTATGCCTGCACAACCGCTCTTTTCTTTTCCTGGACAAGATTTATGTGGCATGGTTTAGTCTTACACAGACAGACATTCCCAGGAGAGGCCTTGCACTCCCATGGACCACAGTCCTTCTGCTCCCTGCAAGTCAGCTTGAAGATGGAGGTTTAGATAAGGCAGGGTTGATACTGGAGGAAAAGGGATTGTTGTAGGAGACAAGGACTCACTTTAAATGACATGATGGATTGTGCTGACCCCGGGAGCCAGGGACAGGAGCAGTATCAGCATTATGTAGGTGCTTGCTTGCCTTGAGGCTATGAGGAACGCAAGGCTTTGGCTCTGTAGTCTCCAAAGCAGCCACCTTAGCCATCTGCGTGTCCTTGGACAGGTTGCCTAACCTCTTGTTTTTCTTAGCTATAAAATGGGGGGGATTAACCACCTCATAGAGTTAGGGTGAAATAATGAACATTTAGCAGTTTCTGGCACAGTGAAGGACAGCCATTAGGGTGAGGCTGTTGAATTAGTTCATTTCAGCCACAGAGCCTGCGACCTTGCCATTAGTGTAGATTCTGTCCTGATAGGTGGGTGGGTAGTGTCACTATGGAGAGGAGCCATGTTCCAGGAAACACGTGGAAGATCCTCTCCATGAACCGCTCCGTAGAGACAGGCTGCTTGACTGCCAGGGGCGGTAGAGGTGGAAAGGACACCGAGTGACACAAAACAGGGAAAATGCACCCTCTGTCTTTGTGTTGTGGCGGTATCAGCTAGAGACACTTTGCAAAAATCAGCCTCGTGCACAGTGGGAGCAGCCTGTGCCTTTTCTGCTGCGGGGGCCTAGGGTGGGCTCAGCCCAGAGTGGCTGCCTTTTCTGTACCTGGCGATGCCAGCTCCAGACTGCCTTGGCCTTGAGGCTGATCTGAATAGCAATCAGCTTCTCCCATCTCCCTCTCTGTACAGGAGCCTGGGACACTAATAGCATCCCTGGGGAGGGCTGCAGCTTGGCAGTGTCTGCTGTGTCTGTCTGCGGCTGACACTCGGCTCCTCTCAGACATCCTCCTGGGCAGTGGTCAGGATGAAAAGGATTTCCAACTTGCTCGGCAGCTTCATTAAAAGAAAGGAAGAAAGAAGGAAGAAAGAATAAAGAACAAACTTGATTCTGTTGGTGCTAGCGATGCGATATTTATGTCTTAAAGCGATTATTCAAAATGACTTTCTATGGAGTCTCCATTTTATTTTGTTTCTGAACTCACCTTAGAAAAATAACTAAAGTATACTGATGTGTAACTCAGGATCTCAAGAAACTGTTAAAATAGGCCAGCAGCCACTCCAAATCGGTATGTGAATGGCTTGTGTTGAGGGAAGCCATTTTCCATACAGATATCTTGGGCTAGTCAAAAGGAGATTTTAATATTCCTAAAACTGGGTGGAGCATTCTTTCACCGACTGGACATTGGCTGTGTGCAGAGCTGGACATGAGAGTACCTGTGCCCAGGAATGGTCTCTCAGGTTAAGATTCTCAATGGCTTCAGCCTGGGGGTTATTTGGACCCTGCCAGCTGGGTCACAACATAGGGAGTCTGTGGTAAGAGAAGCAGGCAGTCTGAAACCGGGGGATCCCTGTGGACTTCCTGCCTGCCCCACATCTGTCCGCCAAGCTCACGAGAGACCACAGCTCTTTACTTCAGGCTCTCCTGGAGAGGGTTCCATTCCCACAGCCAAATCTATTCCATCACAGGGTTTCCTTTGCCGAATTCTAATTGCTGTGCTCATTGCATGAGAGGGAATGTTATGATTTCAGTCAAAAGCAGTGAACTAGAAAAGACAAGCTGTCTTACAGCCTTCCACTCTGTCCCAGGTCTTAGACCCACAGGAAAGGCCCAACAAAACGTGACTGTGAGCAGGGACCCACCAGGCCCTCAGAGGACAAATGGAAAACCACCTTTGCCCCTAGTCACCTTGAATGAGGCGCTGGGGTCCACAGACGGCAAGTAACTCTGCAAAGCTGGGAGAATAGCTTTGTACTGCTTAACGTTTGTGTGGACTGTGAAGGCCTTACATGTTGCTCCGAGTGAGGGAGGCCTCTCTTTATGAGCTTGGTCCTCGCAGTCCTCAGGCTGTTGGGGTGACGTGGGAAAAACTTCCAATATGGAATTCATGTCTCCACTTTCACCCAGCACAATGCATATCAAATTACAGAAAAATCAGAATGTCTGGAGATAAAATTAGACTGCGGAGTTTAATCAAGTCATCAGAGTAAATTGCCAGGAAATTGGGAATGTTCTCATGGCCCTAATTCTGAATGCATTCCTTAAACAAAGGACATCATGGTTTGATTCTATTTGTTTGGAGGCCTGCGTTCCACTAATGCATGTTTTTCCAATATGATTTAAAACGTAAGAATGGTAAGTGAAAGTTAGGTCATTTTGTCAGATACGTTGATTTTCCAGCTGGCAATTACAGAGCTGAGCAAAGCATGGCTCAGTGTAACTGATACGCGTTTAATCTAGTTACCATCTAGTATTTGGGGTTTTGTGCTTAGAGAATCAGATCCCCGGGGTTTGGCGCTTATTTAGAGCCTGTCAATTAAGACACGAGTATCTTCTCCAGGAAGCCCAGAGCTGTCTGAACCCCCAGAAGGGAGGCAAATGAACAAAGACCCGGGGCTCTGTTTCAGGCCGAAAGCACGGACGTCTCCCCTTGCCATATTAGCGCAGCTTTACACCTGAGATCAGAGGCGGCCATCCTGGGCTTCCCAGGCAGAACTTGGGAAATGAGCAGTTATGTTTGCCTCTGCGGATGGCCGTGCTGAAACGGACTGCTTCGGTAACAGGAACTCAGTCCCGCGCACGCGCGCTGGACAGACATGGTGGGCCCCGGCCCCGGGCTTTGGGGACGGATATCTTCATGGTTACATGGTATTGCCTCTGTACGTGTTCGGATGTCTTCTTTCTTTTTAATGTGGTGCACGCACATGCACGAGGAGGCCATCGGACAGCCTCAGCTCTGCCGCTGCCCTCAGGAAGATAGCCCACCTCTTCTGAGGCGGGGTCTCTCGGCCTAGAGCTCATCAGTACGCCAGGCTGGCTGGCCGTCAGTCCACACGGGTGCTTGCTACCAGCGCAGGGACTTTAAGTGTGTGCCACCACACCTGGACTTTTAAATACGGGTTCTGGATCAAACTCATGTGCTTGTGCTTACAACTGAGCTACCCCCGCCCAGCCCCCAGGGGCCCCCCTTATGGCTAGAGGTCTGCGTTGCTGATCGTGCCCTACCCTGGCCCTGCTCTAAATGTGCTGGCATTCCATGCCAGGGGGGAAGTTGGTCGGCTGGCTTTTCTGTTGCTGTAGCAAAATACCAGGAGCCAACGAACTTGTCAAGAAGAAAAGGACAATCGCTTCACAGTTTTGAAGGTCTGGTTGTTTTGGAGTGTGCACAGTGGAGCAGAGATGCTTGCCTCAGGTCAGGACGACAGGAGATTAGGAGGGATGCCAGGCCACCGGGCCACACAGTCTTAGCTTACCTCCCGTCTTAGCTGGGGTTTCTCTGGAGGTGATAAAAGTGACTGAACGCAGCTTGGGAAGGAGAGGCTTTATCTCAAGCTGTAACTCAGGTCACAAGACATCCTGAGGGAAGGCAGGGCAGGAGCCTTGGGCAGGAGCCTCAGGCGGGAGCTTGGAGGGCTGAGCAGAGGCAGAGGCCATAGACATTCCATCTACTGCATTCCTCAGCCTGCTTTCTTACAGCCCCAGGACTGCCAGCCCATGGTGGCACTATCTGTGGTGGGCTGGGCCCTCAGACACCAACAACTAACAAAATGCCCCACAACAATTCCATGGAGTCGTATCCTCACTTGAGAGTCCATCTTCCCAAATGACTCTAGCCTGTGTCAAGTCCACATAAAACCAGCCAACACACCTCCCAGCCACGGCCCTGGCCAGGGATCACACCGTAAACTCCCTGAGGCTTCCTAGATTCAGAGAACAGCAAGGGCTCGGGGAAATGGGCATGCAACTGAGGAGGTGACGTTCTTCAAGAAGCCTTCTGCCTGAACTATAGGGTTCCAGAGACCGAGAAAGCCCTGGGCCGGCTCCTGCCCTCTGCCCGCTCCTAAATCTCCCCTCTTCACCACCCTCCTCCACAGCTCCCTGAACCCCTTTGGAGATGCATCCTCCTGCATGTCCGGACAGGTTCCCTTTCCAGGAGGGGCAGCAGTTAACTCCCTGGAAAATGGCTCTCGCCCTTGCCAGCACGGCCCATCTGTAGTTCTCTTGCATGTGAAGTTGCATATAGATCCTATTACCTTATCCATCAGAGGGGGGCTGGCTCCTCAGCTCCCCCCAGCCCCATCCCTGCAATGTGCCGAGTGCAGGCCACGGTGAAGAAGGGTTGAGAGGCAGGAAAATGAGGGCACGCCGGCAGGCTGAGTCTTCTGAGGGTGTGACGGTCCCACTCACACATGGTGACTCACAGCCCAGAGTCTAACCACCGCACAACCTCAGCTGCTCCCTCGGGCACCGAGAGGCCAGGAGACATTGTGGTGCCGTTGCTCTGCAGTTGCTGATAGGGTTTCTCATTGCCTTTTGAATATCTGTTAAGACTAACCTCTTAATGTATTCCAAGGAGCAGGGTAGGCAGAGAGATGTGCCAACCCTGCTGTGGGTCTATCTGGGTCTCCAGCCTGCCTTATAGGCCCAGGAGAATTCGGTGGTGGCCAGGGCCAGAGAGGCAGATGGCTGGAGAGGGAGTTACATCTGGTAAGAGCCAAAGGCGAGCCTCAAAGGCTGAGCTCATGGAGCGCTGGGAAGCTGACAGCTCGGGTCTGAATCTGGACGCTGGTACTCTCTGGATGTGTGACACCAGCCAGGTCACCTGGCCTTCCCGTGTGCATGACCTGCTCGCTCTGAGTGCTGTCTGTCAGTGTCCAGCAGACGCTCAGTGGTGGCTCTGACAGCGTGGGCGGCTTCGTCCTCCTCCCTCACAAGCCTGACCCAGCAGTGAGGACAGCTGTGAGCTCCGCATGGCTGTCCCCAGAGGACTCCGAGGCTGAGAACTTGCCTTGGCTCCAGACACTACGCTTACTGTGTGGACCTGTGCGGTCCCCGCGCCCCCCGCCCCCCGCCCCCCAGCTCCCCAGGCCCCTGGCCTGCTGTGAGGTTCTGCACGCACAGCCAGGACTGACTGACCAGCTTCCTGAGCGGCAGGGAGGCCGGGAAACGAGGATGGTGCAGGGCAGGGCGTGCACACCTGGGCTGGATCAATGACCACACTGTAGAGCAGATGGGTCCTCTGGGGCAGCAGGCTTGTGGCTGTGTCTGTCATCGCATCGTGGGGCCATGCTCTGTTGTCCACCCTTCCTGCTCGTGCCATTCTCACCTGAAAGAACTCACCTCCGACTGCCCTCCTTTCAAACTGACCAAGCTCCTTCACCGGTCACATCTTTCTCCCCAGCAACAGGTTTGTCTGTCTGCCTCCTTCCCTGTAACTCATTTGAATCAAGTAGAGATGGGGAGGCAGAATCCTGGGCTGGATGAGAGCAGATCCTGGAGTTGGGACAAATAAAGTATTCTAGAAAAGTCTGTGAGGAGACCGTCTAGTCTGGGGTCCTGCCTCTTACGGATGCTAGCACCATGGACCTAGTGGTACCTGGCGCTGCTGGGAGACGTCAGCACACCAACCTCACTCCCCTTTGACTGTGTGCTGAGCCCGTCTCAACGACAGGAAAACTTAAAAGGAATTCCCTGCTCAAACACACACTGTAGATGAGGAAGCCATTTCTCTCTCTCTCTCTCTCTCTCTCTCTCTCTCTCTCTCTAAACAGGATTTCTTTTGTAGCCCTGGCTGTCCTGGAACTATCTGTAGACCAGATTGGTCTTGAACTGAGAGATCCCCCTGCCTCTGCCTCCAGGGTGCTGGGATCACAGGTGTGCGTCTCCACACTTGGCTAGGCTTACAAATTCTTAAGGGCACACACCTTGCAATAGAGCACGGGCACCTAAGTAAACCCGGCCCACAGATCTGCCTTCACCTCCCCTTGTTCACTCACAAAAGAAATGTGTTTCTCACAGACTCTAAAGTGTCTCCTTGTAGGCCCACGTGTTTTCAACGGCATTAAACAACCCGTGCAAATGCCCCGTGGTAGGGTTCACGTTTCAGAGCAGATGATGGTGAGCCCTGTGTGCGTCTGATTACACAGTACAACGTTTCATAGAACTGGGACATTTACGGGAATTGTGTACGAAGCAGCAGAGAGATTCCTGTAATCACCGGTGCCCAGGACTGTTTCGCTCCGAGTCCTGCTGCCGTTGACTGTTCTGGACAGAGGCTTCTCCTGTCCCAGCAGCCGTGGCCTCACACTTTACCGTGTGTGACGCTACACATATCCCAGCGTGTTCCCAGGCCAGGACATAAGGAACTCCATCAGGGAGACGCACCGTTTAAGGTTTGTCTTTGGGGTTTGCTTGGCTCAGTCCTCCGAGTTTCCGTGTCCAGCTTCTTAGGCGGAGACGAGGAGCGTTCTTGGGTCTGAGCGTTTATGGGAGGTTGTGCAGGCTCACAGCTCAGAGATTAAAACGCTGGGATAAATTTCACAGGTGATCCGCATTCAGCGGGTGTTGCTAAGCTGTAAGCCAAAAGAAGGCTGACTGATTTGCACCCACAGTGACTGTGAACACCAGCGTGTGCCCCGAGCGCCCGCTGCTGGGGTTCCTCAGGCTTCCTCCAGCTTGCTCAGCCTGTGAAATGAAAGGGCCATCCCTGCAGCTCGATTTGCATAGCTACAGCCCTGTTTCCTCCTCCCAGGAGCCTCTGCTTCTCTCCTCTCCTCTCATCCCCTAGTGCTTAGATGACAAGTGCCCTCAGATACGCAGAAAGGCAGACACGGGCTACACACCCGCCTGGAGAGCCAAGGCACTGACGCTGCAGTCCAGTTATGTGCCATGAAGAGCGTATGAAAAGCTCACAGCCACATTGCTGTCTGGCTCCGTGAGACAATGCAACCGAGAGCAGAGAAAATGAGAACACGGAAGAGCAAGGGCACTCATAGCAAGGGGCCCTCCTCCAGCCGTCATGCCCACGGGCGTTCCACAGCAGGCCACCCTGGCAAAGGCCCGGCCCAGAGTGCGCTCTGCCGGCCTGCTGCCACTTCCAGATTTTCTAATCTTTTCCTGCTTCTGACTCCTTTAGCTACTTCTCATCCAGCACGGCGCACATGCGGGCCCATCCCCAGCTGACCTCCAGCACGGGCAGTGTGGATAGGTGGACGCTAACTCTACCCCGGGTCTTAAGAGCCCTGATGTGCATGGGTGTCCACTCTGCCCAGATTCCCCAGACAGCATGATCTCCCTCCTTCCCTCCCCCCTTCTCTGTTTTAACCTCCTCTAATGACGCTTGGAAACGAGCCAGTTCTAAAACTGGCAGTGAACCCAATTTATCCAGGTGGCCTCAAGACCACCCCTAGAGCAGACTTGGACCTCTGCCCCTTAGAGGAATTGCTCACAAACGCTCTCTGTGTTTCTCCTCTCAGACACGTATTCCTGGAATTAATATGTCACCACCTTCTCTGG
Organism: Psammomys obesus; assembly: GCF_907164565.1. Classification (NCBI taxonomy): domain Eukaryota; kingdom Metazoa; phylum Chordata; class Mammalia; order Rodentia; family Muridae; genus Psammomys; species Psammomys obesus. The sequence continues at coordinate 15,951,584 of NW_026585580.1, read as the reverse complement.
GGTCCCTGCCTGACGGAGGTGAGTTTGTGTACGCTCCTGCTCCCAGCAACTATTTGTTTACTGTTCATTGTTATTCAAAGAAAAATGCTCACATTAGGCTTGCTCCGTACATTTCTCTAACTCCTGTAGATTAGTTGTGTTTGGCTTCCATAGCGCTTGGCCTAAACATAAGTAAGCCCACTTTCACTAAGATTCACACTTGAAATGTGTGAATAACATAACTCACTCAGCCTCTTTCTAAAAAGAAGAAACATGCGAAGCTCATTAGGGTTTCTTAAACATTCATTCAGAAATTAATTGCTAGTTTTTACATCCCACCAGAACTCTCCAGGTCTCTGAAGGAGGCAGTCCGAAAGCCATGACTTTATTACCATGGGAGAACACATCTGCTCTGGGATGCCATCTACAGAAAAGGAAACATTCTGTCCCTTAAATGTACAACCTGAAAAATGTGGTCCACAGAAAATGTGAATGAAAACTTGCTGAGGACTATGATGAGTTAGAGGGATGATAGTGCAAAGGGCCTGAATGGCCACTGAGAAATAAGGAAACCTAACATTCAAAGATGGGGTGCAGGACTGAGGGTGTAGCTGAGGGAAGATTGCTTGCCAAGCAAGCACAAGGACTTGAGTTCAAAGGGCTCTACGGCAAAAGTTAAAAAGATACTAGAATCATTTAGTCTGTTGAGACCTTGGTGGATGACTTCCAAATGAGGCTCATCTATGTTCTTCATGATGAAGTTATTCTTATTAATTTTAGAGAATTATTGTTAATAGTAAAGAAGAGACAAACCTGTCATAATCCTACCTCCTAAGGACAATTGCTGTGAACACTTTATTTCTGTGCAGCCTGTCTGCACATACAGTATATCCACATATATCCATGTATATCCACATGCTTGTGATCAGATTATATGATTACAAAGTAACCATGTGTACTGGTTAGTTTCCAACAATTTGACATAAACCCAGACATATCTGGGAAGAGGGAACCTCAGTTCAGAAATTGCCTCCATCAGATTGGCCTGTGGGAAAGTCCGTAGAGGCATTTTTTAAAATTAATGATTAAGGTAGGAAGGCCCAGCCCACGGTGGGCAGAGCCACTCCTGGGAAGGTGGTCTTGGCTGCTGTAAGAAAGCAGGCTGAGCAAACCATGAGGAACAAGCAGGTAAGCAGCACCCCTCCATGGCCTCTGCCTCAGTTCCTGCCTCCAGGTTCCTGCCTCGGTTCTTGCTGATGGCCTGTATGCTCCCTCTCCCACCTCTCCCTCATTGTTTTTGGTCAGCATTTTGCCACAGCACAGACACCTAACTAGGAGAGTGTCTTATCTCTTAGGACTCCGGCACACTGCCCTGAGAAAGTTTGTTTACCATCACAGGCTTTCACCAGCTCATCCAGAGGAAGCCATGTGGCCCCCAGCTACGGGCCAGGCCCCACTTACTGGAGTGAAGGAAAGGTATCAGGCCTTACCATCGGTATTCTAGCCAAAGAAAATGCAGCAAATAAGTAAACCAGTGGGACTGTGATAAGAAGCCCTTGGAACGCGTCAGCACAACCCTATAATAACATCAAAGGCTTTAGAGCAAATCTTCTTTATGGAGAATAATCCGAGAGGGACTATTTGTGAGTGGTGCAAGAGAGAAGGATGGGAACAGCAGCACTCCATGAGCTAGAGGATGGCTTGGATCATCCTAGGAAAGAGGGAGAAATCTTCCCTCTCCATAGGTCCTCAGAGCTTGCTGGTAAGTGTCATGGATACGAATAATGAGGAGGAATGAGGTATGGCTGTCAAGTTCTGGCTCGAGTGATGGGATGGATTCAGGATGCCAACACAGAGGTGATAGGCCCTGGGGAGCAGCAGGTTTGAGGTGAAGTTGAGTTCTATTGTGGACAAGCAGGATGATGACCGTTAGAGAGGTAGATACAGCAAATTTGCAACGGAATGAATGAAGAATGAGTGAATGTGGGACCCAGAGCCAAGGTGCCTAATGAGAATCATTAACACTTAGACAGCACGTAAATTCATGGAAATGGATGAGGTCGCTTGGGAGAAGGCAGTGTGACCTGATTAAAGAAAGGCCATTTTAGAAAGCACCTCAACTTTTAAGATTATGAGAAAAGGAGGCCCATTCACTGTACCCCAACCACAGGCTCCTTGTCTCCCAACAGACAGCTCCATGTATGTGTAACATAGGACACAGACTCTCCATGAACACATTATGTCCTTGAGAAGGGCTGTGTTGTTATTCTAGAGCCTCTTAAAGTTGTGGAGAGTGAAGCCATCTCTATTGGACAATTTTGATTTGAAAGCCAACAAACTGTGCATCTACTGTTCAGCATTTAAATCATATAATAGAAAAGTATTGACATGTATTTTTTTTATCTATTTTTATTGGCGTTTCTTAGTCCTCTACCTCCCTTCTCCACCCCAATCCCTTCCAACACCTCAACACCAGCTGGAAAAAAAGAAGGTTAGTGGGGAGACATTGAGCTACTTCCTGCTGGGTAGGGTTGTTGGGCTCCTTGGGGCGAGTCCAATCTTTGTAGTCAGGATATCTCCAAATTCTCATCAAAATAAAAACATGTTTACGCAACAGAACTGAGTTTTTAAAGAAACCAAGACCCCCACTACAGAAAGGAGTCTTATTTTCAAGAGCAGCTGGAAGTTGGTGAACGTTTATACACCGTTCTCATATCTTCTTTGGACAGCCCTTTTCCACCAACAGATTATTTAAACACATCTTGCTTGATTTCCAAGAGTTTGGAGACTTTCTAATTTTTGTTTTTGTTGTTTTGCTTTTGTGTCATTGTTTGTTTATTTGTTATTGAATTCTATGATGCTCAAATGAAATAGTCTGCAGCAATGTCTTTAAATTTGGGGATTTGGTAAATGGCCCAGGCTAGGCTGTGTTTTAGGAAATGCCCCATGCACGTTGAAAAAAGACAGCATGTGTTCTGACACTGGGGAGAGGGAGAGACCTCTTTGAGTATCAGATTCTATTGATCAAAGGTGTTGTGTATCTGTTTTCCTTTTTGACTAATTTGCTTTTTTAGAAATTCTTTCAGTTGCCAACAGGGAATTAGTTAAGTTGCCAACTATAGCTTCTGGCATGTTTATTTTTTCTGTCTGCCTTTAATGGTTTATTAGTTTAGCTATCCTTGAGCTCACTATATAGTGATGTATAGTGATCAAGGCAAGGGTGACTTGATTCCTCAGCCTCCCAAATGCTGGTGCCATGGGTGTGTCTGGCCGCACATGAGTTATGGAGTGTAGGGGACTGAATCCAGGGCTCTGTGCATGGTAGACAAGCGTTCTGCACCTCAGTCCCTGGCTTTATGTGTATGTTTATTTACATAAAAATTTTAGTTTCTGCTAGTTGATGTTTGTACAGGTAGGGTCATTATTTATTCCCAGTGATGCTTTCATTTATGTAAGACTCTTGTTGTTCACAATGATTCCCTTTGCTCCAAAATCTACTTTATCAGATACAGTCCTGGTTGTTACTGGTTTGTATTATTGGAACTCAAGTGCTTTATCTTTAAGAACACATTTGATTTCCTCCTCCCTGTGTCATTGGTTCTGAGGAGATTTTCTTGTGCACAGTATATAGTGATTTCTAATCTAGGAATTGAAGCCCTGCCTTTTAATTGGTGTGGTTTCACTATTTAACCTAAGACAGTTATGACATTTGAGAGCTCAAATCTGTCCTGGTTTTGTCTCCACTACTTTCCTGTTTCTCACCATTGTCTTCCTGTACATTCCCTGCTCAAATTTCAGAGTTCTGTCTTGACTTTTTCCAGTATTCCTGAGTGTGTCTTTTTCTGTGTTGCTCTGGACATTTTAGTAGTCTAGTTTGCTTTCTACTGCTCTGATAAACCACTGACCAACATCAACTTGGAGGGAGAAAAGATTTGTTTGGTTTGCAAGTGGTGGTCTGCCACCATGGGAAGCCAAGTCGGACTAAAGGGGGACCCTGGAAGCCGGGACTCAGGTGTAGACTGTACTTGGTAACTTGCTTCCAGGTTCCCAGTGCTCAGACACCTTATTTTTTATTTTTTATACATCCAGGCCTATCTGCATAGGGATGGCGATGCCCACTGTGGGCTGCACCCTCCCTCATCAATTAGCAACTAGGAAGTGTTCCACAAACACACCCACCAGCCAATCTTCTGGAAGCCATTCCTCTTCTAAGGTGTTAAAGTGTCCTCTTCCAAGGTGACTCTGTGTTTGTTCCAGATTACAGATGAAGCTCACTGTGGTATACACAGCACCTAGAGTCTGCTGGTGTCTATATTCTACTACTTCAAGGTGGAATGAGGAAGCCTTGCTGCCAACTTCCTCATTCCCATACACTGACGTAGATATCAAGTGGCATATTTTTGTCTCCATGGTCAAACACAATTTATGACATTCATAAATAGCTCCCAGAATTTTTCTACTGTTTTTTTTTCCTTCTCCTTCTCTTCCTCCTCCTTTTCTTCATCTTCCTTCTCCTCCTCTTCTTCCTCCTCCTCCTTCTTCTCTCCATCCTTCTCCTCCTTCTCCTCCTCTTTCCTCATGCTCCAAGATTCTTTTATTGTTAGGCTTCCATTTGGAGAGCTTGCTTCAGCCATCTAAACTGCAAATTCTTTGGGTATTCTGTCATCTGACAAGCAGCTTGTCTCCCGTCTACTCCTGAAGGATGATTTTACCAGATACGGAATTTGTGGTTGGTAGTCCTTTTCTTTCAGAATTTGAAAAATGGGCCATTCGCCTCCTGCCTCCCAGGAGTCCCAGGGATGAGAAATTTGCTGTCTTCGGGTCAGCACTCGCCTTGGGGAATGTGGCATTTTCCTCTGGCTGCTTTCAAGGATTTTTAGTTCATCTTTATTTCCAGAAGCTCAGTTACAGTTTTGTTCTGGAATGGACATCTCTGAGTGCATTTTATTTGGAGTGTACTTGGCTTTTCCATTTTACACCTTTTAGAGCTTTGTGTCTTTTGCCAAATTTGGGGAGCTTTTAGCCATTATTGTTTGAAATCTCTTTCAGCTCTGGGGTCCTCTGGGGCTAACCTACAAAAGTGGGATCTTTGGCTGTTATCACAGGTCCTTGAGGCATAGGCTTCCCCTCCCTTCCCCCTCCTCTCACCCTCCCCTGTTAACACTACTTTCTGTATCAATTCTGTTCTCACTCATCTTACTGAACACACCCAACACTGTTTTTAATCATAAACCTGATAACAAAAGCATTTTTAATTTTATAATTTCTAATTATATATATAATATTATATATTGTGTGTGTATCTTTTCTTTCTTGCTGAGGTTTTAATTTTTTTCATGTCTGTCAACAGAATCTGTCATTGATTGTCAAAGCATGTTTTTAATGCTGCCTTAAAAGCGTGTCACATGCATAAACCCAGCACCCGATTTATCTTGCCACTGATAAGACTTGTTTTCTTTTACTTTCTTTCAATCTGTGAGTCTCCTGGCTCTGTGGATGACTGCTGATTTTGTTGTTGTTATATCCTAGACAGTTTGACTGTTAGGTGAGAAGACTATTGTTTTAGGATTTGGGGTACAGGGCAATCCTGTGGCCATCCTCAGAGTGTCAACTTCATTTTCTCAGCCTTTCTGGAAGTTTGGTTCTGTTGGGTTTGCCTGGTACCGATGAGGCTCCAGGAATCTCTAGAGCTGACTGAAAGGAATTGTCCTCGGCTTCTGGGGTTAGGACTGTTGCCAATGACACACAGAAGACTTCCTGGGGAAGAGACCCTTCACCAGTCACCCAGAGCCTTCAACAGTCACTCAGCCACCATGTCTCAGGATGAGAGAGGAGTCTTAGGCCTGTGGACACAGAGGCTTCTGCAGATGAGAGGAAAAAACTAAGAAATCATTTTTTATAAAAGGCCTTGAGGGGATAAAATGACAAGACTAGCTACAAACTGGGAATAATATCTCCAAGCCAGCCACAGAGCCTCTGAAGGAAGAGTATCAAGAGATAAGCAGACAAGACCAGGAGAAAGTATGCAAGACACATGTCTGACAAAAAAGGAAGAAAGAGAAAGAGAGAAAGAAAGAAAGAAAGAAAGAAAGAAAGAAAGAAAGAAAGAAAGAAAGAAAGAAAGAAAAGCAACAACAACAACAAAAAAAACCAGTCAAGGTACAAAGATCTCCCACAACTCAACAATAACAACATAACTCAAGCCAGTCATGCGTCAGTACAACTTTAATGCCAGCACTGGGGAGGCAGAGGTAGGTGCATCTCTGAGTTTGAGGCCAGCCTGGTCTACAGAGCGAGTTCCAGGACAGCCAAGGCTACATAGAGAGACCCTGTTTTGAAAAACAAACAAAAAAATTCAAATTTAAAATACGCAAAGACGTATATAGACACAGGGAGAGGGGGCCACATAGAAGGATGTTCAAGAGCAAATAGCATTGAGGAATCACAAGTTACAGTAGCAGGGAGGGACCATTGGGAGCAACAGCTTCTCTGAGCGCCGAACAAGTGGTCTGCTCGCTCCTGCTCACCGTTACTGGGGGGAACACAAAAGCAGCAAAGGCAAGTGTCCCTCTAAAGACAGACTTTGTCTTAGCAGAAGATCTAGGCACATGCCTTGGTTTTTACCCATGTGAACTGAAAAGTCATATCTGTACAAAGACCGAGCATGCTTGGTTAACGTCGCTTTGTCTATAATCGCTAGAACCTGGAAGGGATGAAGATGGCCTTGAGTGCATAAAGGGGTGAGCAGTGGCCTATCTGGGTATCAGGCTATTATTCAGCACTAACGTGTGAGTTATCGGGCCATGAAGAGATGGAAGGACCATAAAGTCACAGTTCTAGCTGAGAGACGCCAAACTGAAGAAGGCTCTTGAAGACTGTACAAACCCAACTCTATTGAATGGATTCCAGAAGAAAAAACAAAAATGGCAAAACTGTGATAGAGACTTAAAAATACCTCAGTGGTTGGTACAGCGCTTGCCTTGCAAACATAGCGGCCTGTGCACAGTGACCCGGAACCCAGTGGGAGGACCTGGCTGTGATGGGGAAGCAGAGGCAGGCGGATCCCTGGTGCTCCCTGGCCAGCTTAATCAGCAGGCTCCAGGCAAATGAGAGACTGTGTCTCAAGAAAAAGCAGACGGCACCTGAAGAAGGGCGCTGAAGGCGGCCCCCCAGCAACCTCACACACACACACACACACACACACACACACACACACACACACGCCACCGTATACACGCACGGCTACACGGCTACACGGCCACACGGCTGCTTGCCATTCTGGAGAAGGCTGGGGTGGAGAGACGGCACCCGGGGATTTTAGGATGGCAGGGCTGCTCTTTGAAACCGCAGTGGGCAGGCACCGCCACTGTTCTGTTGTCCAAAACCACGCAAAGTACCACACGGAGATTAGAACCCACAGAAGCACAGACTTAGGGCGGCAGTGCTGCATCTGTGTGTGTCTGCCACAACAGGCAGAGTCCCAGCCTGTGGAGTGCCAGGACCCCCACAGGGTGAGGAGAGGGTGTTAGATCACTGTGTGTGTGTGTGTGTGTATGTGTGTGTGCGCGCGCACGTGTGTGTGTGTGTTCAATTTTGCTTCAAGCCCCAAATGTCTCTAAAATAATAGTCAAGTTAAAAAAAAACAATCACTAAAGTACTAAAGCAGCACACGCGTACACACGATTTGATTAGAAAGTGGGTAAAAGATATACAGAGACATTTCGCCAGAAGTGGGCCGATGGCAAGTGAACCACTAAAGACCTTTGGCATCATTGACATTTGGGGAAACCAAAATTAAAGCCTCTGCAAACGTATCAAAATAGCCAAAATAAAAAATGGTGCCAATGGCAAATCCTGGCGGGATGTGAGGGGATAGAATCGCTCACACCACATGTCGCTGCCGGGAGCACGAGACCCGGCAGGCACAGCCTGCAGCGCTGGTGGAACGGAACACCCACAGCTGGGCGTCCGCACCCCCTGCCCTTCGGAAGTAAAGTCGGGGGAACCAGAAGGTCAAGGCCAGCTTCAGCTACATAGTGAGTTCAAGGCCACCCCGGTAACCTTGTTTAAGATAACCTTAAAAAAATCTCTTGAGACAAACCAACAAGCAGTTATTCAGGCAAAACAAAACAGCTAGATGTACAGTGATCACATGACTGGGCACTTATGCCAGAGAAAGGACTACTTGATAAAGCCAACACTCACGCAGCTACTTCCAGTCGCAAAGCCGATAAATGGCCGCCAGTGGGCGACGCAGCCATGCCGAGTGCTGTTCTGCAACAAATGGACCAAACTTGGGGATCCCTCCTCCCACGGATGGAGGGGAGCCAGAGCGTGACGTGGAAGTCCATTTCAAATAGTTCTAGGTTATACAATTTCACCCACGGAATTTGGTTGAACTAATTATAGAAATGGAAGACAAATTAGTGCTTGCTAGAGCTTAGGGGCTAGAAGAGGTCACAAAGTGAGTGTGCCCAAGAAAGGTTGTTGTGGTGAGGGGGCTGTTTTGTGACTAGCCTGTCGTGATACACACTTGAATCTACAATTGTGTGTCCATCCATGGCAGGATAAATTGTGATAAAACTGCAGAGAACCAACATATAGGTATACACACCACCCAGAGGCGTACGCATGCACAGAGCCACGCACACACCACACACCACACTGATGTTCTTGCTCCCACAGAGGCACACAGGTACACACACACATATATACACACACACACACACACACAGGTGTGCATGCTCACACACGTACAGACAAACACATAGACACACACACACACACACACACACACACACGTATACACACATGCCCACAAGTTCAGGCAACTCTGCTCAAGGTCCTTGGATCTGCTCCGTGGCTCCCGTACTGTACTGTTGGTCACACTTGTGACTACAGAGAGAGGCTGTGGACAGCTTGCTGTCGGTAACCGAAGCTGGGCTCTGCGTGTGAGGCCCATGTGAGCAGGAATCGGTCCTCAGTACCTGTAACCTGAGGGCACCATGTGGCGACTAGCAGCTCAGCTGCTGACCTCAGCTCATCTGCTTCCAGGTCAAAGGTGAGGGGGAGACTTGGTGGGACCACTGGCTGCCCTGTCCCTCTTTTGGACCCCCAGGAATTCTTTTAATTTGTTTTCCCTGGGTTGCTAAATGGGTAAGCCCCCTCGCCCCTGTTAACAGTCAACACTCTTTACAACAAATGTTTGTAGGCTTCAAGTAGCAGCTATGAGAACTCCCACTTTGGTGACACAGCTGCCCTCAAGAAGCCCAGCTATAATTTACCGAGTCCCCTTCCCACCATTGGGGACAGACTGTTGATAAATGACAGTGTGTAGATGACTTCTCTTGTCTGAACAGCCCGTGCGTGGTAAGAGGGTAGATTCTGTGTCAGTCACTAAGCTTGTAGCAGCGACTCCCTCAGACAGAAGGCTTGCCTTTGAAGCATGCACAGCCCCCGTAAGAAGCAGACTCAGATAAGTATCAGCAAGTCAATAGGACTAAGGTGCTGTGAAGAAAAATGGTGTAAGGAGATTAAGACGGGAAGGTGGAGTCTACTCTGATTTACAGAGAATGTTCTGAGCCGGTCTGGCTGGTAAGACTCTGAAAGAATCTGGGAACATGCCAGGCTGGTATCGGTAGGGTTATCACCCAAGTATAGGGCACAGAAGATGTAAAGGCCTTTACACACGTGTGACACGGAAGTCACAGAGGCTGCTGTGTCTGGCATTTGGCAGGTGAGACGGAGGAGGGTAAAAGGAGATTACACAGGTGGCCAAGGACCAGGCAAGGAGATGGAAGCCATTGCCAGAGGCAGCATGGTACCGATGGTGCACCTTCATTTTGCAAATGCTCCTGTACTCTGCCTGCTTTTAGAATGGATTACAGAGGGCCATAAGGGAAGCCAAGAGGCCGACTGGTCGTTGCATTGACCCTAAGAGGATGACGAGTGGTTAAAATCTTTATGTGGTTTGGGGAATTGACTGATTGTGATGTTGGAAAGAAAGGGAAGTCAAGGGCAGCTAAACATGGTTGGTTGGTTGGTTTGTTTGTTTGTTTCTGCTCGCCTTTGCTTTGCTTAAAGTACTGTGACACTCATTCAGAAGTAGTGATGGCCACAATTGCTCCAGACCCTGTTCTGGATATAGGAAGTTAGCGATGATGCTTGAGCCAGAGGCTCGTGACAACAGACATCTGACTGTGACTCTGCGGGCCCTGAAAGCGCCCTGGGTCACGCATGAGTTTACAGGCTGGGAGCCAGGACTGGGGTGGAGCTCAGGGACAGCGTGCAGAGTTGGCGGCCGTGAGGCTCTACCTTCTATCCACAGTGCTCACCACTGCACCCTCCCCCCATAAAAAGGATTGTTCTGGAAGTCCTGGCTGAGATTAGGGAGTAATCCCTCCCAGGGAGCAAATCTGTACAGAGAGAAGCCAAGGATTGGAAACCAAACCCTGCCCATCCCAGGTTAGAGAGATGAAGGGGAGCCATCTAGAGGGAGCCTCAAGGCGGAAGGAGTGCAGGGAGGGGCTGGTGTCCTGGGAACTGAGCACAGAAGAGACGGGTAAGACATAGGGGTGCCGACAGAGAGCTAAAGATGAGAGTGAAGGTCATACTGGAGTGGGGGGAAGGGAGACTCAAGGAGTAGAGAGTGGAATGTAGACACTGTCTTGAGGAGCTTGGCCATAATGGACAGCAGAGAGATGTCATGGTTCCCAGGAGACTGTGCTTGCTCCAAGAGCGGCTTTGTGAAAGTTTAATTGGGAGATATTTCAGTGAGGCCACATTCCTGTCTAGAATGCAGGATAATTATGATGGGTGGGACAGAGCTCCCGGAGTAACGACCTCAGGAGAGAGGAGAGGGCATGGGACCCAATACAAAGCCAAGTGTGGGCCAGCAGAGGAACCCCGTCAGGTCAGCCTGACTAGCAGTGACAGGCAGGGTATCCAGGGCCAGGCGGGGGGTGAGTTCAGAGGTCAGCCTATGAGAATTTAAAGTCCTTTTTTAGTTCCTTCTGCCATTTCAGCAGAGGAGGGAGAAAGTTCATGGTCTAAGAGGATGCTGGGGAAGAATGTCTGGACAGCTGTTATTATAGAGTAGATGGGTGAGCAGGGGTGTAGGCAGATGAAGGAGGAGGAAGGTCACCAGGCGCCGCCTGGACCAAGAAGTTACCAAAGCTTTGCAGTCAGACTTGTTGGCACAGTATGTGGTTCTCTGCAGCCGGCTCAGCCACCCACTTGCAGCTGTGCAGGGGTCGGGCCTCATCACAGTTGGAGCTTTGCCAAGTCAGGGGGAAAGGCAGATATTCCAGGGCATAAGCACTGGGGTGACAGCTTCCCTGGAATCTTAAGCCCAGAAAAGGAGGAGGCAAAGATACACAGGATGGTTCCGATGACCTTCACATAGTTCCTTCTGCATCCCAGCCCTTCACCGATAACAACAGTGGTGGAACTCCTAGGGATGGCAGGTGAAAAATCAGTATTATTAATAGTTGGCTTCCGGTGGACCTCTCAGGACTTAGCTTTGCCAAGGTACTTCCACCATGGAGCCCAAGCCTGCAGCACCCAAAGCTTTGGGAGGACACTCTTTAGCCAAGGCGCTTGCCCGCATATAGCCTGGAGTCTACTGAGAAACAATAATGAAACCGAGTTCCATGCAAAGCCACAGTGACTGTGGAATATTACAGGAGTCAATAGAAACTTCAGGATGCCGTGGTTTTCAGTGTAGCATTTTGCAAATATTTGAAGTAAAGGGATGAATCTGTAGGCTCTCTCTGGGGGAAAAGAGCAGACAGAAGGGATTTCAAACATACAGGCGCGAGCATCCCAATGTGCTTAAGGAAAGAACTGGTCCTGTGAGGGCTGAAGAGGTGTGGCTGCTGTCTGACCTATGTAATGAGAAACAACAGGAGGCAGCAAGGGTGAAAACAGAGAGAAATTCAAAGAGGCTACAGACGCCCAGGAAAGAGCTGAGGGCGGCTTGCTCTGGGGAGGAAGCTAAGGAGACTGTCCTCCAGAGGACAGTTATCATTCTAGGGGAAGAGATCTATATGACGTCAAGACAAGAAAAGCCCAATTATCTGGAAACAGTTTGACAAACTGTCCCCTTAGGGATAAACCAGGAGAACAGAGGGTGGGAAAAGAATGTTCCATGTAGATTGGAATTTACTAACTGCAGTTCAAGAAGGTCTGAACTTGGGTGGTTCGTGCAGTTATGGAGGCTGAGAGTCCAAACTGGGTGAGTCTGTGGACTAGTTCCACCCGGAGTGAACTCCAAGTCCCATAGCAAGTGGCTGAGAGGAGAAAGGCTTCCTTATTAGCCTTTACCCCATGCAGGACTTGGAGGAATTAGATGGGCCACCCACAGTGGGGTGGAAATCTGCTTTGGTCCAAGTACACATTCAAACTTGAACCTCCTCCAGAGGAATCCTCACAGACATAATCATAACTAATGTCTCCCCAAGTATGTGAGCACCTAATGGGCCCTGTCACACTGACCCATAAAATTAACCATGCTGGAGGGGTGTGGCTTATTCTAGGAAGGTGCCGCTGTTACACCGTTCAGAAACAGATCTGAGCCATACAGAATATTGCTGAAGAGCAAAGCCCACGTGGTCGGGTCAACAGAAGCAAGGGGTGCTTCAGACAATATTCAATCTTCCATTATTATAAAGACAGTCAATAAAACAGGAAAACAGACCAGAAAAGAAGGTCCTTGGATTCATAAAAACTAAGGGTCAGCCTCATACTTGAAGGTGGAAAAGTTCCTGTGCTGTCCAAGACATGACATGAACGTCTGCTTATACTGTGTCTGTTCACGCTGTGCGTAAGGTCCTAGACAAGACAACCAACAACAGAGGGGAAAGGCATCTTGATTGGAAAGGGAAAAAAAGTAAAGCATCTTTATTTTCAGTGCTGTGACATCCTACAGAATTCACTAAAATTCTTAAGAGTTTCTAAGTTCAGCAAAGTTAAAAATAAAAAAGCAACATAGAAAAAGTGGTTGTTTCATTTTTATATTAAATGAAGCTGAGAAAACTATTATTCCGTTTAGAATGGCAGCTAGAAGGGTATCTCACTGTTGTCTCCTGGTTTGATGCAACATCAGGGTACAAAGATGTAAGGGGACCTTGCAAGTGTCCCCATCACGGTCGTGAGATAGGACATTCACAACATTCTTGGAGATTCCCAAGAGGCAGAGTGTCCAGACATTGATGAATGATATCCTGATGGCAAGTTGTGGGGGGGTCTTACAGGGACTGTCCAGCTCAGATCATACACTCTCCACTCAGAAGGTTGTCCTTCAGTTCCCAGAAGTAAAGAACTGCCCCTTGGTGGAATCCAATGCTTCCTATCTCTCAGTCCCCTACCTGAAGAACCTTAGCAATTCAAATAAGCTTTGGGTTTGTTTTTTTATTTGCCACAACAGGAAAATGTCCGTTTGAGAGATGTGTACCGATTGGCGTGGTTGGCATTTTCTTCCATTCCACAGCTATACCTGTTGATTTTCTCATCCCTGCTGTGAACTTTCTAACAGAAGCCAAGGGAGGAACAGTCACATGGGTGCAGGGATTTCAGTTCACCGTGGTGAAGAAGGCATGGTGGAGGGATCTCTTCCTCTGGGTAAGAAGGGCTGCTCACATGTGACCACCAAACAGCAGAGAAAGCGGGCAGGACCATGCATGGGCAGGCGTCGCCTTCATTGTGCTAGCCCCAGTGACATACTTCTCTCAGCCGTGGTCCTCACACAAAGGTCATTTTTATTGACAGGTTTTCTTGTGGCAGGGGCCATTTTAGATGAACTGAGGAGAGAGAAGAAATAGAGAAGCCAAAAGAGAGAACTCTTCACAGGCTTCAAAATGGTGCCTCAGTTGAGCTGAAGGTTTAAAACGTGAACCTGTGGGGACAGTCCGTATTCAAAATACAACAGCACAAACAAAAATAGAAAGAGACTGGATACCCTTAAAAACTGCCAGGTAAACCAAAGGATGGTGGATGGACACGAGCTTTTCTTGAATCTCAGTGTTGACTTCAAACTCTGAAACAGTGAACTGAAACTGTAAGAAGGCCTGCTTACCCTTGGATTGATTCGTAGTGAGCACACCGGGAATATGGATTTACTTGGCTTTTCCTTCACATTCTGTCACGGTGAATGTGCTCGTCAGAGTTTGTCAGCCTGAATAAAGCTCAAGATACCTGAAAAGAGGGCACTTCAATTGAGAAAAATGCCTCCTTCAGATTGCCTGTAGCAGGCGAGTCTCTGGGGGCATTTCCTTGACTGGAGATTTAAGAGCAGAAAGGCCCAGCCCACTGTGAGTGATGTCACCCCTTGGTAAGGTGGTCCTGGGGTACATAAGAAAGTAGGTTCAGCAAACAATGAGGAGCAAACCAGTAACCAGTGTTCCTCCATGGCCTCTGCCTCAGTTCCTGCTTCCAGGTTCCTGCCTTTAGTTCCTACCCTAACTTCCCTTCACAATGGACTGCGATTGGGATGTGTAAGCCAAATAAACTCTTTCCTTTCCAAGTTGTTCTTGGTCATGGACTGTAGGCGTACTTTTAAACTTTATTTTATTTACACTTCTTAGGCCTCTTTTTCCCTTCTCCACCCCAATCACTGCCAACACCCCAATAGGAGAGAAAGGAGGTTAGTGGGGACAGAGGGTGGAGTTCTCTTTAGCTATTTCCTGCTCTTTAGGGTCATCATCTTCCTTGTGGAAAGTCCAATCATTGTTTTATGGAAAGTCCAATCATTGTTTTAGGATATCTCCAACTTCTTCTCATCAACATAAACCAGGAGCAGCAGGAGGGAAGCACCAGCAGCCTTGTTCTTTCTTGAAGCTTCCTCAACACTCTCTGGGCCCTGGCCTTTATTCCCTCACCAAGTCCTCAGAATTAAACTATCTTCAGCTGAGAAAGTGCTCCTCTCAGAGCCCACATGAGACAAATACTTTGCTGCTGTGGACAATCTGAATCAGCTCCATATACTCCACCTGGGATCAAAACAAAAACATGTTCACATCCACAACACCAGAGTTTCATCACCGCAATAGCAAAAGAGGACGGAGAGACCAGCGTAAATGCGGCCCCATTTCTGAGAGGAAAGTACAGGGGCTAATTACCTAAGGTCTCGTGCTATTAAACCATTGAGCCAGGACTCCAGCTTGTGTTCCTGGGTCCCTATTTTCCTTCAACTGTGCCTGTGTGGGCAGAGTTCACCTGCCAACTTCAGATAGATTTTACATCACAGTTAGTACCTTCCAGTATGACATAATTATCAGAAAATGATCTTTAAAGCATTTCCTAGACCAGCAGAGACATGAAGAAAATGACAAGTATTCCTTTTGTAAATTCAACATTAGAATGCTCAGCATAGTCACCTGCTCCCAGAGGCCACATCTGGCAGAGGTCGCTTGAGATTGGTGTGTCATGAGGCCATGCTTGAGATTTCCTGTTTTAATGTAGGCCGCCTTCTGACGGATGAATTAAGGCATGTCGTAGGAGTGGCCCCCGCTGGAGGCTGGGGCTGCATGCTTTGGCTAGATTCCTACCTAAGAGAAACACTAATGATTTTAGCATGTGTATACTCTTCAGAGGCATCCAGGACCTACCTTACCCAAGAGCACCTGTGATGGTGGCTGAGAAAGTAGGTCAGCGAGCTTTTAAAGATAAATATTCTTGCATTTCCATATTAAACGCTATGTAGGTCATCGCCTACCTAAGGGCTTGGTTCATACCAAGGCAAAAATAATCAGTTCTGTCTTTCTCGTATATGCGGGGTTTTAGCGGCTGAGCAAATGGCTGCATTAAAAGCAGGGGGCAGGATGCTGGGGTGGGTGGAGGAGAAGGACGAGAAGGTGGCAGCTCGGACTGATAAGCAGTGACGTTGGAAGGCATGGTAGGATACTTGGATAAAGGAGACGGACAAACTTTCATAAGCAAGCGTGAAACAGCTCCTTTATCATGGGGGCCCTTGTCACCCCTCTATCCATCTTCTCTGGCTGGCAAGGTGACCTTTCAGTGCCAGGGGCCCTGAACTGAGATAGGGGTTCCTCTGAAACATAAACTACACATTCTGCTCCAACAGCTGTTTTAGCAACATGATTCAGAGTCTTTGTGTCGTCTGTGTACTGGGATCCTGGAGAGGTGGGGTATGGCCCTCAGATCGTAGTCAGGACTCTCGAAATGAGGATACCAGATGGTGCTGAGGACATCTCCATATCTGCTAATTAGCTTTTCTGTGATCTTGGGATTTCCTGCCTGTGTCTAGGAAAACATCCATGCTAGAGAAAAGCCTTCCCGGGAAACAAAGAGAAGTGTGTCATTGTGCTTTTATTGAGACATCTGGAGAGGTTCTTAAACAGACGCCATAAAGAACCATGTTTCCTAGGCATGAAGAGCAATTGCAGGAAGTGACCCTGGCCATGTGACTGCAGTTCTCTGGGCCTCCCTTCTTCAGAGGTAAAGAAGATTTAAGCTGGCTGGGTACCAGCTGGAGGACTCCCTGAGAAGGAACCCTGGAATGTTAGGATGCCAGCAGCAGGCCAGCCAAAGCCTCAGGCTGAGGCTCTGCACACAACTTCGCAAGGGCTCTGCTTCCAAGCAGGACTGTCTGGGGCCATGGCTACCAGGAAGCAGCTTTTCACTGGCCACAGTAGCCAGTTCACATCTCTCAGGTGTAACCTGGCCTCTGCCTTCACACTGAATGTTTCTTGACAATGAAGCTTGAGAAGCGCTCTGGAATCAGAAGCTCCTGAGTTTGTGTCCTGGCTTAGCCATTGGCTGTCTATATTGTCTGGCAAGACTGCTAGACAACTCATTTGAACTCATTTGATTTTCTGAGTGTTTTTAATTCTCTTTGTTTGGAAAATGGAATGATAGCTTAGTAACCTCTACTTACTGGCTGTTATAAAGGTTAATTGGACATTTTTCTAAGCATAAGGTATAGATCAAAATTTTTCTTCAATAAAATTTTGTTTAAACAATCATCTTAGAAGAGCCTATGAAAATGCATCTGACACATCTTTGCCTTGGTCCTACATGAAGATCACTGCTTTCAAATATTTGCGTGGCTGTTGCATAGAAAACCAGCACAACCCATTTGTATCACTTTGGGGTAGAAAAGCATCATGAAGAAAGCCTCTAGATTTCCTCAGTCCACTGCTTTTCCAAGTCCAAGGAAACACTGCGATGTGCAGTTATGCAAAGTTCCAAAGCAGGAGAGCTGAGGGGTAGTGAGAACCACGTTAGACCATGGGGATCGTCTTCTGGTGTCCTGCTCAAATGTTTGGTGTCTGAATCCGTTTTATGTTGCTATAATGAGGTTGGGCACTTTAAGAAGAAGATTTGTTTAGTTCTGGAAGTCGAAGAACAGAACACCAGAATCCTCTTGGCTCTGGTGAGGATGTCCTGATGAAAGGTAACACCAGCTTGGGAAGTATGGAGAGGGAAGGAGAGCAGTGAATGGGGACACACTGTGAGGGAGCGTGGGTAAGAGTGAAGAGCAGAGGATGGGGAAGAAGATGTTATGGGAAGTGTCAGGCTTGTTTATTCTTTTGAAAGCCAACCTAGTCCTATTAATCCCTTCTGAGGCTAAAGACTCTATGACCTAATTGCCACCCACGAGGTCTTATCTGTCAAGGGTTCTACCACCTCAGTCTGCCATGCTAGAGACAAGGTTCACCATGTAGAACTTGAACCTCTGAAGGACCAACTGTGTCAAACCTTAGCACTGGATGCTTTCAGAGGCTAGTTCTCGGCTTCCAGGATAAATAATTAGACCAGGGAGAGGAACCCAGGTCTCACCTTTCGTCTGGTCCCAGGAACTTCTGAGAGAAGCCCTTTCACTCCAGAGCTCACTTTGGGATTAGCCGAGGCCTTCGACAAGTCCATATCACAGGCCAGATGCCACCAGCTCAAGTCTTTACCTACTCTCTTTCCTGTTTCTCTCCTGGATGCTGATCCTGGGAGACCAAAACAAATTTATAGGACTGCTGGTGATGGAGAAAAGACTGGAAACGCGCCCAAAAGGAAACAGGCAGGTTTGTGCAAGCACTGAGGTACCTTGGTCTACGATACTAAACCTTTTCCTGATGCACAGTATGTCAGATTTCTGAGCCCTGCTCTGGCCCCAGCACTGATCACTGAAGGACATTTTCAACTATGCCTCAGGCCATTCTCCCAAACACTAAAGAAAAAGATCTTAGACAATAAACTTTGTATTGTTGCTTCTAGCCACTCGCAGGAGTCAAGCTAAGTTCTGAGTTATATGGTGTTAGAACAGCAGAAGGGTACATCTTCCAAGGATGCAAACATCACTGGAGGGGTGATCGGCGCCACTGCCTGCTGTGAGAGGAGCTCTTTGCCTGCTGAAGATAGTTTAAATCTGTGGGCTCTGGAGAGAGAATAAATGCCAGAGCCCAGAGAGTGGAGAAGAGAAAGAACAAGGCTGATGCTGCTTACCCCTTGCTGCTCCTGGATTGATGTTGTGAGACAAGAAGATGGAGATCTCCTGAAAGGAGGATTGGACTGGCTCCAAGGAACCCGACGACCCTAACCAACAGGAAGCAGCTACTAGAGCTGTGCTCCCTCTCCCACTAACCCTTTCTCTTTCCTACCTGGTGTTGGGGTGTTGGAAGGGATTGGGGTGGAGTAGGGAAAAGGAGATATAAGAAATGAGAATAAAGGTTTGTTTTGTTTTTTATTAAAGTACACCTACAGGAGAGGCCTCCAGGTTTAGGTGTTTTTGCTGTTCAGCTTGTTATTTCAGGTAGAATTTTTTTTCCAAGTGGCAATTTACAGAGGATGTACTGAAAACTTAGGAAAGTCAGAACTTTCAAATGTTATTAAAGGATGATTATCTCGTTCTAGAAAAAGGAAAACCTCCAATCAGCAGCTAAGCAAGCTCTGGCTATTTTATTATTAATTTATATCAGTGGGGACTCAGAAAACACGCAAGTATCATAGCTGAGCTAAGCCTGGGTCACTCAAAGAGCAGGAATCACATCAGAAAGCTGAGTAATGGAGAGCTCAAATCCTACTTTCACAGATGTATGTCAGTCAGTCTGTCTGTCTAGCTGTTTGTTTGGAAACTCACAGAACATTTTGAGTTCGAGAGAAAAGTCACAGGGCAAGCCAGTGATAAAATCCCAGCAGTCATCAGGAAGAGAGAGGTAGAGCAGAGGAAGAGATACCTGTGACATTTTTTAGTTGGGGTCTAAGAAAGCAGGTAGGTTAGCAATGGAAGTTTTCGAACAGATGAATTTGGAGGTGTATAGGTCTTCAGATAAAGAGAGACAGACAGTGAAAGCACCATGAGGCTTTGGCAGTATCCAAGGAGATGGAAAGGAAAAGTCAATTATTTCAAGCTGGAATTCAGAAATGGGGGCAGGCTTAGCAGTGAGACTCTGTAAGCAACTTCCACCCCATAGTCACCATTCAATCGTCACTTGAGCTGTAACTCTTTCTTTCTTTGACGAAGGCACAGAGCACCATGCTTCAGAGTCAAACAAACGGATTCAGGGGATGTGGGTCAGGGCTTCCAGCATTAGGTAGCCCCACCACCTTGGGCAAGAAACTTCCCCTTTCCTAGCTTCTTCTCCCTTACCAGTGACGTAGAGGCTAAATGATCCTCTTCCTTTGCAGGTTTCTTATGGGTCTTAGATAAGATGGGTGGTCCTAACACTTAATAGACTCTGAACAAGTAGCCCCACAGAACTAAACCTCAGTGCACAGTTACATATTTCCTCCAAGACTGAAACACTGCATCCAACAGGGAAGCTCCTGTGCCAAAAGGCAAACAACTCAAAATAGTTTCAGGAAGTCCTTGAAACTGACCAGATTCACTAGGCCCGAATAAACAATGAAGACTGCTGAGAGTTTCTCTCAGACGAGAAAAGCTATTGAGGCGAGACCAGCTGCCTGGAAGAATCAGAAAACAACAGATCTTCCCAGAAGAGGTTTAGACCAACGGTGTGACTTGGAAAGGACACTCGCTAGCCTATTGAGGTGAGTACAGCCGTGCAGTGTGCTCCAGGGGCCCAGCTTTTGTGAGTTGTCATCAGTGCCAGGGCAGACATTGGTGATGCAGCTGTTTTTGAGTCATTTCTGCTTCTGTAAGTGACCCCTCATCTATAATTCTGTAAGTAATCCCGATAAGCTTCTTGGTTCACCAAGTTGGCCTGGGGTGGTGTCCTTACTTTGGTCTGGGGTCAATTACTTTGACCCTGGCTGGGGTCAGTGCCTATGTGTGTTGTGTCTTGGGGGGGGGATGTTCTCACACAACAAGCAGTGAGCAGCACTGCCCTGATGGCCATCTTAGAGATGCTTTCAATGCCTGCTGGGGACAGGAGAGAAGAGGTGGTGGAGGCCATTACCCTCCGATTTGGAAGGGAGAAACAATGTGACCAATGTCCAGGAAGCGACCGCTAAGCACAAAAAGAATGCCACAGAAAACTATTCTAGGCTTAAAGCTACAGAAGCCCAAGGTCTGGGGGTCCCAGGATGGCTTGCTAAGATGGAGATTTTCATCCTTGCCCGCATAGGCATATTATCTGAGTGACTAAATTGCAGTTGAGTCTGGACATCTTCATCTTAGGAACGCTCTTACCTTATCTACCATGCTGGAGGAGCAAGACCCCAAACAACCCTCCCTCCAACATGCGAACAACACTTGACCATTTCCAATCACGTTTTTCTACATGGTTTCGTGGGACCAGACAGGTATGAAAAAGTGAGTTTGAGCCTTGGCATGCAGAAAGGTGGCAGTGATGGCTCTCTTCCAAAGGACTCTGGGTCTGTGTTGTGGGCTCCACGGCTGCTAGTGCTGTCATTCCCACCATTTGGGGATACCTTTGGGGATACCTTTGGGGAAAAGGATTAGAACAGGTACACAGGGCCAGAGTGGATCTGTTCTTTTGTGTATGTGTAATGGGAGGTACCCTCTCAAATCACATAAAATCACAAATATAAATGCACGAGCTCCATCGGTGTCAGGATGAGCTAGCTAGCCCTTATGATGGAGTGTCATGATGTTTAGCCTCTTTCCAAGTGAGGTAAGCATCTGGAGCCCCACAGCCAATAAGGGCAGGTCTGGTGTTGGAACCTGGCTCTAACTTTGTCCTTTCTTAATCACTTCTAGCAACCCTGGTATAAACCCTATTGTGAGTCATTAAAATGTTTTTACTTGAGAGTTGGTTCCGTGGTGCAGATTAAACTTGGCTGAACCCTGAATGGTAGTCTGTTTCCATTTCTAGGTACTAGCCCTGCGTGTTTCCCAGGACAGATGTGGGATGGGAGTCAGAGTCTGTGGAGCACACTACTCAGGCCAAAGGGTGACACCGCCCCTAGATAGCAGTCCCTGGGCATCATTCCAAACTATGCAAGGGAAACCTCCAGGGTGCCTCACTGTCTGCCTCTAGCCAAACTGAGGTCTGGCCTCACCAGAAAAATGTGCTGAAAATTAGAAGCAGGGAAGTAGATGTGAGTCCTGTTAGAGAGGCAGGAGCCCAAGACGTTCCTCCCCTGAGCAGAGGGGGATTGAGGCCAGGCTGGGAGCTCTCTTGGGGGTTAATGGATGGGGAGAAAGACATGCTGGGAAGAGAGCATGGGATAGATTGGGAGAGGCACTAACGGACATTCTTGTTCTGGGAACTCATGTCAGCTCCACGGGTAGGGAGCCCAGTGAATTCCCGGCCCTTGCACCTCAGCTTTTTGGCTTGTCAGTGGGCTTTGCGTTATCTGGGTTAGGAGATTTTGTTCTGTTATGAATCTGGCCTCATCTGCAGACAAAGCTGCACATCTCTTCTGCACCAAAGTTTTCATCTGAAACACGGTGGCCAGGTGGCCGTGGTGATTAGAGGTAAAGCATGCCAAAAAGAAAATTGGGCATGGATTTTAATCTCCATAACCAAGAATTTCATTCATAACTAGTCTTTTAAAATTTTTATTTAGTTTTGAAAAGTGAGGAACGGTACTGCTTACTCTCACAGGGACAGACACAGTGAACCTCAGGGCAGAACTGGATGCCAACGTACCCCAGTGAGTCACAGAGCTTTACACAGGAGGTCAATGCTTTTGAAAGTGTGTTGGGCCGATTGGAACCCAGCCAGGTGAATGCTCAGAACTCACAACACTGGCATGACTCTTTAGCGAGGGGCCACCCACCAGGCCACATTGATAACTATGAGAAGGGGTGCATGCCCACATGGCTTGACCAGAATGCCCAGTCCCTATGCCAAGCTGCAGTAGGCAAGGGAAGTCACAGGGAGGCTGAGGAAGAGTATCTGTTAAAAGGAAAGGATTCTCTTGGGTATCTCAAGTGGTGCTGATGCAACACTCAGGATGAAGCCTGGAAAGCTGGCATCTAGACCAGGTTCTGTGGTTGCCCACGTGTCACATGTGACCAGGATTGCCACTCCATTTGCTGGGGTCAAGAGGTCTCAATGGTTAAATGGACAGTGGTTTGCATGACCCAGTGATGGTTTAGGAATTACCCTATTTGCATGAGAAGGCAGTGTCCCTGTGTTAGTTCTTAGTTTCTCAAAAACTTCAGAAGTTCTCCAGAGTCTCCTACTGCAGGGACCCCGTATCACCACCTGAAATGCTCCAGTGCACACTGGTCTTGGTCTATGACTAGCCCTCCCCAGAACAAGGACCTAGAGCCACTTGGAAAAATGGCAGGGAAAACAAGATGGAACCGGACCGCCCTGCAGTGCCAGAAAGGAAGTATGAAAGAATTGTTCGGGCATGTTCAATGGATGCAAAGGCCAGAGGCCACCTCTAAAGGTTGTCACTGACCAAATCTGGAGCAATTTGAGCACCAAAATAAACCATGACATTAATATACCTTAATCCATTAAAATCACACAAATCCACACATCTTATCCATGCACATCCGTGCACTGTTGGACAGGCAGCTTTGTGGTCTGCTGCTCAGCGTGGGGACAAACAGGCTTCTGCACCAAACTCTCTCTGTGGAGAGCTTGGCTGGGCTAGCCCAGACTCCTCATACCATACAAGTCACATAATACCAACATGGGTCTCTTGAGCTGCTGGATTTAGTATAATCTCTTACGTCAGTCACCCTTGAAGCTGTGTTTAAAAGGGTCTTTTATGGTGATGTCCTTGTCCATAATAGGTGTATTCTGAAGTACATAGGGACTTCTTGTACCTACATTTTGCTCTGAAAAGACTCAGAAAAATAAAAATAAAACGTTATAATATGGTTGGAGAGATAGAAAAGTGTATATGAAACAATTTTAATATTTTAAGAATATAGATAAAAGCTGGGCATGGTGGCACACACCTTTGATCCCAGCACTCAGAGAATACTAAAATCACAGAATTAAAGAAGGTAAATAACAAGGAGAACCCTAGGGAGGATGCTTAATTTTCATTCAGAAGGGCAATTAGAATAGACACCAGAAGTGGCTAAAGAGAGGGAACAGGACAGGAGCCTACCATAGTTGTCCTCTGAAAGACTCCAGCCAGCAGGGGATTAAAGCAGATGCTGAGACTCATAGCCAAACTTTAGGGAGAGCACAGGGAGCCTTATGGAAGAGTGAGGGAACAGAAGCTCCATAGCAAAGCCAACAAATCTGGGCCCAGGGGGTCCTGCATCAACCAAGGACCATGTGTGGAGGGGACTTAGACCCCCTGTTCACATGTAGCCATAGGCAGCTCAGTCTCCATGTGGGTTCCCTAATAAGGGGAGCAGGGCTTTATCTCTGACATGGACTCGGTTGCCCACTCTTTGATCACATCCCTCTGGTAGGGCAACCTTGCCAGGCCACAGAGGAAGAGGATCCAGGCAGTCTAGATGAGACCTGATAGGTTAGGGTCAGATAGTAGGGGAGGAGGGCTTCCCCTTTCTATGGACTAGGGAGGGGCATAGGTGGGAAGAGGGAGGAAGGGTGGGACCAGGAGGAGGTGACAGAGGGGGCTACAATCAAAATATAATGTGAGTGAATTATAAATAAATAAATATATATATATTTGTATATTTAAAAATAGCTGACCCAGTCACAGTTTTGGTTAATTTGTTGCATGTGCTGTTTCTCTTGATTTTGGTGTTGGGAAATTTGGGGTTTTTGTTGTTGTTGTTGTTGTTTTGGTTTTTGACATTTCCTATCCTTTCTTGTAATTCAGAGGTAAGCTCATCTCTTTTCCTATTCTGTTTTCTAACATTTGGAATTTGCACGTAGTTGTCCATGCCCTTGATTTCATTGCACTGATGTGTGGTGGGTTAAGGAGTCAGGTGTGGTCTGCAGGGGATGCTGGAGCACCCCATTGTCTGCAGCCTTTCCAAGAGAAGCAGGCATGCATTGTTTTCAAGAGCACGATTCACAGAAAAAGCCAGTTAGGTTTTAGAGGGAAAGGCTGCTGGACGCAATGGCCTGTAATTATGGTGAAGACTTGGACAACCTATTAGCATAAATCCCCCATAGAATGTCATCCAAGAGACTTGCTTTGGATAGTCCCCAAGCCCTAACCAGGGTGTTATGCAAATTTTGCCTTGAGGACTGTGGAGTCATTCTAATATTAAAGTCACATTGACAAGGTGATGGTGCTGGCTCAGTAGCTGAGCTGCCCCAGTCCACAGAGGAAGCCCTTTGTTGATAGAGTGGAGTCTGAGGAAACTAGAGACCAGTGTGGAGTTTCCTGATGGCTGTGGAGACGCACAGGCCTCTCACAGAGGACTCAAAGTAACTTCCCTGAAGGTGGCGTCTCGAGAAGGGGAGGTCCAGAGAGCCAGGAGGTCCAGATGTGGTGTAAACGAGATGGCCTGTGCGTGTGGGCATCTGTCTTCTTTCCCAGGAGGGGAAGGGGGCTTGCAGAGTCTCCACGCTGCAGAGCCAGGCAGCACTGTCTCCTGTTCCTCCTCAGTGTTCTTCTCTGCGTGATGCTGACCCTCCGTGTTGGACCATTGGGACCCTGAGAAGTGGCTCTGTTGGCCTCTCTACCCATTTGTGAGCCAGTAGCCAGCAGCGTCTTTATCATGGAAATAGTTCCTTTCTCCCAGCGCTCTGGTTCCCTGATAACAGCCCTGAGGACTCTTCCTTTCTGTTCCTGAACAGACGATGGCATTGTGGCGCTTCTACAGGAAACAAAGCAGCCGCAGCGCCTGCGTTCTCTGGTGGCCTCAGGCCCGCTGGGGGAGCCTAAGGTTTGGACTGAGCCTTTTCAGTCCTGGATGAAATAGGTGAATGGTGTAATCTCCACATTTCCTAAAACAGAGATACTGAAGCCTTGCATTTAAACGAAGTTGTGTTCCCACTTCATTGAAATTCAGACCTGAGCCTCCCCACTCCCACTGGCCCAATCCACCCAGAACCTCCTTCTGGAATTCTAGAAGCAACCATCTCTGGAGAGAAGTTTTCCATCTGTCTCCTCATGATACTAAGCTGTTAGTGAGGTTTTATTACATCTCCCATTTTATGTTAAGCTGTGATTTTTCCCCCCTCTTTGCTGGATATCGAGAATTTGGTAGGGCTGGTATAAAAATAGGGCTGGCTTCTACTTCTGCAGACTGAGTTTCTTGACAGCATATTTTGGAGGAGGCTTATATGATTCCCAAACTGTTTTCATGCTAAGCTCATCCTGAACTTTGGCTCTGGGTGTTGATGCTAATGCTGTCTTTTGTCAGATGTGGGCTCTGACATATGCATGTGGGGTGTATGTGCATACGCATGTGCGCAGGTACATATGTGTGCTTGCTTACAGGCAACACTAAGACACTTGTTGGAGACTGCACACCTTTGCAGGGCTGGCTGTGTTCACTCCTGGAGTCGGGAAGAGAGCATGCCCACCTGTCAGTTCACAGTGGCCCTGTGCTCACGGCAGAGCTGCAGCTTCTGACTGGGTGGGTTTTGACATGTTATTTCAAGAAAGAAGAGCAAATTAACGGAGAAAGCAGCTGCTGTTCCTAAGGCCTCCTGGTCCTCCACAGCAAACGTGGCAGTGAGCACACTGCATTAAACAAGGGAGCCATTCCGGGCTCAAGTGCAGAAGAGAGCTCAGCTGACTTCCCTGTCTCCTTCAGGGTGGGGCTTGTGCTCCCTAGCATTCTGCTTATGGGGGGACTCCTGCATTCTTTCCTGGGAGGACACAGCTGAGGACAACACCCTTGGAACAGGAGGGTGAGCGGGACACACACGGGACGGACAGAATGCTCTGGGCTTCGGACTGAAGCCCCATGCCATCACGCCTGTAGTTAGTTTATCTTCGTGTTCTCACTCACATCTGCATGAGGCTTGCTACTTAGATGCTGGCGTCCACGGGAAAGGAGAGTACCCAGGTGGGCGGTTCTGCCATTGCACGGGGTTGGTCTTTTCCCACTCGGCATCATCTTTTCAGAAATACCTACCAGACCCAGAAAGGGAAAGATCCACATCTTTTACACCATAATTAAAGTATCGATTCTGACAGTGAAACTGGATCATCCCCCTAAACTCTTGCTTGCAACAGTAGCGATGAGTTGTTTGCCGAAATGCCCAAATGTCAGCTCCGGCATCTCCCCACAGTTGTTCATTTGCTCGTTTGGAATAAACAGACTTATCTTTCTTGTCGTACAACACTGCCTTTAATTTAATGGAGATGTTATTAAGATAAAATCTCTATTCAATCCCATATTGTACCATATTAACACACACAATTAGTAATGCTTTCTCAGTTATGAAGAGAGATGATGGCTGCTTTTAAGCTAAATTACCTTTATCATGGCAGCACATGAAGGAAGCTACAAATATTTACCCAAGTGTATGTTAATTCTTATTTAATTTTAACACTGCTTTTATCAATCAAATTAACCAATGAATTTTATTAAAGGGAATGTTATTATAGAACAGACCTCCCCAAACTGGATTCCATCTGCTTTTATTTATGTAATTTTGATGGTTTCATTTTCTCTTTCATTTCATTTCTAATTAAGAAGAACACGTGGAAAATTGAACAGTTGGGCCTAATTTTGGCAGTATTTAGAATAATTAGAACCCTGTTCTTGTTGATATAAAGATTGTCAGTGTTGGAATCTCAGGGCCTTGCGCTTTTGAGCCCTGCTCCACACGGCAAAGACTGTCAGCACCCCGAAAGATGAGAGGGATGATCACACACACCACCGCCAAAACCAGTTCAACTCTGGGACGTCATATTTGGGGGAGCTAGGCCACTTTTTAGCGTTTAGTTAAGTGTACACATGAGCACACTGCCCATGGAGGCCAAAGAGGATGTGGGGTCCCTGGAGCTGGTGTGACAGGTAGCTGGGAACCACAAACTAGGGTGCCCCAGTCCTTTGCAGAAGCAGTTGCATTCATTCTGCTGCTGCTGCTGCTGCTCTTCTTAATGTGTCTGGGTGTTTTGCCTACATATGCTTCTGTGCACTCTGTGCTGGGCTGGTGCTAGCAAAGCCCAGAAGAGAATGTCAGATCCCCTGGAACTGGAGTTGTCACTGGTTGCTGGGAATCAAACCAGGTCCTCTGGAAGAGCAGCCGCTACTCCTAACCACAAAACCACCTTTCCAGCCCCTCTTAATAGATTCTTTAAAAATACACCTTGCAGTCTGAAAGGACAGTAGCAGGAACCATGTTTAGTACAGGATCATTTCCCCAAGAAATGTATAAACTTGGCGTTTACAGGTCTCTGGGATCCTCTAAAAAGGATGCATTCTTTTATGTAAATGAGAAAGATTAAAGAAAGCCATCCTGTTTTAAGAAGTTTCTAGGTTTTCTTGGGCTAAGACCTTCTGGGTCTCCTTGACCTTGATCCGGGTAAACCGTACACATGGTAACAGTCTGTGGGAATTAATATAACAGGGTCATTGGGAGTGGTGGAATTTGACATATGCTAAGTTTTTTCCTTGGCCTCTTGAAACTCGCAGGGAGACAGAACTTAGGTGACATTCCCTTCTAGAAAAGAAGCTAGAGCAACTTAAGAGATGTTTCCAAGTGCAATCAGCAGGCAGGTGGCCCTTGGGGTCCTCAGTTGGTGTCCCTGCAGGCTTGAAATTCGGTCCATACTCTGGGTTATCTTGGGCACTTGTGCATATAGCTTTGATGGGAGATCTGCAGAGCATGGAGACCATAGGTGAGCCGGGCAGGCCCTTCAAAGCAGCCCTGTCTTGCCAGATATGACACAGATAGTCACATCCTTATAAAGACCTGACTTCATACCCCAGCAGAATAGAGCGATATGGTGCAAGATTTCATCTCCCTGCTCAGCACGCATACATTTAAAAACTTGCTAATCATTTCTCTCCGGGTTTTTGATTGACCATTTTCCTATTGCAGTTGACCACAGGGTGGCTGGAGCCTCTAGAAGGAAAAACCATGGGCAGCCAGGGACTACTGTAGTTGAAAACACAACATGGTGAAAACTATCATCATTCGCTTTAGACTGGAATTTGAGTTAATTTTTTTTTATTTTTTCCAAGCCGGGAACGTCTGAATATGGTGATGAGAGACAGATGAGAAAATGTCCATGGCTGAAAAGAAATGATTTCCAGCTCCAAAAATCCAAATGGGGCTGTCTTTGAAAGTCCATTTTCTATTTGGGGTGCCAGAAGTTTATAATTTCGGGAACCTCAACACAGCCGGGCTTGTATTCTATCAAACTGGAAACGAATCATTTGAATTTGGTCCGCGTGGCCTGAGAGTACAGACATACCTTGCTCGGGGCAGAGGGGACATTACTCCACTGAGCAGTGGCAGCCACCTGAGAGCTGGCTACTTGTGTAACGTTGCTTTGCAGTGATGCTAAATCACAGCATCATGCCACCGAAGCCTCGTGTCTGGCAAACCAGCACTTCGCAGCCACAGACAACTTGGAGGATACAGAGGCCAGCAACTTCTGCTAAACCTCGGTGGAGACCATGTGTTCAGGGGACATCCCGGCGCTGTGCAATGGCACGTAGCATCAACATCCTTGGAGACCTAAATCGGCTTATCGGTGGTAAACACATTAATCTGACCCCGAGGGAGAGAAGGCAAGAGCAAATCAGCTAGAGCGAGCCATTTATACCCTTCATTTCTGAAGATGAATTTTCCATTTATTTTCATCATGCAATCAGTCACTTGCCAAGTACTTCCAAAACCTCATTTTCTGTCTCTATAGCATCCATGCCACCTTCCTTTGATATGCCCTGTTTTCAGGAAATAGAGATGGTTTGAAATTACAACTCAAATAGGAAGGGGAAAAAAATCGGTCTCCTTACAATTAGCAAATGTAACCAGCTTATTTGCAATCAACATATATTTAATGTCTTATTACCCTAATGGAAGTTATTGTAAGTGATGATAAAATTGGCATAAAGGAGTCATGCTAAGTGGTGATAAAATTGGCATTATTAAGTGATGAAAACCTTTTACCTTCCGTTTGCCCTCCCAGCCCCCATCTCTAATCTCCCTAAATTCACGCCTAATGAGAGGTGCTAGATGGAGCTGCTTACAGCACTTAGGCCAGTCAAGAAAATTATACCCACATAAGCACGGGTGCTAGCCACAGTTTCCGAGCGTGACGGCAGATGGACAGCGAGAGAGCCTGCAGCATGCCGTTAAGTGTGCACTAGGTTTTTGCTCATGGATTCACTTCTGTTTGTGCCCAGTCTGCTGCTTTGCTCTTGACCTGTGACTGCCAGGCTTTGCATCAAAGAAGGAGCAGACATGAAATTATCTGGCAGGCAGATAGAAACTAAACCTAGGGCATCCGGTGAGTGAGGAGGGTCCTCAGAGCCAGGTATTAAAGGGCCACTTGAGCTGGGGACAAGGGACAAGGAACAGCTGAGATTGGTTTTTCTCTACATGCTGGAAAGCAAGAACTCAGATCCTGTATGTGTGTGCAGCTCTGTAGCACCCCACCTTCAGTAAACTTAACGGAAAATGGGTGTGGGTGGATTTCTAGGTAGCTTAGAACTCTGGCTTCCATGCTGAGTTGTGACATCTTGGTGGCGGCGGCAGCAAAGCTGACAAGGCAGATGGGAATGTGCTCCCGGGTAAAACACACGGCAAGCTACTGGATGTGACAGTGTGGCTGAGCCTCAGCCTGGGCTGTGACATTCTCCAATTTCCTCCCAGATTGTTGGCTTCGCAACGTGTGGTCACTTTGTCCATTTATCTCTGTATCTTTCTTGGGACAGAGCGTGGAAGGAATGGCAAGAATGCTGGCTTCTTTCACTGGGGTGTGCCGAGGGGACCCAAGGAAGATCGTGATCCACTGCTTTGAGCCCTTTTCACATCTCCAGTGTTGCCTGCCTGACTGCCTCTGTCTTTCATGGGTCCAGAGTTTGAAAACCCTAGGGTCATTTTGATTCTTCCATGGCTGCTCTCCCAGTTTACCAGAAGCAAATCTTGTCTTTTTGACAGCACTGTCCTTTTCAGCCCCTCTTTTTAGCCTTGGCCCTCTCTCCTAGGCAGCTGCAGCAGCCTCCCTCACCGGGCTTCCCACGTCCACAGGGTAACCAATGGTACAATGTGGGTTCAAGATCCCACAGCTATGTTTGCAGCCACTGGGTCTTTGCTCGGGCATTTGTCACTGTTCCCCATGAATGAAGCACGGTGTCTCCGAAGCCACCACACTTTGTGTTAAAGAGTTCAAAGTCAACTTCTAGTTTTACCTTCTCTGAATGCCTAGCCTTTTCGTACACACTGTCTGAGACTAGGGATATCTTGATGGAGATTGTTTTTAAAATGTAGGGTTTGTTCTTACCCAGGTATGGGGAAGGCAAGATTAGAAATTGATAGCCATCAAAAAGCTCCTCAGAAGAGATATGCCACCCAGAGCCATGTGTGGTACACCAGGGCTATCAGAGGGTGGAGAGAAGGGAAACGGGAGCCAGGAGAGTTTTGTTGCCGTTGCTTTGCTGCACTCAGCCTTTTGTTGAAACCGAATCCCCTCAGTCACCCTCTGTGTGTACATTCTCAGCACCCCTGGGTGGGGTGGGTGTGATCTGGCAAGCAGACAGGTGTAGGTGAGTGTTGTCATCCTTTAAAGGGTCGTGGCAAATGTGTGTCTCTGTGGAGCTGCTGGGAAACAGGGTGTCCACACTAGGTCATGTCTGCCCTCTCCCCGGGAGCAGCCGAGGAACGTGAGCAAGGCCCCATATAGTCAGGGACTTCCCCTTGGTGCCTGCTGGTCTCTCCTTTGGCGTTCCTCCCAGGCCATAGTCTGTCCTTGTGGTGATCAGGGAAGCACCTGCTTTGAGCTGCTGTGTGTGCTCTGTGAGCTTCGAGGCTCATTTCCTTCCCTGGGAGTTGGGACCCTAACCGCTGATGGGGAGGGCTGTGGCCAGGAGGCAGAGCTGGTACAGTGTTGGGGGCGGTGACTGGGGTTGAGCCTGAGCAGTGGGAAGAACTGCTTCTTTGTCCTTGGTGGCATGTTTCAGGTGAAATCTGGGGAAGAATGCAATGGATGAGTAGCTGGAGGCATCAGAGAGATCAGCATATGCTTCAGGCCTCTTGTCAGTGAAGTTGCTATAGTTCTGGTCAATCAACGTTGAAGACCTCCTTAAACTCCTGGATCTAGGACTAGCCAGATGCTGTGAAGACGCTGGACATAGCCCACTGAGCTCACTCTTTGGTGGCCTTGGCCTTGGTTGGCTCTCTGGACATATTGGCTTCAGGTGGGTGGGGTTTCCCTGGTGCCAAGAAGATGGTGAAGGGTGTTGGGACTGGCAGCTGTGGCTCTGGGGCTAGAGCTTTATTATGGAGACTTCTGAGGGTAGGAATGGATGAAGCAAGATAAACAGGCTCAGATCTGACCAGTCTGAGCAATTTCTTGCTAGTTGCCTGACGCCTGTCTCTGGGTTGAAGGGGCAGTGGTGAAAGATATAAGAGCTTGACCAAAGAAGAAGCTGGGGATATGCCAGTCCCTACAACGTGGGCTAGGCCCCAACATGTAAAAATACCAGGAAACACGGGGGAGTAGAGAAAACTGTGATTAACACAATAACATTAAAAAACCAGAGCCTCCAGCTGTTCAGTGCTGGTGAGAGCAGTGGGTCTTGCCCCGGCCCCTAAGGTCTTCTCCAGTATAAGCCCCCACTCGCAGGCCCAGGCTTAATCCTGATGCAGCGTCTGCTCCCCGGAGAGCCGCTGGTCCTTACGCTGAGATGTGCCCCACACCTGTCTCATGGTGATAGCCACCAGGGTCTGAAACCAGCTCTGGCCCATTTCCTTTACAATTGGCTGTTAAGAGTCGAGCCAGTCATCCGATCAGCTGGGCACTGCCATTTGCCGATTCATAATGCCAAAAATAGTCTCTCCAACTATTTTGTTAATTTTAATAGGCCTTTCTGTGTGACTGGATGCCGGGTCCTGAGCACAGCCGTCATGCCCAGCTCCGGCTCGTTTAAGAACTCGACCAGGCCCCAGAGGCATTTTTCCATACCATAGATTTTTATTCCAGCTTTAGGATGACATAAATTCTGCCTGATTACTCACATCTATTTTATTCGCACTTAGTCATTAGCCTGGTTTATTAAAAATGGCGGCCTCTCCAATGCGTCAGTACAGGCAAATGCGGCTTCCCTCCAGAATTCGTTTGAGTATTGTAAAGCAGTAGTTTATCTCTATTTTCCCTCAGAAAACACAAAGGAAAGGTGAAAGTAGAAACAGTGCCATTTCCTATATATCCTAAATATCTTTCCTTAACAGAGAAGCATTTTATTTAGTCTTTTTAGACTACTAGTTGGTTTAGTAGATTTTTTAAGATTAAAATTGTAGCACATATATAAATATACAATTTTAAAGTCTTAAAAGTTTTACTGAAATGTCATGTATATTGTATGTCAGATTCATGTATATGTGTACATGTATACAAATAACAGCATATACATGTGTGTCTGTTGATACATACATGTAGACACGTACATATATAAACATGTGGTATGTGCATACACAGATGTATGTATCTGATATTTATACATATAAACGTATGCGCGTATCTGAAGTTAACTAGGTGAAAAATCTCTTTATGACCAGACTTACTTCTGTAAATTCCTTTTATGCCCAGTGTTAAAAACAAACAGCCTCAGGTGGAACGACGTTGGTCACTCAGTATGGTGGCATTTTGAACACTCAACCTCTTTGCGTGTCAGCTTTCTCATCTGTCAATGTGGTTGGGGTGGACTCTGCTTCCTGGAGTGGTTGTGAAAACACGTGAGCAACCGTGGCCAAAGTGTTTTGTCGCTGCCATTAATACAAACGTGACCAATCAAGAGCCTCTCGGTGGAAGCGCAACACGCTTGCTGCGTGGACCCGGGAGCTCCCGGCTGCCTTCCACCAGGTATTCTTTGTCCCATGGCTCCAGACCTGTCGGGCATAGGATTCTACAGACATGAGGAGCTCGTGAAAAAAACCAAACATTCCTTTGCACCCAAGGTCCTCTTCACTGCTCTTCACAAGGTAGTGACGCAGAAATGTCAGTCTTCTACCCTTGCTGTTAGAGGCAAGCCTCACAATGCTGATATTCCTAAGAGGAAAATGTTGACACCCCACATAGGGCCTGGTCGGGTCCCAGAACAGGGAGAAGGACTGAGGCAGGGAACTGGATCTGCCTAGATGAAGGTATAATTCAAGAGGTATTATGGTTTGAATGGGAAAAGCCCCCAAAGGCAGTTTCACTAGATGGTTCCTAGCTGGTGGCAGTATTTTGGAAGGTTGTAGAACCTTTTGGAAGTAGAACCTCACTGAGCTCAGACAGTTGAGGTTTTCTGGCCTGGCCTTCGTTCTCTGTAATCCTCTGTTCCCTGGTCTTCAGGGTATGGGTTATCCGAAGCAGCACGCTCCTGCTGTATCCAAGGTGTCGGCCACCATGCTGTCCCCACCGTAATAGAGCATATCCTGCAAACCAGCAGCCCAGACAAAAACCTCTCCCCTCTAAAGTTGCTTGCTTTCAAGTTTTAGTCAGAGTAACTGGAAAAGTAAGTAATGCAAACAAAGAAGAAAAACAATGCACGGAAGTAAGATTATGGCTGTGATTTTCCATGTGGTTGTTTGGCCATAAGAATTGGTTTTCAGGAAGGATGTGGAAGAGTCCGCAGCTGTGGAGTAGAGAAGCCTTAGAGCAGCAGCTCTCAACCTGCAGGTCATGACCCCTTTGGCAAACCTCTATCTCCAAAAATATTTACATGATAGTTCATAATAGTAGCAAAATTACAGTTATGGCATAGCAAAAAATAATGTTATGGTTGGAGACCACCACAAGATGAGGAGCCACTCTGCCTTAGAGCATTGGCAGCTAGAGCTTAATAAGGAATTCTGGTAGGAATTCAGAAGATCAAAATGCCAGTAAAAAGGAGGGTGGAAACTATCCTCATGAAGTTTGAGAAGAGAGAAAGAACTTAGTTAGGAACTGGCAGGAGGGCAGTTATATCCTGAAAGTAGCGTGTTGGGTCCATCCTATTTTCAGAACACTTGAATGAGAATGAATTTTAAAGGTAATGGACCAATTTGTTTGACAGAGGAAATTTCAAGGCTGCGTAACAGTTAGGCCATGGTATGGTTATTACTTACTGCATTTACCCAGATTTACAGTGATAGAGAGCAGAAAGGGGAGTAGAAGGATGGGGGGGGGATGTGCACTTCGGTAAGGAAAGGTGTTTGATCTCAATTGAAGCTGAGGATGGAGCAGGGGTAGACAAAGTGGGGTAGACAGAGGGGCAGACAAGCGGGGAAACCTCGGGCTCCCAGCTGGAGCCATGAGAAACGTGCCTGAAGGCCCCGCCTCTGCAGTGCTCCACAGTGAAACCCCGTAAGCTATTCATTGAGATCATAGCACAAAGCCTTCAGGACCAACATGCAGCCGTGAAGACGCAGAGGCTGCTGTACCCACGGTCTAAGGGCTCGGTTATATGGTGACAGAAGACCTGGAATGTGGTGCTGTTTTTGCAGGTGTTTGGGAGGAAGGAGGAAGGAGGTTGTTTATACTTGCGCCGAGATTTCAGAAATCTCTGCAGAAATCTTGGAAACACGTAGCAAAACCAGATGACCTGCTTGAGACACTTGAAAGGTGCTAGAGCGGATATTGACGATGTCTAAGATGCAGTGGAGACCCTAGAGGTCCCAGGTGTACGGTACATTTGCCCAGTTAAACTGAAGGCACTGAGTGTGACATGCTTAACACAGAGGCCGCCTGTGTCACAGGTAACATATGTCGGGGAAGGGCCAATCAGAGCCAGTGGAGCCCAAATGATGCCACCAAGAGGCCCAGATGTTAGACATGTAATGATGGGATTTAATATTTTCTCTGCTGGGCTTTGGTCCTCCTTTGGACCCAGCATTTCCTTGCTGTGTCTCTAGTCTTCCTTTTTCAATGTTAATGTTTGTTTTGCACAGTGAATGTTAGAAGTGTATAATTTAGGATTTGTTGTTGTTGTCGTCACCATAAGAGCTCACAGTCAAGACTCAGCCTTGGGTTTCAGAGCAGACTTTGGACTCTTGAACAGCTTTGGGCTGAAAACAGTTGGCATTATGAGCCTTCCCGGAGCCCAGAGAGCCAAGGGTACTTGAAGGTGAAGTGTTCCCAGCAGACTGATGTGTTTGGGTGCACAGTTCCCAGCTTGTGGCTGTTTCAGGGGGAGGGGGAACATTTAGAGGTAGAGGGCCGCTGGGCGGGCCCTGAGGTTTACAGCCTGTCCCCGTGTGGTCCGCTCTTTACCGTCCTTAGACATGTGACCATGCAGGTGGTACCTGCCCCTACTGTCAACTCTGCCTCCCACATCTCACCCTCCCTCCACAACGGACTGAGTCTCCTTAGACCACAAGCCACAACAAACCTCCCCTCCTCAAGCTGCTTCTTAACAGACATTTGCCCTGTTAGCAGTAAGAGATGTCATAGCTTTTATTCTAATTTAGGTTAAAAAGTTGTCTTAGTACGTTTTATATGGATACTTGGCACT
The DNA here is from genome assembly GCF_907164565.1 of Psammomys obesus. NCBI lineage: Eukaryota > Metazoa > Chordata > Mammalia > Rodentia > Muridae > Psammomys > Psammomys obesus. The sequence continues at coordinate 15,915,724 of NW_026585580.1, read as the reverse complement.
CAGTATTTTATTTAAAAAATGTACTTTAAAAAATAGAAGTTTATTTTGTTCACACTTTTGGAGGTCTAGGGCCATGGTACCAAAGTACAACTTCTGGTAAGGACCCCAACATAAATGCCACTATCAGGTAGGCAGTCATATAACAGAGGAAGCAGGTGAGAAAGAAGCAAGGATGGCAAGCCTGGTCTATGAAAACCTACTCTTGTGGAAGCTAACAGGTCCCATTAGACAAGCATTAATCCTTTAGTTCCTCATCTTTTAATGAGATTACATTGGGGACCAAGCTTCCAGTGTTTAAATTTGGGGAAAACCATGCCCAAGACACAGTAGCCACCAACGGGGGCCCTGAGAACAGAGATGTTGAAGGTGGAAGCTCTGAAGTCTGTAACATAAACCAGACCCCCCAGTTCCAGCCAAATAATCACGGTGGCTTTTGTGGACCTTGTGCAAATGGGGAATCTAGAGAAGGTCCACATCAGACCTTAGCTCTGGGTGAAGGTCACAGGGGCTTAAAGTGGGTAGGGCCATACGGAAAAACAAACAAACAAACAAACAAAGCAACTGGGCAGGAAAGAGGGGTGGGGAGAATAAAGCCAGTTGCCCCCAAGAACACATGGCTTTTATCGGGTTACACAAGTAACTTGTGATGCTAGCAGGAGGCTTCTCAGGCAGCAGAGGAGCTCTCCGGCACATGAAAATGCCCTTCTCATAACTGCACTGATTGGACTTTGTTTTACCGAAGCCACTGGGTGTCACACGGCCACTGCAAATTGCTCTCCAGGCAAGGACCCTTCACTGTTGTCTTCGGTGGTCACTGCTGGGTATGTCCCCTTCTCTGCCATTTGCCTTGGACTTGTGAAACTGTAATATACAAGAGGGAAGAGGGAGAAGAAGAAAGGCTAGGCTCCAGCCTTGTTGGCTTTGGCCTCTCAGAAGCAGGCAAGGTCTACAGCTTCCTGGGGCCACAGCCAGACCCTCGCGTAGCCGGAGCCCCATCTTCTCTGCTGCCAGCCCCTCCGCACCCTGGAGCAATGCACCTCCTCAGCTTTTCCTCCTGGCGCACTTCTGGCATTACCCAGTTCCTCTACTGAAAAGTCACTTTAAAAAGTCCATCCTTATAATAATAAGTTATAATATAGTATAATTATATAAGTAAATGATATTTGAATATATTTAAATATATAATATGTAATATGTATTAAATGAACAAATCATATATAATATATCTTTAATTATTATCATTATGATTGTTATTTTGAGACTGGGTGTCACTATGTAGCTCTGGCTGTCTGGCTGTCTGACTCACTAGGTAAACCAGGCTGGTCTTGAACTCACAGAGCTTCCCTGCCTCTGTCTCCCTAGTGATGGGATCAAGAGCCTCACCAAAATCTTCATTCTTGAAAGCATGTACCTATATGCTCCTGAGCTAGGATGGTATTTTATTTATGTTGTGATTATTAAATGCATAGTCTGCCCTGCTGGGAGTGGCAGCAAATAAGACTATTGACAGGGAGGGGAAAGATGAATTTTCTGAGACGAATTTGCCAAAGCACATCCTGCTCCTTATAGGAAAAGAATGGAATGAATTTTCCTCTATTTTTAGTCATACATAAATAAATCCCTTTAATAGGTTTGAGCTCAAAACTCCATATTTGTCGTGGTCTAGAGTTAAAACCACAGGAGGATTTAAAGAAACAGCATATTTATCTAATTCTGCACATTCGCAGATCTATGAGCTGGACAAGAGTTTACAAGGTCGTGGGTGTTGTGGCACCCCTAGAACTGGGAGCCTCAGGCTGACCACATAGAGGAAGGAAAGGATTCGACTCTGAGGGTCAAAGCATTTTAGTATCTACTTGAGGAGGACATGGTTTAAATGAAGATGGTTATAGAGTTGTGTGTGCGTGTGTGTGCATGTAATAAAATGAAAGAGGAAGAAAAGGGCTCCTTACAGGATTAAGGTCATTGTCAAACTCCAAGCATTTGTGGCTTTAATCCTTTTAAAATCTTAACACACTGATGCCTATGGCTAGACCTATGTAGAGTTAGAGAGGCAGGTGGACCGAAAGCTGGCAATCAGAGAGAGCAGGGTCACGGCCAGAGCTAAGACTACACAAAGGCCATGCATCACCTCACATCTGTACAGGACGCAGAGGCATTGCATGCTGAAAGAGCAAACACAAAAGGTAACGTTCTTGATCTCAGAGGTAAAGGGCTCCAAAGAACAGCCTGCGAGTAGCCACAGAATACAGTAAGGCCTCTAAAAGGACCGTGGGCCACTGAGGGAACGTGAGATGGGGAAGAAAGACCTGGGACTGTAGAACCCACTCTGAGGTTGCAAGGGCTATAGAGCCCTTCCCATGCCCGCTTTGTTCAGGGAAATTAACTTGGATGGAAGAGAAGCGTCCAGCTCGGGCTGATATACTCTACAGGGCTCGCTGTCTTTGCTCTGTCTTAATTGAATGAGCGGAGTTGAGAGGCCGTTGGCTATGGGAGTCACTGCCAACCCCAGCTAGGGAGTGTACCTGCAGATACTTCCTGTTCTATCTGTGTGAGCTGACTGTGGTGGGCAGGGCCAGCGCCCCCTGACTTACTGATGAAAGCCCAGCTTTCCTTTCCAACTCCCTCTCCACCCAAGTCCAATCTAAGTTGTACCCCTGAGTGCAACCAGAAGGCAAAAGGGGGGGGGGGCTCATTTTTCACTGTGCTTTCTAAATCACCTGAACATTTTAATTGAATTTTCTATACTGTATATTTTGATGTTTCCCCTTCCCCCTCGTTACCCACCAACTTTATGTCCTTTCTGTCTTTTAAGAACAAACAAAAAGAAAAACAACCGAAGCAAGGAACACGTGCAAAAAGACAAGAACATAAGTCAAAATAAACAAAAGACCAGCAAGCCAAAACAAACAAAGAAAAAAAACCAAGCAAAGTGAAATGAGTCAAAAAGGCTCCGAAAATGCCATTGAGTCCGTCTTGTGTTGTCTTCTGCTGCTGGACTTGCAGTATGCCCTGTGTGTGGCTAATATCCTCACCGAGACTGTTGGAAATAAGCTGATTTTTTTCCCTTTGAAGTAGGTATCAGTTACAGAGCGCCTCTTGGTTAGCAGTGGGAGCCTTGTCCACTCACCCACTCAGTGCGGGACCCCATCTGGCTTGAACCTCTGTAGGCCCTGTTTATGCTGCTGTGGTCTCTGTGATTTCTTTTTCCCCCATTAATTTACTTATTTATTCACTTTACATTCTGACCACCACCCCTTCCCTCCTCTCCTTCATGTCCCCCTCACATCTCCTCTCCTCCATCCTCCCCTTCTCCAGAGAAGGGGAGGCCCCCAAGGGGTACCGATCCATCCTGGCACATCAGGACTAAGTACAGCCCAGCTAGGGGAAAAGGATCCAAAGGCAGGCTGTCAGAGACAGCCCCCTGTTGCCTGGGGGACTCATGATGACCAAGCTTCACATCTGCTACATACGTGAAGGGGGTCTATGCGAGCCATGCGAGCTCTTTGGTTGGTGGTTCAGTCTCTGTGAGACCCCATGGTTAGTTTCCTCTGTAGGTCTTCCTGTGGTGCCCTTGACCCCTGAGGCTCCCTCCGTCCTCCCCACACACACTTCCACGAACTCCCCGAGCTCTGCCTATTGCAGAAGCAGCTTCTCTGATGAGGGCTGGGCAAGGTGCTGGGCTTCTTTCGGGTGTGTGATCGGTAAAAATCGTTTCCCACCCTGAAGACTACCGTTTTGCCCTAAGGACAGTGTCCTTCACCGTACAGAAGTTTTTCAAGCTCAGGAGGTCACATTTACTAATTGTTGTCCCCAGTGCCTGTGCTATCAGCGTTCTCTTCAGAAATATCTTCCTGTGGCAACGCGTCCAAGCCTGCTCCACACTTTCCCCTCTGTAAGTCTCTCAGGGTCAAGAATCCAGGCATGTTCTTGCTGTGTCCTCTTTAACTTTCCATGAGCAAGTGAGGTGGGCATGCTCATCTTACCCAGTCATTGAGAAATTAAGCCACGAAGGCCCTGCCCCCTGCCAAGGTCAGAAGCCTTCCTGTCAACCCTAGGTCCCTCAGCTCCACTCATGAAGGAATCACCACAGCTCCACCTCAGCCAGAGGACTACAGATATCCCATTTCCATGGGTTTGAGTATAAAATCCTTCATCCTTCTGGAATGCGTGTAAACATAGGTATAAATTACTCATTTTAAGCCTCTGTACCCTCAAAAAGGACAGTATACAGAGACCGTCCTCTGCGAGCCTGCCCTGCATGGACATAAGCCAGTAGAGGAGTGGAAGTCTACCAAGTTATCCAGGTCAAAAACACTTTCAAAAAATATTTTTAATAGTGTCAGGGGTTGGCTGTCTCCCGTGGGGTGGGTCTCAGGTTGGCCCAGGTGTTGGCTGGACCTTTCCTCAATCTCTGCTCTGTCTTTATCCCTGCACATCTTGTAGGCAGGGTAACTTTTGGGTTGAAGTTTTTGTGGGTAGGCTGGTGCTCCCCTCCCTCCACTAGGAGTCCTGTCTGGTTAGAGGGTGGCCTCTTCAGTCTCCATGATCCCCGCTACTAGGAGTCTCCCCCATATCTTCCCAGAAGCTTACCCTGTCCTAGGTCTGCAGCTTGTCACAGAGATGCCACCGCCCACGATTTCTCTTCTCTCTGTGGGCTCTCTGTCCTCCTGTGGCACACACTCTCTCCCACACACTCTCTCCCCCGGTCTGCTCTCCACCTTCATTTCTCTCTGAGCTCCCTCTCCTACCGTGTTCGCTCTCTTCAGCCACTCCCTCTGTCTCTCCTATCTCCCCTTCTCAGTGAGATTTAAGCATCTTTCCTTGCATCCTCCTTGCTGCTTATCTTCTTTGGGTCTGTGAACTGTAGTATGTTTACCCTTTACTATATGGCTAAAATCTTCTTATAAGTGAGTACATACCATGTGTGTCTTTCTAGTTCTGGGTCACCTCACTCAGGATGATTGTTTTTCTAGTTCCACCCATTTGCCTGTTCATTTCATGATTTTCTTGTTTTTAATAGCTGAGTAGTTTGCCATTGTGTAAATGTACCACAATTTCTGTATCCATTCTTTAGTTGAGGGACAGCTAGAGCCAACCCCTGGCACTATTAGTGATATTCTGCTGTGCTCACAGACAGTAGTCTAGCATAGCTGTCCTCAGAGACTCCACCCAACAGTGGGTCAAAACAGATGCTGAGACTCCCAGCCACGGTGTAGGAAGCCTTCTGGAAAAGCGGGGGTGGGGGGTGGAAGATAGAGGACATAGAAGTGACAGGAGCGCCACAAGAAGACCAACAGAGCCAACTAACCAGGGCGCAGAGGGGACCACTGAGACTGAAGCATCAGCCAAAGACCGTGCATGGACTGGACTAGGTCCCTACACAGAGGTAGCTGATGTGCAGCTCAGGGGAGTGAGAGCTGTCTCTGACATGGACTCTGTTGCCTGCTCTCTGATCACTCCCACCTGGCAGGGCGGTCTCACCAAGCCACAGGGGAAGAGGACTTGCTCAGTCCAGATATGACTTAATGAGCTGGGGTGGGTCGGGGAGCCCCTTTTCTGAGAAATAAGGGAAGGAGGAGAGGAAGGGAGGGTGGGACCAGGAAAAGAGGAGGGAGGAGCTATGATAGAGATTAAAAGTGAATAAATAAATCAATTAAAATATTTTTAAAGACTTACTTTGTGTGTGTATGTATGTGTATCTGTGTGTGCATGTTTGTGTCTGTGTATATATGTATGTGTGTCGTGTATGGTGTGTGTGTGTGAGTGTGTGTGTACACGCAGCCACCCTCGGAGGCCGGAGGAAGGTGGCGGATTCCCTAGAGCTGGCCTGACAGGCAGAAGGGTGCTGGGAGACCGAGCCATCTCTGCAGCCCTGCAAACCGTCAAGCCTTTTGAAGGCCGTTGGGTCCCTTCACGTTTGCTGTTGTCTCACCTTGTCTTATTGTTTGTGCTGAGAGCAAAGCAGCCTCTCGGCGAGTGCTGCACGGCGCTGTGTTAATTCGGTGCTCCCCACATCACACGTTTGTAAGTTACTCGCTGCACATCAGGCACAGCGGCGGCACGCTAGCATGATTGCATATTAATTACATGCCTGCCGGCCCGTTGCTAGCTGGAAACAATGCTGTATCCTACCCATACCTTGACTAGCGAGGCAACAGAATCCATAGCAGTCCTCTGGCCTTGTTTTTGAGCCAGATGTTTTGGCCCATGTAAAATGCACCGTCTCTAGGTTTTCCATGTGAACCACGGTGGACCGTGCCCCAGATTTTACGTTCTGAACTCACACAGTTGAACGACAGGCACTGGAGTCCCTTCCAATCTATTGTTATTTGATTCCCTAGTTAGAGAAATCGACTCCCTTATGGATTGCCTTTCCTGTAATGTGTGGCGAATCTAAGAACCTTCATAATTTTTCTGTTTTATATGAGGAAGTAGAAAGGCCAGGAGATCCACATTTTACCTTTTAAGAAATTGTGCTTTGAGAGGAGACATTTACGAAATGTCTGCTTTATTCAGGGGAACAGAGGAACATGGGTGCCTCCCCGAGACAGTCTCCACTGCTTCTCTGTGACAATCAGGACAGCCACCTGCATCCTCCAGATGTGTGAATACCAGCCAGTGTGCTGAAAAGCTGAGAGTTAAAAAGAAATAGACAGCTGTGGCTTTTGATAGGAACGGTCCCATCACTCCTGTGCCTGAACCTTTGGTCCCCAGCTGGTGACACTGTTCTGGGAAGCGTGTTAGTTTCTTGTCTGTTGCTATGACAGAATACCCTGGCAGGAAGCAAGTTCAAGGAGAACGTTTGTTCTGGCTGGGTTTCCAGAGGGGATTTGATCCATCATGGTGGAGAAGGGACAGCAGCCCAGCGGTCAAGCTTTAAAATCTGAAAGCCCACCTCTGGTTGTATTACTCCAGCGAGACTCTACCTCCTAAGGTGCCATAACCTTCCCATCAGCACCACCAGCAGGGGACCAGGCATGTCAGCATGTGAGCCCGTGGGGAGCATTTCTCATTCCAGAGAAAGTTCTGGGGGTCTCCCTGAGTGACGCTGGCCTCTACGGGAGGACTTGGAGATCTTTATGGTCCAAGTGAACTGTTAGCGCTCTGTTCCCAGGTCTTCGGAGATGAGAACAAGGACCTGCCCCGGTCTCCTGCCGCCCACGGCTGTGCTTTCACACCTCGATGGTGTGAAACCAACATTCTCATCACTTACGTTGCTTTTACCAGATAGTTTCTAACTGCAATGAAAAGCAGATAATTAAAAAAAAAAAAAAAAAAAAAAAAAAAAACCTCCCAGATCATTGAGTACTTTTGGTTCATTTTTGACTGCCAGTGCCGATTGGGGACAGCCTCTGCCTCTGTCTTGGGGAGCATCCCTGATTTACACAGGGTGACCAGGTCCACAGATGCATTTACAAGACAATAACTAGAAACGGAACAGTCACTTTCACGCCTATAAAAATTACTGATAAATCAACCAAAGCAAACAAAACAAAGCAAAATCTCTAAACTAAATGAAATGAAAACAGTGCTTTCCTCGTAATTCAGCCTCAGCTGCTCTATGACAGGCTGCTTTAGCCGATAAAGACAGGAGTAGGAACGAGACGGACAAGCTTGTGACCCTCAAGGAATTTAGAAAAAAGTGTTGAGGGAATCTGACAAGAAAAAGTGCAGGTTGGTATTGCTTTGTAAACATACAGAAAACACACACACACAGTCTAAACTAGGAGGGGACAGTCAAGGTCACACTAAGCCAGGGCTGGAAGCATCAGATAGCTGCAGCCTCAGTGCTGCCGGCACCCCGCTGTTCCCATTCCTTTAAGCTGCTGGTCCAAAGCTAAGCCTGTTAACCAGAAGGGGAGCAAAGAAGAAGGAGTCACATGAATTGGGGCCAGAGTAGGAGGTCCAACGTAAGAAGAGTTTCAGGTACAAGAATGGGAATAGACACTCCAAAGTGAGAACTGAGGAAAGTGTGGCTACCGCTGAGGAGCTGGATGGGAGGGAGGTATGGCAGTAGATGAGCTGGCTGGGCAGACAGGGTCGGTGACACAGAACCTTGTTGGTCTAGTACGGTGGGCATTGCTGGTGGCCTCACCACCGGGCGTGCTTCTGTGAGGCCAACTGGAGGGGAAGGCCCTCCCTGGCAGGATCTAAGCCAGTCACGGTAATCCCCCTTCCTTCCCGAGGATTGGCTTTGCCACCGGCAGAGATACTCAGTGCGGTAGGTAAATTGCCTGAGACTCGAAAAGTCCTGATGTCTGCTGCACGACTGTGTTTTGTACTTACAGGTCCGCTGTGATAAAGCTCACTGTACTGATTAGACACGGTAGAGAGTTGACAGTGGTAGCAGACAATAAAACTGAGTGATTATAATGATGACGACAAAGGTTATGCAAATGTGTCTCTTCCTTCCACATCATACTGTGCTGAAGGTCTGAGCGACTTCAACATTTGAGTTTTTTCCTCCCATATGTACTTAGCTGAGGTTGTTATCTTTTTGCTTAAATAAGTTATGTTAGCTCTCTGTGGCATGTCTGAACTACGAGAGCCCTGTTTTTTTTTTTTCCCCTTGGAACACTGTGAAGTAAAATGAGGGCTATCAGGACACAACACTGCAGCATGGCAACAATCAATGTGATGATTCTAAGCGGTTAATGTTGATTGATACACACACACACACACACACACACACACGTACAGCGTGGCGTGGATACACTGGACAGAAAGATGGTTCTTGCCATGGGCAGAATGGAGTAAAATGCTGTGAAAATCCATCAGGATTCCCAGAAGAACCTATCCTTTAAAACTTGTCAATTGTTTACGTCTGAGGTTTTTATATAATAATTTCAGTCAGCAATTGGCTTTAACTTAGTTTTTTAATTCAGAACTACTGATAAGGAGCTGACTAGTATATTTGCTAACACAATGCTGGAGGAAGGGGGCTTTCCACAAAAGTTTTCTTGATGACAAAAATCCCATAGGAAGAAACATCCCTTACTTTCTTTCCTATAGGTCTAAGCATCCCAGCTTGCTATCTTGGAGACAAAGTGAAAAAAATAATAATAACCAGTCTCAAAAGACAGATCAATGAATCAGAAAAGCAGAGCCATCAAAAACATGCTGTCTCAGCTCTTGATCTGACTTGAGTTGGTACAGGATTTTTACATACCGTCACAACGGATAGGGGTTCGCATGAGCACTGGTTTTGTGTACACTGTCATTGTTGGTGGGTTCTCATGAGCGGCTGCCCTATTGCGTCCGCTCATAAAGATGTCTTCATCACCCACCACCTCTGGCTCTCGCAGTCTTTCTGTCCCGCCCTTCCACGATGATCCCTGAGCCTCTGCTGGTTACTGCCTTGGCATTTGAGAAACTATCGCATCAATAGGTGTGTCTTTCTAGGCTAGGGGTTATTGTAGCCCTCAGGGTTCAGAGCTGGGCAAGACCATTGCTTTTCTCCTTTATACTGTGCATGTCACCTTCCAGCACTATGAAAGCTTTCAGGTCAATACCGAATTGATTTCCCCATGTTCTATGTGCTATTTTCAGCAATAGGGTTTTACCATCAAGTTCTGGATACAAGGAGACACCAGAGTGATAACAAGTAAATTTCAGTTATTTGAGTAGCTTCATGGTTACAGTGTGTTGTAATTTATGTTGTTGTGCATTTCTATCTACATTATATTTTCCAGCAATAAAAATGCAAATGAATTAAAATAAATTAAAACAAAATGTGTGGGTCAGATGAATTTTGTGATTTTCCTTCTCTAGGGGATAGTGTTTGTTGGCTTGTTTTCCTTTGTTGTTTTATGATCATCCTAGGTGATTCTGTTTTCACTGTCCCACTTCTACCACCGCAAGAACAATTTAAATGTGTGACTCAGAACTGCAGTCGTTTTACAAGGTTGTTTATACCAAATAAACCCTGAACAGAGTTCAAGCGAGAATTGAGAAGTTACCCTGCCCCTAAAGCTCTGATGGCAGAAAAGCTGTGCCTACTAGGGGCACACAACGAACACCTCCAGGACGCGAGCAGCATCTGCTTGGCTCCTCTGCGACTACAAGTAATTCTCAGTACTGTCATACGAGAGTCGCGTTTTCACGGGGGGCAGGGATAACGGCCCCCAGCACTCTTCAGGGCACCACCCTCTGAGCTTGCTGTGTTCTCCTGCATGCCTGTCCTTGAAGACCCTCACTCTGATAACCCGTGAGCTAAATCGCAATTTCAGAACGAAGGCCAGGGCTCCGGCGGAGTCTTCCCCTTGACTGATCCATGCACAGGTATGGCTTATGAATACATGTCACTATTTCCTAGGCATGCGCTTTTCTTACTTTAACCTTTCTGGAATTAGGATATACCTTTCAGGGACGCCTTTTGTCCATTGCTAATGGTGACGGTGTAATTTATTGCCTGGGCAGACATTGACACAGAAAACCTGAATAGCAAAATGTGCAGAATAGAGGTCAGCCACCTGGATTAGAAATCCCAGAGCTCACAGTGAAGCGCTGAACTGATGCCTGCCAGCCAACAGGTCACCAGGAAGTCACCTTCTAACAGGTGGAAAGATGGCGGCCCCAGCTTAGATGGCAGCATCTCCTAGTGGGAATCATACTTTCTCTGGCTCTGCAGAAAGAATGCTCACCAAGGAGCCATGGTTTTTGAAATTTAAAAAAGATTTATTATTATTATTTTTAAGCATGTGTGTGTGTGTGTGTGTGTGTGTGTGTGTGTGTGTGTGTGTGTACATAAGTACAGGTGCCCATGGAGGCCAGAAGAGGGCGTGGGGTCCTCTGGAGCTGGAGTTATAGGCAGCTGTGAGCCACACAGCTATGAAGGCTGAGGTCTCAGCTCACGTCCTCTAGAAGAGGAAGAGGGTTTCTCTAACATTGAGCTGTCTCTTCCCCTGCACTGCTTTTTTGAGGGTTTCTTTAAAAGCGCTCAGTTACTGATGAGTTTTGTGTTTCTGTAGAGATCAGGGCACAGGGTGGGAAACGTGAATCAGGAAAGTCCGGCCATGTGCAAAGACCTTCAGGAAAGCCTGTAAAGCTATATTTACATTTCTGCTCTTATGCTATAGTAAAAGTGGTATGTGGAAAAGCTAGAGGAAATTAGATTGGTTACCAAAAGATCAAACAGTGGGAAATAGCAAATATTGATGATGATCTGAAGAAACTGGGATGCTTATCCATTGGTGCCATTGGCATTTAAATGTTAAAATCACTGTAGAAAACAGGAGGTCAGTTTATCACAGTATTAAACATGAACTGACCGGTTGGGCATTCCACTGATCAGTGTATGCCCAAGAGAATGAAAAGAAAGAACTCCACGGTTATTAGCACATTCTCATTTACAGAAACATGGATGGAGATAATGTGTGTGTCCTTCAGATGCACGTGTGTGCGAAATATGGTATAGCCTTGTAATGGAATATGACCCAGCCGTACAAATGAAGGAGATTATGAGGCATGCTGCCAAGGGTGGCCACTATGCTCGCCGAGGATGGTAGTTTCAGCACCCCACCAATGCAATGTGGATAATCAGGCACCTAGCGACATCCTGCCGAGTGAAATAAGCCAGCCACACCATTGAAAATGGTATGATTCCACTTACACAGAAGATATCAGTTCCTACAGAGAGAGTAAAATGGCAGTTAGCAGAGGCAGGAAAGGGAAGCAGGAAGGAGAGTAATTAAGTATAGTAGGTGCAGAGTATCCATTTGGGAGGAGGAGCCCGGAGAGGGTGGGGGTGATTACTACAGGACGCAAGCGTCCTCAGCACCTTGAGCTCACAAATGGCTGTTTACACTGCACATTTTCCCACAGGACAGGTGGCCAGGGCTCGGTCAGCCACAACAAGAGCACTGAAAGAAAACTCTCCAGTGACGAGACGTTCCGACAGCACTCCTCCTCCTCTTCCGTGGTCTGTAAAGGTCACATTGTCTAGACATGGGATCCCAGATTTGTGAACCATGGCCACATACCTTCCTGCAACTTCTCCCAGTGTGCACAAATGTCCTAGTTGGAATCTGTTTTAATAAGGGAAAGTCGGTTGGGGATCTAGCTCAGTGGTAGAGCACTTGCCTAGCAAGCACAAGGCCCTGGGTTTGGTCCTCAGCTCTGGAAAAAATAAAAGGGAAAGTTATGCCTTGTGGTGTCATCCATGATCAATGGTTCTCAGATCTGGGGTTAGAAATGTCCCGTTCTCAGTGAGTACATGGCCATCACTACTGCTGATGGCCACCAACAAAAATAACGGCACTAATCTTCCTTCTCCTCTTCTCATTTATTTACTTGTTTAGTCTGTGTATGTGTGTGTGTGTGTGTGTGTGTATGAAAGTGTGTGTGTCTGTGTGTATCTGCTCCATGGCACACATATGGGGTTAAAAGACAACTTGTACAAGTTGATCTCTCGTTATGCCACACGAGTTCCAGGAAACAAACTCAGGTCCTCGGGCTTTATGGCAAGTGTGCCCTTGTTCTCCAGGCCACCTCACAGCACCACGTGGTTTCTTACTCAATTAAAAACAATTCAAAGTGTCTAGGTAGAGCTGTGAATGGTCAGATGTGCCTGCAGCCCTAGCAATGGCAATGAGGAGGCTAATTACAGTCCAGCCTGAGCAACTTAGACCCTTGTCTCAGAAAGAAACAAAACAAAACAAAAACAAACAAACAAAAAAAAACAACAACAAAAAGCAAGCTTAAGTGGGACTTGGGGCCCCAGGGTGTGGATCTGAACTGCAATGTCCAAGTTTAACTCTGTATGTACCAAGTCTCTGTGCTCCTGTGACCCGCATCTGGAAGACAGAGTGCTTATGCCCAGGTACCCTAAACACTTCTCTACAGCCCTGAAAACAACCCAGCAAATGTACACACAGGAAAGGGCCAGCCACATAGCAGAGGCGCAGGACGCTCCTAACAAACAGGTCCCTTCCATTCTGGCAACTGAGGAAATCCCCAGCTGTGTTACCGGGGATGGCCCATGTGCTCTCCACGGGTGACCATTTTCACACTCCACTGAGGCAAATAAGCCAGCCACAAAAGGGTAAATACTATGCACCTCCACTTTCACGGGATATCTAGAATGGAAAATTCGGAGGTGGGGAGAGAACAGAGTAGTGGCTCACGTAGGCCAGGAAGCGGAGCAGGACAGAGTCATTATGTTTACTTGGTACATTTGATGCTGTCCTGGACCACTTAGCAGGACCCTGTCTCAGGACAAACAACACGGACAAGGTGTCTAGCTGAACTGTGAGTCCTGGGCGGGGCCCTGCGTCACTTCTCTCCTCCACCTCCTGCGCTTCCTAGCGCCCTGGTGGGAGGAGCAGGTGTGTGCCTGAGCTCTGGCCGAGGGCATGACAAGGTTGCACACTCAGGGCCTACCCTGGCACTGCCCAAGCAGATTGCTGCACCGTCTCAGTATTCTTAGGTGCCCTCAATAGTCACAGGACAAAGGTTGTTATGCCAGGATGGAAAGGGACTAGTTCCTGTGCCCAAGCCATTTGAGAAAGTGATGTGAGCAAAATTTTGCATGATCACCACATCAAATCCTGTTTTGATTTTGGGGGGGAAAAAAAGCAAAAGCAAGTTCAATTAAAAACTTTCACATATTAGGAAATTTAGAAAGAGGGGGGCATTGCATTGTGCCCCAGAGACCCAAAATGAAAAGAGAGGCTTTTCAGTCATGGTAGAAGAATAAGAATTTGGATTTTAGAGACTTGGGTATAATTTATTTTGAGGACTGAAGAAAAGCATTTGATGTTGTAATCCACTCCCTGAATCATCCCACGCCCTGAATCCCCTAAAACACACCCAAGTATTCTATACACCATATGAGAGCACTTCCAGAACATCTGAACATGATTCTGGATGGATCCGGTAACATGGACGCAAAATATGCAGCCCTGTAAGGAAGCCAAGTCAGGGTGGAGCCCGGGTGTGTGGACCTCGCAGGCTGTGAGCATCACAGCAAACCTGAGATCTGTCTTCAATTACGTAAACGGCAAGAAGAAAAGGAGACACGAGGGCTAGGCAGAGAGGGGTTAAGGACACCCGAAGGTGGGCTCGCTAGGCTCCTCCCAGCAGGTGGATTCTGTAACCCATAAACAATCAGCAGCATCAGTGCAGGGGAGAAGGGACCCCCCTCCAGCAAGGCCTGACAGAAGAACCTCCTCCCCCAAAGCTGCATCCTTGGGGGCCCAGGAAGGATGTGGGGAGGAGCTAGAGGTAAAGGGGGAGTGCAGGAGCGAGGAAGGGGCTGGGGAGAGGAGGAGGAGAAGGCTAGAGAAAGAAGGAAGCTCAGTGGAGAAGAACTAGCTTGGCTTAGCAGAAAGGAGCTTATTACAAACCCTCAGCCATTACTCAGACCTCCCTCCATACTTCAGGAAGATATCCCGAAGGTCAGGTGGCACCTTGTCCGTGACCAGATGACTTAACGACAAGTAAAAATGTTGAACGTTTATGAAGAAAGCCAGCAAACCTCTGAGCCCCTGCAGCTCCCGGAAGGGATTTCCGCAAACAAGCTAACACTGTTGAGGGCGTTTTACTCTAACTTCTGGTTCAAAGACGAAGGTGAGGATTTTGAATGGAGCAATGATTGTGTGATGATTATCCTTGCCTGGAATTGGGAAATGGATTTTGGGGGTAGATTGGGAGCAGGCTGGGGCCAGAGACAGCAGGCTAGCCCTCATGGGTGGTCACCTCAGGACCTTTGCACTTGCTGTGGCCCCCGCCTAGATCCTCCTTCAGGGTGTGCCAGCTGCTGCTGTCCTGTCTCAGGTTTTCTTCTTGGAAACCTTCTTCCAAGGTCTTCTCTTGGAAGATCTCTGGCCTCAGGGAGCTCCCCTCTTGCTCTGCTGTGCATTTCTTTCATCAGTTTTTTCCCCTCTCTATCTCCATGGGTGCCTGACTTCTCACATGCTCTTTGTCACGAATCCTTTGCTCCCAGGTGCTAGAGGAGGTACTTGGAACAGGGGTTCAGTGAACACCTGGCCACCTTGGTAACATCAGTAGCAGGTGGCCACATGGAGGGCTGTTTGGGAAAGGGAACCAGTGTCTGGTAGCTTGCCTGGCCATGGCAGAGCTCTGGGGTAGGCTGGCATGGGGCTAAGTTTGGACTCTACTACCCCCTACCTACTAAGCTGGCATTGTGGGTGGGAGAAATATGAAGAAAGATGGCAGGGTGGCGATTCTCCCTGATAAAGTACACAGGCAGAGGGCACGGGGTTATTGGAATAAACAGACAATTGGTTATCGAAAGAAGTTGGGGGCTGAGTTTGGGAAGAGGAAAGCTCGCTTGAGCCGTCAGAGTAGAGAAAGTGGGTTTGAGATTAGGAGGGGCCATTCTGTCCACTGCCGCCCACCCCTGACTTCTCCAGCACCCTCCTTCCATCCACAGCTGTCCTGCCACCGTCCTGATGTCGGGCAGAGCTAGAAAGCATTCGTGAAAGAGGAGCAAGAAGGAAACAGAGAGGCTCACAGCTCCACGCAGCTGCTCAAGGTTGTGTCAATAGTGCATCTTATGTGCGGAGCCTGTGGAACGGCACTGCGTAGGAGCGCCCCTCTCCAGAGCATCGTTTCCCCTGTGACAGAGACTGATGGCTCCCTGCCTCCGTCCAACGTTGCAGAGATCTCGTGGTGAAATTCCAAACTCAGGCTTTGAAGTACCATTTCTCCTGACCGTACCACTTTCACACCGAGGCGAAGTAAAACAGAGGAGGATGCGCAATCGTTAGAGGTCGGGAAACATCTGTCACATCATTAGGGAAGGCTCTCGAAGCGTTCCTAGCGCTTGGGCTTGTGACACAGTTTCTCTTGGTTCGTTCTAAGTAAAACTTAGAAAGAAAACCTTTCCTCCCAGCTTTCAGACTGGAGAGGTGCTGGATGAGGTGCTGACAGCATTCCTTTGTCATAATGCTTGTTAATCATAAGTTAATAATGACCAATTGTCCTTAGTGTCCTGCAGGGCCACTCACAATAGTGTCGGCTTCCACAGTCAAGGCATACCCTGCCTCCTCTCACGAATAACCATCAGTGAGCACTTTGGATCTGCATCGCCCAGCTTCTGGAACACAACACAGAACTGATAGGAACGTCCTCATTTCCCCACAGTATGCTTTCCTGTATAAGAATCTCCCTCTGCTTCCCTGATTCTTCCAGCCAAATGATGACAAACAGAATCCAAACACCACTTGTGGGAGAGACGGTCTTTTATTAGTTCTCAGAAAGGACTTACTTTCCTTCCAGAAAAACTGCTCCTCTTTGTAGGGGGGAACCAGCTGGTTGAGGGGGAAACAGACAGATCACAGCAGTGAGGAAATACAATTGGAATTTGATAGTAAAATAATTACAAGCAGGGACCTTCGAGCAGTCTTTAGCTTACCCCCAGGAAGAACTGTACTCTTTCAGTTTTGTGCTAGATCAAGATTGGGGTTTTAAATGATGTATTTACGCATCTTTTGAAGGACTGTGCTCCAGAGATAGGGGAAGAAAATAATCCGTAGCTTCATATTCCTAGCCTTTTTTTTTAATTCCCCCCCCCAGGAGCTGGATTTCAGCACTGATTCCCCCTCAGAGGAGGCATGGAAGTGTCAGGAGAGGAGGCTGAGTTCAGTTTCACTGATCACGCTTGGGGTGATTCAGTCAGCTATCCCCCCCAGATTCGTCATTCTGCCACATAGTTTCTTTCTATGTTGCTAGAATTTTACACAAATGATTCAAAACCCCAGGTCATTCATTTCTCGATTGTTTTCTCTCTGTTCACGTTTTAAACAAGAAGTGAATTTGAGAGCAGCATCCTTCTCATGGGCTGCTCCCCTGCCTGCTGGCTTTCTGACTCAGTGGTGGCCTGACTTTAGCAGGCTCTGGGTTGGGGCTTATTTCACATTAGCTTGGATATTGCAGGTCATTAGCGAGTGCCAGCAGGGGCGCGGTGGCCTCCAGCGCTTGTCACTCCACTTTGCTGCCCAGTCTGATGAGGCGCGATGAGCCTACGATTGGGACGGGGTTCGTTCTGCTGCCCGGGATGATTGAACTCTCACACGAAATGAGATTGTGCGTGGAGCCGAGGCAGGACCACCTCGCCGGAGACTGGCATTGATGCGTGTCTCTGGAGTCACTCACGGGAAAGAAGAGATTACAGCAGCTGGCAGGAAGCCAAATGACAAAGACAGCCCAAGGCAAGGCTCTCTGATGCCACATGCTGGATATTGGACAGTGGCCCAATTACCATGCTGAAGTCCGAGGCATGGGCTATCAGACACTGAATGCCAAAGTCCAGGGACTGACAGGCTACTCTGTACACACTGCGTGACAGACACAAGTTGGTGCGTGCAGCAGGGGGACGCGTGTGTCTTCTCCCCAACAGGAAGCTCAGACACGCTGTCATGTCGAGGCACAGGGAAGCTGGGTCTCCTAGAAGGAGGAACAGCGGAAGGTTCCTGCCTTTCCCTTCTGGGAAACACACCCTTCCTGAGCCGTGCCTGAGTTCCCCCACCTGCAGTGGTTAAAGAGCCTGTGCATTCCCCGTCCACATCCCCCCATTAAACAACAAAGCAAATCATCCCAGGATGCCTGGGAAGAAAGCCACCACTTAATGAGAAAGGAATGGGGCCCTGGTACGCCTCCACTACCGAGTGAGTTGCTGCCAGAGACAAAAATGTGGAAACTGCCCTGTGGTTTGTTGCCGAAACAAAGTCAACCGTTACGAATCCACCAAGGTAAATGTGGTGGTGGTGTTGTTGAACAGCCTGAATGGTGACCATGGGGACATTCCCAGTGTTCCTGTGAAAATCTCCAGTTCTCAGAAACCTTCAGTCCCAGGAAAACTAGGATAGTTGATCGTGTGACTTTTAGCTATGGATCATGGTCATTTGGGCTATCACAGTGCAAGACGAACAACTAAGTTTTTACAGACCTCAGTTAAGACAGAAAAAAAAAATCAAGCAGCATGCCAGACTGCCCTGTGGGCATGGTAGGGGACACCTGTGATCCCAGTGCGGGGAGGTTGAGCCAGGAAGATGGCCACATCTTGAGTGACAGGCCAGCCTGGGCTACATGGAGAGATCCAGTATTTTTTTATGCTCTATGTGTACTAGTTTAAGGGGTTTTGTTTGTTTGTTTGTTTGTTTGTTTGTTTTTGTTGCTGTTTTAATTTTATGTACCCGGGTGTTCTGCTTGCGTGCCTGTCAAAGCACATTTATGCAGTGCCCACAAAGGCCAGAGGAGGGCAGCAGATGACCTGGAACTAAACTTAGGAACTGTTCCTAGCTGCCATGTGGGTCTGGAAACTGAAACCAGGTCCTCTGCAAAGCTGCAAGCCCGCTTGACCCCTGAGCCACCGCAAAGATTCTGGAGGCAGGCCCCCTAGACCTGACTCCTGAGCTGTAATACCTGCGGCCTCTGTGACCCTTAGCATGCAATCCCTTCGTCTAATGCAGCTCAGTTTTCTTCCCCGCAAAGTGGGGTTATTAATAGAACGCATCTCAAAAGTTTGTTGTCAGAATTAAATGGGCCCATAAACAGCACCTGAACTACGCGCTTAATACGCTCTCGTGCCCACCATCATTTTGTTATTATCCTTAATTTTTATCGTGTCTCTTTTCATAAATTCTGAATTACTGCCAGATATAGCAAAAGATTAAGATAAGTATTACCCTAAGTACGCATTAAGCTTTATGCCATTAGCTAACCATTCCAACCTCTGTTTCATTAAAGGTTGTCTTCTTTAAGAATGATGAATGTGGGTGTCTAGTCAGGGTTGCTATTGCTGTGGTGATCACGGTGACCAAAGCAACTCGGGAACAAGAGGATTTGTTGGGCTCACACTTCCACAGCACTGTTCACCATCAAAGGAAGTCGGGGCAGGAACTCAAACAGGGCAGGAGCCTGGAGGCGGGAACTGAGGCAGAAGCCACGAAGGGTGCTGCTCTCTGGCTTGTTCTTCATGGCTTGCTCAGCCCGCTTGAAGCCAGGACCACCACCCAGGGAGGTCCCAAAGGACTGGCCTTCCCACATCAGCCACTGATTAAGGAAATGTCCTTCAGGCTTGCCCACAGCCTGATTGTATGGAGGCATTTTCTCAGTTGAGGCTCCCTCCTCCCGATGACTCTAGCTTGTGCCAAGTTGACATAAAACTGTCCATTACAGTGGGGTTTTCGTTCTTAACTCTACATGGACCTTCTGTCACCTCCACTTCAGCCTGCCTAGAGAAGAATTTTTTTTTTCATCTCCTAAAGGACCCTCTAGCAGGATTTTCTTCTCAGTCTGTAGTTTGAAATTTCTTTGTCTCTACTCTGGGGCATTGGCTGTCCCAGAACACCCACACACGCCCGCATGTACATACGCATCCCACTGATGCGAATTACATCCCTAATGAGCTGTGGACTCCAGCGTACTCCCCAAGAGCCCAGCAGAATGTTTCTATCCTTTCCACATGGCTTCCTAGTGAACATTTAGGAAAAGAAAGCGCTGCTCACAGAAGAAAAATATATCCGCTTCCCTTCATTATCATATTGCAAATATCGATGTCGTAAGGGGTTGTTCCAAATACCTAAACTCTTGGTTGCATGCCGGTCATCAGTACTGCATCCTTTATGTCAGGTTCTTCGGAGTCCTCAGGCTGCTTACCAAGGAGGTCCTGCATGGGTTTCTATAAAACCGTCAGCCCTGGGTGAGGGAGTGTCTGGGAGGGACGGAGCAGCCCGCATGGGCAGCGTCTGCGGACTAGGCAGAAGTCGGGACACGAAAACACAGTTGATGACCAGACGCTTTGCTTGAGTGGCACACAGGCCTGGTGCCCACGCAGTCACCAGGCGACGGAGAGAAAGCCTGACCCCTGGAGCAACACAGGCTGCAACTGCAAGAGACTTGGGTTGCTGGAGGGAGCCAGGGTGCTAAAGACAGGAGCGGAAGGAGTTAGGTGGGGGTGTGGGCGAGGCAGGAGACAGGCTGTGGTCCTGGAAATGAGGAAGGAGGAAAGCACAGAGAGAAGCCAAGGCTGGAGGGGAAACAGGGTGCTGAGGTGGGGGACACTCCTGCTCTATTATACAGAACTGGTCTGCCTGGAAAGGAAGCAGATCCAAGGCTGGTGGGGTTTTGTGGCTGCAGCCCACATCAGCCTTATCTCCAGCCCAGGCACCGCCACTTGGGGGTGGGGTGGGGGGGACTGTTAAGGGTGTTGAAAACGGTTTGTGCATAGGCAGGGAGAACCCTGGCAGGACACAGGAGCACACACCAGTGGGTGGTTAGATGGCTGAGTAAGGAGTTACTCACAGAGGCGTGGGTGGCAAGGGCGCAGGTATCCTGTCCTCCTAGCACTCAGGACACTGAGGCAAGATGGGCAGTGTGTCTAGGAGGTCACTGTGCCCAGGGGGGTCACTGTGCCCAGGAGGTCACTGTGCCCAGGAGGTCACTGTGTCCAGGAGGTCACTGTATCCAGGAGGGTCACTGTGCCCAGGAGGTCACTGTGTCCAGGAGGTCACTGTATCCAGGAGGTCACTGTGCCCAGGAGGTCACTGTGTCCAGGAGGTCACTGTGCCCAGGAGGGTCACTGTGTC
>NW_026585580.1:15861180-15895159 GCF_907164565.1 Psammomys obesus | reverse complement strand
GGTCACTGTGTCCAGGAGGTCACTGTGCCCAGGAGGGTCACTGTGTCCAGGAGGTCACTGTGCCCAGGAGGGTCACTGTGTCCAGGAGGTCACTGTGCCCAGAAGAGTCACTGTGTCTAGGCAGGTCACTGTCTCTTGGACGTTGAAGCCAGCATATTGAGATTTTGTGTCTCAAAAATAAAATAAGAACAGATGCTAGGCAGAGTTTAGGGAACTCAACAGAACAAAGACAGGCTCTTAAGCTCTGAGCACAGACAACCAGGGGAGGCTCAACAGGAATAACTAGGCTTGGAGACCACTAGCTGTATGGAAAAAGTGTGGATGGATCCAAAGCAATCTAGAACAAGGAGGTGGGATGCAGGCATGTTGGCCAAACCAATGCCTCACCTCACTCTTCTCCTACCCTCCCATTCTCTGCAGCTACCCCTCACTGGTCAGGCCAACTATAAGGCAGGAGGCAGGAACAGCCATTACTGAAGCTCAACACAGACTAGCTCCCAGGGCACAGGACAGGGAGAAGGGGGAGTAGGTTCTAGAGACAATGGGAAATATCCTGCAACTTCACCTTGTCACTTGGTATCTTCCCTCTCTGTCATTCTGGAAATAATTATGTCATCTACTGAGGAACACACAGTCTCTTCAGTTAGTCCTGAGTCAATTTGGTTACAGATTTTTTTTTTTTTCGTAATCTCTAAACACAGGCCATATCCACAATTCATCACACCAGGGATAAGATAGAGGAACAGCAATCCATTGTCACATATACAGGTGTTATAATCTCCACGTGGGCAGCTGGTCACAGGCCTAGGCCGACAGCACATCTTTCTTCTTCCGCTATGCATGTCATATGCCCCCGTATTTCCCTTTGCCAGCATCTCAGCTAGACCAGTGGCATGACCCAGATTTATTACTGGAAAATCCAAGCTTCCCATGGTCTCACACTGATGTCTTCGTCACTTTTTAATTTGCCAGAATATGGCTCCCTGTCCCCCTAGATGTCCCTCAGTGTCCCTTTTGGCTATCAGACCAATCTATTGGCTTGCTTCTGTTATTAAACCTCACCGGTACTCTTTGGTGTTGCCCAGAGGAGATTTAAGCAAAGGTTCATCTGGCCTACCCATGGCCTGAGCATCTCATGACTGTTCCATCCCTTTTAAACCAGAGGTCCTTAATCTCAGGATGAGTTTCAAAGAAGACAGACAATCCAGCCAGTTGTGGGTGGGAGACTGACCACAGGACATGCCCGGAGTATGGTCCAGAGCAGGGTACAGACTGTCTACACCAGTTCATGGCAGGGACTAGGCTGAGAAGTCTGGGGATCCCATAACAATGGCCTCAGGTCCCTCTGACTAAAATTGACAGTATTCCTCTCTGTATCTCTTGCTGCATACACACACTTCCTTGACCCCACACACCCCCAACTGAGAATTTCTTTAATTAATTAATCTATACAGTGTTCTGCAGGCCAGAAGAGGGCTCCATATCTCATTATAGATGGCTGAGGAATTGAACTCAGGACCTTTAGGAAGTACAACCAGTGCTCATAACCTCTGGGCCATCTCTCCAGCCTGAGAAATTCTTGAGCTATGAACTGACTTGTGCTGAGCCCTCAGGAGCCTTGAGTTCCCATTCTGGTAATTTAAGTTAGATTTCTTCCCATGGACCTTGAGGGTTTTTTTTGGGGGGGGGGGTAGTGGTGTCTGTGTATGACCCAACTCTTGTCCTTGTTAACACAGAAATAACAGTCTTGGTTATTGATTAGGATCTTTTTACACCTCATCTTCAAGGACAAAGACAACAACAAAACCTCTTTCCTACCAAGGTTCCACTGAGGTAGACAATCCATCCACCACACCTGTGAGTGGCTCAACCTTCCAAGGACAGCCATTGGTTTTTGGAGAATTCTAGGGTCCTTCTCACACCAATGTACTGCTTAGAGCTAGCTTATTCAGATGCACAATGGCTCTGAGCATACCTACCAGAGCTCAGCTGCAAGCATGGGAGTCCAGGCTTCATCCAAAGTCCTAGCCAGTTAATGGTACCACTCTTGTGCACACAAGCTACCGTGTGCTTGTGTATTCACTGTTTGACCCAATCATGTTTAATTTCTTCTTGACTTAGCAGCTACAAAGCTCAACTTCATTCTGTCCCTGGGGGAGGCATAGGCATTGACACCTCCCGAATAGGCCTTCAGCTGGAATAGAATACTCTTTAGGGCCTAAAGATGATGAGTTGGAGCCGGCACTAGGACTCAGGATGTAATTGCTCAGGGCTGTAACTGGAAGCCTGTGGGGCAGGCGTTAGGGGAAGAAGCCCATGTCTCGCCTCTACCATCAAGGGATCAAAGGGGATTTGGTGGTTCAATCCTGTCAGCACTCCACACCTGTTCATCTGCCACCATCCCATTCTTCACAGTGTTTCAGGACAGTGACATTAAAACACCTTGGTGTAGGCAACCTGGTAGGGCCAGGGACCTAATGATTGAGCAACACTCCAGTTGTCCCAATAAGACCCTGGTCTTGGCACACAGCTGCCCTATAGCTGTAGGAGATTAAGGATTCCTTCTATTCTGTCACAGAGGTTTCAGATTTTCTTGGTATTTTTTGCTTTTCCGTCTAGCTTTCTATTTTCCTGTGTATAATCCTGAGAGCTATCAAAAGATGTTATCTGTGCCACTTTATTATAATGTCTGTGGTCCTTGGCACAGTGGGCAGCATGTCGGGCTCATAATTCCCATTATTGCCTGCCCTGGGTTTAGACGGGAGACCGCTCTTCTGATGTATGTCCACTGGGCACTTCTGAAGGTGCTGGTATTTAGAAACAGGATCGTATAGATAAAATCAAGTAAAGAGGAGGTCCAGCTGGAGTGCTGCATGCCTTAAATCCAATGTGACTGATTCCTAGAGGGAGAGGAAAACTTGGACAGCAACGCAGGAAAAAGAGCCCACCGGAGCAAGAATGCAGATGTTCAAAGGATATACCTTCACAGCAGAAGAGGCAGGGAAGCCTCTTTCCCTGGAGCTTTGGGGGGGATGATGACCCTTCTGACATCTTCATTTTACATTATTTAGTCTCTGGGATTCTGGGAAAATTCATACCTGTGGTTTTAAGCAACCTACTTTGGGATGTCTATTGTAGGCTCCTTTAAACGATAAATATATCATCAACTATTTGCAACTATTTGCAGACCTATTTGCTGCCACGAAAAGTCACTGAGTGGTGAGTTCACATCCACCCTGTTCCACACCCATGACCTGCTCCTTCTGAGGTGAGGGTCTGCTTTGCCACTGGTCCTACCTGCTCATGGGGTTCAGACACATGGAAATTTGAGAACTTTTTCTCTTGACCCTGGAGCTCCCCTGGGTAGGAGTTCTGCATGGGACATCTTGGGATAAGTTTGTAATGGTTGACATGGACAAAGTGAAGTTAGAATGGTGTGCTTTGGAAAACACTAAGTGCCACCCCAATCCGTGTTATTTGTAGAATAAAATGCTTTGGGAAGTATCAAGAGCCACAATCCCAAGTTTACCTCTGCTGTCTGAGCAGCCTCGGGCAGGTAAGATAATATCCGTGTCCTGCTTTGCTTGTTTTAAAATTCCTGCATGTTGTTATTGCTCCTTCCTTCCTGCCTGTCTCCAGGGTTCCTCTAGTCTCCGTGCACACACAGGGTGATGGGACTCAGACCGTTAGAGCAGGCAGAGTCTGTCCTGATCAGGTGGATTGGAGTATCAGCTGCAGCGCGTTATCTTCCTCTCTTGATTGGCAGGTGAAGAGGCTGCTGCAGGTCAAAGAGAGCAGTCCCGGGGACTTCCCAGCTCCAGGGGCTCCAGTTTCACTCCACATGTCTCTCTCCGGGTCTGGCTCACACACACTCTCTCTTTTACCTGCTCCTGTCTAACTCATACTTCTGGAGCTCTGCCCTTCTCTCCACTCTGCTAGTTGGAGGTCAGGCCTAGCCATGTTGGGGTTGCAAGCATCTGGTGCTCTGCCCCCATATAACCTTCATTACTTGTTTTGTTTTTCTTGTAAACCCTCGTTTTTCTCTAAGAAGCCTCATCTGCTGCATATCCAGCTCAACTACAAATGGGAAGTAGTTGGACGAGTCACTTTTTCCATTCAGAGCTGAGACCCAGCAGACTCTGTTCTTGACGGCTCTCACCACTCCTGCGCTTCTCCTCAGGCTCAAACCCCAGGCCCTGCCCTCCAGCCCCCCCCCCATCCTTACTAGGATGCTGGGCCAACTACAGAAACACAGGCTCAGAGGAAGCCCTTTCTGGCTGCCTGTGGGCCGCAGGGGCAAGGTTTTCTCCACCTCTGGACTCATCTTTGTTGCCTGGAACAACAAAGATGCTTGGCTCTGCTGGGCCTGGGGACAAGAACATCCTTGAGAAAGCGTTTCTGAAATTTCTGTTACTGGAATGTGGATTAAAAGGCTTGCTGGGGTGAGCTGCTAAATCTTTACAAATGTTTAGGATAAAGCACAAATGAGGAAAACGTGTTCAGCTAAGTTTCGGTTTCTAACTAGTGCTCTTAATGCTCTTCCACTGAAATGTAAGCCTTGCGGTCCCGCAGAATGAACGCAGGTCAGATGCCCAGGCTCCCCTCTCTGCCTCTGCTCCAGGAAGGGTCATTGTTATTAATAAGGGAAGTTAACGTTTTCTGACGCTCTCATTTAAGAACGATGCAGTGGCAGAACACTGGCTAGCTCGCATTTTAGATGTGTGTGGGAACGTTCCTGAACTGAGAGTGGTTTGTTACTAACAAGCTGGTACAAAACGACAGTAAGATACAAGCAAATTGTGTGTGGGGGGGTGAACAGACTGCTGTAGTTTTATAGGATTTTAAAGTAAATGTGTATACGTATGTATATAAGTAGGCATAGCACTGATTGTTTAGGTTTCTGTTGTTTTGTTTGTTTTTGTTTTGTTTATTGTCAACTAACTTGTCATGGAGTCACTTGGGAAGAGAGAATCTCAATTGAGAAATTGTCCTGTCTGTGGGCATTTTCTTGACGAGTGACTGATGTGGGAGAGTCTCGCTCACTCTGGAGGCTGCCATCTGCTCAGGCGGTCCTGGGCTGTAGACGAAAGCAAACTGCCTCCGGGAACAGCCAGTAGCTCGCATCCCTCTGCAGCCTCTGCTTCAGCGCCTGCCTCCAGGTTCCTGACTTGAGGGCTGCCTTGGCTTCCCTTGGCTGATGATTGTGTGTGACCTGGAAGATTAAATAAGCCCTCTCCTTCTCGAAGTTGTTTTGGGTCGTGGTGTTTATCACAGCAGTTGAAAGCAAGTGTGTGCGTGTGTGCGTGCGTGCGTGCGTGCGTGCGTGCATGGGTGCGTGCGTGCGGGGAGAGGGGAGCCACGGAGAGATCGGGCTCCTCAGATGCCTTTTCTTTCATCTCTCCATGACCCCAAAGGTGACTCTTTTCAGGAATGGCACCTTCACAAGACTTACCTGACCTTCTCATTTCCTGTCTGGGGCGGAGACGGGCCGGCTGAAGCCCGCTATGGCCTGCCGCTTTTTCCTTATTACCTCTTCAGTCACTCACCAGCTGAGAATGCCTGCTGCTTTCACAAAAGCTTATTAAAGAAACAAAACAAGACCGGTTCACGCAAAAGAAACACTACGTGGCCTGCAAAACCCCAAACGCTTTCTACTTAGCTCTTGGGAGAACAGCTCTTCTGAGTCGATCTTTACAGCCTTCTGACATCACAGCGCAGTGATTGGTTCTTGGATTCTAGCGCTAAGGGATATTTTGGGCCCATTTCTGTTACACCGGCCATGAGTGGTTCTCGAACACAAGTTTTGGTAAGTGTGTGTCCCTGTTCCTGCTGGGAATATGCTCACGGGTGTATGTCGGGGTGTAAGCTGTGCAGATACTCATATTAGTGTTTGCTGCCGAACAGCTGGGCAGATGTGCTGTCAGCGTTCATTGAAGGGCTGGCTCCTTCACGTCCTTGCCAGCATCTGCTGCTGTCAACTTCACTTTAGGTATTTGGGGGATGCGGTATCTCCCTCCTGTGGTCTGAACTGTGTCCATCTGATGCTTCATCATGCTGAGTACCCTCCCACATGGATACTGCAAGCTGGTATATCCTCTTTCTGACAAAGGTCCTGATATGGTTTGCTCAGGGTTTGTCTGTCTCTACTCTTCTACTGTTGTTTCTTTTCCAAACCTTTGTTAGACCTGATTGACAGACACCACATTCTGCTCAGCCACTGAGTACTTGCTCTTGTGCTAAGTGGGGATCCAACTTGGCATTTCATGAATGCTAGGCAAAAGTTTTGCCCCGAGTTCTCCTCCCACCTTAGTCATTTCTACCTAAACTTCCTAGCGGTGTTCACCAATGAGCAGAAAGGGTTAATTTAATATGATTAATTCGCCAACTTTCCATATTCAATTCAAGCGATCTTTGCTGTGTCAAAGGAATGTCCCCAAGCGTTTTCTTCTGGAGGTTTCTTTTTTGCCCCTTGTGTTCTCATCTATACCTCATTTGACTTTGGTTTCTTATGTCAGGAGTTTGCCCTCGGTGGGCAGTCAGTTGGTCTAGCACCACGCGTGAAACGGCTCAGTCCTCACTCAACTATGGGGTTGTGTCTGTGTGCATGTGTGTGTATGTGTACCTGAGTGTATGCATGTTGCTTCTGTGTGTATATGTGTGTATGTGTACCTGAGTGCAGTTTCTCACGGAGACAAGAAGAGGGCAGTAGATCCCCTGGACTGGCATTGCGTGTGGTTGTGAGCTGCCTGCTGTCAGTGCTGGGAACTGAACTTGGGTCCTCTGGCAGAGAGCCGGCCCTCTAAACGGCTGAGCCATCTTTCCAGCTCCCAGGTTCTAATCTAAATAGGACCCTGATTATCCATCATTGCTAAGTCTGGATTTTGTGATAGCCGGTTCCACATATATAGAAATCTAACTGATTACTGAATGTCAACTTCATGCTAGTGCTAACAAGGCCACTCTCCAGTTTACGTTTGTACAATCTTGTCTTCTCTTCATATTGTCTGTGTTTGTTGTGTCTTTTCACCATAGTTGACTGTATTGCCGCAAAGGTAACAGTTTAATTCTTTTCTTTCCATTCTTGTTTTTCTCTAACATTTAAAAACTGGCCATATTATATAGAACATGATAATGCATAAAGGCAGTTGTGATAAACATCCTTATTTTACTTCTGATCACAGAAATGAACACTTTCAAGATCTTCCCAATGAGTCTCATGTTTGTCATGGAAGTTTTGTAAACATTCCATCATACTAAAGAAGTTTTCTTTTATTTCTGTTTGATAGTTGTTGTTTTAAAATGAACAAATAGGTCCTGACAGTGGCTGGATACTTTTTATAGGTCGGTTCTAACAGTTGCCTTTTCATATCCGCTCTGCCGTGATGACTCACCCTGAGCGATAGCATGCTGGGCTAACGTGTCGCTGGAGAAGCACAACTTCTTTGTGATGTTTTACATCTCCTATGAATTACAAGGTGGCAATTGCTAACATTTTCCGTAGAATTCAGCAGCATAGGGGATTCCTTTTTCTGGCTTTGCTCTTGAAGACGTACTGGCCGTATAGATCAGGGTGGAGTAAGTGTGCTTATTTTCTGTTCTCTAGGGGAATGTGTATAAGATTAGTACTATTCCTTCACGTTTAAACTTATTCATAAGCCACCACATTTTATAGAAAATGTTTAGTATTTATGTTTGATAAATGATGGATGACAATCTACACATACTTAAAGCAAGTAAGTTAGTAAGTTTGAACACGGTTGCAGCCCTGGCCCTGGCCTGGTCAAGGCCATGGAAAATATCTATCATTTTAAGATTGTTCTCACTCCTCTCTTCAGTTTTCCTGTGGCCCGTCCCCAGTTGCTGTCCCTCATTATCATGTGACTTTCAGTTAGTTGCATCTCTCCAAAGTTAGCGACGGTGAAGGCACTCAGTCTGTTCTCTCTTTTGTCTGCCCTCTTGCACTCAGCGTAACTGAGATTCGTCTGTGTGTGACATGTATTCATAACTCATTTTTTTTACAGCTGAGTCATCTACCACCTCATATTTAGCCAATCACCTATTGATGTGCAATCAGCTTGTTTCCAGTTTGGAGCCATTGCAGACAAAATTGCTATAAATATTACTGTGGACAGATGCTTTATTTTCTCTTCTTGTTTACCTAGTGGTAGAGTAGCTAGGCCATATGGTATATGTATGTTTAACTTTTTAAGAATCTGCCAAGATGGTTTCCAAGTAGTTGTGTTATTTCACATTCCTGCCTACAGCATGTAAGGAGTCAGTGTGCCACCATCCTGTATGGCACTTGCTGTGCTGAGGAGTTTAGACTTAGACATGCTCATCTATGGAGAGGGCTATTTTATTGATGCTCGAATTTCTGTTTACTAAATTAATATGTTGTACACCCTTCAAGTGCTTACTTAACATCTATATATGTTGGAGTTTCAGCTCAAACTTTTGCTCATTTTATATTTAATTGCTTATTTTCTTATTATTAGGTTTTAAAACCTCTTCGTATATTAAGGCTACGGGTCTTTATTCAAGTGTGGGACTTTCAGATATTTTCAAACCTCACTCTGTGATTTATTTTTCAACCTTTTAAAAGTATGTTGTGAGGCCAGCCCCAGTGGCCATACCCTTAATCCCAGAACTTGGGACGCAGAGGCAGGCAGATCTCTGACTTTAAGACCACCTTGGCCTACAGAGCAAAGACAACCAGGGCTACACAGAGAAACCTTGTCTCACATACACACAAAAAAGTTTATTGTGAAAGGGGGCTGAAGAGATGGCTCAGTGGTTAAGAGCACTGGCTGCCCTTCTATGGGACCCAACATGGCTTTGGCCAACCATCTGTAATTCCAGTTCCAGAGAATCTGACTCCCTCTTCTGGACTCTGCAGGCTCTGCACACATGTGTTACACCAGACATTCATGCAGGCAGCACACCTATACACAGAAAACAAAAAGAAATAACAAAGAAGCACATCGTGAAAAGCCAAAATACTCAATGTTGACGCTATAAAACATAACAATAGTCTCCTCTTACAGATTCAGAATTTGGTGTTCTACATGAGACAAGAGTATAATCCTTCCGAGTGTACCAGATGCTGTCAGCGCTCAGCTTCCCCTCTTGGCCCTAAGGGGCTGCCAGGATGCAGGCCAGCCTGACTTTCCAGGCCACCACCTGGGCCTCTTTGCCAGAGTTTTCTCTGGACCTCAGATCCGATTTAGCATCTCCAGCAAGCATCCTCTAACCAAAAGGAGCCGTGTATAATATCCCAGCTTCTGGTCCAGAGTTCAGTGTTTCTCTCTGGTTGCCAGCTTGTTTCCCAACAAGTTAAACTCTATCTGGTGGCAGTGACTTGATCCCCCCGTCCTTCTGGCTGCTCTCCCCTGTTCCCTGCAGCTTCCTTTACTACCCAGGGCGTCTTTGCCCTGGGGTTGTCAAGAGCCTGTCTGAGGAAACCCAGATGCAGACTTTTAGCTACATCAGCTCAGCGGGGATGTAGCAGACCCTGGGTACCACTCAGCAACCAGAAAACACAATGGGAACCTAGAGGGTGGGCAGAATGGGGTTTATCAGAGCTTGGGACCCTGTGCCATGTTCAGAAACCACTTCCTGCTGAAGAGGTGTTAAATGAAAAAGAACGTGTCCACACGCTGAGCCTCCTGGTGGGGAAAGTGCTAAAGCACTGCCTCTTGTGAACAGATGACTTACCCTTGTCTCTCAAGGACTGCCCTTTAACCCTTTGCTTGCATTTGCCTGGTGCTAACCAGCAGGAGGTTGGAAACTGTGTAAATTATCTTGAATATGTAGATCCACATAGATTGGGCTCACTGTCCTAGATGACATTTACTCCCAAACTTCTGATGGACTCTAAAAACTACATAAGAAAATGGGCTGGGAAGACGACTCTGTGTAAAAGTGTTTGCTGTGGAAGCCTGAGGACCTGAGTTCGATTCCTGGGACTCAGGTAAAGAAGCGGATGCAGTGTCCCCTGGTGAGTATGGAGGCAAAGCTGGAGGAATGGCCCCATGGCTCATGCCTGGAGTGCTCAGAGCAGTGGCTGTAACACTAGAGACACTCTGCCTTAAAAGGTGAAAGAGCCTACTCAGAAAAACGTGCTCTTTGACCTCTGCACACGTGCCACGGTACATGCATGCCCAACCCCTGACACACGCTGACTAATATTTAAAGAACCAGAAGTTACTTTTTTCTTATGCTGTTGAAAGTGTAAAAACACAAACTGTTTTCCAACTTAATTTCTTCCCTCTGGTTTGCTCAGGTGACTTGCACACAGTCAGTCAGTCGAGTGTCTTTCCTTAACACTGTCACCTGTGAGTGGCAGGTGGACGTGGCCTGAGATGCTTTTGGCTTGTCCCTGTAGATTCGGGAACCCCCTTTCTACCCGGCTTGTGTATTGGAAATGCCTATTTGTAAATGTAGTGAAGGGTTCCATTGCTTTCTGGATTCTTCCTGGTTTGAGCCAGTAGAAGTAATGATGATAAGAGGCCAGAAGACAGGAGCAGAGGGAGGCCAGCCCGCTCTCAGTCACTGCACAAAAGCTGGAACACACGACCTAACTTAGGGCTCTCTTGAGGCAATCTCTCACCCTAGCTTTCTGGGCCACAGGTCAAGGCTGGGCCAAGAAACGTGGCCAGGAATGCCTTCTTGGTATCTCCAGCCCAGTTATGTTTTAGCATCTCGTCTGTTTCCCAAACCAGCAAACCAGTATTGTTTAGGGTCTCTTTATTAAAACACTCCAATTTTTTTTTTCAAGACAGGGTTTCTCTGTGTAGCCTTGGCTGTCCTGGACTCACTTGGTAGAGCAGGCTTGCTTCAAACTCAGAGATTTGCCTGCCCCTGCCTCTCTGAGTGCTGGGATTATAGGCGTGCACCACGTTCTGCTTACCCTTCAATTCGAGTATTCAGGCCAAGTTGGCCATCCATTTACTTCGCAGGGCTAAGGCTGGTACAGTTGGCTATCACCGGTGACAGGCATGTGAGTCAGTGATGTGAGTCAGTTTGGGAGTAGAAAACACATCTTCTCAGAAAGGTGGATTTCGTTAAACAGATGAAAGTGATGCAGGATAACTGTCCACTGTTGTCTACAGTGGCAGAGTTGCTGTCGGTTCAGACCCGCTGCTGTCTTTCAGGTTGCCTAGCAACCTGCGACATCATCTGCTGCCCAAGGTTGTGCCTCTGTAAAAGGGTCCAGCCCTGTCTCTCAAGCTCTCTCTTGTACTCTCTGCCGGTCTCTCTGATTCTCTGTCTGTCTTCCTCCCCCCCTTGTACTCTCTTCTCTCTTATGCTTTCCCACACTGTTTCTCTCTCTCTCTCTCCCTCTCTCCTCTCATGGCTCATTCAGGCTATAACTCCTGTCCTTCTCTCTCCTGCCTTTCCCACGATAAACTTCCTTGTACCAGACCTGTTGTGTGGCATGTAATTCCTATATCATAACAGTTTCTCCAGTTAAAAGTGGAAGAAAAGCCAAATAGGGAAAGAATGTGTTTGTAAGGTCAGAGAATTAAGCATTGGACAGATATGTGAATCTTTACGTATTTTCTTTTTAAGTAAAAGAAATAAGAACTTTTCTTCTTAGTTTAATTTTTTTTCTAAGAAATATGCTCTTTAGATCTGTGGCATAAGCTATAAAGAACATTGAAATAACTACCCTACAATTTTGTTAAGAATATTGAATACCAAAGCCACCTAAATAGTATTCAATTTGTTTTTTTCTAAGAATTAGCAAATAATAACCATCATAAGCTACATCTTAATACATGCTAAAAAAAAACTTGCTTTCATAAGTTTAAAAGATATTTTTAAGAGATAAAGTTGCAATGAGTTTTCTTATTCCTTGGCTGCATATCAAAGCTTGGTTCTTCGCAGAAGGGAATTTAAATGACTTTTTTTCAGACCACCTACTGCTGACTGCTAAGACCCACTCAGACCTCCTGGGAAGAGCTCCAGGAGGTCACCGTGGAAGAGGAGCATGTCAGCTCCCTACAGAGGTTCTGCTTTCTGTAGTACTTTTCTCGGTGCTATCACAAAACACCTGGCAAAGCAGTTTAATGAAGAAAGGGGTCATTTGGGCTCGAAGCCGCAAGGGCTGGAGTCCAACCTGTCGGGATGTCCAGCAGCAGGAGCAGGCTGGTCCCATTACACCCAGGGTAAGGAGCAGCGGGAGTGGGCGCGTGTTCGGCTTCTCCCTTTCACTCAGCCTGGTACCCCGGCCCATGAGAGCTGCTCCCAGCCCTGGCCATGGTTCTTCCCAACTCAGCTAACCTAACCTCCGCAGCTCGGAGACAGAGCCTGGAGACTGGTGTCCGCGGCGATTCAAAATCTCTTCAAGTTGACAACCAAGAGTGGCTTCCGAGGCAGAACTCGGCTTCTGGGGGCGCACAGCCCAGAGTGGAGGGCCACGTGCCCCGGCTCCTCTCTGGTCTCGGAGACACCGTCACAGACAAACCTTTGAGGCCCTCAGTCTGGGTTTATGCGGCGAGGTAAACGTTCAGTGATGAAGTTAGCTCTCGTGAGAGTTACGAGAATGATTCAGCGTTCATACTTGCACGTACATGTGGCTCCGCTAAACATAGCATCTGTTTCAAATGTAAATATTTTAACGCCAATATTTTATGTGACAGTTAAAATGATTATATTTAAAATTTAAAGATTTAAAGAATAAAACACTTTTTAAAAGGTAAACAGAATATATATTTTTCCAAGAAAGTAGTACTTAACCCATATAAAATATCCAAACGAAAGAGATTTAAGGACTCTCAGCCAAGGAGAAGCCCCCAAAATTATAGAACAAAAGTTAAGTACATTAGCAAAGACAATAAAAGTAAATGGGAAAAACTTTTTCTAAAGAGCACAAACCAAATACAACATAAACTCAAACTAAGCTTCCAGGCTCCTAATATACAAGTAAAAATGACAAATAAATATCAAAATAACAGAAGTAAGACTCTTAGGAAAATGTTCAGTATAAAGGAGGCATATATTTCTTTTCATCATACGAGGTCAAATTCAATGAAAGATGCATTATAATTACAAAAAGTAGCAGTTTAAAAAAAAAAAAACAACTTGGTTATAATGCCAGAAACAAAATTGATCATTCAGAACATTTATGCTCCCCAAAAAATAGCCTCAAAATACAGAAAGCAAACATTTTTAAAACAAGGAGTAATTACAGATTTCAAAGGTAAGGATCTGAGTCTCAGCCCTACACCTCTGTCACTGTGTACTTTAGGAACTGTTCTATGACTGAGGCAAACTTTCCATAATAGCAAGTTCATATTTTAAGATTTGTTGATTTTATTTTTCATGTGTGGATATGTGTGCTTGTGTGAGCTTATGGATAGCACAAGTATGTGGCTGCCTGTGGGGCTAGAAGATATTGTTGGATCTCCTGGAACTGGAGCTTCAGACAGCTGGGAGCCACGCGGCATGTGTGCTGGGAGCGGAACCCAGGTCCTCTGCAAGAGCAGTAAGTGTGCTTAACAGCTGAGCCATTTCTCTAGCCCCACTAAAAAGGCTTCTCATAATGGACATGCAAGCCCAACAGCCAGGTCGTTATCTTAAACTATTGTTATAAAGCTCAATTTCATGTGAAATTTATTCATATTTCATAATTTATTCCAACAGTCCTCTGTGAGAAAAATGAAGACTATTAAATTCCTCTTGCATAATTTTAGCCATTATAAAATTTGAAATGATTATTTATAAAAAAAAAAGTAAGTGTTCTTTTACCTTTGTATATAAAGTTTGTGTCAGTGGTTGACTCTGAAATATTTGAAGATATTATTTTTCCCTGTTTTTATTTTATTAAAATATTTTATACACTATATCCTGATTATAGTTCGCCCTCCCTCTACTCTCCCCAGTTCCTCCTCACCTTCCTTCCCAACCAGAACCACTCCCTTTCTGTCTCTCATTTAAAAAGAAGAGACTTCTAAGAGATAGCAACTAAACATGACAACATAAGCTATAATAAGATGAAGCAAAAGATATCATATTGAAGTTGGACATGGCAACCCAGGAGGAGGAAAAGAGTCCCAAGATCAAGCAAAAGAGCCAGAGACCCATTCGTTCTCATAATCAGAAGTCCCATAAAAATACTAACCTAGTAACTGCAATATACACAGAGGACCTGATGCGGGCCCTGTGCTCCTCCTTCAGTCTGTGAGCTCATACCCACCTTGCTTGGTTGATTCAGAAGAACTTGTCCTTGTGTCCTCCCTCTCCTCCTTCACATCTTTCCACCCCCTCTTCTACAGGATTTCCTGAGTGGAAGGATTTGATGGAAACCTCCAATTTAGTCTTTCTTTCTACATAATGTCTGACTGTGGGTCTCTGCATCTGTTCCCATCTGAGGCCAGAGGAAGCCTCTGAATACAGTTTACCCTTGTTCATTCAAATGCTGATTTCTCTACCCCACTATCTGGTTTCAATCTGGACATTGCATTGTGATCTTTATTCTAAACATCACCTGGCTCAAGTTTATTACAGTTTATTCACTTTGCATCCCAGCTATAGCCCCCTTCCTCACCCCCTCTCAATCCCACCCTCCCTCCCTCTTCTCCTCCCATGCCCCTCTCTAAGTCCACTGATAGGGGAGGTCCTCCTCCCCTTCCATCTGACCCTAGCCTCAGGTTTCATCAGGACTGGCTGCATTGTCCTCCTCTGTGGCCTGGCAAGGCTGCTCCCCACTCTGGGGGAGGGATCAAAGAGACAGCCACTGAGTTCATGTCAGAGACAGTCCCTGTTCCCCTTACTAGAGAACCCATTTGGATACTGAGCTGCCATGGGCTCCATCTGAGCAGGGGTTCTAGGTTATATCTATGAATGGTCCTTGGTTGGAATATCAGTCTCAGAAAAGACCCCTGTGCCCAGAAATTTTGTTCCCTGTATTTTCAATAAAACAACCAGCCAATGCTGAGCAATGGGGAGAATAGGATGGGCATCTTGGTTTGGGGGGGGGTGGAGAAGGAAGCAAGTGGGAGGCGTGGGAGAGGAGAGAGGAGCGATTGGCAGAAGAGGACTTGGCACTATGAGGAGAGATGAACCAGATCTAAGATATGACTAAAAGCAAGTATAATGTGGGATATCTGAATGGGAGGAAACTGTGCGGGCTTGGAGGTTTAGGATGGAGTAACTAATGTCCAACATTGTGCTCTGGGTTAATTAAATAAATTTGTGTCTGTGTGGTGATTTGGGTATACGGCTGGTTTAACTAAAAGATCAATAATAAATATTAATATTCAACAATAAGCTGCATAGCAACATATGACAGGCTTTACAGTAATCTAGCAAGAATTTGTACAGAAAGTAAAACTATAGAGCAATTTTTTAGTTCTGTTCCTTAAAAACAAACCAACAGCAGTTCCTAAACTATGCACTCACAGATTCTGAGTAGACAGATGCCCGGCAGAGCAGCGAGGCCTCCAGCAGACTGCAGAAAAACAAAAATTAATACATACAAACCCAGAGAGGCAGTTTCTTCGGGTAGAGAAAAAAAAAATGGCTCTTTAACAAGGAAACTTCTCAAATCCAGACTTTGTTAGCCAAGGCAGAAAGCAAAATCCATTTGAGAAGGGGTTCTTGCCGGTCTGAGGAGCAAACATTTGTGAACCCATTAACTTCCCAGAGTGAGGAAGGGGTCAGGATCTAGTGAGGAAAGCAGAAAATATACCTCTCCCTGGAAGCAGGAGCCAGAGACAGACTGAGAAGCCCCAAGCATCTGAACTGGTAAGGTCTGAAAGGAAAGCTGGGTCTAAGAAAGTAAAGTCCTGAGGGAAAGGTTTTGAGATTTAAAAAGATAATTTTGTATGTTGAAAATGGAGGAATACACAGTGACACAATGCTTCTGGGTACCATTTGAGTTTGTTTCTCTTAGCATACAAATAATTTTTTTCACTGACAATTTTAGTTTTATATGTCCTCTTTGGGAAAGATCAAGATAGACAGACTTGGAGAAAGAAGAGACTGAGAAAATAGATGCTAAATTAAAGGCCATAGAACAGAGGTTGGGGGAATCTTTGAATCAAAATAGGGAGCCTTCAGAGCAATCCAATCTGGTACTTACAATAATACCAAAAAAATGGTTCTAGATGAGAAAAGTTCACAGAGGCTTGAAGATATTGCAAAATGGCAGCCCATTGAGATGCTGGAGAGAAAGTCTTCAGCTAAGGGCCTACTTGGTCAGACTGGAGATTACCATAGTGGCCAGGAACCCTGAAGTGAGGGGGCTGGGTGTGGAAAGAGAGCAGAAGAATTACAG
This sequence comes from Psammomys obesus, assembly GCF_907164565.1. NCBI lineage: Eukaryota > Metazoa > Chordata > Mammalia > Rodentia > Muridae > Psammomys > Psammomys obesus. The sequence goes on along the minus strand of NW_026585580.1, from coordinate 15,878,877 downwards.
AGAATTACAAGGTGGTTTGACTGCAGGGTTTGGGAAAGGGAAGAAGGTAGGCAGATTCCTCCTTTCTGGTTTGGAAACGAGAGGAAGGGTTGGCTGTGCCCAGGGTGCCCGTGCTGGAATTGCGGCGTGAGGTAACTGAACATGGCACTCTCTGGTTAGCTCCAGAATTCCGTAGGAGACTGTATGTATATTCTTAAGGTTCAGTTACTAGATGAAGGTCTATATGCTAAAGTAGAAATGCAGATCCTATTTAATGTTGTCTTGGAACAAGGCCATACAGTGGCTGATGTGCTCTATTTTGCAGAGTTTGGAGAATTGAAATACATGCACCATGCCATAGATTCATATTCAGAATTCCAGTAGGAACTTGCCTTAAATTCTGGAGAGCATGATCCTACATTTGTTTGAGATAGTGACCGTTTTGGAGATGCCCTTGCAAGTGAAAGCTGATGGTGCTTCAGCATGTATATCCTTTGGAATGCAACAATATTTTAGATATTATGACATTAAACCTGTTACAGATATAACTTATAATCCTTCAGGTCAAACAGTTATGAAAATATGTAACATTAATGTTAAAAGGGTGGTCATAAAACACAAGGGAAATATATCTCCCCCCAAACAGATTAAATAATAACTTATCAATTTAAAAATGTTTAAATGAGATAAGTAGCACCTGCTAAGACACAGTGGAATTTAGAAACAACTGCTGAATTAGAGCATCATATAAAGGTCCTAATTCCAAAATGGGGAACAGGGAATGTGTTACCCTGGGGAAGAGGTTTTGCATATGTTCATACAGGAGAAGAGAAATTATGGGTTCCACCAAAACTAATAAAAATCAGATGTGACAGAGGTAGACCACCTGAAGACCTTGGCCACACACAAGAAGAGAAAAATCAAGAAGACTAAACAGAAAAGGTAACATAAAATGCTGATCCCTTCACGGGAACCACTCTGAAGCTGACTGAGACATAAAAATGTATATTTCCAGAACTTCAATATTACATGGCCAATAAATCCTTGGCTACAATATCCTCAATATTTATTATGCCATTCTTTTAATTGGTTTCACCTGGCATATCTCATACATTTATAGTTTTAGGACTGTATAATGCTAGTGAGAAATTATATGTTCACAGAACAAAAGGACTGGACATCAGAGATGCTGGATCAAACCTGACAGAATTCATCCTTCCAGCATGCTGAGACATTGACACATCTGTTTCAGCTTCTTGCATGTTCCAGCATTCTGCTTGTTCCTGCCTCAACTGCTTCAATTGCTGTTTCTCATCAAAGCCTGCTCCCAAGAGAGCTTTGAAGAAAGCTACTAATCTTAATTGGTCTAGCATTTTAGACTGTTCCAAACAGGACTTCTGTTAAGCCTGAAATTTCTCAACATTCAAAGACTGGACCACAAATATTAATGCTTGTTTAATTAACCATTTTTCCCAATTCCTTTGGGCTGCCTAACAGGATTTCTGCATGTCTAAAAGTGCAGCTAGAAAAGAATTCATGAGACTGACGTCCAAGTTCCTTTAAGGGGAATTGAGTAGGTTTTTTGTTGTTTTCTGGGGCTATGAATGTTTATTGTCATTGGGAGATGGTTATAAGTTGTTAACGATCTTATTCAGAGAGAAAATAAGGTTATTAGGTAATGCACATTAATTGTTTATTAACTCATAGTCATATCAGACACTAGTCTAATTTATCACAGGAGTATATATATCCTAGGTTTAACAGATAGATATGATTCTATAGATAGGTTGATTATATAAAGATAGGTAAGTCTTTAAAAACTTCAGAGACCTACAGAATATGGCATTTAAAAATGTTTTTTTATTCTAAAGATTCCTTGACAACGAGACATGTCATCTCCTGACAGCACCCCACCTACCTCAAAGAAAATTATGAGCATCAAAGAACCTCATATGGAGATGGCTTCAAATGTGGAAAACAAGCCACCCAGCCAAAAAGAAAATGCCCTCATTTCATGACAGACAGAATTCTGCCAAAAATGGGCAAGCTTAAATGCAGGACAAATCAACTGCTGAACTCTGCCAAGACAAGGTAAGCAAGTCCTAAATAGTTCCTGCTTCACATTTATGTCTGTCAAATATACTGATCCTGAGGGCTGAAGATGATGCTCCAGTGTTATAGAGAGTTTTAGGTGACTATTCAGGCAGTAAACACTCTCTGTCAATTTTTTATTTTTTGGAATATTTACTCAAGTAACTAATTTTTTATTCCTTCTCAAGTCTCTGGTGAGGTTGAAGACCAAAAAGGTATAGTTCCACAATTAAGCTTGAGTTGTTTAGAATTTAAGAAAATGTATTCATATAGGTAATATCAATAATAAGTTAATTTAGGTATAGAACTCTAAACTTGCCAAGATAGGACAGATAATCAATAATTTCTCCTAAGTTGCCAAATGCACATGGACTGGACATTGCACATGTAAATCTTACCTAATAGTTTTTGTAACTGTTTTATAATTATTATTGTATTAAAAGAAAAGACCATTTTATTGGACTTAAAGGGGGAAATGTTGGTATAATGTTCTTGTGGAATGTATACAATTTACCCTTGTTCATTCAAATGCCGATTTCTCTACCCCACTATCTGGTTTCAATCTGGACATTGAATTGTGAAGTTTATTCTAAGCATTACCTGACTCAAGTTTGTGTAAACATGCCACCATTTAGTCTCTGTAATTTCAATAAAACAACCAGCCAATGTTGAGCAATGGAGAGAATAGGGTAGGACATCCTGGTCCAGAGGGGAGGAGAAAGAAACGAGTGGGAGGAATGGGAAATGAGATTGGCAGGAAAGGAGTTGGAACCATAAGGAGAGATGAACCCGACCTAAGACTAAAAGCAAGTATAATGTGGGAGATCTGAATAGGTGGAAACTATGCAGGCTTGATGGAGTAACTATTGCCCAGCATTGTGCTCTAGGTTAATTAAATAAATCCTAGTTTCTGTGGGGTGATTTAGCTATATAGGTGGTTTAGGAATAACCACTGTTTAACCAAAAGATCAATAATAAATATGAATATTCAACAACATTCCATCCATAAAGTTATGATGTCATTTCATTTAACAGCTGAGTAATACTCCATTGTGTAGTTACACCACATTTTCTTTATCCATTCTTCTTTTGAGGGACATTTAAGTTGTTTGCGGTTAAATCTGCAATGAACACATTTGAGCAAGTGTCCTTGGGAATGGTGGAGCATTTGGGTAAATGCTTACTGGTGGGATAGCTGGGTCTTGAGGTAGATCAATTCCCAACTTCCTAAAGAACTGCCGCACTGTGGCTGTCTAAGTTTTCACTCCCACCAGTAATAGAGGAGTGTTCCCTTGCTCCACATCCTCACCAGCACGAGCTGTCACTTGTGTTTCTTATCTTAGTCATTCTGACAGGTGTAAGATGGAATCTCAGAGTAGTTTTGATTTGCATTTCCCTGATGGCTAAGGATGTTGAACATTTTTAAGTGATTCTCAATCATCTGAGATACCTCTATTGAAATTTTTCTGTTTAGATCTGTTCCCTAATTTTTAATTGGATTATTTGGGGTTTTTTGATATCCGGTTTCTTTATTATTCATATATTTTGGATATTGGTCTTCCATTAGAAGTGGAGTTGGTAAAAACAAAACAAAACTTTTCCCATTCTGTAGGCTGCCAGCTTGTCTGACCAGCAGTGTTCTTTGCTTTACAGAAGTTTTATGAGGTTTTATGAGGTTCCATTTATTGATTGTTGATCTTAGAGCCTGTGCTGTTGGTGTTCTGTTCAAAAAGTTGTCTCCTGTGCCAATGTGTTCAAGGATATTCCTCACTTTCTCTTCTCTCAAGTTCATTGTATCTGGTTTTATGTTGAGGTGTTTGATACACTTGGACTTTCATTTTGTATAGGTTGATAACTATGGATCTATTTGGATCCTGCAGCATACAGACATCCAGTTGGACCAGCGTCATTTATTGAAAATTCTGTATTTTTTCCAGTGTATATTTCTGGCTTCTTTATCACAAATCAAGCATTCATAAATGTGTGGCTTTATGTCTAGGACTTCAGTGCAATTGCATTGCTCAACATGTGTTTTTATGCCAATACCGTGCCGTTTTTACTAGTACAACTTGAAATTAAGACAGGTGGAACATCCAACATTTCTTTTATTGTTCAGGATTGTTTTAGCTATATTGGTTTTTGTTGTTGTTGTTGTTGTTTGTTTGGTTTTTTCCATATGAAATTGAGGATTGTCCTTCTGAGGTCTGTAAAGAATTGTGTTGGAATTTTTATGGGAATTGCTCTGAATCTGCAGAGTGCTTTTGGTAGGATGGCCATTTTTACTATGTTAATCCTCCTGATGCCTGAGCATGGGAGCTCTTTCCATCTTCTGATATCTTTTTTAATTTCGTTTTTCAAAGACTTGAAGTTTGTAATCATACAAGTCTTTCACTTGCTTGGTTAAAGTTACCCCAAAATATTTTGTATTATCTGAAGCTATTATGAAAAGTGTTGTTTCCCTGATTTTTTTTCCTCAGTCCATTTGTCATTTGTGTATAGGAGGGCTTATGTTTTTTTTTTTTTTTTTAACTTTGTTTAAGTGTTTATCAGCTGTGGGAGTTCCCTACAGGGGTCACTTACGTACACTACAATATCTTCAAATAATGATACTTTGACGTCTTTCTTTCTAATTTGCATCTCATTGATCTCCTTCAGTTGTCTTATTGCTCTTGCTAGAACTTCAAGTACTATGTTGCATAGAGATGGAGAGAGTTAACAACCTTGTCTTGTTCATGATTTTAGTGGAATTGCTTGGCGTTTCTCTCTGTTTAATTTGATGTTGGCTATGGGATTGCTGTAAATTGCCTTTATTATGTTTAGGTATGTTCCTTGTATTCCTGATCTCTTTTATCATGAAGGGATGCTAGATTGTGTCAAAGGGGTTTTCTGCATCTAATGAGATGATCATGTGGGTTTTTTAAATTTCAGTTTGTTTGTATGGTGGATTATACTTACTGATTTTCAAATACTGAGCCATTACTGAGTCTCTGGGTTGAAGCCTATTTGATCATGGTGAATAATCTTTTTTTCCTTGAAAGTCTGGTAGAATTCTATGCTAAAACCATCTGTTTTTTTCTTTTTTCTTTTCTTTTTTTTTATGGGAGATGTAATGACTTCCTATTTTACTAGGGACTATAGATCTATTTAAATGGTTTGTCTGATCTTGATTTAACCTTGGTAAGTGGTACCTATTGAGAAAACTATCCACTTGTTTTAGATTTTCCAATTTGGTGGAATATAGATTTCTAAAATTTGTCCTTATGAGTCTCTGGATTTCCTTGGTATCTGTTGTTATGTCATCATTTCTGATTTTGTTAATTTGGATCTTCTCTCTGCCTTTTAGTTAGTTTGGATAAGGGTTTGTCTATCTTGCTGATCTCTCAAAGAACCAACTCTTGGTCTTTAATGATTCTTCATATTGTTTTCTTTGTTTCTTTGTTTATTGATTTCTGTCCTCAGTTTGATTATTTTCTGCTGTCTATGCCTCCTCAGAGTGATTACTTATTTTTCCAGAGCTTTTGGTATGAAGTTGCCAGTATGAGATCTCTCCAGTTTTTAACGAAGGCACTCAGTGCTATGAACTTTCCTCTTAGTACCGATTTCATTGTGTCCCGTAAGTTTGAATATACTGTGTGTTCATTTTCATTGAATTTTAGGTAGTCTTTAATTCCTTTCGTGGACCATTTTCTCATTCAGAAGGGCATTGTTCAGTGTCCGTTGTTTCTGTTGTTGATATCCAGCTTTAATCCATGGTGGTCTGATAGGATGCCAGGAGTTATCTCAATTTTCTTATGGCTGTTGAGATTTGCTTTGTGACCAACTATGTCTTCAGTTTTGTAGAAAGTTCCATGAGGTGCAGAGGAGAAGGTATGTTTTTAGTGTTTAGATAAAATGTTCTATAAATATCTGTTAGGTCCATTTGGTTTATAGTGTCTGTTAGCTCTGTTTAGATTTCTCTGTTTAGTTTTCCTCTGGATGGCCTGTCCGTTGGTGAGAGGTGGGTTTTGACACCTCCCACCATCAGTGTGTGAGGTTCAATATGTGGCTTAAGCTGTAGTCGTGTTTCTTTTACAAACTTGGATGTCCTTGTGTTTAGGGCACAGATGTACAGAACTAAACTGCTACCAAGCAAGGGTGTGGTGCACGCCTTTAATTTCAGTACTGGAGAGACAGAGACAGGTGGAGCTCTGTGAGTTCAAGGCCAGCCTTGCCCATGGATGGAGTCCCAGGACAGTCAGAGAAACCCTGTCTCAAAAAACCAAAAAAGGAAAAGAAGAAGAGGAGGAGGAAGGAAGGAAGAAAGGAAGGAAGGAAGGAAGGAAGGAAGGAAGGAAGGAAGGAAGGAAGGAAGACAGACTTGACTGTGTGGAGGGGTGGGGTTGCAGAAGCAGTAGGAGAGGCCTTGCTTTACCTTCATCCTGACTGTTGCCATGGTAGGAGCTGTCCTTAGGTTAGCAGGGAGTGCCTGCAGGAGTTGGGGTCTGGGTAATACAACAAGTTGTGGGGACAAAGGTTAGGATGGAATGTTTTGTGGGATCCACCGATGTGGGCAAGGGTGACAGAAGGGTGCGGCTGGCATTCTATGGCATTGCTAGGGACAAGAATGGAGGTTGGTTCTGGGGCAACAAGAGCGAGAAGGGCTATGACAGTCTACCTAGTATTCTGGTAGATCTAAATTATTCCTTAAAATAAAATTGGGGGGTGGGTGCCTGGAAATTGTACCCAGCCAATCACAAGAATATTTAAAATGCTGTCCCTGAGAATTTAGTATTTCTCTTCAAATGTTCAAAAAATTAGCCTTCAAATAAGTAAGACTGAACAAGAGAGGATATGAGCACACACATGAGCTATTACTTCTCATGCTGATTGAAGGCCACCTACCTGTTTGAGGCCCCATATGCCATTTTAAATTTATTTTGATAATGCAAGGAAGCAAACCCGACACTGTGGCAGTTTCAATGTAGTGTCTTGTTGCTTTTTATTTTCCTGCTTGCTGGCATGCTTTCATAACATGTATGAGTTCTTATCACTGTCCTGTTCTTTTGCTATCTCATTTGTATGCAAATTTTCTTGTATGCAACTTACTCCTTGGTAAATGCTACCAGCAAATTGAGTGTCTGTAATTATGCCCTGTCCCTGTCTGCCCTATTTGTTTCTTATTATATCACTGCTGTAGTCTCTGCTTCATGTTCTGGCCATGAATTACAGACTGGCTCGGGCGGCAATTTTTCTTACGGTTAATGTGACGGGCTAGTTCTGCGCCCCAGTGCCTCACCCACTTGTAAGGCCTCTGCACAGCCTCAATGTGTGGGGCCTGCTCCTTCACTCCTCCGCTTTGTCTTTCTTTCTTTTCTTGATCTGATTTTTAAAACTAGAAACCTTTTGCTTCTAATGGGCAGGTTGTCAGCTAACTCACTTAATCTCTTCCTGTTCCTTCCCCAGGCTGATTTATGCAACCCTAAAATATGAGGTGGAATTACTTTATATACATGTGTGTGTTTTAGATTGTTTATAGTGAGGCCGAGGGATCTAATGAAATTTTCATGTGAGACGTTCATGCCAGGGATATACATAAACATGATGTGTATAGATTTACATGCAAATATAAACACAGTGTGTACACCTGTCTTTATAAATGCATACAAGTTTATATGCATAAAAATAAGCAGGTACAAAAAAACATATGTGGTGGGGGTGGGGTGGGGGCAGAGAGCCAGAGAGCGATCGAGTCTGGGTTCTGGAGCCTCGCTGTTTTAACTTGAGCCCTAGATTGAGTCTCAATTATCCTTTTGACCTTGGTCAACTTCTTACATTTCTTGCCCTTTCTTTCCTTATTATTAAAAAAAAAAAAAAAAGGTATGGGATTGTGAGAAGGATTGAATCAATTTATACTTGGAAAGTGTTTTTCGGTGCATGGTGAGCTTCAGTAGAACCAGCTGTTTCTATTACCGCATAGGTAAACAAAAGGAGTAGCCGCGTCTATGACAGGCAGCAGTCAGCTTGGGCTTCTCATTCACTCAGCTGAAATTTCTGGCCTCTGCTCAGTGTTACCCTCCTGGCTGCCTGTGAGGTACACATTAGGAATGTGTGGAGTATGGGCTCTGCTCCCAAGTCAATCATGGCTTGTCCTGGGTCCTGGTGATGCCTCAAAGGAGTCCTCCCCTGCCTGCCTAGCCTCTGTACCCACCCTGACACCTCACCAAACTAGGCCACCAAGCCCAGGCATAGTGGCTACACCTATAATCCTAGCACCAGAAAGCAGACTTAGGCAGGTATGGCCGTTCAGAGCCAGCCTTGTCTGAACCCCAAGCTTTGGGCCAGCTGGGCTAATGCAGTGAGGTCTGAGCCAACAAACGACAACAAAAAGGCCGCCAACACCCTGGGTGGTTTGGAATGATGAGAAATGGGCGGACTAGCCCTGACTTTCCTTCTCCCCACACTCTCTTTGCCAGCCTCTTGCCCTAGCAAGAGTTCCAGTATACATCTGCAGTACCCCCAGGCTTGTGGACCGCCCTGTAGGCTCTGTCAGGCCCGAGTGGCCCTCAGAGGGTACACATCAGCTGGGCTCGTTCCCAGGGCCCCAGCAGCTAAGGTAGGCTATGCTTCCTGTGGCCTTACTCACTGACGCCATCACTGCCTCAGGCACCTCTGTCCAGGGAGACAGAGAACTGTGCACAGCAATGTTAATAAGGTCTCCGTTGCTGCAGCAAAATACCTGTGACCATCAACAGGAGAGGCTTAGTTTAGTCTCCTTTCATTTTGTTTTAAGATGAAGTTTTTCTCTTTTTAAAGCTTATTTTACACGTGTGTATCACATGCATGCCTGTGAAGGTTAGAGGAGGGTATGAGAGGCCCCGGAAGCTGGAGCGTGCTGTGAGCCACCAAACATGAACACGGGTGGAGGGAACAGAACTTGGGTCCTCTGAAGAGCAGTAATCACTTAACTGCTGACCATCCCTCCAGCCGCCAGCTCACAGTTTCGGTACCTTAGCTCCACGGCTAGTAGCCTTGTTGCTCTGAGGCTTATGGCATATCAGAACTTCATGGCAGGGACCACATGGTACGGCAAAGCCCCTCACCGTGTGCACCAGGAAGCATAGAGAAAGGAGGGGAAAGGGCAAGCAGTCCACGACCTAACTTCCTCCCGCTAGGCTCTGCCTCTGAAAGCTCCCAGGGCCTCTCAGTAGCCGGGACTGTGTAAACCCTTCCTGCCTGGCCTAGGCCCCTCTTAGGAGGGAGCACCTACGTAGCTCTCTTCTAGCCTCCCAGCAACAGACATCCTCAAGGCTGAGAGATTATAGTCCACATTGGCAACAATTCTTGTCTCCAGGGGAGGACACTCCCTCGGCTTCCATTTCAGAGACTGGGAAACTGAGCTCACGGCCCTTGAGCTTATGGTCACGCGACAAACCTGTAACAGAATTCAGGCTCCAAACTTACTTTCCACATCTGAGGCCCATTTTTTTTTTTTCCATTTATGTATCTATTAACAAATGGTTGCCAAGGGCCTACACCATGCAGCGGGGCCTGTACTGGTGGGGACAGGGGCGGCGCCTCTTCTGTCGCCCAGAACTCCTGGTCTCAGGCAGAGGACAGGAAAGTGTGCCACTGACGGTAACTAAGTTTGGTGGGTGCGGGAGCAGAGGACGCACATTTATTAAACGCTGCGCTGGACAGTCTGCCAGGAGCTGGATGTAAATCCGAGCGCACGGGTCTGTAACTCGCTCTGCCAGAGCGGTCTGCCAGATCAGGTGGGGACACACGCTTTTAGGAGCCCGACAGGACAGGATCTTCTCAGTACAGTGTGCTCAGCAGACAGACCTGGTTCAGCAGCATGAAGGGCTCCGGAGGTGATGCTGGGCAGGCTAAAGTGAAGCAGGCTTAGTAATGGGGAGCCCAGCCCTGCCTTAAAGGGCCTGCCCAGTGACCTCACTTCCTCCCCTAGGCCCCGCCTTCCAAGGCTTTGGCAGCTTTATCAGGCCCATGCAGGGGTCCACATGTGAACAGACAGCAGAAAATTCATTCTCTTAGTTCTGTTACAGTAATTCACTTTTCTTGTGTTAAGGAATGGTTGAGCCTTGCTGGAAATATTGAAATGTGTGTACTTTAGGAGTAGTTTACAGTAGTGAGGGAAACAGTTAAAAACGCCCCAGTGGTAATCCCCGCCACTTACAGAGAACATACTACATTCTACACACAAACTATGTCATTTCATTTCTAATTCACTCTGGGCTGTAATGTCTCAGCCTGTTTTGTGTTGTTATAACAAAATATCTGAGGCTGAGGTATATATATGTATATATGTATATATATATGTATGTATGTGTATATATGTATGTGTATACATGTATGTATATATGTATGTATGTAGTATATATGTGTGTATGTATGTATGTGTGTATGTATGTATGTATGTATGTATGTATGCTTATTTCACAATTCTGGGGATCCACGGCTTCTGATGAGGCTCTCAAGGCAGATGGCATTACATGTGGGCGGGGAGGGAGAGAGAATGGGAGGATGAGAGAGAGAGACTAGAGGAAACAAGAGAGGTAATGTATTACCTAATTGGGATAGAGGGAGAAAGACACACACACACACAGGGTGGGGTTGGGAGTGGTGCGCACTGGCAGAAACCAGAGACTCAGCCTAGGAACACCAAGCTTGCTTTATAATAACTTGGTCTTATAGGACCAGTTCAGTCACAAAGGAGGACACCAATTCATCCAGAGGGTCTGGCCCCCAAGCACGACTCACTGGACCCTTCCCCTCAAAGGTGACACTCTTCTCAGTGGTCACCCTGAAGACCAAGACCCAAGAATGCAGAAGTCGGGGATATAGGTCACATTCGAACATAACAAGTAGGCATTTTGTGAATGAAGAGAGGGAAGCAGAAACAGGCACCGTGTGTGTGTGTCCTGTGATCAGTGAAGGAGGGATTCAAACCCAGGCCCTTCTCAGAGCATGGCTCCCTGTCTCATCGCCAACCACCTAAAATACCATCCAACATGGTCTCTGGGCTGGCCCATGCACGTGATGAACTCTGCCTTCATGACGAGGGATGGTGGAGGGGTTTGCATTGTGGGAATTTATAGCCAGTAGCTGGTAGACTAGCCAATAGAATATTGGCCGATAGAAGCAAAGGCCTCACTGGAGAGACGGAGTGGCCTGATGCATGCAAGCTGGGCCTCCAAACAATCAGAGGTCTGCTTCCATGGGGTGTGAGGAAAGACATGGGCCACAAAGGTGATGTCAGACAGTGAGGGAGAAACCACCGCGTCAGCCCCCTCACCTACCCAGGGACGGCGCTTGGGGCTTCCCTGTGAATGAAAAGGGGCGTGAGGACTAACTAGCAGTGAAGTGGAAAGAGCAGGCCGCCACCACCTTTTCAGTCTCTTACAAAGGAAACTTGGAGGCAGTTCGTAAAAATATACGAAGCCTGTCAAGCAGGAGGGGTTCTGCTGCTGTCTGCTCTTCAGCAAGCGCCCCCCAGCGCCCTGCCCAGGGGTGACCCGGTAGCACACAGAGGGTGACGGGAAAGAAAGGATATGGCTTGTACAGAATTGTAACTATGCTCGGCACCACTTGATGGTGCACTTGGAAACGATTCACGTACGTTATACAAATATCACTGCAGAGAATCCAACAATAAATAGGGCAAACTCAAGTCTTTCCTTCCGACACCTCACTGAACTGTCTGGCAGGTGAGGTATACATGCTGCTTCTGGAGATTACCGTAGTGGCCAGGAACCCTGAAGTGAGGGGGCTGGGTGTGGAGAGAGCAGAAGAATTACAGAGAATTACAAGGCGGTTTGACTGCAGGGTTTGGGAAAGGGAAGAAGGTAGGCAGATCCTCCTTTCTGGTTTGGAAACGAGAGGAAGGGTTGGCTGTGCCCAGGGTGCCCGTGCTGGAATTGTGGCGTGAGGTAACTGGACATGGCACTCTCTGGTTAGCTCCAGAATCCCATCCAATTTGAAGCTAAGAAAGGTTATGTTCAAATGAGGCGAACTTGGGGGTCAAAACTGAAGAAGCTGCATTAGCAGAAGGCAGAAATAGAGATGCAGGAAGAGGGGTAACAAAGGAGCAGATTGGGAACACCGAGGAAGCTCTCAGGGGCTCGTGGTGAGGGGCGGGGAGGGCAGAATCTCGTTTTGACCAGTTGAACCTAGACTCCCAGGGGACATCCTGAAAGAACAGGAGAAACTTGTAAACAGATGGACATGGGCTTGGCAAGCAGCATCTAGAGAGCAGAGGCGGCCACCCATGGAGAACACAAACCAATAGCCTGAAAAAAATGAAGCCTGGGAGGACACAAATCAAGATGGTCCCTGAGGAGTGGAAGCCTGCCAGGGAGAGGAACGGCGTGAAGCCGGGAGGATGTAAAGGCACCAGCGGCCAAGGGGAAAGTTCCAGAAGGAAAGGAATGCCCCGTGGTGGTAAAGACTGTGGAGAAGGCAGAGCAAGCAGTGTTCTCCGGCAAAGCTCCGAGTTATCAGCAGGAGGACGTCAGGACATGAGAGAGGAGGAGGCAGTATAGACAAGACGCCCACTGCCGTGGGCTGACAGAGGCATGGGAGGTCAGACAAAACCCTTCAAGAAGCACACTCCTAAGTCTTCGTGTTTTCCCACAAGCGCTGTGAGCCTTGGTCCTGGAAAGTTCTAGAAAACCATTACAAATCTAGAGGCCGGATAAGCTTAGGTCCTGGTTTCTTGGAGGGCTGGGCGGTTGGGGATCCTTGACAGGAAGTTAGACCTGGCTTCAGAGAGGTGACTCCAGGGCAAAGCACATGGCCGGTGACTCTAACGCCCAGATGCACATCCATAAATGCTGGGTGGGCGTGGCTTCCCACTTGTAATCCCAGCAAGAGGGAGGGGGAGACAGAGGATCTGTGGTGCAATCCAGCCACCTAGACTAACCTAACCAGAAAGGCCAGAGTCTTTACCTCAGTGCAGAAGGGGCACACACATACCACACCACACCACACCACACATACAGAGCAGGACAAAAAGGGTGGTAGGCAGCCTACTAAAATCAGTACCTGATGGTAAGACTAGGAGGGGTTGCAGAATGTTCCTGGACGTTTTTAACATTCCCTTTAGGGTGAGGTGATAGAGACCTTCACACACACACCCCGGCCACCATGACCATCCGTCTCAATCTGTTTTCTTGTCAGGAGGTCTCCCACGCCGGGAGTCCGGCTCTGGTAGCAGTCTCCTGCCCTGGGGCGGGTAAGAGCAGGGGGCTGGGTGTCTGCCGCTGCCACTCGCCTCCACACTTTCACATCCTCTATCAACACCTGCACACTTGGGTGGTGACCACACAAGCTCTTCCTGTTTGTGTAGAAAGTGACATTCAGAAAGCTTGCCCGTGAGCAAGCCCCGGAGCAGAGAAACCCAACAGTTTACTCGGAACAGAAAAAAAGGGAGCGTGTGTGCTGAGAGGTAAGTGGTCTGTGTCTGGGTTCCTCGGGCTGTCACGGGTGGACTGTGTTCCTGCGGCATGGGACAGCGTCCCAGGCCCACGCTCCTCAGGGCCTGGCAGTGGGCGGCGTCCCCAGCCTGTCCCACCGAGGGAGCCAAAACCTGCTGCATGGCTGGGTAGTGGGACAGGCAGATGTCGAACTAGAGTAAGACACTGTGTGTGTGTGTGTGTGTGTGTGTGTGTGTGTGTGTGTGTGTGTGTGATGCAAAGAAGACACTCTACATGAAACATACTTTCACACACATTCGTGACGCCAGTTGGGCCTGTTGGTCTTAGGCAGTATGTCCGAACCTCATGTAAGCCACTACTATACCTCAACAAGAGAACCCATGCCGGGATCGCAGACTAGATCTGAGGACAGCCTCGCTGGTGACCTCAGAACCTGGCACACAAAGGAAAGTGTGGGTAGTTTAGCTGGTGACCTCAGAACCTGGCACACAAAGGAAAGTGTGGGTAGTTTAGCCTAAGGCCACATCACCCCTGCTGAGCCAACCTAATGCAGGAGTTAACACGTATTTACACAGGGCACATTTCACATGTACGAGTTTATATATGTATATATACATATGTATAGGTGCACACACACATTCAGTTATTTATATCCAGAAACACATATCACATGATGGCACATAACATAGTGACTGTATTTTTGAGACCAAAGAAAACAAATAGTGTAACAAAGGGGTTTTCAACGTGTGATTTCCTTGTTATTCAGCTCTTACAAATATAAAGCACGCAATCACATTTAGACATGCATTTTTCTGGGGTCGTCCATTCAGAGCAGAACAGCCCTCAACACAAGGTGGTTCAGGTGGCATGGGGTCTGGCACTGCAGCAGGGATAGCCGAAGGGCAGATGTCCGTGGACCAAAGCTGTGGTAAACCCATTATCCAAGTGTCAGTTGTACAAACTAAATAATCAATGTATGAAAGTATTGTCCGCTTTTGCCAAAAATATCTGTTTCCTGGTACAAATTTAGAAGTTTGCTAACTGCACAAAATTGTCTTCCTCCGCATGGGGCCATCAGGGCTCTCTGCCTCACCACCTAAGTGAAATCACAGTGAAAGTGATGCAAGCAAGCATGCAATGTTCTTTGGTTCATTTCTGGCAACTGCTGCTTCGCTGCCCTGGGCAGTATCTGCTTAGCATTCAGTGGCATTGTGCATACTTCTGTTACATTTGCATTTCAAAAACAGAACAAATCCACCCAGCTCATTTGTTAGACTTGGTGGTTCAAACCCCAACTCTGGCAAGATGGATCTGAACAAGCCACTGTGCCTCTGTATCTCGGGTCCTTCATCTGAAAGTTGGACACAGCAGTAGCCTCTACCGCTGAACAAGGGGCTGAACGGGTTGCCATAGGTAAGGTGTGTAGAAGAGAGTGCCCGGCACCTTAAGCGGGCTCGGTGAGTGCCCGCTGCCCTTGTCCTCATCAGTCTCACCCACTGTCTTTCATGCAACTGAGCTTGCAGACTTGAAGGGAAATGTCAGAGGCTGGAAAGGTGAATGGGAAGAAGGTTGGGGTAGACTTAAGAGATGTGCTTGAGCAATGGCTGACAGTTCTGACTCTCAGAGTGACAGAGAACAGAGGAGGAGAGAGCTCTGGGTATCCCTGCCCACGAGCCCCACTCACGAGAGAGGCAACAGGGACACGCCGTGACGGTCACATGCGCTCACACATCTGCTGTCTGTCCGTATGCACAACAGCCTAGAGAGATGGGACGTGCTGTTCTGTCACCCACCGATGGCACCGAGCACGGTCAGTGACTCTTGTGTGCCAATAGTTGGATGTGGGAATTGGAGTCCTTGTTCCCATTTTATTGCACTCAAGCCGTTGGGAACTTGTGCCTGTCTTAGTGGAAGGACGTCGTCCTAAAGCCGCAGCCCTTGAAAATGATGGCATTTCCATTTGATTCTGTCTGGATCCATGTTTTGAGGCCTCACACATCATCTCTATGATACAAGTCATTAGTGAATCATGACTGATGAGGAAGCCAAGCCCAAGACAGTTTAAGAAGCAGTTTCAAAGTTACAGTGCCAGTTAAAGAGACAGTTGAGAGCTGGTGCCAGACTTTGGTTTCTAGATTCTTCATCCCGCACCATTGTTCAGAGACAGGACTCCTGCGCCGACATCTGCCTGGTACGGTTCATGCCTAAGGACCTGACAATGCATCACTTTTACTTTCCACTCTTTGGTTTTTCTCTGTGTCAGGTGGCTTCAGCAACCTGTGGTCCAGAGGACACACAGCTTTATGAGGGCCTGGTGAGGCTGGGCGGATAAGATACTGTCATGTTGTTTCACGGTCACACGTGGAAACATGCAGAGGCTACTTTGAGTGAGGACAGATTGAAAGAAAGGTGTGACAGTGACGGTTCTGTTTTGTTAACTAGTGTGTGTGTGTGTGTGTGTGTGCACGCTCATGTGAGTGCACATTCATGTGCCTGTACATGCATGTGGAGGTCGGAGATCACTATCAGCTATCTTCCTCAACCATCCTCCCCCTTGTAATTTTGAGGCAGGGTCTCTCACCGTGCCTAGACCGTATTGATCTAGCTAAGCTGGCTGGCCAGTGAGCTGCAGGAATCAGCTGCCTGTGTCTTTCCAGATCTGGGTTTGTAGACTTGACACCAAGCCCAGCTTCTGTGCGGGCAGTGGGGAGCTGAACTCAGGACCTCTCTCTTGCCTGGTAGGTACTTTACTGACCCACCCACCTCCTCAGCCCCTGGTGTCGGTTCTCAGTGATGTGCTATAGAGTGTGATGTTACTGAATCTCTCAACTGGCTCTGGTAATAACGGTCCGTGATTGTGAAACCACTCCCATGCATGGAATTTTATTTCCAGGTTTCAGATATTATAAATCAATTAGCATTATTCTGAAGATTCATTAGTACAAATATTATAGCTACTTTCTGAATTTATATATTATATCATTTTTGTTTTTACTTATTTATTTAATGTTACTTGTCTATTTAACTATTACTAAGTTAATTTTCAAAGTTTTAAAACATAGCTTGGAACTTTTACCGAAAGCCTTCTAGATAACAGTCCAAATACCTAATTCTTTCTAAAATGAGACAACACTGTTTTTCTCATGATTAAAATACAAGCAGGTGTTTGTGCGTGAATGTCAACCTATTAAAAGCATCTTTCACAAATACTCTTCTTTATAGCTTTTATCTGTGCTAAAATGGGGGGTTATAATGAATACAAGGCAACTAGACTCCTTCAATAACCAATAAACATGACAATTTGATTTATTGCTGTTCCTCTGGTCTAGCCTGTTGACAGACTTTTCTTTATGGAAAAATTACCATGGCTTAAATCTCTATCATATGGTACTTAATTCAATCGGCAATATGTTACCAATTAGATCCTGCTTAAACTACCATCAGCCAGTGGACCACGGAGCATGTTAAGTCGGATGACAATCGGAGAACTGCTAAAACGCTCTGCTGCAGCTTTCCCAGAAAGCAATGCAGACACAACGGGCAACAGAGAGAGAGGGCAGATATGGACAGCTGTGTTCCCTCCCTGAGACCTGATACACTTTTGAATCCCTCTAAAAGCAAGTTTGTGTTTGGGTTGATAAGGGCACACACGGATCTTCACCACTTCCCAGTTCTTATACTCTCTGGCTCCGTTTGATGATACATTCGTAAACTAAAAGGCATCTCTGCCTCCCCCATTCCGAGTCCTCCCTCCTGTGGGCATACAAGTCTGTCTTTGTGTGTGATTTAGTATTCACCGTTCTCCAGGGTGCATATTGGGCATAGTAGCTGAGAGGTTTTTCTGAGGTAGGAAGGGCCCCTTTGCCTATTTTCACCCTGGACTCTGTGTATTGGATGTGCTGCTGCTGCTGCTGCTGCGTGTGTGTGTGTTGCAAGGGTGAGTTTGGGTGGATGGATAGACCATGCTGAGCAGAAAGATACTCAACGGAAACGACATGAGAGCCAACCACGCTTACACAGAACAGGCTGCTGGAGGGAGGGCACCGAAGTCAGAGAGTTCGCTGCTCTTTTGAAGGACTTTGGTCCAGCATCCACTCACATCAGATGGCTTACAGCCATCCCACCTTGTAACCCCAAGCCCCAGGGGGTCTGACATCTTTTTCTTGCCTCTGCAAGCAGTGCACTCACATATACA
>NW_026585580.1:15854783-15861170 GCF_907164565.1 Psammomys obesus | reverse complement strand
CACAC
The DNA here is from genome assembly GCF_907164565.1 of Psammomys obesus. NCBI lineage: Eukaryota > Metazoa > Chordata > Mammalia > Rodentia > Muridae > Psammomys > Psammomys obesus. Next base: position 15,861,165 of record NW_026585580.1, on the reverse strand, counting down.
ACACACACACACACACACACACACACACACACACACACACACTCCACATAGAAAGAAAATCTTGCAGTGGGAAACAGCTTGAGATGAAAACATGGCAACTGTCTAAGCCGTGTGAGGTGACCAGCACTGTGACAGATAGGACTTGTCTGCTCCCCCACGGGGGTGCCACTTATTTAAACGTTTCTGAAGAGGAGGGAGAGGGGTAACCAGTCACCTTTAGGCTTGGTGCCTGCCTTTTCGGAGGTGAGGTTAGACCCCCTCGGACTTCGGGTCTTGCCTAAGCTTCCCACCGTGAAACTTCTTCAGAAGGAACATTGGAGCAGGACAGGGGAGGCTGAGTGGCTGGAGGGGACAGTGAAAGGTCACAGGCGTGTTGCCCTCAGTCTTGGCATAGCGGCCTCTGGATGGAGGCTGGCTTCTTACAGACGGGCGGTTTGGTTCGCAGAGACTGAGGTGCAGAGGAAGGAAACGAGGCTGCCATCCCTGTGTCCTGAGCCGTCCTCGTCACTCTGTTTCTACAGCTGGAGCAGAGAGCAAGGCCAGGGAATTTCAAGGACCTGGCCAATAGTATTGAAATTCCCTCTGAATTACACTAATGGGTGCTGCTTCCCTTCCTTCTACTCTGTAGGGGGCATTTTAATGGGCATTTTCTGCTTTCCCTCAGCGACCCTGAAGGAGAGATATACCCCGCTTTCACATATGGGGGTGAAGGCTGCAGGAAGCTAAGTGGAGTTCCCAAGTACACATAGATAGACGTGAGGCTCGGGCCTGGGCGGCCCAACTCCAAAGTCCTCCACACCAGCCTTAGGAGAACCTAGCCTGGGATCTGCATGTGTGCGGGACTAACTGAGGAGAATTCCTCTGTTCCTCGACACTGTGAAGGTACATGAGTGTGTGTAAGTGCATGTATGTGCCTGAGTGTGTGTGCACGTGCATGCGTGTGTTGCAAGGGTGAGTGTGTGCAAATGTGTGGGTGCTCATCGGCACACGTGCTCGTTCGTGTGTGCTCTCCAGGCGTGTATAACCAGGATGGAATCTGAAAGTTGGGCGTTCGGAGGAAAACAGCCCAGATGTTAGAACTTTGCTGGGCTGTCCTTGGTTTTGAATACCGTGACAATATTTTCTGAAGCAGAGATCAAAGGGACATATGGTCTGACTCATGGGCTAACGAAGGGAAAAGTATTTGAAATTGGGAGTATCTGGGCCATGTTGAGATGTGTGGCTGCAATTGCTCTCAGAGCACCTGGAGACTGTGGCGTCTCTGGGAAGCGCCATGAAAGGCTGGGATTGTCCCTCCCCTCGCTCCACAGGAGGCCATGCTTCCAGACTGTGTGCCATGCAAGTAGCAAAGGTATTAAAAGTTGTTTGCATTGCCTGTAAAATCTTTAGAAATAGTAAGAGAATTCTTTCTATGCAAATAAACTTCTTACAGCTAAAAGAGAAAGGAAGTACAAACGATGACTTTATTCATAAAAGGCACCAAAATTTAAATACTTAGAAAAACTTTACAAGGAAACACTCAAGCCTGAGGGGGAAAATATGCAGAATCAGGTTAGGGATTTAAAACATATGGATGACTGTACCTCAGCTCTTTACCAAGTTAATTTATATTAAAAAAAAATAAACTAAAATGAGGCTGTGGAGAGATTTCTCAATGCTTAGAGCACTGGCTGCTCTTCCAGAGGAAGTGGGTTCAATTCCCAGCACCTACCAGAAGCCCACAACCATCTGTAATCCAGTTCCGGGAAACCTGACTCCCTCTTCCAGCTTACAAGGACACCAGACATGTATGTGGTATATGAACAGACATGTAGGCAAAACACCCACACACATAAAGCAAATATTTTAATATATATATTAAAATAGTAAATCAAATTAAAATCCCCATGTGTTTAAGGAGGAAAGGGGCTTGGCAGAACTGCAGTGAAAATTTTAGATGAATTTTAAAGAATTGCTTGGTTGTTTTTGGACAAGGAAGAAAAGCAGGATGCGGTATTTGCCTTGTCAAAGACAAAACTCAAGTGGCCACACGGTTCCAGGTGGATAAACACATCGAGAGAGAGAGAAACTCATCCCTGCTCACCCATGCATGGGAAAGTGGAGCTTATGGAAAAAGCCCCTTCTTAAATCAGTCAGATCAAGAGTGGAGACAGTAATCGCAAGCCTGCTGGAACCCCATGAGACTTGCTTCTTCAGCTTGCGGGGTGCCTGCCTTCTCAGAAAGCCTTCCTCTTTGCTCCCCTGCAGCACCTCTGCAGACTTCTCCAGCTCCTCCTCAGCTCTCGAAATGGAGACCCTGTGACCCCTCTGCCCTCCCTGCTTTCACCCCCAGACGACCTTGTCAACATAGGACCACTAACTTACCAGCGGTGGCCATGCCCAGGTCTCCCAGCCTGTATTTCTCTCCTCACTACGAATGCACTGTCCTGCTGCGCGTGCTCTCCCCATCAAGAGGGTTTCCAGCTTCGTGATCTTAACATGTCATTTCCCTAACTGCACGCTGGTCCTTCCTGCCATTTTGCCACTCCCCCACAAAAGCCCCTTACTCATCCCACCAGGCCAGCACCTTGGAGCCAGCCTCTGCTCTCTCCCTTGTCCACGTGCGATCTGTTGAGCCAGCACATCCCATCCACAGCGGCTTCGACCGTGTGTCCACGGTCAACTGACTTCTCCCTCTCCCTGCTTCTGTTTCCCCAGTTCCAGACCCTGAGCCGGCTCGCCTGCTCCTCAGACTCAGTTCCCTCTCTCCTCACATCCCCTCTTTCACTCTGCTCTCAGCCCAGACTAAGAGAAATTCTTGTAAAACTAAGTCATAACATATGAGTGCTTAAAATTCTCTTCGCCAGTGGGAAAGCCCACTGTCTCAGGGACTGTCACTGCATAAGCAATCAGCTAAAACCACAGCCTAAAACAACCCTTGAGGGTGGCCCCCAGGCACCCGGCTCCTTTCTTTTCCACTAGATCTGCAGGCAGCTGCTGCCCGGATTGTGAGGACCGAGGGTCTGCTTGTCCTTATTTCTCAAATAAAATGGTTTAATTTAAACAGAACATCAGCAACAGAGTTTTAGTTTGCTCAAGACATCATAGGTTAGAACTTTCATCAGCCCGGGGACTGGAGAGATGGCTCAGCAGGTAAAACACTTGCTCATCTTACAAAGGAAGGAAGTTTGGTTCCCAGCACCCACAGAGTGGCCCCCGACCACCTGTGACTCCAGCTCCAGGGATCCAGTTTTCTCTTCTGGACTCGGCAGGCACTGGACATATGCACAGACATACCGCATGTGTGTACACACATGGAGAGAGTTGAAAGTAAAAACATAAATCTTTAAAAATAAAAGTCTCAGCAGTTTGGAGCTGGCTGGAACCCCTTCCTTCATGTTGCTGGCTCTATCTATTTTCTATCATCTGTCTATTATCATCTAGCATCTGTCTTTCTATCATCTATTATCATCTATATTTATCTATCATCTATGGATTATCATCTATCATCTAGCTATTATCATCTTTCTATCATCTATCTATTTATCTATCATCTATGGATTATCATCTATCTATCATCTGTATATCTATCTATCATCTATGTGTTATCATCTATCATCTGTCTTTATATCTATCTATCATCTATTATCATCTATGTGTTATCTATCATCTGTCTGTGTATCTATCTATCTGTCATTTATCTATAATCTATTATCATCTGTTTTTCTATCTACCATCTATCTATTGCCCATCAATCAATCTATCTATCTACCTATCTATTCACCTATCTATCTCCACACATACCTACCTACCCACCCACTTATTTATCATCTGTCTTTTAGAACTCATGCTGTGGGCTTCTCACCTGATGCTGATTGAAAGTAGCTGCACTTGACCTGCTGTGATCGGCTTCTAAGAAGCAGGAAGCGTAGGCCACGACTGTGAAGGGCTGCTCCCTAGCCTGGCGGAGCACCCTTCCTGCCCTTTTTATATTGTTCAAAAAAAAATGGAGACCTGTGCTGTTCTGGGTAATTTGAAAGCATGGGCTGATAATGTTTATTATTAGCCCCACAATTATTATGGCGGTATTATCTAACCCGCTATCATAATAAAAGACGCGGACACCTGACAGATTTTAGAATAGCTTTAGTTTACCTGGAGCAAAGCAGGTATTACCTTTAGGTATTACCTAAACGACCCTTACGTCCCAAGCCCCGTCCCATGCCACCTGCGCTAATAAATTCTGTCTGGGATATCTCCCATCTGTAATTCCATCAATACTTGCTAATGTTCTCATCTGGGCTGCTCTCCCATTCACTCCGATTGGCCACGAGCTCCTCTCCATGCTTACCCCATCGTGGCTCCCTGCTTCCTTCCTCCTCTGGTGCTCAGTGGTTCTCCTTCCCGTGCTCCCGAGAGCACTCGAACTTAGGCCACACCTACTTTACTCTGCCCTGCCCAGGTGTGTAGGCGTTTACTCAGCCAATCGGGAATAAATGGGGAGCACTTCTCATCACATGGTTACAGGAGAGAGTTCAATGTGAAGATAATACCCCGGCAGGGGGGGACCAGTTGCACTGACGTCCGCAGCTGAAGGCACAGCTGGACCTTCCCCCAACACTGTCCAGAGTTAGTGCTGGAGATGCCCTCTGGAAGTGTACTTGGCACACTATGCTGTACCCATTAGGCACCAGTATAGAATCGTGTAGATAAACACGTGATTTGTGTCTGGGAAGACAGGCTCTGCTGTTCACCTCTGGGGCCCTCTGACTTGTGGCACTGTTCCATGAGTGGCACTTTGACGGCTCTTCATTTGGTTTTGAGACAGGCGCTCATGTGCAGCCCTCCCTGGCCTCCTGTTCACTGCCGTGCCTGGCTTCTTTGCCATCTCTGGCTTCCCTCCTCTTGGTCTGTCATGTGCCATCTTCTCCGGGTGCAGCCGTCCCCTGCAGTAGCCTCTCACTCCCTTCATGCTCACATGAAATGCCACCATTTTGGAGAGGACTTCCTTGACCACAACACAGAACCATGTAACATAGCGAACCTGGTGCCTCCCTTAGCACCATCTAGTACTATCTATCATCTGTCTATCTATCTATCTATCTATCTATCTATCTATCTATCTATCTATCTATCTATCGTCTATCTATCTATCTATCTATCTATCGTCTATCTATCTATCTATCTATCATCTACTTACCTGTCATCTATTTCTTTATCTCTCTCTCTTTCTTGCTCTCTCTTCCTCCTTTCCCTCCTTCCTCCCCATCTCTCTGTAGGTATTTAGACTTCTCATCAGAATATAAGTTCCGTGCTGTATCTCAATGACATAGAGCTATATATGTTCATAATAGATGAAGGCAAACTTGATAGATATAGGGGTAATTTTGATTGAGTGATATTGGGGTATTTTCTAACTACAATGCATGGGGGGGAGGATAAAACTAACAAATATGTTATACATCAAGACAAAATAAATTTTAGAAAGACCACAATGTAGTATGGTGATACTTGCAGAATAATAATTACTAGAGAGAAATCATGGAGCATTAAATGATCTTAGGATGAGGAAGTTTCTTGACTCTGATACTAAATGAATGAAATTTAAAAATTTGATGGATTCAGAATATACCTGAATCTGTCAAAAAGTTCAGTTAAAAGAATTAATAGTAAACTTGCAACAATACTCAACGCAAAACATGAGCACTCAAGTGTGGTTCTGAGTGCTGACCTTGGGTGGCTCACAGTGGCCTGTAACTTCAGCTCCAGGGGTTCTGCCGCCCTCTTCTGGCCTCTTCGGGCACCTGCATGTACATGTACATACACAAACATTGCTGTAGATCTTTGGCAAAATAATACATATGTGCATATATTCTGTTTGCTCTCTTTTTATTTGCTTTGCTGTCTGCATGTAGATGGTAGCGGAAGCCAAATGTTTAGGAAAAGCATCAAGTAAGGCAAATGGAAAAATTGAGCAAGTCCCACTCATTAACCTAATTTCTTTCTCAATTATGAAATAAGTTAGCATGATTCAATTTTTATAATCTTAATTGTACACTTTATTTGGTAAACCATGAGACTATTCAAAACATTCAGTGTGGTCTTACATTTGTGGCGCTGTGTCTTCAGAGCGCTGGCCCCACTTCAAAGACGAAGCAGTAGCCTGCGGTCGTGGCTGCCTCACGGGCTTGTGAGGGCACTTACTCATCTGGCCTATGGTGCTTTGAAATTTCGCCTAACTTAAGACTGAATTAAAGGACAGAAAGGACAAAAGGATAACTTTCTTTGTCCCCTCCCCCACTGAGTCGTTATGCCTCATTGCCTTTCGCTTTGCTTAACCAGGGGCAATTACCATGTATTATCTGTCCTTCTTTTGCTTTAATGTTGTCACTGGTGGGGGGGG
>NW_026585580.1:15852316-15854683 GCF_907164565.1 Psammomys obesus | reverse complement strand
TAATGGTGGTGGTGGTGATGGTGATGGTGGTGATGGTGGTGATGGTGGTGATGGTGGTGGTGGTGATGGTGGTGGTGGTGATGGTGGTGGTGGTGATGGTGGTGATGATGGTGATGGTGGTGGTGATGGTGGTGGTGGTGATGGTGGTGGTGATGGTCATGGTGGTGGTGGTGATGGTGGTGGTGGTGATGGTGGTGATGATGGTGATGGTGGTGGTGATGGTGATGGTGGTGATGGTGGTGATGATGGGAAACATAGTTGAAGTTCACTCTCTGAGAAAATGTCAAGTGTTCCTGCATCGCTGTTTGCTGTATTGTGTTGGACTCCTTCATCCTGGGCCTCTCAGAATAATGCGGAGCCTCTCGTGGGCTCGGGTTAGGAACGGCCCCTCTGTTCAGAACTAGCCGAGCTCCGCCGCACCCTTTGTGTGAGAGCAGGGAGCGCGCTCACTAGGCCAAAGAGGCAAGCTCTTTTCCACCCGCCTCTCTAGAGAAGTTAGGGTGCAGTGAGCAGATACACCTTTCTGGGAATACCTGGCACACAGTAGGTGCTCAATAAGTGGCAGCAAGAAGTATTGCTATCATCGTCTAATGCCAGGCCCGGCTGCTGGACGGACTCCGAAAGCGCTTCTGCACGCTCTCCTTCACTCGTGGCCATCCTCTGGGGCGCTTCCCCTCTAGGGCTCTGCTTCATCCCATTCCACTCGGCAGTATAACACACAGAGGCCACCGCGGAGGTCTATCCCGAGCAGTCTATTTGCAGAGGGCAGCCTCTCCCGCAAGAAGCCGCTTACATTGTATCAATAACACCGGCCTGAAAAGGTACTCACTCGAGAAAACGGCAAGGCCCAGCCGACGGGGAGCCTGTTCTTCCTCAGTCGGTTAAAAACACTCTCTGAGGGGAGAGTGTTCGGGATTACAGGCTGCCTGTTCTGCGCCCGTCCTCCTGTTTTCCAATTGCGTATTTATGATGCGGGCTGGAGAAACACAGGGCCGAAAAAAAGTGCTGTGGAATTCTTGGCCATTAATTTTATGGGTCTATTATTCACTCTTTATTGTCGCCTGACCTACCCTTATATTTTTGTACATTAAAAGCAGGTTGCTTGCTAATCTTTGCTTTAGAACTAAAGAGCGAGCGATTAACCTTCTGACTGGCAAATGTCCTTTGTCGTCTCCGCTGAGATGGCCTTGGGGTCTCTATGGGGGTGCCTCTGCTGCGGAAGCTGGGAGCAGGAGTGGTCTCCTCGCCCCGTGGAGTCATCTCAGAACCTTCTAGAAACACTCTGAGGGAATTTTATGCTCTGAGGCCTTTGGATAACAGTCCTGACCCCCTCCCCCGGGCACCCAGAGCTTCTCACAGTAGGGATCTGAGGGTGGCTGGCTGCTCCCGTTTGTCCAGAGGAAAGCGCACCCTTCCCTGCTGTTTCTTCCAAAGGGGTCAGTGTCTCAAGCGGCCCTGCGCCCCTGGGGCTCACTGTTTGCAGCAGGCTCCGGCCTGCTTTTCCCTGGAGGATAAGCTCGGTGCTGGGCTTGACAGAAACCCGAAGCTGCAGACAGGCGCTTGGGCCTTCGAAGGAGGCTTCCTGTAAGCCAGGCCTCCACCCTGGATTCCACCCAGACTAAATACTGATGGACTTGTAGAAACTCTCAACGTCCCAACCCCCAGACAGCCCGCTGCATGCTCTCAGCTGACAGGGAGCCACTGAGAGTGCCTTACGGGGGGGGGGGGGCTCGGGAGAGAGTGTAGGAGGAAGTGAAGCCTGGGTGGGTTCGACATCCACCACCCACGTGAGAAGACAGGCATGGTGGTGAGTATTTGTGATTCCCGGTATGAGGAGACAAGAGGCTCCCTGAGGCCTGTCAGTCCGCCAGTCTAGATTAATTGGAACACTTCAGGATTTGGTGGGAGAACCTCCCAAAATCCAAGGCAGACTCTTCCTAAGGAGCAACAAAGTGCCAAGAGTAGATAAATGAGAGCAAATGTCCCACCAGTCACACTTGGCCACACACGCGCCCCCACCCCCACTACAGCACAAGTTTTATGTGGTAGAACTATATAAAGGCCAAGCGTGAGGGTTTAGATCGGTGTTCAGATCCCAGCAGAGGCCCCTGGCGTAAATCAACACTAGCCATGGAGCGTGTGCCAGGCCCTGGCAGCCAAGTGACCGTGAGGAAATGCCTTCTCGATCTGCATCTCAATTTACGCTTCAGTTAAAACGGAAATGGTAACCGTCTCCCACCAGGGTTGTTGTGAGGATTTAACAAGGTTACACACAACGCACTCCCCGTGTCAGCGCACACTAAGCTTTCGCTAAACGGAGCTGTTGTGTTATTATTTAGACACTGGACCTGCAGCAAGTTTAACCCG
>NW_026585580.1:15827548-15852306 GCF_907164565.1 Psammomys obesus | reverse complement strand
CTGTTGTGTTATTATTTAGACACTGGACCTGCAGCAAGTTTAACCCGGCAATTACCTGAAGAACCAGTAAATTAGACGTATTAGGAAGAAGGTTAATTCCTCAGGCTGGTGGAGCGTTTTGTGAATCACAATAGTAATTTTCTAAATGGCTCTGAGCAACCTGGAAAAGAGCATGAATGTGGTTCAGGCCTCGTTGATTTCCCAGAGAGTAAATTGCCCACTGGAATGGGCTGCCCATTACGTGGTCATAATGTGGACTACATACACACACATACAGGAACACATGGACACACACACACACACACACACACACACACACACACACACTGTTATAGCACAATACCAGGAACACTACAAAGCTGATGGCTTTGCCTGAGTAGCTGGGCTTTCCGGCCGGGAAAAGTCCAGATGACTTGGAGCCTATGTTCCTCTGATTGTCTACACCTGGTGAAGGAAGTGCACGTTCAAATGGTTTGATGGTTCTCCTGCTTGCTTGCCAGGGATATTCCGGAAGGGACAATCGGCATTAGGATTCTAGCTTGGGAACCGGTGTCATCGAGGCAGATCCTTTAGGTTTGGGGGTGTATCCATGGTAACAATGGAAACGGGGGGGGGGGACTCTGAAAGAGAGTTGGGTCTGTTAGCTATGGACCTGGGTTGTGCCAGATACTGTCTTTGGTGCCACAGTTTGCACACTCCTGCAGAATTTGTTGGAGAGACAGCTGGGTCTAGCTGAGGCGACAGACAGCCTGGAGGGCTTGACTGCTGGCCCTGACCTCTGACCTCACTCTTTCTCTGTCCTCTAGAAACATATTAACAGGAAGGAGAAGAAAATTAGCCATTCTCAGAGCTGAGGTGTCAGCAGTCGATTGGGCTATGTTCTCTCTCCTCGGCTTGCTTAGACAATCAGTCACGATTCTGTTCTGGAATGGCAGCCATGCTGTTTTCAGAGAACAAGAATTACCTGAAAGTCCTTCTTTTCAGACCTAAATTTCTGTGATTCCAACTCTAGAGTCCAGTTTGGCCTACTGGTATCTTCATGAAGACATCCAAGACTACGGAAACTGGGTGTTCACGTAGGTCATAATTCCTCGTTCAAAGTTTTCTTGGAGCCAAATAACAGAAATCAGCATAGACTAATCTCTGGTCACATGCTTTTGAGCGTGGGTTCTGCAAGCACCTCCTGTCTTGCCTTGAAACTGGCCGGAAGACATCAGGTGTTTCTCGTGAACTTGTCACATAGGAATGGGGGGGGGGGGAGGAACAGAGACAGAGAGAGAGAGACAGGGAGGGAGAGACAGGGAGGGAGAGACAGGGACAGAGAGACAGAAAGGGAGAGACAGAGAGGGAGAGACAGAGAGGGAGAGAGTAGAATAGATAGACACATGGACACACACAGAGAAATAAACCGCCAACAACAAAGCCAAGATCTACACTCTGCATGAGTATTCACTTTCTGACACGTTTGAACTCCTCACTGATATGAGGATTCTTCATGCGTCTGCTCCAGCTGCTCCTTTCAGACTTCTTTCTGAGGTCACAGTGTCTATGTATTCAGTGTGGAGGAGTGCATGGGTTAGGAGTCAGGCAGTGCAGGGCCTGGAGTTGGGAAGTCTGCAGGAAGTGACTGCCAGTTGTCAGAAGACTGTGCGGGACAGTTTTACGTCACTTGAGAGAAAGGCACCCCAAACTGAGAAAAAACTCCATCAGATTGGGCTGTAGGCAGGCAAGCCTGGAGGGCATGGTCCTAACTAGTGCTCAGAGTGGGAGCGCCCAGCCACTGTGAATGGAGCCACCCCTGGGTTCTATGAGAAAGCAGGCTGAGCAAGCTGTGGGGAGCAAGCTCTAAGCAGCGCCCCTTCCTGGCCTCTGCATCAGCCCCCGCCTCCAGGCTCCTGCCCTGACTTCCCCTGATGACAAGCACTGATGTGGAAGTGTAAGCCAAGAAAACCCTTTCTTGCCCAACTTGCTTTGGTCATGGTGTTCCCTCACAGCAACAGACACCCTAGGTGAGACTCGTTGCCGAGGTCCCGCTGTGACCCCAAACAGCCTCCTTTCCTGGGCTAGTCTCCACCCCCAAACATCCTCCTAACCCTGGGCTAGTCTCCACCCCCAAACAGCCTCCTTACCTGGGCTAGTCTCCACCCCCAAACAGCCTCCTTACCTGGGCTAGTCTCCACTCTGAGCCGAGTCTGTCAAAGGGGAGCAACCACACCACTAGATCCATGAAAGAACCAGTGACGTCAGAATCCCATGAGCCCAAGAGCCTCTCTGAAGCCACCGGAGAAGGACTGATCAGGACTAAACATTCCAGATAGGGAGGCCAACATTCAGGCCAGGGCTCCTGTGTTTGCTGAGTACCTCAGTAGTGAGCACTAAACAGAGGAGCATGGCTCTCCTTCCTCTGACCTCACGGACTGGGGCCGCACACTCAGGCCATCATGGAGATGACGGCTTGCTGGGTATAGTCTTCGCACAGTGGTCAGTGATGTCCCCGCAACAGCCAAGCGCATCCCGACAGCCCGCTCAAGCTCACGTGTGCCCGTCCACAACCGTCTTCATCTTAGACTTCAGACAACTTTGATTAATAATACCCTCCCTCCTCCGTGTGTCAAACCACTCCACCTTTTCATTTTGAAAGAACTTGCGTAAATAGAGGAATAAAACATTCGATTATTGGAAACAGGAATGAGAAACTAGAATTGATTTCAGAGGCTTCTGCTACAAAAATTCCCTGAGGCTGTTGACTACATTTTATTAAGAGAGCACATTTATATTTCTAACATTTCCTCCATGATAATGCTGGGTTGCTCAGGGAGGGGAACGGTATTATGAGAGAAAAATAATTATGACAAGCGTTTAAGATTAGTGAACTGGATTCCCCCAGTGGGCCACCAATACCCTGGGAGTAACTTAAGTGCCTTAGAAAGCACCGCCAACTCCTGTCGTTGGATAAACTTCGGCTTCGATGCACTAACAAGGGCCCCAGTGGATTGCAAGAGTTAACTAGACTCCCAGAGCCCCGCTCCTAATCCCCACTCGGCGCTCATGCTCTGTGAGAATTTGGATCTGTGCTCCTGCACATTGATCTCTGTCTTCTAAGAACAGGCGTTTCTTCGGGCGCAGAGCTGGCATCTGGCTCTTTGTCATTGGCAGCTGGCCCAGCCCCTTGTCCTAAGATCCCTGTAAATGCCCCTCTGCCTTCTTGATCAGAACACGCTCCGCTGCCGGGTGGTGGCCAAACCATCCTGGTGTTCTGTGCTGAAACAGTGGTACAGCCTCCTGACAAGGGTCCATGCTCTCCGTGGGGAAGTACAGCCATGTCACCAGCATCGTTGGTTGTCACATGGCCTCTTCTGGGGAGGTGGATAAACACATCTTTACAGAGAGGCAAGATATCGGCAGAGCGAAGAGTTGACTCCATTGGCCCCCAGCTTTTTGAGCCGACGGATTTATCTGGAGCCTGGAAGGCAAAGGAAGCTACCCACCAGGAAGTTTCCTGGGTACCTTGGGGACAGTGACTCAGTCAAGAGTCCCACCCACAGTGTGGATGACTCACAGAAAGCAGCCCCTGAAGGGGCTCCCCAGGTGACGCGCTGGCACCTGCTCCGCAGCAGAGGCCCCTTCCCCCGCCATTGTTTACTGTTCCGTCTCCGTCGCCCCGTGGCTCCCAGGAGCCTCCTTTCCTTCCCACAGGAAATGGTAACAGGCCTGATCTTGGGAGGGTCTCTCGTAGCCAGACATGGCAGCCCCGAGGGAAGAGGCGCAGAAACAGGCGCATACCAGCGGCGAATCACATTCCGCGTAGGCAGCACGCTCCCAACCTGTGCGGTGCCGTGACCGCTCAGGCTGGCATTCTCCTGGCCTGGGTCCTCCTACCTCCAGCCTCTCTGCCGTATCCCTCAGCCCAGGAGACCCGGCGGTTTCCTTCCTTGCTTGGTTCCGTCCCAGGTTACATCAACATTCTCCTTCTCCCAGGTAACCGTCTCCTGCGCCCACTGCATGCTCCATTTATTCTTCATTTTTTTCTATACGCCTTCACCATTACCATTTTCCTTCCACCGAAATAATGCTTTCGTCTGGCAATCACTCCAGTTGCAGAACTGCAGCTCTGGCCTTTGCCCTCCTCACCCCCAGCGCTGTGTCTCACAACCGACTTTTCGTCCATCACTGCTAGGCGGGTGTGCTGGGAACAGTGACCTTCTGTGGCTGAGACGGATGTGGGCCCTGCTTCAAGACTGTTTTCATTCTCTGCTCTTGTTATTGTGGCGTCATGTGGATGACATACTTTTACCTTTATTTTGCTGAGAATTGGTTCAATAACACCGACCTCCTTCCAGGATTTGAGACATTCCAGCACCTAGTACTGTTGTTTTTATTCTTGTATTTTTAATTTTTAAAATTATTTTGTACGTGAGGGTGTTCTGCCTTCTTGTATGTGTGTGTACCGTATGCTTTTTTAGTGACCGTGGAGGCCAGAGAGGGGTAGGTCCCTGAGGACAGGAGTTACAGAAGGTTGAGAGCCCCCTAAGCGGGGAATGTGGTCCTCCAAAGAGCAGCCAGTTCTCTTCAATACAGAGCCGTCTCTCCAGCCCCCTGTTCCTGTATTTTTATGCTCATGTCCATTCCTTATTTAATGTAGTTTTGCACACCTGTCCCTGATCCCCCACATTAAAAGGCTGGTTTTCAGCTACTCTTCTCTTTCACCATGCTCCTCACTCTCCCCGTCACACTTGTTCAGAGAAGTGTCTATTTTCTGCTGAGTCCGAGGTGCCGGCAGGCCTGCTTATTCCGTTCACAGACCAGACCGATTGAAGTGCTCCCTGAAGAGCCCGAGTCTCCTACCGTCACCCGGGGGCCAGTCAAGTCTCCTAGAAGCAAAGTCCAGTGGAATTTCTCTGCTTTTATATTCTATATCAGGACATCTTAGGTCACTTCTCTTGTGAATTATAACCTTATACATTTGGGTTTATTATGTTTTCTTCTGTCTGATTTTCAGAGTTTGAAACCAATGTTATTTTCTTAGCTTCTTGACAATGTTTTTTGTTGTTGTTGTTTTCCTTGTGATTGATTTCCCCTAGGTGTCTCTTCTGTTTTGCTCTCTTTCTTCCCTAGAGACAATGGGTCCTGGTCCTCCAGCCCCACCCCCTACTTTACTGATAGCTATGAAACCTGTGATGCAATTGTGTATTTGTTCGGCCTCCATCGGGCTCTGGTTTGGTACACAGGTTTGAGCTCAGAATTTCCATTTTAGCCCAGTTTTGATTTCCTGGAGTATATCTTCGGATACCCTTAAAGAAAATAATTCATTGAAAACAAACTTTCTGGGATTTTTTTTTTTTTTATGAAAATAACATTCTGCTTTCACACATGACTAATATCTGCCTGAGTCCAGAAGCTTTTGGTAATTTCATTATTCTGTGAATATTAACACACTGATGATTCAACGTTTGGCCAGGTCATGCCTCTGGGTTTTTTGTTTTGTTTTTATCTTAATTACAGTTTATTCACTTTGTATCCCAGCTATAGCCCCTTCCCTTATTCCCTCCCAATCCCACACTCCCTCCCTATCTCCTCCCTGCCCCTCTCTAAGTCCACTGCTAAGGGAGGTCCTCCTCCCCTTCCATCTGACCTTAGCTTATCAGGTCTCTTCAGGACTGGCTGCAATGTCCTCCTCTGTGACCTGGTAAGGCTGCCACTCCCTCAGGGTTGGGGAGGTCAAAGAGCCAGCCACTGAGTTCATGTCAGAGACAGTTCCTGTTCCCCTTACTAGGGAACCCACTTGGATACTGAGCTGCAATGGGCTCCTTCCGAGCAGGGGTTCAGGTTATATTCATGCATGGTCCTTGGTTGGAGAAACAGTCTCAGAAAAGACCCCTGGGCCCAGATATATTTGGTCCTTGTGGAGCTCCTGTCCTCTCCAGGTCATACTAACTCCCCCTTCTTTCATATGCTTCCCTGCACTCTAACCAAGATTTGGTTATGAGTCTCAGCATCTGCTTTGGTACACTGCTAGGTACAGTCTTTTAGAGGCCCTCTGTGGTAGGCTCCTATCCTGTTACTTGTTTTCTCCTACTTCCCATGTGCATCCCATTTGTCTTTCTAAGTAAGGATTGATCATCTTACCCCAGGTCCTCCTTCTTGTTTAGCTTCTTTAAGTGTACAGATTTTAGTAATTGTTCTGTGTCTTTGCCAAGGTCTTTAAATATGAAGGCTGCTATCCTTTAATTTTGAATTTTTTCCTTTAATTATTTATTGGATTAAAAAATGTCTAACCAGGGTGCATGGCACACACCTGTAGTCCCAGCACTTGGGGAGGCAGAGGCAGGCAGATCTTTGTTTGAAGCCAGCCTTGTCTAAAAAGCAAGTCCAGCACAGCCAAGGCTTCATAGAGAAACCCTGTGTCAAAACAAACAAACACAAAAAAATCTACCTCTGTAAGTAAACCTTCTAGTCTCACTTTCTAAGATCCCTCAGTTTTCAATGTTGTCTTTCTTTTCTTGCACTCTATATGTGAAGAGCTATTGGTTATTAGTTATTTTCTAATCCATTAAATTAAAATTTTCCAGAACAACAACAACAACAAAATCTGTACTTTCTTTCGCTACTACATTTGATCTAACCTCCAGGGAGTAGCATTCTCCCTGGTATTAATGTGAGTGCTTTTAATGTTATCTTTTATTCTGTGTCTGGATCATTCTTGTCTCTTTTGGCTTTCGGCTCACAGGCTGCTATTTTCTTTACATGTGAAGTGACTCTTTTTGAATTCCTATTTAAGGGAGAAGGGTTTGGGTGCTGGAGAGATGGCTCAACAGTTAAGAACACTGGCTGCTCTTCCGGAGGACCCAGGTTCAATTCCCAGCACCCACATGGAGGGCTCACAACAACCGAGTGGAAATCTAGTCCCAGAATATCCATGGGCACCAGGCATGCATGTAGTAAACAGACATATATGTAAACAAAGCATCTATACACATAAAAATAAACAGGGTAACTAATTAAGGGGGAAAGGTCATGTCATCGTGTGCTTTTTATGTGCTCTTAGTAGGTCTGTGGTTTGGCAGGACCTTTCCTTTAGGATTGAGTGGCATGACTGGGCGCTGCATGCCTGCTGGCAGACTACTTTAGGTTGGGATCATGGTGACACAATCATTGTGCAATCTTCTGTGTCTCAAAATCAGGATAGTTTTATTCCATGGCTTCGGTAGGAAAACGGCTCAGTGACTTGTCCGTGGTTAGATAGGTAGCAAATGACAAAGTCAAATGGAAGCCGAAGTAGGTGACATCACACATCCTCAGTCCGCAGTGCCCAGAAGAGTCCCAGTGTAAGGGAGGAGGGATGTTTTCTGCACTGGCTTCACCTTCTTTCAGACCTTTGTAAACCGGATGTGAACTCAGTGCCTTTCCATCCGATGAGCAACCACTGTCTTCTTGGCCCCTCCTAGGGAAGCAGTGCACTCCCCGAGGAGATGCACCGGCTGAATTTCACTCCGAGACAGAAGGCCTCCAGGCAGACCCACAGTGCTGTAGGAGCGGAGAGGGGTTGGGGGACGACTTTCTGGTCCTGGAATGGGCCCAGTCACTGGCAGACATTTTAGAATTCTTTTCGTTAAGACAGCCATAGTCTTGCTGATTCCAGGGTTTCTCCCGATTACACAGGGCACACTGCCTCGTTGACTCTGGATCTACTTCTTGAAGAATGATTGATAACAGATGATGATTTTATTAGAAAACTATCCTTATTTTTGCTTTTTTAAAAAGCATTTAATCATCACCTAAGGAATTAAGTCGTGGTTTCTTAACTCCCCACTTCCTGCACTTCTTCTGAGATAGTGACAGACGTCTGTGTAAGACAGTGCAGAGTCCGATAAGCTTGCCACACGGTGAGCTGGGCGAAGTGAAGCCGTTTCCTCTGCTCAGGCTTCTTGGGCCTTGATTGGAATATGTGATTGTGAATCTCTAGGGGATTTAGAATTTGGGAAATGCCCAACTGGAAAAAAGAAATTGCATTTTAAGAAATATTGAGTTAACCTGTTGAAGAGCTACTTTGCTTTGCTCTTCAGAGAAGGCTTGTGTTCACCTACTCACACGTGGGCCAAAACTCTGATGCTGTGGTCCCAAGACAGGGTCAAATATTTAGTTTTTACCACTTCGGTTGGGCAGCCTTATTGCTACATTCCTCTAAATTCTCTGCCTCTATCTTATGGCCATTTAAAAAAACTGCCCTACAAATCTTTCTCTTCTCTTTTCTTTTCCCTCCTCCTCCTCCACGTCTTCCTCTTCCTCCCCCCCCCTCCTTTGAGACAGGGTCTCACTGCTAAGTAGCCTTGGCTGACCTTGACGTCAAGAGTTCCGGATCTATCCTTGGCCCTTCCCCTGCCCCTGCCTCTCGTAGGCTGGAATTAAAGGCATGTGCCATCACACCTATCTTTGTTGGTTTTAAAAACAAATTTATTTATTTTTAATTCATGTGTATACGTGTACCACTTGCAAGCAATCCCATGGAGGCTAGAAGGAGTGTGGGACACCCTGGAAATAAAATTACAGAAGATTGTGAGTCTCCAACCGGGTGCTGGGAATGTAACAAGGGTCCTCTGCAAGAGCAGTAAGTACTCTTAGCCGCCGAGCCGTCTCTGCAGGCCTGCCTTACAGCTGTTAGTTAAAATTTGTTACTGTTGTGTGGTCATTGTACACAGTCGTAGCTCTCATAAAGACAATCTATTCAAGTCTATAATAAACCTCGGCCATATGCTTTCTACAGCTCTCTCTCTCTCTCCTCCTTTCCTTTCTCGTTCTATATGCTCTGCCTTTATGTCATATATCTCAACTGTCCTACCTCTCTAATTGTGACTGCATAGAAACTGAAAAGCTTCTGCGCAGAAAAGGAAACAGCCCCCAGAATGAGCAAGAATAGTGGCTGTCCACCTAACAGAAGATTAATATCTAGAGTATATGTGAAGGACTCAGACGTTGAGTCCCTCAAGGGGTTGGAGTCCTCAAGGGAATGGGCCGAGTCTGTGATATAGCTTCCTACTGATGATCGTCGGTAAGATGCTGTGGGACTATATGCTGTAGCTGGAGTTAGACATTTTTTATTAGCATCCATGTTACTGGTACAGAATAATGGGTTTCGTCATGTTTTCTTACATTAGTGTAATGCATTTTAATCATGTTCATCCCACTGCCCCGCTGCTTGGCTGCTTGTCCCTAGAAGGTGATTCCTTACAGACTTAATGTTTACAAGGGCGTTGCTTCCCGTTTCATCAGTTGTGGGCCTCTCTGAGAAGCTTCTTATCAAGATCTAACAGTGCTTCCTGCTTTGGACTATTCCTTGGCCATCATAACCTACAAGATTGGACAGTAACGCCCTGCAGCCGGACGCTTCTCGTTCTGTCCCCGTGGGCTGTTTTTGATATTTACTGTTGTTCTAATTAAGTCCTCCAACCCTATCCTTATCAGGATACTCTACAGAAGTAAAAGGACTCCCCTTTAGCAGAGAGATGCTATTAGCCACCTCCCTATTAATTTGTGGGAAAGTCCTTCAAAGCTGTCACTGGCCAAATGCGTAAGTTTCTCTAACTAATGTCCTACTGGGGAGCCCAGAGCGCAGCCATCAACCCCATTGCCGGTTGGTAGCCTTAGGTTAAATAATTTGTCCCTATAAAACACAGTGGCTGTCCTATAAAACAGGGCTAATGGCAGTGCCTCCCTCATTTGGCTGCTATATTACCTGC
This sequence comes from Psammomys obesus, assembly GCF_907164565.1. Classification (NCBI taxonomy): domain Eukaryota; kingdom Metazoa; phylum Chordata; class Mammalia; order Rodentia; family Muridae; genus Psammomys; species Psammomys obesus. The sequence goes on along the minus strand of NW_026585580.1, from coordinate 15,842,572 downwards.
CACTTTGTTAACACTCAATGCTTGTTAGCAACTATTAAGCCACAATTAACTATTGTTAAACTCAGTCATTGTTTGGGAAAGTCTGCCAAGAACAACACAAGATTGTTTGTTGCTTTTATTGACTTTTCACAGGGCTTTGACTCTGGGGTCAAGACCAGGTTAGGAATTAAGCAGCATGAGGTCAATGATGATGCCTAGTTACTGATGTTTAAATGGACCTGCTTTTAAAAGCCAACAGCAGGGATTGGCAGGAATGGTCTCCTAAAGGGTGAATAATCTCTGGACATGTAAAACAGGGCCAGGAGGCTTAAAGCAGAACTTTAACAACAGAGCCCTTGAGGTTAATCAGGGGGACTTTTTTACTCTGCACCTAAGCCTTACCTGTGGGTAAAGAGGAAGCTAATAAAAACGCCTCTGAAAAACAATTAGCCTTTGTAGAAATTGAAACATGGAGGTAACGGTCTCACACCTCTCTGCCAGGCTGTGTGTTCCAAGGCTACATGCAGACAGAGCCAGACTTCCCCTTGTTAGAGCTTGTAATTGACCCCAGAAGGCAAGGAGGTGTTCCACTGGGTCCAAGTGGTATCTCCTAACCATTGCTAGGATTGGAAACATCACCAAGCAGGGGTCCCCAGCAACCCGAGTTTATAGCCTGTGAATGTTTATCTTGGCAAGCGTTTCCAAACATTTAAATGGCTCAGGCCCAGTAAGAGTGGTTGCCATTAAGTAGGCACTTAGGCTAGATATATCTTTGTAAGATTATTGCATTTGTTTGCCGATAAAAAAAAAAAAAAAAATGCCGTAATCATTAGCTCAGTTTTGTCAATGAAAGGAGACTGAGAAAGTTGAAGCTACCTAAAGTGGCTCTGGAAGAATCATAACAAGGTTGGAAACAGCCCGGCTGAGCTGCTTTCCTGCTCTCCCAGCCGACACAGGATGTGCAGCACCATCCTGCTAAGGATGGCACGTTTCCCAAATCCAAACACAACTTTGTTTTTCGCAGCCTATGGTCATGTACTAAGTGTACTTAAAAGTCACTTCTAAATAATTGGCTTATGAAGGCATTGAGGACCTAAACATTGAGTCAAGAACGACAGAGCCAAGCTCAAAAAGAGATCAAGGAAAGTGATTTGATGGGATGCCCAAGCCCAGTTTTGGAAGCAGTTCAAGAAGCTGGTGTAGGCTGTTAACATATTTTGGGAACCCAGAGGATAAGAATGAAATGAGGATCCACCAAAGAAGAAAACAGTGACACACGACACCCATGCAGGTTTGAATCCTGAAAGTGCACTCTAGGAGAAATGTGTATTTCAGAGCACACACACTCATAACGGGAAGTAGTACAGTTTAACACCCCCGGCACATACCAAAAAAGCTGGTAAAATTGTGTAAAGGCAACCCTGCATTTTTAATGACCTCAATGACCTGGAAGAGTTGGATATTCTCTTTGGAGAAAGAAAGCACCACTATAGGCTGTGAGTCATTTCTGTAAACTCTTCCAGTCACATCCTAAAAATAACTAGATGTAAGGAGAAAAGGACATATCAGTAGCAGAATCAACCCAGGAAAAATAGACACCTGTTGTTCCAACTAAAGGAACCATTACATCAACTCCATGATGACCATGTTTTAAGACCCAGATTGTTAAAAAATAAACAGAAGTTTAGAAATATTTTTCAAAAGATTTATTTATTTATTTATTTATTATGTATTCAATGTTCTGAAGGGCAAGCAAAATACTAATGTAAATTAACTCTATAAAATAACCATGTCTTTGGGTTTAAGAATATAGGTAAGTAAATGCACACACTGACTGTGTATGAACTCGTAGCGTTAAATATTCTATGATTCTTACATTTTTGTGAAAGAGGTTAAAAGTTACAAATACTAGATTTTACTAACTCAAGGATGCGTGGCTTATTTTTAATCAAGTTCAAATAAAAGAATTACAAAAGCTGCATAAGTTTAAAGCTGATTGGGGAAGACCATAATAAATATAAATACATATTCAAAAAATTCAAACAAGGATAATCCAAAAATTGAAAAATGAAACAGAACAAATGAATGGGCAGCATTTCATAGATAGAAATAATTACATTAAATGCAGATAGATTAAATGCTTTAATTAAAAGGCAAGTTGCCTCAGAGTAAACAACCTAATCAAAAATCTACTTGCTTAAAAGCAACATACTTGCTATAAGGATATGGAAGGGCTTAAAAAAAATGAGAAAAAAAATAACTTCTTCTAATTGTAATGAGCAATGTTAGCAAACTCAAAAAAATCTCGATCCAGTAGACAGAAAACCTGCATGAAGGAATTTGAACGCATAATTGACAAACAGGTAGGTAAGGAACCTCATATCAGCAACAGCAGCGCAGATAACACACATGGATATTTCACAAAACCGAATATATGTGGGAAGCTTTAACACTGCAGAAGATCAGAATGATAGTTAGGGGTATGCAACCAAACTGTAAGATATTTTTTTTAAAAAAGAGAAAATTAGAAAAGTCTACACTTGGAAATTATGAAATATGCTATTAAATAAATGATTCACCTGTCAAGAAAAAGTCACAATAGATATTAGAAATTTTTGTACTCTCAACTAAATGGTGATGAAAAGCCTATGCATCAAATCTGTGCTGAGGGGCTGGAGAGGTGGCTCGGGGGCCTCCTGGGCTTGGCTCCCAGCACCCATTTAGGCAGCTCACAACTGCCTGTAACTCCAGTCTCAGGAGATCTGGTGCCCTCTTCTGGCCTCTACAGGCACCTGCACATGGACATAAACTCCGGCAGGCACACAAGTATATACATAAATAAAAGATAACCTCAGAAAAATCTGTGCTTAATGGAAAAGTAATTAAACAGTTCTAACCTCAACAATAAGTCAGCCGTACATCAACAAACCATACATCCAGATCAAGAAATAAACTAAAACAAACAAACAAACAAAACATACACAAACAGCAGGTGAGAATGAGCGTGAAGTGAAAGTTATTGCAAATATGAGCGCAGAATGAATAAAATAATAAACACGCAGAGCACCGAGGAAGAATCCAGAAGGTGGTGGCTCTTTTAAAGTAGTAATAAAGAGAACATTCCATTGACACTGACCACTCTCTGCAAAGGCTTGGGTCTTGCCTCGTCCCTGGAGGCCATGGCGATGTTAGGAGAGACAGCCTGGTAGGAGGAAGTTATGTCGAAGGGTACAGCGGTGAAGGGAACACTTGGAGGCCTTCTCCTTGCTCCCTGACCACAGTGAGGAACCGCTTTCCTCTATCCCAGGAGCTCTGCCAGGATGCTCCACTTTGCCACAGACAGAGAGCAAGGAAACCCAAGGCATCACTGTCCTCTAAAAGAAAAACTGAATGTTTTCTCTTTTTAAAGTTGGCTGTTTCATGTGCTTGCCACAATGAGAGTTTACTAACATAGTAAGAAGTCACAAGTAAGAAGTATTAAGAAATGGAGGTAGAAACAATCAGAGATCATAACATTATTAAATAGATATTAGGGCAACTGATTTGAAAATTCCAATGATTTGTGTGCATTTCTGAGAAAAACAATACCGAAATAATAGAAACAGATCTAATCAAGAATAATATAAAATAGAATATAAAATAATAAATAATATAAATAAAAATAATATGTAAGTTTTGAAAAGTTTAATTTATAATTTAAAGTCTTCTTACAAAGAAACTCCAGTCTCAGATGGTTTTAATGGTGAATAGTATTAAATGATTAAAAAAATCATTTCAGTAAAATACAACTCCTTCCAGTGATTACAAAAATGAAACATGCTCTTCAGTTTTAGGGGACACCAGGCCCATTTTTACCAAAACCTGACAAGGTCATGTCTAAATAAGAAAATTATGGTTACTTACAGATGTGGACTTTTTTTAAAGATTTATTTATTTATTTATTTATTTATTTATTTATTTATTTATTTATTTATTTATTATGTATATGATGTTCTGTCTGCACGTACACCTGCACCCCAGAAGAGGGCACCAGATCTCAATACAGATGGTTGTGAGCCACCATGTGGTTGCTGGGAATTGAACTGAGGACCTTTGGAAGAGCAGCCAGTGCTCTCCACCTCTGAGCCACCTCTCCAGCCCCAATTATGGTCACTTATGAGGCTAATATCGAACATGCTTGTTGGAAGACAAATCCAGTTTTTCTTTTTTTAAGGCAAATTGAATCCAGTGACGAAGACACAAATAGTGCCTTACCACCAGTTGTGCCTATTCCATGAATACAGGACTTTCTTAACTTTTGAAAGTTAATCAGTATAATTCACTACATGAGCCACTAATAGAAACACGGAGTCGTGTAGTACAATCTTTTCAACTAGCCACATAAAAACCGTTCCCCTGAAATCCACCATCAATTCATTGTTTCAATCAAGCAAGTAAATAGATGTAAATTTAACAAATGAGCAATAACTGGAAAGATTCCTTAGCCTGATGGCAGTTCCCAGAAGAACCACATTCAGTCTTAATTTAATTTTAATTTTAATGACTAACTTAGTTCTCGGTTCTCAGTCATGTGTGTGACGTGTTCTAGTCCTTAGCTTCCCCACCTTTTCTTGTTTTCCTCAAACCCTGTCACCAACATTCCTTCCTTCCTTCCATCTCAGGTTCATGGCTTTTCTTTTTTTAACCCTTTACTTTAACTAATAGCATCTGTGTGACCGTTATTTTAAAACTGTTCTTTGGAGGCTCGTGGTATGGGTGTGTGCATACTGAAGGCAGGGGTACTCCCTCTTCTGGGTCTGTGCACAGGTGGTACTTTAGCAGTAGGGTATGAGGCCTCCTGAGTGCCCGCTCCATTCTTTCCTGGCTGCTGGTGTGCCCAGTCTTGTACAGACCCCGTGCAGGCAGCTGCGGATGTGGAGAATCTATGCTTGCGGTGACTGGGCATCACCCAGAAGATGTCCTTTCATGGCTGTCCTCCCAGTCTTCCAGATCTTACATTCTTTCTACCCCATATTCCAAATGTCGCCCGGGCTTTAGGGGGACTAGTTGTCTTCCTCAGGGCTGAACACTCCAGCACCATTCATTCTTAGACCCCAGGGTGGCCATGAACCTCTGCATTCGCTGAAATGCATTAGACACGAAAGGCATCTTTGATTATGGATACAAACAGTATACTCAGAGGGCAGTTCAGTGCTGCGACAATTTAGTTAAACAGCAGGATCAAGTTCTCCTGAAAGGCCTATGACCTTTCCTGCAGCTTTACACTCCCGCAGATAGATGCTCTCCCATGGAATGGACCCCACATCCAACCAGAGAATGGCTGATTATCCCCAGAACAGTTGTGCCACTATTGCATAAGCAGGCACATCCTGCCTGACAGGTTGGCACTGTACTTAACAGACCACAGCTGGATAAGAGCACGTGGTGCCTGTTTTCTCCCAGAAGCTTGCCCAGCACCTTCTGGGACTACGAAGGCTAGCCGGCTAGAGGGAAGCTTCCAGGTCGGTTCTGGCTGATTTCTCATCCAAGGGCGTGCTGTCTTCAGCAGTGGGGTTTTACCGGCTAGTTTTGTAGGTAACCAAGGGGAACGCAGGCAAAATATGCCTTGTTTGTGGGCGCTCTAGGGAGTTCCCTAGCTAATAACTCATTAGGAATATTTCTCACACCTGGCACTGGAAACCCTGAAATTTTCATGGCCACCGTCACTATTTGTATTCAAATGTGAATTCTCAGCTAATAAGTTTAATAAAAAAAAGATAAATGAAGGTATAAGTTTTCAAAAGAAAAAAGCCAACATTCACAGGTGACATTTTCCTACTACTGTAGGGATAGAAAAAAAAATGAATCTACAGATAATCAGAGACTAGGTCAATTTAATATTTTTGTTTATTTATTATTTATGTACTTGATGGTACCGGGTGAGCTCGGGGCCTCACACATCCTACTCAGCTATGCCTGAGTTCAGTTGGTTGCTTTTACTCATTAGAAAGATGGAAAATGTGACGGCATTGTATTTCAAGACTCTCCGAAGTCCCACCTCAATACTTCCGTCTTCCCAATACCTTTCCTTCTTTCCAGGGATACCTCATCCCTTATCAGCTCAGCCTGCCTAGGTCAGATCTTTCATGCTATGAAGGCATCTCCCCCTTTCCTCGGTTTCCTTTGCCGGCCTTGCTGCCGTGGTTTTTGAGGACTTTCCTTGAGAAGAGAGAGGGGAAATGGAGAGTGTTTGAAATCAGACACACCATCTTCGTTATGACCCTTTTGCCTTGTGCTTTTCCAGGTGTCTATTGGCCGTATGACCAGACACCTAACTTTTGTTGTGGAATGAAGCCAAGGCTAGAGGGCTGGACCCCCTGTCAGCGGAAAGATGCAAGAGCAGGCAGATGTCGCCAGGGCCGCTGTGGGTGGAGCAGCTGCTGGGCACGTGACCTGAGCATGGGGCTCATACTCAAAAGGGTCTTGTCTTAGTTTAAAGCTTGCTGTCAGCGTTTTGACATTCTTCATAAATTATGAGCAAGGCTCTCCACATTTTTCTTTTGCTGTGGGCTGTGTTAATGAGACGGCCAGCCTTGAGCCTAAGGAAGGGGTTTGCAGACCTTCTTGGATTTTACAACTTAAAGCAGAACACTAAAAACAACAGCCACTTTTCTAGTGCTCATGAAACACTTTCTCTGGTTTCTCAGAAGCCATTTCCTCTTTCAACTCTGTTGTCTCTAAGGCTTTGGCAGCAGTGTCCCCACGCTGCCATGTAGAATCTCTGATGTTTGTTTTCTGTTCATTTGCAACATTGTTGCGACAGCGAGAAGCAGTTTTCCACCACCTGGCTCCGATGTCTTGTCTTGGTGCAGTTTCTTCTCCCTCATTCTCTGTGATGAAGCAGTTGATCCCTGATCATCCACCCTCTTCCCACACCCGCAGGCACTGTTCTGATCACATAGAGCCTTCTCTGTTTTGGGACACATGGCAGGCTTCTTTCTGGCCTCTGGGGTCTGTCATGTGCTTTTCCTTCAGCCTGGAATACTCTTTTTTTTTCGTTATTCTGCTCGCTTGGGCTTGTATTCTATTAGATCAACACAGATGTTAACTTTGATATTGAAACTCTCCAAAAGAGGTCTCCAGCAGTCACCGCCCATTCTTTCTCCGATGGCATCATAGACACATTGCAGTATGCCGTGGGTCTGGCTTGTTCTCCGCTTTCGCTCGCCCTCCCAGATTAGTCAGTTCTTGATTTGGACCACACCTTGGCCATTCTCTGTAGATAGATGCCCACCTTCCTCCCTCATCGCGGTCTGAACGTGTTACAACACAGCTGAATCCAGCTTCCTTGGTGAGAACACACCTGCCTGACTTGTGGCAGTAACCTTGATCGGCTCAATAATATGTGCTAAATTCAAGGAGGAGTGTGGACATGGTCCTTCTGATGGAGAGTTGTTTTGTTTTGCTTTTTTTTTTTAAATTTTGAATGTCTCCTTCTCTCCTTTTCAAACCCACTACTTAACGCATATGGGGCTTTCCATGCTTGTTTGGGAAATCAATATCTGAAATGACTCCTGTGGTCACTGGGTATTCCCTTGGGACCTGACCCCGCAGCCTGTGTTTGGGGAGGCGCCCTGTAGATACAGTCGTAACTAGGGGCTGTGGTCCTCCAGGGTGGCAGTTGCTGGTCTCACCTGGGGCTTTCCTAGGACCAAGGGGATGAGTTTCCCTTTATGTTATCACAAGCCTAATTGGTACCTACAGAACGACAGAAAACAATGCTAAATTCATAAAATTGTGACTGTGCAAGCAGAGAGAATAATGGTGTTAGAGAAGAGGCTGAGCTCTGAAAGAGCTCGGGGACTGTCCTCGGAAGCTTCGGTTGCTTCTGCAGAGGCTCTTTAACAGGGGCCTTACTGAGTCCCCTCCTCTGGTCGGCAGCCTTGCCCCACCATCTCCCTCTTGCTTCCTCCTTTCCACTGTGCAGCTTCTCCTTCAGGCCACCACGGGATCAGGTGTCTCCCCTCTCAGTAGTTTCCTCTCTCCCTATCTGGTGGTGAGCCTTTTCCTCCTGAGGGCAGCCACAGCTGCTGTCTGCAGCTCTCTTCTTCCAGGAAAGCGAGAAGATGGGGGTTCTCTCATTCCTCCATCCAGCTCTGCTTCCTCGTATGGGGGCCGTGTCTCTGCCAGAGTCCTGAGGAGATCATAGGAGCCAACAGACTGAGTGTGTGGAGGACGGACGGGAGGGCTCCAGGGAGGCTGGATGAGTGTTACTGTAGTCCAGTGATGTCCTAGGAAGACACGAGGACATCAGCGTGTGGCCCATACACAGAAGGAAAAGTGTGGTCACATCACATAGGAGGCCAGCTACCGGCGACAGAGAGCTGCTACGGTTTCTCTTCACTTTCAAGCTCCTGCCATTTCATTACAGGGTTCTAACCCTGTAATGCAGTTTAAATTTCAAAATACTGTACCTAATTAGCCATTTTTCGAAACTCCTTCTGAAGTGAACGAGCTTCATCCACTGGTAATTAGTTTATGGTAGAAACAATGAGAAAGCCTGAAGCATGCATGTTTTTGTGACTGTGGTAAGAACACAAGAAAGCCTGAATGTCATTATGCCCTCCCTGTTTTCCATAACCGAGATCGTTCAGTATCCCTGTGAGGATGTAACAATAACTTAACCTGCTTAATAAATACTGTGGAAATAAAGAACTACTAATAATATGGAATATTCCACAAATCCTGGAGCCGGATTAGTCAGTCTTTGGACAAGTGAGCATGAGTTTCTCATTAATTGACATTCTTACAATGGGAATGAGCCCAGAAGGCCACGTTGTATTTAAGTCTTTCATAAGTCACAATTGGGTCTTTGGCACCGCGGCTCCCGTTGGGTCCCACAGCGGAGACGCCTGGTAGCGCCGACTGTGTGCTGCACTGCGTGGGGTGCACTCAAGGCGTGTGGCGTCGCTCGTCGTGGCCACGGTAATCAAGGCGCGATAAGAGCGAGGCAGCCGCACACGACGTCACTCTGAAAAGTGCGGATGCAGGTAGGTGGCCCGGTGACAGGACAACCGTGAGAAGACAAACACGGAGCGGGCATTAACTTCTCATCAGCCAACCTGCGTCAGTATCTGCCTTGGCTCTCGTGGCCCGCAGCGGCTGCTCTTTCTCAGGCCTCAGACTGACGGAACAAAGGAAGTGACCTAGAGGAAAGGGTACTAGTGTCCGTTCCAGGTAATAGAGCATTCTTTTGTCTACACTACTGTAGATAGCATAAATTCACATCTCATTGGCCAGGACTGAGTCACATGTCCAGTTGTAGGGAAGAAGGATGGAAATGGAGTGATTTAACCGTATACAGCCATAAAGACAGCTAGGCTTATTAATTGTCCAAGCTAGACTTAAGTTGTGTGGTTCAGCAGGAGGGCAGATAGATGGGCAGTTGGCAGTGTCCGCCATGCTTGTTTGACTCTGGCTTTGATGGGGTAGGCTGTGCTCTGTTTCTGGATTGAAGACCTCTAGTACGACTCTAAGCTACGGGGGATACCTCCATTTGAAGGACTTTATGAGGACCAACCGCCACCCCTTTCTCTATTCTCAACTTGAAACATCTCCGGTTTCCATCTGGGGGCCTTCTCTGTCCTCCTGAGGACTGCCACGTTGGCGCGAGCGCATCTCTTTCCGCACCCTCAGTTGGGTTGTGACTTCGCTCTCATATTGCCCCCTAGATGGAAGCTCAGCCACTTCCTCCTGGACCCGCTGTTCTTGCTGACTGTTAACAGGCCGCTGCAGTCCTGTTAGAACAGAACAACCTTGAGACTGGTTTCAGGCCAACAGGAGGGCTTACCTTTAAATAAGAAAAGGTTTATGGCTCTCCTGACACACATCAGAGAGCTCTGTCTGGCAGCACTCAGGAAGAACAACCAACACCAGAAAGCTCACATTTTAGAGCTGTCAGAGATGAAAACTGATGGAGACAAAGACCATCCGATGCGGATGCATCCTCCTCCTACAAAGGAACATTCCTCAGCCTGGGAAGACCGTGAGGGCCTCACTGACTCCGTGTTACTGCAGATCTCTGAGGCAGAGCTGGAGAAAGCAAGAACTGCAAAGCTGTGGAGAGGGCTTTTTACCTGGGTCTGCGTTACAGCCATTATTTAAGCACCTTGAGCATGGCGGTGCCCCGGCGCCATGTAATTAAGGCAAAAGCTCCAGGGTGGCATATGGTGTTGTGGCTACCAGATCTGATCCCCAATCTGCCATGCTTTGGTTAGTGACACTTCTCTGTTCCTCAGTGTACTCACTCGCACAGGAAAACCATGGCAACATACCTTATGTGCTTTTGGGAGGATGAGATGGGGTTGATATGCAGAACAGGATCCGGAGACAGTGGGGAGATGCCCTCCGAGTGGGCTCAGCGTCCTTGAGTCTTGCGAAGTTGGCCAGTGTGCATCTTTAACACGGCCTGCCCAGGAGCCAGGGGGAATGTTGTGCTTTGGTCTGGGTGGTTGGTTCTTGCTAATCTCATATCAAGAAATGATGGGTTAGTCTGCCAACAAATCAGCATGACATGATATACATGAACTGGGATAAGAGATATTCTTTGGGTTCTCTTCAGTGGGAAGACAGTCTTTTCTGTTTGTATGTGTGCCCAGAGTGGGAGAGACTATGTCGGTTTTTCTTTCACAAAATATGAGCTGCATCCCCCTAATCTTTGTAGCAGCTGTATGAGAAACATTAACATTAAAGATGTATATGCATAGAATTATCATACAAATCAACTTCTGTTTCTAACAGACTCTTTACATTTGGCAAAACTTTAACTCTCTAAAAAGTGTTATGGTAGTTGACCAGGTTTTGAAATTGTCTTTGTCTTGTTTGATACTTGAAAGGCATGAAAAATTTCCCTCCACTTCCTCACCCTCTCCCAGGGGTCATTTCCCCCTCTCTTTTCTTTGCCCTGCTTGCCCTCTGACCTTGCCTAGCTCTGCTGTTTCGACAGACTTCTGAATCTAATTAATGTCTTAGTGGCTATATAAATGAATTATGTAGCCAGGAGGATGTTGGAAACTTTGAAGAAACTGCATTCCTCAGGGAAAACCTGGTTTTGTTAAAAAAAAAAAATAATGGAATGCACATTTCCAGGTGATAGGATATGAGCAAAGTGTAAAACCTCAAACATACACTCACACTCAATAAATACCTGCGGCCTGACAACAGAGAAAACTTTAGAAGCAGCGGATTTGACATGTGGGCAAGTCTCAGTCACTGTGGAGGGTGGCTGAGGGACAGAGTATCCATATTTGTTGCCATCCCCAACTGGCCTCAGCCACCTGACATGAGTATTGGTTTTCCCTCCCCCGTCCCTTTTCCAGTCAATTTACAACCCTTTGCAGGGAGCGCGTCCTCAGAGGATCTCTGAAATGGCCCTGGCTGGCCCAGAATGTTCTGCAAAGCTCAGGAAAGCAGGCAAGTAAGGAGGAGGGGCCTTAGTGAAGTTCTCAGGCAGAGGATACTGTCAGGGAGCCCAAGGCAGAGATGGTCCCTATGCCCCATGTTTCCATGGAAACATAGGAGGAGTGATGACAGCCAGCACAGCCGCACCATCTGCTCAGGACCTGAAGAATGAGGGGAAAAAAAGAGAGAAAGGTACCCTGGATCCGAGGCTGGAGCCACTCTGAGCTACCTGTAAAGAAAGAAAAGGCTCAAGGACAGTGGAGCTCCTGGGTAGATTTGAAAATCCATGCTGTCCTGGGGCTTGACATTTTAACATCTAATTTGCAAGAAAAAAGCCTAGAAGGGTTTATTGGCAAACCCCAGGTACAGTTTCAGACACCCTGGAAGCCTCTGGAAGAAGCTGACTGAATGAGGTATCAGCAGCCTCCCTGGAACAGGAAAGAATGGTGTTTTGAAAAATGGAGAGGGAGGAGGGGCTCGGAAGCTTGAGGAGGCTCCCTTTATCTCCCAGGAAGGCCGTCACAGAGCAAGCTCTTTTCTAGAGGAATGGCAGACTGAGAGGAAAAGAGGGCTAGGAAGGGAGGGAGGACAAGGAAGGGAAGGGGGGAGAGAAAGAGGGGGAGAGAGAGAGAGAGAGAGAGAGAGAGAGAGAGAGAGCTTAGAGAGCTAGAGAGACATTCCCCTGGTTCTTCGAATTCCAGCCATGTCTTGAGAATAAGTCGTGATGTTTCTCTTGGTTTTTAGGTAAGGGAAGCTTAGGAAGTCGCCATGGATTTGTTTCTAGGTGTGTACAACTGTCTTCTGGTTCCATGAGAGCAGGGTGAGGTGGAGGGCCTTCAGGAGAGCCTGAGCCTGTACCCTGCCAAGCAGGAGCCCTTTCTCACTCGCTTTACTTTGAGGATTTGGCACTAACCACCCAGCCACCTAGCCAGCCTACCAGTGCAACCAGGCAGTCCTCATTTAGCTCTCTTCCCCAGGGGTCCTCTCCTGGGCTGGTGGTTCCATTCAGCTCTCAGTAGGACACGTCTCTCCTTCAGGAGAAAAGTCCCTCAGGTCTTCATCGTGTACAGGAGCTGCAGCGGCTTCACCGGAAGCCCCCCCCCCCCTTATTTAGATAGTCTCGTCTCTTGTTCCTGTACTAAAAACAAAACCAAACAAAACCCTAGCAAATAAAAACACCCCCTCCCCCAAACAAAAGAAAAACTCATAAAAACCAAAACCAAAACTTAACAAACCAAACCCAGCCCAAACCCCTTGATTTTCAGTTCTGACAGGGAGTTCCAGCCCTCACTTTCCTCTCTCCCTCCTGCCTTTCCCTTTCTCCTCCTTTTTTTTTTCTAACATTTATTTATTTATTACTAAGGGTTTACTTTTGACTAGTTTCAGTGTTAGATTTGGTTCATACACCCAATGGCTGTATAAATTCTAAAATAATATGTTCTTCCAATAAAGAGACTCATTAACTCTTCTACATTTTACTAGTGAAAACTATTCATTTTCAATCTATTCCCGTCAGAGCTTGGGCAAAAAGCAGTGTCCGCAACATTTTGGGTTTCTTCCAAAGCCCCCCATTCTCCAAGTGGGCTCTATTTACAGAGCCCACCCGAAACAAAATGTATCTGTCCTCGAGTTCAAGTCCCCAGGTCCCTCCCCCAAAAAAACCCAAAACATTTTGTGTGTGTGTGTGAAGAAACACTAAAAAGAAAAACCAAACACCCACAGTGAAATTACTTGAGGCCCACATAGACTTAAAGGTAAACATGGGAGTCCAGCGTTCCATCCAAATACACATCTGTCCATTATTTCATAACTGCTTGGGGAGATGCCTCCCTCCCTAGCTCGAAGTCCCCTTACTCTTTCCCCTTTTCTGGGACCTATTTATCTTCAGCCACTATGAGGAGGTTTGAAACTGTGTCCGGAGCCTCAAGCAGGGCATGAGACCCGCAGTAAACACGGTTCTGTTTGTCCTTCAGCAGCTTCTTTTGTATAAACAGATGTGGTGGGAAGGCAAGGGAAGCCAGATCCCTGCGAGGGCCGGGAGGTCTCCTTTCCGGAGAAGACTCCCAGCTGCAGCCCAGGAACAGGACGCATTTCTCGTTCAGGCCTCGGAACTTGCCGTTCTTCCAGACAGGGCCTGTTCCCTTCTCCCTCTCCACCCCCAGCCTTTGTTCCTGGGAAGGCTGGCTCCATGTGATGTCTAGAGCTCACTTTTGCCAGAGCAAACATTTCCAAGAGGGCTTATGCTAAGGCGGTATCTGTAAGGCAGATTCCGCCCCACTCCCCTCCAAATACGCTGTAGACAAAGATTTTGGACTCCAGCCTTCACACCTGTACTTTTCCCCGTATTCATATCCCCTTTGTTCTTTCATAGCCTTCGACTAACGGGGGTGGGGTTAGTTAGAGCATGGAAGTTGTTAGCTTGTAAAATATCAATTCCGTTTCTACAAGTGATTTGATGCAGACTCTGCGTTCATTTAGCGACTGATATCTTCACATTAGGTATGGATGCTAATAACGGAAGAACTATTCCAAAGCTGGGGAAGAAAAGGATGGGGTCGAGAGCTTTGCAGTCCCATTTCTGAGAGGAAAGAACTCGAAATTGGTCTTTTGGCGGTCTACCTGGGACCAGAACTTTGTTAATTCTCCTTCAGAGATGGATGAGGTGTAAAAAGAGAAAACGGGGGGGGGGGGGTGCTTCTAGGTTGGTTTCTATCAAGGGGGCTACATTTTTGGCGGCCCCACACGGTGGCTCTTCTTGTCTAGAAAAGGAACAAAGGGCAACGTACTAGGCCTCCCTTAGGGCATGCGGGGTTTGGTTTAAGCGGTGAGCTCTGCTCCCTGCTGCTCTCTCCAGGAATTCTGGGGAATCCGGGACGAGGCTCCAGGAACCGTGGCCCAGAGCGTGGGAGAGGGGAACCCCCCCGCCCCCCAACGGCCCGCCTGGGTTTCTCATTTTTAGAGCAGAAGCGCAGAGCTGGAACTACAGACGTCTATAGTCTCCCCTCTCCGTGTGTGTAATAATGAGCGAGGGGGGAACAGTCTCTCAAACCCAGGGAGCAATAACAGCAAAGGGCTTGATTTTTACAAGCCACAGTGGCACTTCATCATCCTTCAGCTGACAATCTGCCACTCTCCACCCCGAGAGGCGGCGGGAAGTTTGCAGTGCTAACCCAGAGGCCTTTCCAGTATGAAATCAAAAGAAAGGAGGCTGGTTCCCCGGGACCGGCCAGCCGAGGGGGGTGGGCTGGCCCCCCCGCCCCCCAGGCCTCCAGGTCAAACTGCAGCTGAGAGCAGGTCTTCTCGGAGAGGCCTCCTCCCCGCTTCCTCTTCATCTCCCTGAAGTTACTGGCTCCAGATATCTGGAACGATTTGTTTTCGGCGCTGCCGTGGGCTGCACAGTTAACTCTCCCCGCGCCTGGGGGAGGGGGGGGCGGCCCGGGCTTCGCCTTCCCAGCACCCACCCCAGGTCCGGAACCCGCACAGCGCGTCCGCAGCGCCCCGCCGGTTCCGCCCGCTCCGCGGAGGCCGAGGAGGCTCCGGCAGGACGCGGGGCGCGGGCGAGGGGCGGGAGGCTGCGGCAGGCCGGCCCCGGCTCGGCGCGGCAGC
>NW_026585580.1:15775613-15827148 GCF_907164565.1 Psammomys obesus | reverse complement strand
GCGGCGGCGGACGCGGCGGCGGCGACGGCGGCGCTGACACCTCCCACCATGGACAGCTTCGACTTAGCCCTGCTCCAGGAATGGGACCTGGAGTCGCTGTGGTGAGTCCCGGGGCTGCGGCCCCGCGCGCCCTCACCTGGGCCGGGGCGCCGTGGGGGCGGGGTGGGCGGCGGGCCGGGGACACCCACCGCGCCGGCTCCCTCCGGCTCCCTCCGGCCCGTCGGTCTGCCGGCCCCGGGGCCGTCCCCTCCCCGCGCCGCTGGCTCGGGGCTCGGCGGCCCGGTCCGCCGGAGGGGGAGCGCGGCGGCGGCGGAGGGAGAAAAGAAGCGGATTTTCGAACGTGTCACCAGTGCCCGAGAGCCCACCCCCCGCCCCGCGGCCCCGCTCGGCCCCCGCCTTCGGACCGCGCTCCTTCCCGGCGCCCGGCCTCACCCCCGTGACCCCCCGGAGTTGGTGCCGCGGCGGAGCGCCTCGAGAGGATGCTCGGTGGCCGGCTCCCTGCCTGCTCCGAGGCTCGGCGCCTGCATCCTCCTCCCTCGGCCCTGCCCCGCGCCCACTGGGGATGGAAAAGTGAGCACTCGGGGCAGGAGGCCAGTGTGCCTCCGTGCCCGCATTCCAGAGGCCTTGGCCCGGGGAGACTCGTCTCCCGGAGTCCACGCTTCCTTTGCACTCTCCGTTCACACCTCCCCGTGGCTGAATGCCTCTCCACTCGTCGCCCCGGTCCCTTTTTGTCAAGCTCAGAGCTGGCAGCCCGGAAGGCACTTGGGGTTCCCGTTCCTGGGATCCTCAGGTTAGGGAGCTTCCGTAGGTAAATCACAGGTAGAAGCGATTTAACTCCAGTTTCAGGTGTCTGAAGAACCCCATTGGCTGCCTCGGCGGCCCCCCCGTTGCCCCCACCCCTTGACTGTTTGCAAGCAGCCCTGTTCAGGTGGTAAAATGACTGCTTGTATATTCCTGGAGGAACTGTGTTGTGTTTAATATTTACGGGACGAACATCTGCTGGAACAGCATATTAACTGCGCTCTGCTCGGCCTCTGGTAATCGCTGGTGGGCGAGCCGAGCGAGCGGTCCCCTTCTAATTCAGTAAAGAGTTCACATGTGTCTGAAACTGAGTGGTGTGCGCATGAATATGCAGTGCACAATCTGAAAGCCAAACCGCTTTACGATTTATGGCTCATACGTCGACGGTATGTGGACATGTGGGTCTCTGCAGTGATTTAGGTCGGCAGTGACTTTTATTTTTCCTAAAGACAGGTGTAACAGAATAAACCATACACAAAGCTTTGGAATTATCGAGCAGCTTCTTAGAACAGATCCGATGGCGACTACAGCCTGCTCTGCATAATGCTAGCGTGTCCATAAAACACACAAGGATGGGCTCTAATGCAATAAAACTTGTATATATTACGCTGGCAACTTCAAAGAGCTAGTGTGGAGAGAATATGGAACACGTTATTACTCTATAAAAGTTGCTAATTGCTGTGTTGCTGCTCACGGGGTTATTTCAGCCTTTCATTTACAGATAGCTATTCTTTTACAGGTTTACCTTTTGAAATGTTGGTTTCTGGCACGAATTCAATAGCTTTCCAGATAACAACTGTATTTTAAAAATGACTTGCTTTTTAAAATCTAGGCTGGCTTATAGTGAAAGGGAAGGACTTACTGTTTTGACACATTTTTTATGTTGCTCATCCACTTTCTGGTTCAAATTGAGCTCCTGTGTGGTTCTTAGAAGTTGTGTTTTGAGATTCAGTGGTAATGCATGGACCTTCTTGGGCAAGGGCTCAAGCTATGGCTTTAGTTCCCAGTGAGTTTATCTGGAATATGGTCAAAGAATATCTGCTGAATTGGCTTGAGCTTTATATCAGCTAAATTGCTATTTGTTTGTTTGTTTGTTTCTTTATTTGAGACCAGGTCTCAACAGAGTCCTGGCTGTCCTGGAACTTGGAGACAGGGCTGGCCTCAGGCTCCATAGATCATCTTACCTCTGCTTCACTAGTGCTGCATTAAAGCCATGCACCACTGCAGCTGGAAAGCATTTTAGAAAGCCATTGTACACTCCATCAGATTTGTAAGCAATACATAATTTTTTTTGGCTTTAGAAAGCATGTAGGATTTTTTGATTATGGTACAAGTAGAACAGTTTGGCTCAAGAGAATGTTTCTTATTTTGTGGATATGGAATTTACATTTACAAAATGTTATCTTTAGGTAAAGTTAAAGATAAACCAAACTACTTGAGTTTGCGTTTAGACATATCAGACATTCTTTTAGTTATGAATTAGTTTTTGCATGGCATTTCTCACTCAAGTTTAGGATGTATTCAAAGACTTTATGTTTACAGTGTAGTTTTAGGCTCATGCATGATCCAAAACACCTAGTATTTCTCTCTCTCTCTCTCTACTCTTTCTCCCACGCTTATTTGTTTTTGAGAGATCATCTTGGTGTGCAAACCAGGATGGGCTCATAGTCTGGGCAATCTTCCTTCTTCAGCCTGCTGAGTTCTGGGATTCCAGGCATGTGCCACTCATAGTTAGCATATTTGATTGCTTCCTGTGTGTCTGATATTTTCATAGCTGTCATTTTCTTGCTTGAATCTGATATCAGAAGTGGTAAGTGATAGCCCTCTCATTGTGTAGATGAGTAAATGGAGTTTTAAACTGTTAGCTAACTCTACTGAGACCAAAAATGACAGCAGAAAATTTAAACCTAATATTTACCAAACAATTATGGCTTACCAGTGGCTGGTGCATCACATGCCTTAGCTCATTTATTCCTCAACAGGAGATTTTTACAGTTAGAGAAATTGAGGATGTGGTGGTCAGGTAGCCTGCCTGAGTTCACGTGGCTCAGAGCTGACTTAGCGTCCAGGTTCACTCCTCTGTATCAGGTCTGTGCATTTTCTACGGCACTGCGGATGTTTTCCAGTTTATCAAGAGTGGCTTTGAAAAGAAGTACAGAGCAAGACCCCAACATCTGCTGGTGAAGGTTGTATCAAAATACTAAGAGAGGTCAGAACCTTAAATGGTATTGATCCAAAAAAAAGAAGAAAAAATCTGAGAACAAAATACCATGAGTTAGGAAATGGTGCCTGTTAATTACCTTATGAAAGGAGACATAACTTTTAAATAAAGACCGCGGGGCACTTCTTTCATTACAAAAAAAGCACCTGTCTTTGAAGAGAGTAGTTGTAGATTAATAGCAAGGGACTCTTACCTGGTATCCAAACAACTTTTTCTAATGGGTAGCTATCACGCCCCGATAAAACAAACTTCATTCTATTAGTTTTAAGTATGGCACTGAACCTGGGTGCGTTTCTTCCGCAGGCCGCGGGCTATTCTCAGACTATTCTCAGATTCTCACATGAGGGTAGACAGAAGGTGAAACAGAAATGTAACCACTAAGATCACCTGATAGGGGCTCCTGGGCCCGCCTCTTTCACACACCCCCGCTTCAGAAAAAGCCTTGCCAATCTCGTAAGGCTGGCCTTTTTGAGCACGCATGACCAGGTGCCTGCCTGCTTATTTTGGCTGGACTTTAAAATGAGTGTCCCTAACAAACACTTTGTCGTTCTGCTGCCCGTTTCTACTTAGAAGGTCAGAGACACAGTGGCGGGGCTCGTTCTGCACCCAACTCCCTAGTTTCTGCCCAGCTGGATCAGCACCTACGCAGAGGCCGCTTTCTCCAGGAGCAGCATCGCGTCTCTCTTGGTCATCACTAAAGTACAAGAGTTGTGTGTGTGGCTTGGGGGGGGGGAGCGGTACAGAGCTGGGTAAAACACGGCTGTGTGCCTGCTGGCTAGTCCTGGAATTGGACAAGAATGTAAGTGCAAAGGAAGTTTACTGTTCGAGAGAGCCAAAAAAAGAGAGCACACTCGAGAATAGGGTTGGTAGTAGAGGAGCAAAGGAGGAACAGTGAGTTTGTTTGTATTTTTTAAGAATTTATGTTTTTGTTTGTTAAAAATTTTTACTTTTTTACAAAAAGGCTTCCATGGAAGAGGTGGCCATTAAAATAAGGTTTGGGAGATGAACGGGCTTTTGCAGATGGTGGAGGAGAGATGACATAGAGGCATCGTGTGTGTGTGTGTGTGTGTGTGTGTGTGTGTGTGTGTGTGTCTAGAGGTGCATTTTATTGATCCCCTATACTGTACATATTTCAATCATGCAGCCCGGTCATCACGAGATAGTTCTGGCAAGTGAGAAAAGTTTCCCAAAACCTGCTTATATTTACGCTCCTCTAAATACGAACACCTTGTCATTACTAGGGAGAAAGCTGATCAAGATGAAATAATGAGTGTTGCTCATGACTCTCTCTGTCCCTTACCCTCGCACACTTCACAGGAGCCAGGGTCCTGACCCGTCTGTTCACACAGGCCCCACGCAGCCCTCAAGCCCTGATCTTTGGAGAGGTGGCTCAGCAGAGAAGAGTGTTGATTGCTTCTGCGGATGACCCGAGTTCAGTTTGCGGCGCCTGCGTGAGGTGGCTTGTGACAACTTGTACCTGTAGTTCTAAAGAGTCCAGGGCTCTCGTTTGGTCTCCAGGGCGTGCAGCGTCCGTCCACATAGGCACATCCACATATATAAAAATTCAAAGAGCAAGAGGAATAGTAGCCCATGGGTCACTCCACAGCCGCTGCTGTGGTCAACTCGATAGATGCTCACGCAGTGGGCGTTGCTCTTGGACAGGCACTGCAGGCGCAGATGTTCTGGGCCAAGGCTCACAGTTGACAGATACATTTCACGTTGCAGCCGAGTCTTCTGTGTCAGGAGATTCCAATAGTCACTATGTGGGATGTGTCCTATCTTCTAGTCTGGTTTTCCTTTCTAAAACCGTTCGTGGGTTCAGCCTGCAATTTGAAGGCCTTCGATAAGGACGCGAAGGCACATAAGTATATGAAATATAGAGCAGAAACTGCCCGCTGGAGGAGGCCTGGGCGAACCCTGTTGAGAGAGTGAAATATTCACGGTCTCGTGGCACTGAAAATGCATCCTGAGGAAGCAGAATTTCAGAAGGAGGAAATAAAAGGAAAGAGAATCTGTGTGGAAGGAATAATGCAAATAGACATGGAGGAGCAAAGCGTGGTATTCACTTAAGATAAAGTTACTGGCTGGGCAGGATGAGGACAGGCTGGTCTCCTTTCGGGATGCCGGGGGAGGCGCAGCATCATGGCCAGAGGGCCAATCGGTCACCACGAGACATGCCCACGACAGGCTTCCTCTCGGCCCGTTAGGGTTCCCAGGCTTTTCATGTCAGGAGGCTCTAGAAACTTCATCTTGGCGACCAGGTTCCTGGACCTTTTCTTCAGCCATCGTAAATTCTGAGGCTTCCCTCTGTCGATTTTCTCCCTCCTTGTGGGTCCACATAGCTCTTGAGACTTACTGGGGGGCCCAGCGCATTGCATCCTTGGCCGCCTAGATAGGCTGCCTTCACTCATTGGCTAAAAGTGACGCCACAGTCTGCTGAGGAGGCCTTCATTGGCTGACAGTGTTCGCACGTGCCTGCATTGAGCACAAGGGCCTCAGCAGGCCTGGGTGAAGTTGGTTTTGGAGACTCTTTCCTTTCAGATGTGGGTGGCAGTGTCGAGAAAGCTGCAGGGAGAACATGGGCGCTCGTTTGGCGAGAGGCAGCCAGGGGGCTCGAGTGGCATAGGGTGAGGATTGTTGGGTGGGGAGGCTGGCGAGTTCAGGAGGCGGAAGCTGATGCATGCTGGCGTGGGAGACTGGGGTGAGCAGATAAAGGGAAGGATGCGTGCTGCTGATGTCTTTGGGTTTTAATCAGATGCCTTTTGGTTACAATGAAGGTGCTATTACGTGTGAGGAAATGGTTCCTTCCTGTGTGCCAGATTCTCTCTTGTGGAATGTAGGAGGGTTATAAAATGCTAAGACTCTATTTTGGGAGAATGTCCCCGAGAGCGAGAATGTCTAATCACTGACGCCTCAGATTAGCAACTCGACAGGCCCGCCTGCCTAATATAGGGTAAAATAGTAGTGAGCTCAAGAACAACACATCAGTTTCTCAACTTGAGCTACCAGATTATTTTGTGCATAAATGGGATTTCAAGATTTGAAATAGATTTGTCCAAGTTTCCTTGTTTAGGGGAAGAAAGCCTGGGTGGCAAAATCAAAGCCATAAAAGAGCATATTAATAGCATTTGATATAAAATAATGTTTCCTTGTTTTATTTCAGAGCAAAAAAAATCTATAAAACTTACTTTCAACATTGGCTGTTCCCTTTTGTCTGGAAATGTAATTAGAGATTTTGAGTTCAACTGGCTTCAACCTTGCTTTCTGTTTGGCTCTGGACAGCTCAGGGCTTTTTTTTTTTTTTTTTTTTCTTTTTCCTAGTCTAAGTCTTGGCTTAATCACTTAAAACAAACGACAGTACTTATGCTGGCCTAGCTCATAAGGTTGTGTGTTAAGTAATAAAAGCACCAGTTACTCTGTGAGTGCCAAATACAGTTCTTTTATACCCTTTGCTTTCTTAAGTTGTCTTTTTTTCCAAAACAAAGAAACTTACAGAAAGACCACACAGGCTCTGCCCCATCTCTCTGTGTGGCACAGAGATGTTCTCTGTTCTTGGCCTTGGAACCAAAGGGCACACCTGAGCACAGGTTAGTTTTTCTTAGTTGTGCATCAGAGTCCAAGAGATAAATGTGGTTGTGCTAGAAACTTATGTAGACATGCAAAACATTACATAATCTCTCATGTTTCACTAAGAATGTATTGTATCACTAACCGCTACATCAAATGACTTCATTTGCCACCGGGGGGTCTCATGACATTCTGTCAAGCTAGTCATAAATTAGGTTTACTAGAAGCAAAATGCAGTTAAACCAGGCTGGGAGGCTACCCCACCACCTAAGAGGTGAAATGACCTTTAATCTAAGACCGCTACCACCTGGGATGTGGTAGGGGGCCCTGGGTGTCTGAGGGCAGTATGGTGGGTGGGTGGGTGGGTGGAGGTTGTTCTGGGTTGCCTGTGGGCCAGACTACTGTATGACCATTTATCAGTGGTGTGGCTGGGCTGTGTCAAAATGTGATGATTGCCTGGCAGGAAGAAAGACATTCCTGGGTCTGGCCGGCAGAAGTGGGCTATCTCCGAGACTCTGCTGATTAATTTTTTATCAAATTGACACTAGGGTCACTTGGAGGAGGGAAGCTGGATCCTAGAAAATGCTTTGATGGGGTTGTCCTGTGGGCATTGTGTGTGTGGCCTTTTCTTGACGAGTGACTGATGTGGGAGAGCCCAGCCCGTTTGGGTGGTGCCACCCCTGGGCAGGTATACAGGATTGTATAAGAGAGCAGGCTGAGCCAGCCGTGGAGAGCAAGCCAGTAAACTGCCCCTCCACAGCTTCGGTCCCTGCTTCCAGGTTCCTGTCTCCAGGTTCCTGCCTCAGTGCTCCCTTCATGGTGGGCTGTGATCTGCAAGCCAAGTAAACCCTTCCCTCCCCAGGCTGCTAAAACCCGGAGCCCATTCCCACTCCCGGGAGGCAGGAAGCAGAGCGTGCAGAAGGCATCAGTTGTGTTCACGTGGTGTCTCCCCTCTGCAATCTCTCCACTCACACGTGGAGAGAGCCAGGGGGAGGGCTTAAACGTCTTCAGGTAATTTCTCCCCAGGAGGCTCATTGTGAGCGGAGGTAAACAAAAACGACTGTAATTTGGAGACCACACCAACGTATCAGCTCACAGTTACGTGCCCACCTTGATACTGAAAATAATTTTATTTTTGCTTTTTTTTATGAGCAGGAAATTAGTTTTCACAAACCACCTGGGGGGATGTAATTCGAGCCTGTTAGTCTTAGTTAAATTTTTCTTGTCATACCTGTGCTGTTTACCTCAGTTATGAAGTAACAGAACAAAGTTTCTGACAGTGCTCATTGAAATGTTAATTAGCTTCCTGACAGTGAGGTAGGGGAAAAAAAACCTTCCTGTAGTGGATCAGCTCCAATCTGGGAAGTAAATAATCTGTTTCTGTTTTCAAATTGGAAAAATACTCCCCCCACCCCCTTTCTGTAGGAGGCACCTGGAGGAATTAAGACCAAGGGTACGGAAAGCTGTCTGATAACAGCAGGGTCAGCAAACTTGGTGTACATCCGGGGAACACTGCTGAACCTTAGCGGGTATCCAGAGAGCCCGGGGATCTCGTTAAAGTACAGACTGTGATTTAACAGGACCAAGGCAGGGCCGTGGCTTTACAGTTCTGATGCGTTCTCGGGCAGTGGCGTATCCTCACAGAACAGGCATTGACTGCCAAGGACAGAAAGTGTGCCTTTGGAAAGATGCTCCCGAAGAGGGCTTTGTCTCCTCTTTCCTGTTCAGGGGAGACTTGTAACATCACATTTCCTGATGCTGGGAGGTTACCTTTAGAGGCAGCATTATTTTATTGCTGTGTCTTTTTTTTTTTTAATACAATCCTGATGAATGAGTGGGTGGCTACTTGTATCCTAGTGGGGACAGAGTGGTGAAATAAACATAAAACCCTGAGTAAACACAATTTGTAATGAATAGGCTAATCACTTTTTTTATAGCCTTTCAGTACTTGTCAGTTCCCCTAGGTCAGCTGTTGCTGCTGTTTCTGAAGGGGGCCCTGAGGGATTTGAGACCATCCTAAGACCTTTTGGATCTGTGGGGACTTTAACAGAGACTCCTACAGGTGCCCAGGATGTAGACCAAATGTCCCTATTCTTTTTCAGACCTTCTGCCTTTGGGAGCAGAGGTCGTAGTTTAGGGGGTAGTGGCAGGTCACAGAGTTATTGTCCTCCCTGGAGGACATAGTCCTCACTTACAGCTTTCCCGGCGTCCTAGGAGAAATCTCAGCTCAAGCTCCATGGGGAACAAAGGGTAGGTGTTAGATCCCTCAGTTAGGGACCTTCTATCCTAGTGTGAGCAGACATGCTCCGCTCTGCCATCAGCAGAGAACCGTGGATCAGCTAGGTGGGGAAGCTTCACTGCAGTCTCCACGCTTAATCCAACCCTGTCTCAATAGAAAAACAAGCGGAGTTGAGGCTAATGAAATACGGCGTGGCTAGCTTTGTACATTCTGTGAGCTCTGAGGAAAGGTCGTCAGCGTAATTCTGCTAATGAGGGTGTCCTCACACACACATCTTCCCCAAATTCCTCACACACACATCTTCCCCACAGACCTCTATTCTCTAAGGTAGGATCTAAACAAGTTAAAGGTTCAGAGTGGGGAAGGAAAAATGGCTTTTCAGGAGTACTGGGACCAGCTGGGCGTGGTGGTGCACACCTGTGATCCCAGCACTCGGGGAGGCAGAGGCAGGAGGGTCTCTGTTAGTTCGTGGCCAGCCTGCACTGCAGAGTGAGTCCTGGACAGCCAAAGCTACTTAGAGAAACCCTGTCTTGAAAAATGGAAACAAACAAGCAACAACAAAAACAGGAATAGTGAGAGCGATTTAAATCTGTGACCTTCCTTGGTTCCTTGGGGCATGCAAATTGGAGATCAAAGTACTTGCAAAAAGTGGTTAGTGCCCTTGGAGCCATGGATCTCTCCTGTGCTCTTTGTGGGCGTGATAACACCTTGTGTGTCACGACTATTATGGACTGTTGTGTTACTAATTGTGTGTAACCATGTCTTAAGGGCGCAGCATTGTCTTCTTCTGATTTCCCTTGTTTTATATTGTGAGGGGGAGGAAAGGACACGGTTTTGCGTGGTGAGGGGAGCAGGTATGTACTTACTGATCTGGCTTGTGTTTGTGTCATTAAATTAATGCATTCGCTTTCAAGTTGTGGAAAACAGTATTAACTGTAATACATAATAGCTGGTCATAAACAGTCCCCCGTTACACATAGACTGGGCATTCTTAGAGCTTTGTTCTGTTGGTCAGGAGGTCTTAGGAGGAAGAGAAAGGGAGCAGTGATCACCTGGGTGCTGAGCTTGAGTGGCATTGTACAGCCTGCTGGCTCGGAACTCCTGCTCTGGCTGTGTCAGCAGGCCTAGCTTGCCTTTCTTCCTAAGGCCTTGTCCCGTGGGACAGAGGCCGCCTTTGTCCACAGGATGGAAGCGGCCTTTGTCGTTCCTTGGAGCTTGGGATGTGCAGAGTGTGGGTGGAGCGTGAGGACTTGAACCCAGCCAGAGAGACAGGCATCACCCCAGTGCCAGCTCTGCAGTCACCTGCAGACGGGCTGTGTGTCCTGGCTGCAGCAGGTGGGAAGACCCTGTTTTTATGGCTCCCGGGGAAGGGAGGGCATGGCACTGCGGACCTTCCTGGCGGAATATGAGACCTACTGTCTTCTGGGAGATGGACCACACTGTCCAGTGAAGTGGGGTCCCCGCGTCCTCCAGCCAACCTGAATGCCTCCTCCCTCAGGTTAACCATTCACCTCCATGGTCCTGGTCCCAGTCCTGGCCCTGTAACCTGGGATGGAGCCTGTGGCCCACCTGTGTTTCCTGAGCCCAGGTTGGAATGGTACAGTTAGTGGGGCTACACAGGAGAGTCCAGTTCTGAGTGGCCTGCAGAGCCTGCTGGGTCCTTCCCAGAAGCATGGCTGTGACCCATGAGGCCAGGTCATCTTGTAGCACAGGTCTGTCTGGCTGTCGGTTTCCATGGAGATAGTTTCTCCTCCAGAGCGTGGTGGAGCTTTTTCTTGGGTAATGTCGTTTGTTCCTTTTTAAAAAATAAGTACAGTTTGATCCTTTGGTGTGGTGGAAAAGCTGCTGACTTTTATTTACTACCCAGTTACCACCTTCCCTTGATTTAAAAGTCTGACATTGAGTAACAAGTTCCAAGTGCAGATAGGAAAATATTTGGAAAGGCAGTCGGTTGGGCATGGCAGACAGATTAACAAGAGCAGTGTGTAAGGACACATGTGTGAAGAGGCCGTGATGAAACCTATTACTTTGTAACATGAAGGGGGGGGGAGAAATTAAATGTATTTATAATATGAAAGGAAATCTAGCATTTTAGTTTCCAGTAGACAGATAATTAGTTACATAAATTAATTTCTATTCTTTCCCCTCCTTGCATCCCTCAGCAAGATGAAAGCAATGTTTTAGAACCCTAAAATACTGTGCACAGTAAGGCAGCGCAGTGAGTGCACAGTCCAGGGGGCTCTTAGCTGCTTTTTGAAACTTTGTTTCTCTGGGTCTGTAGGTTTCTGGGTTGAGAGAGCGGCGGCTGATAAAGGCAGACACAGACCTGTGAATAGGCCACCGTGTGTTTATACTTTAGCCTGGAACAGACTCTTTCAAATACTCCTAAGTGCAGTTTTTACCTGCCTGATGTCCCGGATGTTTGAAGAGTGGAGCCATTTAGGGGAGGTGTCCTGGGGTGAGTGACAGGGGATGGCTCTGAGGGGATGGAAAGGGGGGGGTGTAGTAGGTGCCGAGATGTCACCGAAGGCAGAGGGGAAACAGCAGGCAGGACCTGTGCTGGGCGAAGGTGAGCTAGGTCTGTGTAGCTGAGTGGGGACTAGGAAGAGGAAGCTGGGAAACGAGGTGGGGCCTAGCCTGAGGACTGTGCACGCCGTCCTAAGAAGTTTCACTGTCTTCTTGTAGACGGTCAGCGTGAAGGTGAGGGAGCAGGTGAAGGCAGTGGTGATGTTTGCATGGTGGTGTTAGAAGGTCTTGTGCGTGGGTGAGCCTTGTGGCTGGGGTCATGTCTGGAGGGCCAGGGGTCAGCATGGAGGACAGTAGGAAGCTTGGTGTAGAAAGGCATTTAGGAGGTGGTGGTGTCAAAGCCTAAGTGTGGAGCGGCTGGCAAGATCCTGGGTCCCAAGGTGTTCCTTAGGAGGTGCAGCGAGTGTGAGCAGATGGAGAGCCTAGGAAGAGAGAGCCAGGCAGGGAAGGTGAGGCGTGGCGTGGAACTGAGTTGTGCCCAATGTGCGTGTTTGTGTAGGTAGGGTGACTTATGGGAAACTTGCTGTAAGATCCCGACATGCGGGAAGAAGGGGAGGGGGAAGACCTGGGGGTTCCCAGCATGTGGGCGAAAAGGACAAGCTTACTCCAGGAAGAGGGAGAAGCAGGCCTGGGGTGTTCAGGGCAGTGAGAAGGAGCACTGCAGAGGAGGATGGTGAGAGGCCTGGAGACCTGCGGCCTAGGCGCTTGTATCCAAAGCTGGACACTCCCGTCCAGTTGTCTACCGTGACAGTGACAGCATGAGTGGACAGTGGGCTGGAAGGCTGGTGGGCTGGGTGCTGAGCTCTGCATGTCTCATTTTTGAGGGAAAGGGAACCTTTAGAGGCTGCTGTCGGGGGGGTGGGGGTGGAGGGGCTGTCCCCAAGGTGGAGAAGCACATCCCTTGGCCATGAAGCCCCTCCCCCCGGGGGGTTGATCTCTTTCTTCTTCCTCTTCTGGCAGGAAAGGGAGCTTCTGAAAGTAGTCGCAGAGCCGCACTGAAATACTCAAAGTGAAAGGTAATGGATGGGCACTTCACAGTTATTATTAATGGCTTAATGAAAAGTCTGCATAAGCCACGTTAGCACAAATCTCTGCCATACGTTCTGTAACTTAATTAGGCTGTTTTCAAAGTAATTTTGATTCAGAAGTAATTGGGTAAGGCTAAGTCACCAGGAAAATTAGTGAACTTGTCTAATTGTGGAGAATTTGAAATGGATTTTTAAGAATTATTTTCAGACTTAGAAAGCTGGCAGCCAGGAGCCCCCAGCCTGACACACGGACGGTGGCACAATCCCCTCCAGCTGGCTTCCGAGTGCTTCCGAGACTCTTACCAACATGGGAGGGTCTAAGCTTTGAAGCCTATGAAGTAGGCCCCGTCCTTCCTTGTTTTGTTGAGAAACAAAGGAAGGTGGCACCTGGTGCGGGTGGCAGAGTCAGGCATCTACTCAGGATGTGTCCAGACACAGCCGCTGTCCTGGAAAAAGCTGCTCTCATGGACAGTCGTTGGGCGTGAGTTCCAAGTTCTCATCAACCCTGAACTCTTTGTGAGATTTGTGTGTGTGTGTGTGTGTGTGTGTGTGTGTGTGTGTGTGTGTGTCAGACATCTATTTTATGTATCCTGTGTATACACATAAGTCTCCAACAGGCACAGGGAAGTTCATGTGAGATTTATTGTGAATGTTAAGATGCTGACTACCATAGTAGGTGCATGGGGTCCAAATAGCGTGGGCTAGATGAATTCTAATTCACAGGCTTCCCTGTGCATGGATTATCTATAGGTCATTATCATTTTAGGTTCCATTTTTTTTTGGTCTATATTTACCAAGTACAAAACACACTGTCTATATATTTTCCCTTAATTATTTGTATGCCCATAAAACCACTAATTTGACAAGTTTTATGCTTGAGGAAAATGGCAACAACTGTTTGCCACAGCTGGTCACATCTATTGTAATACCTAGATGTAGGTCTATTAATAACAGCGATGATGGCGCAGCTATAAAACTAGCAATACTACCTCAGGAAAGCCACCTGACATCTGAGCAAGGTGCCTTCCCCTGCTTGCAGCGACTGAGTCTCTACAGATGTGCCGCCTCAGTGACATGAGTGTAAACGGGCTTAGTTTCTATCATGAGATGGCTTGGTGAAGTAAAATTAATAGATTCTTGGCATAATGGGCTGTGACAAATTGAGGCAGATGTCAGAAATAACCATACATGTTTTCTTTAAAGGTCTTTGAGAACAAGACAAATAAAATTTTAAGGAAGATTTAAAAAAAAAAAAAAATCCCCAGAATTCCAGACAGGCACCATTTGGGGATTGGGTAGGCAAGAATTTTAGATCTTCCCATCCAAGTACTAACCAGCCCCAGCCCTGCTTAGCTGATGAGATCGGGGGCATTCAGGATGGTATTACACATGGATATTAGCCATACGGTACAGGCTAGCCATTCTACACTCACAGACCCAAAGAAGCCGAGTAAGGAGGAGGGCATGCTTGACTCTCACTCAGAAGAGAAATAAAGTAGACATTGGGATTGGATGAAGAGAGAATTGGGTAGAAGAGTGGGTGAGAAGGGAAATGAGGGAGGGGATCAGGTGGGGGCGGAGGTGAGAGGCTGGGGGAAGAGAAGGGAAACCGATGTGGGGGACCCTTCCCTGGGACAAGCTGGAGACCTGTGACAGGGTAGGCTCCTGGGAGGATATGGGAGTGACTCCAGCTGAGATTCCTAGCAGCGTGGGTCATGGAGACTGAAGAGGCCATCTCCTTTAGCCAGGAAGGATTTCCAGTGGAAAGAGGAGGACACCAACCTACCCACAAAACCTTTGACCCAAAATCTACCCCGCCTACAAGGTGAGCAGGGATAAAAATGGAGCAGAGATTGAGGGAAGGGCCAACCAATGACTGGCCCAACTTGAGACCCACCCCGTGGGAGAAAACCAACCCCAGCCACTATCAATGATGCTCTGCTCTGCTTGCAGACAGGAGCCTGGCTTAGCTCTCCTCTGAGAGGCGCCCTCCAGCAGCACATCGAAACAGATTCAGACACTCACAGCCAAATGTTAGGCGGAGCTCTGGGAGTCTTGTGGAATAGTTTAGGGAAGGCTAGAGGGCCTCGGAAGGGGTAAGAACTCCACAAGAAGACCAACAGAGTCAACTAACTGACTGAGGACCATGGGGCCTCACAGAGACTGAAGCACCAACCAAAGAGCATGCATGGACTGGACCAAGGTCCTCTACCCATACATAGCTGATGGGCAGCTTGGTCTTCATGTGGGTTCCCTAGCAAGTGGAGCATGGCTGTCTCTGACATGGACTCTGTTGCCTACTTTTGCATCATTTTCCCCTAGCTGGGCTGCCTTGCCTTGCTCAGTGGAAGAGGATGTGCTTAGCCCCGATGTGACTTGATTTCTGGGGTAGGTTGGTAGGCGGGGGGGGGGGGGGGGGGCCCCCGGGGGGGGGGGTCCCCTTTTGTGAGGAGAAGGGTAGGGGCATGAGAGGGAGAAGGGTAGGAGGATGGGGCAGGGAGGAGCCTGCAAAAGGGAAGTAAAGTAAATGAATAAATGAATGAATGAATGAAAAAAAGAAAGAAAGAAAGAAAGAAAGAAAGAAAGAAAGAAAGAAGAAAGAAAAAGAAAGAAAGAAAGAAAGAATGAATTTTAGAGCCAGCCTGTAGGAGTTCGGATTCTGAAAGGGCCTTTATGAGCTGTGTCTTCCTCAGTCACTCCACCTCTTGGAGCCTCAGTTTCCCTGAATATTAGTGGAAGTAATACTGCCAATGATTTGCCAAAAGAATTACATGAAAATATGTTAGCAGTTTGACCCACAGCAGGGCTTCAAGAACGGTAAGCTTAATAATTCTTCTAGTTGGACGAATGGCTACATCTGTTTTGTTTGCCGAAAAGTTATCTAGAGGTGTTAACTAATTTTCCCTCCAGGTCTGGGCCAATAGTGTCTTCTGTTGAGAGTAGGATTCTCCCTGATTTGCTTCGGTTTCACCCCGCAGATGTCAGTGGCTGAGGTCTGGTTGCATCCCACGGCACTTGTGGATCGACTCCACCTCTTCTTTCCAGGCCACACTGGCAGGTGTACCTTCTTTTGGAACATGCCATCCTGTTGGTGGAAGGGGGAAAGGAACATTGTCAGGGTGAGGCGCGCAACAGGCTGCCCCGTCCCATTAGCCAGTGAGTCTCACAGAGAGTTCTGACACCTATGTGGACTGAAAACACCGTCTTCACCCTGCACAGCTGCAGGGCAGATGGCTCGGGCCAGCATGGTGTCCTCGTAAGGGCAGACACATGGCAAGTGGTGATATGGCCACCCAAGCCATTCGCCAGCATTTTCCATTACTATTAATTAGTATTTTAAAATTCGTTTACAGCATATTTCTAATGAGCAAAGAGAACTCTTGGGTGGTGTGTTCTGTATTATAAATTATCTCTATGTTTTGGTCTATGATTCTGTTTTTACTGAAGTTTATCATGTTTTTGAATATTTGTGGCAGAAAGGGGACTGATTGAAGCGCGCGCGCGCGCGCGCACACACACACACACACACACACACACACACACACCAGCAACAAAGCTGGTAAAACATTTCTATCCAAATAGACAGGATTTTATTGAGATAGGCTAAAATACTAGGGAAATTATTTTGCTTGGAGGTGTGTGGTGATTTAGTATTTCTAACTTAAACATTTGCTTCCTCCTTGTAGGAATTAATGCTGTATCTTCACTTATGCCCTGCTTCCTAAACTAACAAGCTGATTCTACATAACATAGTAAAACTAAAATTAATATATGAGTGAGGAGTCTAATAAATACATTAACTGCAGGGGAACCAGTTGGTTTATAGGAAAACACTTATTGTTCGCTTTAACTTGACCTGTGTTCCTCAAGCCTGGCTTTGATCTTTGAAAATCTTTAAATAAGGGGCTGGAGAGACGGCTCACTGGTTAAGAGCACGGGTTACTCTTCCAGAGGTTCTGAGTTCAATTCCCAGCAACCACATGCTGGCTCACAACCATCCATGATGAGATCTGGTGCCCTTCTCTGGAGTGTTGGCATACATGCAGGGAGAGTACCGTATACATACATACACACATCTTAAAATCTTTAACTAGCGAGAGCAGCTGTGTGAACCTACACACAAGCAGACAATAACTGGCCAGGAAGTGAGAGCGCATGTTAGGCTTCAGGTGGAGGAGATTTAGGGGCTGAGCTTGTGCTAACCTTTGCTGTACTTTGTGAAGTTCCGAGCAGGCGAAGGGCACGCTGCAGCTCCTCAGAAGATAAAGACACGTAATGCTACCCTGAAAAGGGCAATTTTCCTTTTCCTGTAAGTCTTGTTTTGTTACTTAGAAATATTTTCGTTGCTGCTGGAATAACAGCATTTAGCAGGGGACAGTGCACAGCAGCACTGTGGAACATTTAATGGCATTTGCAGTCTCTGCGAGACTGGGAAACGTAACAATAGAAAGGAAGAAATCACAGATGGACTTACTGGTTTCTTACTGGTGCGTGCATGGGCAGGTAATATTTGGGACCAGTTTCTACTGCGCTAAAGTCCTCGGAAGAAACCCCATTAGACAGAATCAGAACTTGAGCAGATTAGCTGCTTGTTAGTGGGCTGAGATCTTCTGCTACTTCATGACACCTTCTGATTCTCATCACTTCCCTGGCTGCAAAAACACAAGGCTCTTTCCCTCCGCATTGCCAGAACTGGGAATCTACCAGGGATCCCTTCTTCTAAGCAATTATCTTTTTAAATAAAACATTTAAAAAGCCGAAGTAAGTCCTGAATGATGCATGGCTACAGCACAGGTAAAGAGATTCGTGAAATCGAGGGAGCAGACGTTTTAGGTGCTTTTGCATAACGGGCTACCACGGGCCACCATGGGCCACCACGGGCCATTGCAGGCCACCACATGTTTAGTTTCTGTTTTATGTAATGGGCTTATATGAAGAATCTTGTTTAATAAGCTTGTAGGATTCAACTGTACGTGTGTATTACTTAGGGTCCTAATGGTATGTCTTTTTCTGGATTTCATATTCATGAAGTATATCCGTGATATTGTGAATATGAAAATAAAGCCATTTTGTTCTTGTGTTTTTAATCTAGTTGGTGTTTTGGTGCTCAGTTGACCAGGCTGGAACCTCCAATAGAATGTAAAAAATTAGTGGTTAGAATAGATATCTTGGGCGTGCTTCTCATTGGAAGAGGGGTGTCTCCGTTTAGTAGTATAGTATCTGTAGCTCTTCATTTAATGTCCTTAATCAGGCTAGAGGTCCCTTCTGTTTATTGATGGTTGCTGTCTGGGAGCAGTTCTGTTGAAAACACCTCTCAGCTTCTGTTGAGCTGCTGGAGGGAGTTTCCTTTATTCTGTTTACATGGTTGGAGTTGGTAACCGATGGTTACCTGTTGGACCACTCTTGCATTTCTGTGCCATCCCTCTCGGTGATAGGAGAGAATCATTACAAATGCATCTCTGGAACAATGCTACTAATATTTAGTTAAAGGACTTTCTTTTTTGAAACATATTTTCTGCCAGTTTAGTCTGTGATAGTGGAAGCTCAAGAGCACTGGAGACAAAAATGAAAGAATAAGACCTTTCCGTGGGAAAATGCTTCTGTGCATATTTGGAATGACTGTCCTTTAAGGAAGGATAATCAAAAGCTAAACTGTTCCTAAGCGTTCAAGCTCAGAACTTTTATATAATGCTTTGCTAAAGAATTCTAACTTGACATATGCTTAAGAAATTCCTATGTATATTTTTAACGTGACACATTTAGGTTTTGTGTCTTGACCTTGTAAAAGTCATTTTTTCCCCCACTTAGTTTTCTAATAAGTAAAGACAGAGGTTTAGTAATTACATGGTTTGTGTATCTGCCTCTGTGAAGGGACGTGATGGGAAGGTGCAATTATTTAGTAAGTGTGGACATTCTGATTTTTAAAACGCAGTTCGCGAATTCAAATGCTTTAGGGGGCAAGCCATTAAATGTCTGAAGCAGAGACAGTTCCATTTGGCCGTGCTCCTATACATTCAGGGTCAAACAGACAGTGCCATGAACAAACGGTTCAAGCCCACACTGTCTGGACAGACAGACAGACAGACAGACACACACCTTCTCTATAGGGCCAGCCATTCAGGAAGTCCCTGGTAGACCATATACCCAGCTCCACTGTTAGGTCTTTCTGGAAAGTATCTGAGAAATCATCTTGGTAACCCTCTCCTCACTTTAACAACAGAGGAAGCTGATACCGATAACCAAATGCTAATTGCTCTGATGTAGTTCAAGGCTGTTCATATCTAACCATTTTTCAGAACCAACTGGTTATCTGTAGGAAGGGCTCTAGGAATTTGTAATTTGGGTCCAGCTGTCTGTCTGTTAAACCTGGGGACAGTAATAGGCTCAAGAGTGATTTAGAAGGTTAGGGCTTATAGGTCATTTTAGATGAAGCCATGTCACTTTGTGGCTTGTGGCAGGGAGTTAGAACCTGGGCAAAACCAGACCACCTGATTCTCAAATGCAGAACTGGAGTCCTTTTTCTCAGTGTTCTACCATGTGGGCTAGCTGCCTCTGCCTGTTGTCTCTTTTTCCTGTCTGCCCTTCCTTCTTTTTCTTCAGCCCCAATCTTTCTGTTTCAGCCTTGTAAATCCTGGGATCCTTACCCCGGAGGTCAGGGAAGCCATCCCATCTTAAGCACGCTTTCCTTTCTTCCCTTGGTTTTTTTGTCTTCTCTGCAGAGGGAGCCTGCGGCTTTCATCAGACCCCCAGAGGCACCCATGACCCCTGCTTCTGTGAGTGGAAGCCACTCTGGCAGCGGCCGGTGGTTTCCATTAGGAGCTGAGGTTGAGCCTGGAGAACTCAGAACTGGATTCCTTTGTTAGTGTTTCCAGGCGCTGTGGAAACTGTGGGCACCGACAGGGATGCTGGGCAGAGCCATCCTGCAAGGCAGGGAGACTTGACTGCCAGCACACAACGGCATCCCTTCCCGGCTGGCACCCCGGCAGGAGGCTTGCAGCAAGGAGGCCGGAGCACAAACAATGCCGCCATAGTTTGGAAAGGAAACCAGGGAAGCCTTGGAGCCTATAGGGCACTGCGCTCGCTGTGGGAGGCAGGTGGTGGAGGTTTGCTTTAATTGCGAATAAGCTGATTGACACAGACCTTCTAAAGTGAAGCAAGGCAGCTAGAGGAAGAATGCCTGTCTTCTGTGTTTAAAATGGAATTAAGGGCCAGTGTCGGATAGAAAGCCGAAGGATTGGAATGCATGTAATAAAAGGCATTTTATAAGCGTGAATGCCATACCCTATCTCAGGGGCTTTTCAAATATTAATTATAGTTACCCTGAGGGTCACTAGTCAGTGATAAACTCATGACCAAATAGCTTTACTTGTCTCTTTTAGAGCTGTAATGAAGCCCTTGATTTCCTCCCTTCATTATACAATATTCAAATTTACCACGTAACAGCTTTAATGTAATTGATGGCTGTGCACTTTTCGTTGCCGTGTGGGATCAGGCAAGGACTTCTTAATATGACCAGACAGCGAGAGTTCAGAAGTGCACTATTTATCCCAGGCAGTTAGCTGGAAGACAGGACACGTTGGGGACGTTTAGTTAAGTGTGGCCAGTCAGCGGGCCTTATCAGGATGACACTGTTTTGGCAAGTGCATAGGGTAGAGCCAGAGTAGATTACAGGGATTTGGGCCTTGTCTATATTTGGTGCCCAGAGACCACCAAGAGCTGTCACGGGTTAGGAGTTTCCAGCGACAGTTCTTTCAAGTTAGGTACTTTAGTTGTAGTGGAAAATGGCACAATGCGTACTGGGCGGTTCATTCATTTGTTCACACATCATCATACCTCAGATTTTCCTGTCTTTATTTCCTTATTTTTAGGACATGAGTTGTTCCCCCCCCCAAAAAAAAAAGCCAAAAAAATCTCATAATGAGAAATTAAAATAAGGAAAAAACTAAAGTGTTTAGATAATCTTTAAAATTTTTTTACATCAAGGGAAGAAATGTCAATAAGAATTCTTTTAAGGACACGTAAACAAATGTACAGTCTGGTATGGAGGTACAAACCTGTAATCTTGGGAGGCTAAGAAACAGTGAGTTCAAGGCTGACTTAGGATGTTATGGCTCATTCTAGTCTAGGCTGGGCTACTTAAGGGAGTCCCATTTCAAAGAGTAAAATAAAGCCTACAAACCCTAATTGACAACAGATTTTCTTGTGAGCCTGTGTGTTAATTCTTCCCTAAAATGCACAGGCATTAAGAGCTGTTGATCAATGGGAAAGCAAACAGAAGCTTCCCTGCGGTCAGTGCTGTGTACTGCAGTCTGATTTCCTATGACTGTGTGTATGGAGATAGGATCTTCTGAATGGGGCTGTGCGGAAACTCAGGGAGCAGGCTCTCACAGCTGACCCAGGCAAGCACCTTACCTCGAGCATCCAGCAAGTCGCCCACGCCGGGACTGTGGTTCTGCACAGCGGAACACTGTCAGAATGAGAGTAAAATAAAATCACTGTCAGAGTGAGAGGCTGGCATCCAAATTCTAGTTCCCAAATCCTAGTCTCCCTTTATCCCTGAATCCAGATGTGGCTGGGACATGGCGCATTCCTGTCCCAGGTGCAGAAGAGGCCAGGCCAGGGGGACACCTGAGCAGGCAGAGTACAGGTCAGTGGAATGTTCTCAGGGAGAGAGATCCCTGGGTCAGCATTCCGGGACTGCTGATGTGGGGTGGTCTTCCTGCTAGGCTGCCTAGAGACCAGTTCTTCTTCCTCTCCAGATCTGAGAGGAGAGAGACCAGCGTGCAGTTTGGGAAGGACGTTAGCTAGAGAGAAGAGAGGCTTCTGTATCAAGCTAGTTTTCTTTTCTATCCCTAATCGCCTTGCTCCCTGAGGGTAGAGACCTGATTGCACGTGGGCTGTGGGCACACCTTACCATGTCCGTGGTCCATCCGCTGCTTCAGACCATGGCTCGGGTGCATCGCTGCTCTCTGGACCCTGCTGTCCTGACATCTGTGCTGGTCTCATGTCTCTGCTGTTCCCTGACTCTCAAGCCTCCACCTCAGGCCCAACAGCTGGACACCGCCTGCTCCTCCTGCAGGCAGGGCTCGTGGCTGTCGTCTTAGGTGTTTAACTCCTTCACAAGTTTAGAGCTCACTGTCAGTGTCCATGGCAGGATCCTGGCCAGGGCAGGGCAGAGAGTGCTTGTCTTCCTGGAGGCTGAGGTGTATGAGCCAGGCCAGGCTGATGAGCTCTTGCCTCCCACTAAGAGATGAGGAAAGGGAGCCCTGAAGGGCTCAGCAATGCCTGATACCATGCTTGGGAAATGGTGGGACTCCTTGCCTTAAGCTTCTTGTCTTGTTGAAGATGCTTCTTTCTTTTGTCCCCAGAAGAGAACAACAGACTTTTCTTTTTGTTTTTGTTTTTTATAAGATACGGCCTTTTTTTCTTCTTCTTCTTTTTTTTTTTTTTAAATTTTATCTTATGTGCATTGGTGTTTTGCCTGCTTGTCTGTCTGTATAATGGTGTCAGAACTGTGAGCTTCCACATGGGTGCTGGGAATTGAACCTGGGTCCGCTGAAAGAGCAGTCAATGCTCTTAGCTGCTGAGCCATCTCTCCAGCCCCGACTCTTTGTTTTTTTAAATTTATTTTTTCTCATACATTATATCCCTCCATTCCTCCCAGATTCTTAATTTTTATAAATTCATTGTTTGACTTGAATAGCATAAGTTATCTCCCTTAAGGTGAATACCAGAGCAAGCTGGCTAGTACATTTAGTCTGTGGTCATTCAGCTCTTTTCTGAGCCTGTAGTACATTGTGGAGACAGAGCACAGACCACATGGTAGCCAAGAAGAAGCAGAGACAGGAAGTGGCAAGTACCTTCCCCACTGACATACTTCCTGCTGAGCCCCACCCCCTAATGTTTCAGCACTCTGCGAATACTGCGCTAGCTACAGAGCAAGCCTATAACACCTGAGCCATCAAGGACGCAGTTCATATCCAAAGGACCAAAGGACCATAACGTAGTAATGAAGAGTGACGAATGATAAGAGTATCTTGCTTTCATTCTCGTTAGCCCTTAGGAACCAACACAACAGGCGTCATTGCTTCTATTTAAGGACCAGTACAGACAGGGAAACTGAGGCATAGCTATTTCTGCCCAGTACGCCACTGGCATTGGCTCTGTGCTCTTCTGTGTCATTGTAATTTGGAAGCAAAGCAGAAGCACCGTCTCTCACCGGGAATCTCTGTTTCTTAAGAAAATGTGAGGTTTTTCTCCTTGTCTTGTTAAGAGTCTTAACTCCATCAGTGAGGTTGGCTATCGCTCTGCCTCAGCCTCGTGAGTGCTTTGTTTAGGGTTGTCAACAACCCCATGTGGTTTTTGTGAGTTCTGGTCACTTCCTCTTGCCTCCTTGCTGTGCTGGGTGTTCAAACACTGGAAGGAATACTACTCAAGTGAGGAGGACAAGAGTCGGAGTGGAGTGCACAGTAATCAAGGGCAAAGTTAATAAGAGCTCGTGAATGGTAGCTCAGGGACCTTCCCAAGCCAGGGATGTTAGACTTTTTTTTTTTAAACTGCCGGCAGAGCTCAGACATGGCATATACAGCCCTGATTGTTGGTTTGGATCCAGAAGAAAATTAACATAAAGGAGCGAAAGCTGGCGAAGGATGCTGGCCCCTAGGGAGAAGTGTCAGCAGGACATGGCGTTATCCTGGTCCTGTGGTCGCAGGAGTCCACAAGGGTCAGGAGAGAGTGTGCTTGTCGAGTGGAGAAGCCCTCATCTGAGAGCTAGGCAGGGCCTCTCTTTCCGGTGAGTTCAGCCAGTGCTGACTGGGCAGAGGTGGTGCGAGAAGATGAGGCAGCAGAGAGAGGCGCATTCGGATAGTTCGTGTCCTCGGGTGGGTTTACGGTCTAGCCGAGAACCTTGAAATAGCTAACGTTTCACACCTGTGAATTCTGTGTCTAAGATTTCAACCAAGTGACTGTACAT
This sequence comes from Psammomys obesus, assembly GCF_907164565.1. Lineage (NCBI taxonomy): Eukaryota > Metazoa > Chordata > Mammalia > Rodentia > Muridae > Psammomys > Psammomys obesus. Next base: position 15,803,794 of record NW_026585580.1, on the reverse strand, counting down.
AAAATATATCTGGAAGAATGAGACTGGACAGAAGTAGACTTTCTTGTCTGTTTTTCCTGTCTCTTTTTGATTCACACAAGGATTGACAAGCTTTTACATTGCGTTAGGCGTCATAAGTGCTCTAGATACCATTTAAAGTACACAGAAAGACATACATGGGCCTCTTAGAGAAAGGACCTGAGTATTCACAGACTTCAGCATCTCTGTGTGTGTGGGGGTGTCTTGGAATCAGCCTCTTGCAGGTACCAAGGGACTCTCCTATTTAATTCCATTTGATGTATTCGTTTTTAAAATTCTTTTAGAGATGGCTACAAGTCCGTCTAACTGAGTTCACTCTTTAGTTAAATGGGCATGCTGCTGTGACCAGTCATAGCACGGATGACATAAAAGCAAGCCTTGAGACCAGTCATAGCCCGGATGACATGAAAGCAAGGCTTGACGCCTGGCCTGGGTCAGAGTGCCTCTGAGGCACAGCAGAAGCTCCGCCCCTCATCCAGGGGCTGCGCAGGTAAGTGCCTCTGCTGCTCACAACTACAGTCTTATTTCAAAACAATGCAAACAAGTCTCTTGTAAAAAGCTGTGATTCTGAGGTGATAAAAACATCTGGATGGAATTCCTAGGTCCGGACAGCCTGTGTATTGACTGGCATGCTTTCTGCCCTTCAACAGAAACTCAGATCTCCAGGCTTCACTGATGCAGAACCCTGTCATAGCTGGGAACTGAGGTTGGGTTGTGAGGTGAGGTTTCAGGTCGCTGCATTTGTTGCATTTGCTAGCTGGTCTGGGTTACCCCCAAGTTGCAATAGGAAAACATCTGTATCTGGCTAGTTGAAACATTTATTTCAGAGGTGTTGTAGAAAATAAAAAGAGTGTTGGGCTCTGTAATGTTTGTTATTAGCCCTGTAATTATTGTGGCAGTATTATTTAGCCCGCACTCACAAATAATAAAACACAGACACCTGTTAGATTTTATAATTGCCTTATTAGCTTGGGCCAGGCTGATATTCCTACCTACGCTGTCTCAGTAACCTCTCCATCCATCTCCCAGCCCCCAACCAATGCCATCCCCCTTAACTACCCTATCTGGTCTACCTTCCATACATAATCCTATAAATACTTGCTTGTTTTCTTCATCTGGGCCTTTCCATGATAATATTGGAGTCCTTCCTCCCGGTTCGCATAGTTTCTTCTCCACACTATCTCTATCTCATGGTTACATCCTCCTTACTCCTTTCTTCTGTCTGGTCTCCTGTGATTCTCCTGTCTTCAAAACCCAGGGTACCTTAGCCACGCCCACCCCATTCTGCCCTGTCCAAGAGTAGGCCGTTTAATCAGCCAGTCATGTAGCTTTACACAACAAGGATAGGTGTAACCAGGCAGTAACCAGCATCAATAGACAAGCGTCTGACCAACCCACAACAGAGGGAAAAAATTGCAAGTGGCTTGGCTTAGGGAAGAAGTGATGTGACTTGAAGGGCAGAGTTCTTGGCTGTGTGATCTGTAGCAGAGGGCCACCAAAGTCACCACTGACTAGACATTGCCTGGAACCACAGTGGACGCCTCTGCGTTCAGCGCCTCTGGCGTTGGCTCTTGAGGGATTTGCAGTGTCAGGCATCTCCGAGTGAAAACTTTGCCTTGCTCATCTTTGTGGCGGAAACATGCCATGGAGAGTTGAAGTGGCTGAGAAATGGGATTTAGGTGGCAGCTGGGCCCCTTTCCACATTTGCCCCGCTCTCCAACCTCCTTGTTTGATTAGGGCAGGAAGAAGGAAGCAATTAGCTCTATTGGTTTCCTGTTGCTGTTGGGAGGAATCGTCACAGATTCTGTGGCGTAGACCAACACACATTTATCATCTTGCCGTTCTGAAGACCAGGAGTTGGAAGTGTCTCTCACCGGGACCCGTTCAAGGTCTCAGGCAGGATGTGGGAGACACGTTACTCCTTCACCGTGTCTAGCTGTTGCCTGGACTTCACATGTTTCTTGAATCATAGTCCTTTATCTTCCTCACTCTGGCCTGTACTTCCCAATCCTCCTGTTTTCTTTTCTTCCTTATTAGGACCCTGTGATTACACAGAGCACACCCGGAAAACCACCTAGCTCCCCAACTTAATCACATCCACACCACTCTTCATAGAAAGGAACACATTCTTGGGTCCTTGGAATTCAGAAGGGGATGCCCTTGGGGAGCCATTCTTCTTCCTACCACACATACATATTGTTGGTAGCTCTGTGCAGCCCACCCTTCCCTGGCTGGTAAAAACATACCGCTGCTCCATTAAATCACCTCTATGGCCCACTGGGGACATTCAGCTTCCCCTACCCAGCCTCCGGTGTCCCAGCAGGAGGTGACTAACGGAACAGGGAGAGAGTGGGGAGGAACCGCAGGGCTGGGAGGCAGTTAGTTATGCCTCTTCATCACAGTCCAGCGGTGTGGAGGGAGAGACAACTGGCTTCCGGTGCCGGAGCTGCAGCTGTTTGAGAGGGTCGTCTAGGCTATGGTGGGACGCTAGGTTTTAAGGTATCTGTGTGTCTCTCTGCACTGGCAGTGCCATGTTTGATGGTGAGGTATTTCCATCTCTAGTGGAAAGGTTCAGGAGGCAAATCTTTCTTCCAGCCCTGGGAAGTTATCTGAACACTCACCGGGAGAGAAATCCCTACCCACAGCCTGACAGGGTCCTGACAATCTTCCTCCATCTTGACTGCAAAAGCCCTAGGAATCTGAGCTCATAATCTCAGTGGTGACATATTAATTGTCAGGGTGTTAGATAAGACATCTCAGCTTGGAGTTGAGAGCTAATTGAGGATAAGGCACAGCTGGGAGAACAAGGCAGTGACATTTCAGGTCCGTCTCACCGTCGGCTCCCGGGCCTTTGTGTCTGTGTGCTGACTGGATAGAGACGTTCGTGTCATCAGGAGAAACTTACCTGGCTCCCGAAGACACAGGTTCCTGTGGTCCACTGTCATGTGAGAAGCACACTAGCCTGATTCTTAGCCTGGAGTGAGAGGGGACCCCCCCCCCTCGACCTGAGTCTGCAAAAGGAAGCTGAGCTGTTTGGGGTTGTTGGTAGGACCTCCAGGCACTGAAGTGTTCTGATAGCACCGTGCCTTCGAAAAACACAAAACATGTCAGAGAGAAGATGGATAACGCCTGGACCATAGTCACGTGAGACGTCACTGGATAAACCTGTGGCAATTTGGCCAGAGCCTGGAGAGGACAGTAAAATTTAGAAACATAAAATACAGAATTGGAGATTTTTGTTGTTGTTGTTAATTATGCTGAAATACTTATTTCTCTAATCAGCGTCTTTTGGGGGCATTGCTGTTGCTCTGTCTAGAAATAGCATGATTTTTGGTCTGGCAGTATTTAAGGGTTAGGAATGTTTATCCTGCAAGCTCTCTCTTGCTTGTGCTGTGTGGAAAAGTTGATAGTTAAGAGTCTTCCTAGGGTGTTCTGAGGAGTAAGCAGACGGGCTGGAGGGTAATGCTGGCTTCCGCCGTTCTCATGGCTTTCAGAGGAATGGGGTGAACCTGTCATCCCTCAGGGCTGGTGCGTGGTGCCTGCAGTGGAAGCATGCTGTTGAAGGGGGTTTTGAAATAATTGGACGAGGAAGATAGGATGGCTTACCTAGTGTTAGGGTTCAGAAATCGGGACGCTCTCTTAAAAGGCTCGTTGAAAGTTTGGTATCCAGTTGGTGCTATTAACAGGTGGTTGGACCTTGAGTGCTAACTTTTCTAGCAGATTAATCCACTGACATAGTAATAGCTGAAAAGGAAGTCAGAAGGCGGGACCTAATTGAAGGAAGTACGTCATCAGAGGTAGCCAAGTTCTTTCCCCAAATAGTTCTCTGAACTTACTGTCCAACAAGAGGGATGGGCACTTTCCTGTTTTCCCTCCTTTGTATTATAAACAAATGCTGTCTTTGCTACAAAGAATTATAAGCCTGTAAAGGAACTTTTAAAAATATTTAAATTAGAACACTGCTACCCGTCAGGCTTCCTGCTGCCTCTGCTTACCTTCTTCTCCACATAATTCAGAAGTGGACTTTGTCATTTAATTTGCAGTTTCCAAAATATTTCTTAATTCTCCAAGGTCAGAATTGGTGTTGTCAGGAGAAATAAAGTCAGTCGTGGTTTGGGGGTCTGTCCTTGGCTCTGTCCTGGCTGCTGGCTCTTCGGAAGGCTCGTATTTGCATTTACATTAGAAGCATGTGGCCTGCGGTAGGTTGAGAGTCCACAGACACCTTGGGCTTTCGCTGTTTCCCAGGTCTGTGGAGATAGAGCTCTGCTAAGCCAGAGTGTTGTAAGCAAGGTGCCGGGATGTGTAAACTTCCTTTAAGATACTAGTCTGTTAACGAGCTATTTTTCAAGTCATCTTATCTCCCCATGCTGTATGGATCAACTGTGAAAACAAGCCTAAATATAAGTACGTGGAAGTGCAGGCATGCCATTGTATTAACATATCTGTTTTTTTTTTTTTTTTTTTTTTTTTCCCCTGGAGACTGCTGTTGTGGTAGGCAAAAGGTTAGGGTTAGAATTAGAGGCTGGGAAGGAGTGGGCCAGCAAGAACAGCAGGGAGCACAGACTGGAGGAGCAGGAAGAGGATGTGAGGGAGAACAGTCCAGGAGCACAGGAAGTGGGGATTTCTCTAGAGGGAGGGGGCAGTAGAGTTGGCTCCATGAGGTCCGCTGGGTGTGCGTGCCGAGCTGAGCTAGGTGCCTCTGGCAGATGCGTGGAGGACACTGAGGCTTACAGTGACACCATGCCTGTTGCTGGGCTGAGCTGAGGCAGGGCTTGGAGATGGCCTTTTCTCTGGGGTTTTAGTCAGCCTCAGTCTGGGTTATGAAAGATGAGCTCCTCTGAAAGCGCTTTAGCAGCACCGTTGGCCCTCATAGCTGTCCTACACCCCAGCATTCAGTGAACCTCAGGCTGAAAACAGTGTTAAAAACGCGTCCACACTGAAAAGGTACACGGTAACCATCTACGTGACATTTGTGTTGTATTCAGTATTGCAAGCAATCTGGAGGTGATTTCAGGCGCCGGAGGGTGTGTGGGCTGCATGCAAATACTCTGCTGGTTTAGGAAGGGCCTTGCTTGAGCCTCTGCAGGTTTTGATGTCAGAGGGAGGTCTTTGAACACGTTTCCCAAGGCACTACAGTGATGTAGCTCAGAGCTTCTTATTTTCCATAATTTAACAATTTTTCTTTTTGCGCCTCTCGGTTATTCCATATGTGTATCATGGGCGAACCTTGCACACAAAGCTAATTCTTCACAACCTTAAACTTTAATGTTATGTCAGTCTTTAACTGTAGAAAAATAAATTCGGCTCTAATGAAGAGGCCATCTGAAACCAACCATTTAGTCATAGGCGGCAACCTTTGAATATTAGACATCCATAATCATTCTTTAAATTTTTAAGTTATGACCAGGATAGCACACTTGGTTAGGGCTGAAGTTGATTTTGCTTGACGACAGAACACACATTTTGTTGAGCTTTCGGGTGGACAGGGAAAATGCAGGGTGTGTATACGCATTTGCTCAGGCCACCGCCGTGAGGTAGCACAGTCTGAGTGTCTGAACAGTGGGCTCTTACCGTCTCACAGTCTTGCAGGCTGGAAGCCGGAGACCATCAGCAGAGTTTGAGGCCCTCTGAGGGGCTTCAGGGAGGCTCTGTTGAAGCTTCTCTTCTGTTTCTGGTGGTTGTTTGGGCTTTGACTTTTAGAGGCATCATTTTGATCACTGCCTTCAACCTGCAACCCCCGCCTCGTTTCCCTTCTATTCTCTGAAAATGCACACAGTTTTATCATATATTGTTCATAGCCATCCCCTGCTGCCTTCCTCTAGCTTCCCGAGCTTTGGTAGTGCCTTCTTCCCGTCTCCCTCCTTACCTGTTTTTTATTTTTTTCTCTGCCGTCAATAATCCTGAGTTCATTGAGTTCCACCCGTATGCACTTGGGTATATGGCCATCTGCGGGGGCATGAGCACCCTACCCATAGCCACCTCCCCAAAGGAGAGTGGCCTCGCTCAGAAGCCATCCGTTTGCCAATAGCTCTCCTGTGAAGGGGAGGGGCTCAGCCCGCCCCATCCATGCTGCAGCTTTGACAGGCTTGATCTTGTGCGGATCCCATGCAGCTGCCCCCTGCCTGCGAGCCGACACCTGCGACAGCCCACAATCCAGTGCTTCACAGCTCTTCTCCCCTCCGGCCAGCTCTCGGCCTTCTTCCGAGTTCTCTTCCTGAGGGTGCGCCGAGCCTTAAGAGCCCTGGGTGTTAGAGGGAGGGGTTATAAAACTCAACCCACCAGAGTATGGTAGACTACAGTGCAATTATGTGATATATACAATTATATACTGTATATATATATGTAATTCACTGTCTGAAGCTGAGGGATGGGAATTTACCCTCACCGTTTGAACTGTGAACTTTAAACTGTATCTTGTATTTTGAAAAAAAAAAAAAAATTCTGCAGTGAGGTCTAGCAACTGTTTTTTTGTATTTTAATATTTACATTATAATTTAATTTACTCCATTAGCTGCACCAGGTGATGTGGGAAGAGGAACAGAGAACAAAAGGACGAAGCTAAGGAAAGATGACATCATGGAGAGGAAGTGAAAGTAAAACGCCCAGGGTAGAACACGAGCCGCTGCAGCCGTGATCCTGAAAGTATGCTTCAGGAGGGCTCTTTCGAGTGCAGAAAGTCTGTGACGTGCTCCAAGCACACTTGAGTGGAACACGACCAAGCAGGTCAGCATCAGTGAAGCAGGCGATTCTCAGCCCTCGAGGCCTGGACCTCGCAGTTAATGACAGAGAAGCGGGTCCAGTGGTCAGGCTTGCCCGGAACGGCCGGCCTCACCTCACTTCCCGGTCTGAGGTTCAGGCTTACAGGCCTTTCCTCCGGGTGTAATGTAGGCCGTGAGTCCATCCTGTCCCCTGTTCAGAACCCGGCTCTCTGCCTGTCCCCTCCACCTGCAGCGTGTTCTCTCAGGGGCCAAGAGGTCACTGAGAGGGCAGTCCGAGCCTGGATGAGGGAGGTCAGCATGTCTTCCTGTGGAGTTCAAGGGGAAGTGGCTCTGCTAGCCATCTGTCTCGTGGAGCCGAGACTTGTAGCGCTCAGTGGCTGATCCTTCACTTCTGCCTGCTAAGTGCTGTAGAAGGTGTAAAAGTGAGTGATACCTGCTGAGCAAGGTGACCCACACGTTTCCACATTTGTGCAGGGTGTTGTTGAGTGTTCCTCGCTGGGACTTTCAGGTGGACAGAGTGTCTTCTGAGAAAAAGCTGATTTGTGGAGGCGGAGAAAGGAGAAACGCAGTTGTGTTTTCATGGAAGTGTCATCCCATTTGCTTCAGAATTTTATGTTTTTGCTCAGGTCATTCTTTGGCTGCATCCCTTGTACTGCCTGCTGATAGGTGCACCAGCTCCTGTTTATTCAGTGTGTGTGTGTGTGTGAGTGTGTGTGTGTGTGTGTGTGTGTGTGCGCGCGCGCACATGCATGCATGCATGCTTATGTGTGCATTCATGGAGGCCTGAGGTTGACGTCTGGAGACCGTCTCCGCTGTTCTCCACTTCATCTCCTGACACGCTTTCACCTAACCCGAACTTAGCCAGCGCGGCCTGGGCTCTCTTCTGGCTGCTGCCTGGCCTGGCCGTTGTTCACATCGCTTCTGAGTATCCCGACTCTTGTCTCTCGGCCTTGAGAGGTCACCACGTTATCTCCGGGTCACCTCAGCCCCGACACTTTCATAAGAAGATGTTCATGTTGACTGTCCGAAGCCTTGGGTAGGAGGCAGAGCAGGGCAGTTTATCCCTCCAGCTCAGGACCTCTGAGTGTGTCCCCCTGCAGATGAGGCAGAGGCTGTGTGCGATGGTGGCCTGGCTTCCTCAGGTCTGCAGAGCCTGCCTTGGAAATCGGTGTGATGTTGCCTTTTCATTCACAGGGGCCTGGTGCATACCTCACAATTAACATTTCCTGCCCCACGCACATGATATTCGCAGATTTAGGGATGGGAGCCCCTCCCCCATCTCTCCTACTTACATGTTTTAAAAGATCTCCTGGATTTTTCTTACCAACAATGTTTATTTTTTTTTTAAATCTTATATTTTACAGACCTGTAGTTCCAGCATTCTATGCACATTTTTGTTTCTCTTAAAAGTGGATATATATTATTAGACCTTTGTTTACAAGGCGTTTAGCCTTGAATTGCAGTGCATTTCAAGTGTTTTAAAGTGACAGTTCCTAAAGCGTACAGACATTCACGTTTGGTTTCTTACCTACTGCGTGGCGAGCAGAGCTGCCACCCAAATGCGGCTGTGCAGAATGTTCATTCCTGTCGGCAGTGTACTGAGAATCAGAAACAGGAAGTGCTATCATGAGACAAATGGCATTTATTAAAATTAGCAAGCATGTTCAGCAGGGGTAACCATTTGCGATACAAAGAGACGTCATAGAAGTGGATCTTCAGGGAGTAGAGACCTAGGTGTTAAAGATGATGACTTCATCCAGCAAACTTGGTTGAGCAACTACTATCAACCGACACTTGTAAATTACGTGGCACAAATGAGCACAGGGAAGTGGCAGGCAGCAGAGGGCTTCAGGAGCCACAGCCAACCAGGATCAGTCAGAAACGAAGATAAAGTGTTTTTAAAATCGCTGTGTGGGGGACAGTGTGGAGATAGAACTGGTGATTAGAATTCAGCTTGCAAGCTTTCCAAGAATGCGTCTTCAGGGTGAATGAAGAAGGGTTCAGGGGAATCGGCATCTGAGCAGAAATGCAAGGCAGGATGAGTCTGTCATGAACAAGGAAGTTGACCTGGGGCGTAAACATGACTGCTCCAAAAAAAAAAAAGTGATGTATCTTCTAAAAATGCTCAGATTTCTACTTAGAACAATTACAGCGACGATGTTTTCACATCTGTGAGTCAGACGTTTTTAATCTGTGAAAGGTTAAGTATTTGACAGTTACTTGTTCTCACATCCATATTAGCTGCTTGGAGTTTAACCTTTCGATGTGCTCAAGCATGCTTTGCAGTTTGTGTGCACGTGTGAATGTGTGTGTGTGTGTGTGTGTGTGTGTGTGTGTGTGTGTGTTCATAAAGCCGCCCAAACACAGCCTAATAATTGGAAATCCTGGAATCCGGAGATACTTTTCCCACTTCTTCCACGTTGCTCGTTACCCACCTTTTCTTTCCTGTCGGGGCATCTGAACGCTCACCCCAGTGTGCAGAAGAGGCAGCTCTAGAGCTAAAGAGCTGAAGCCATTTGCAGTGGTATAAATGTCAGAATAGGGGTTCTTCTGCCCTTGTGCCCGGCAGGATGTTGAATGAGGGAAGATGGCTGCTTGGTACAAAGAAGAAAAATGTGGTCTTTTGTGGTTATACCACTGTAGGAGAATAAACACGGATTTTAAGCTTGGTAAAGAGCTCACATCATGAGCTTCTGATTATTACAAAAGAGGGGAAGCCAACCTTGGGCTCCGTGGCACTCTCTTCAGCTCTTAAGTGCTTCTTGATTAATTTCATGGCAGTATTCAGAGAAAGCATTTGATTCGATGGGTTAAAGTTCTTTTGTATTAGATACCTGTGTGGCTTGAAGGACAAAGCACAGTTAGAAAACGGGAAAGGCCAACTATGAACTGTCCACATGCCGTACTGTTCTCGCTTGTAACCAGCAGGGCTCTTCAGCTTGCTCATGGAGTGGAAAGAACTGACTTGTTAAGGGGCACCTTCTGGATGCAGTCATAATGCTAAATATTTTACATCTAATTTTATGTATATATTTCCAGGATATAAGTAGGGGGAGATATTATCCTCTTTTACAGATGAATACATAGGCTAAAAAACTTCATTAGTAGTTATCAAAACCGATCAACTTGCAATTTGTAGGACGCTTTTAAAAATATAGAATCCTGGTTTTGCCTTGGGGACTGAGATTTTGGGGCTCTGGTGTGAGGATCTGGGAGCACTTTTAAAAATAGCTCTTCCAGGGGTTCTCACCGACTGCTTTAGAGGGCAAGCTTGTGTGGGAGTGCCATTCTGTCACACAGTCCCGATGTGGTAGAATTTAGATTGTTTACAGTACCCTGGCATTTCCTGCTTCCACAGATCTTCCTGAGGCCTCCCTCCCTGCCGGCCTCCTTCACAGGGCCTGAGCGGCTACTGGACGTGGCTGGGAGTACACACCTGCAGGGCTTTTAGGTGGCCCTGCTGCTGAAGAGCTGCTCTGATTATTAGCAAGTTCTGCTCTTGGCACACAGGCTCCTGCTTTTGTCTTTCTAGTTTTGAGCTCTGGAGCTTCCTGGAAGTCCAGGCCTTTGCATGGCAGCCCGCTGGCTATTCCAAATAACTAGTCTTCCTGTTGAAATATTTCCTTTCTAGGTTGTGTTAGAGGCCAACTACCACCCTTCCCCACCTCCAGAAAGAAATTTCCCCACAGCCTTAGCAGCTCCAAGTAATCTTGTCCCCAGCTTGTCAGGAACCACGTGCTGTGGCTGTTTCTGTCTCATGGTTTTTCTTTTTGTGCCTTCCCTGGATTCCCAGGTTTTTGTTTTCTTTCTTTTTTTTTTTAAACATTACATAGCTAGCTCTGAGTCATTTATCTGTAGCACACATTGAAACTTTGCCCGAAATGATCCTTCATATTTCAGATCAGAGGCACAGCGAGCGACAGCACAACAGGAACTCGGGGCATTAGGGGAGAAATTGGTTGTGATCCCCGAGGCTCGTGATCCTGCAGCCCTGGGCAGTACAAGGCTGGCCTTGATAGGAGCAGAGCAAGCTGTCCACGAGCAGTTCCTCCACTGTGCTAAGAGCAAACATATTTTCCTCCTATATTGAACCCTTCTGCCCTTTGTGTTTGAACTATTTCCCATCTTGTTTGAACTCTTTTTCCTGGAACAAACATTTATTGGGGGTAGTGTAAACAGCGGGCACTCTGTTGGTGCTGACTTTTGTGTGTCTCTTCTGGGCCGTTATTTAGTTAGCAGGGAGTTTGGAGACCTCAATTCATATCTCCACGTTGTCACCAATGGATAGCTTAGACAAATGTTTTAAATTTCTGGTCCAAAGTTCTCTCACAAAGCAGCTGACAAATACCCCTGCCTGCTTTGTGTCTGTGTGTGGGAAAAGTGGTGGCTACCCAGAGTCTCGCGCCTTCCAGAGAAATGTGTCACAGGAAGCAATTTCATGCTCTTAGGAACTGTTAATTACTATTACTACGAAGGCTGCTGTCAGTTTCTCAGTGAAATTTTGACTTTGTTTCTGTAGTGTTCTACTCAGATTTTTGTTGTTGAAATTCTTTGCGGTGCTATTAGTTTAGACCAGACAGAACTATTAAAAGTGTTTGCCACATAATTCTTTTAGGGCACAGACAGATCAGACAGAAATCACTGTCGATCAGTTTCAGGTGCGCTGCGATGGTCGAGCGCATGGGCTCACAGCCAAGCTCAGGTGCGCTCCGATGGCGAGTGTGTGGGCTCCTAGATCAGGCTCAGGTTTGCCTGCTTGGCCCTTTGTCTTCGGGAAGGAAGGAGGTAGGCGGCTCATCCTTGGCACGATCCCCAGCACCTTCCTTGGCAGCAGGTGGGAGCGGAAGGAGAAATAAAAGTGCACGTCCCTCTGGGGTGGGATGGGCAGGGTGCCTGCCTGAGCTCTAAAGATCACCCCGTCAGCTGAGGCTCATGTGGACAGCTGCGTTTTCATGTTTGCTGGCCAAGTGATGACCGCCCAGTGGCTTGTTGGACTTTAGGGAGGGAGCGTGGCTGCTTGAGGTAGAGGGAATCGGTGTCTCTGACCTTTGCCAAGCTCTCTAGTTGTCTTCCCTGTCTTCTTCTCTGTGGCACAGCAGCATTGGACAGTGTTTCCCCTTTCTTTGCAGATGTGGCATGGTAGCGTGCGGTGTGGTATGTCCTTCTGTGCCTCCATGATCACAGTTCCTGAAAAAAATGACGTCAAACAGCAGATTTATTTTGGCTCAGTCTTAAAGGGTCTCAGTCCATGATGGAGAAGGCAGGCTGGGACAGATGGGTCCATGTGCTTGGAGGGTGTTCGGAGCACAGCAACTCAGGGAAGGAGAAGCTGTGGATGATGGGTAATGGCTACTAGGACTCTGCATGCTGTAAAATGTGCGTGAGTTCACTTTCTGGGAATTAGATGGTTAACTCATGCCTTGACCTTCCAAGTGGACAGGGCCACCTGCCCACATCACATTGGGCTCACCTCTTACAGCTTTCCCGCCTCCTCAAATGGTGCCCCCCCCGGGGGGGTAGACAGATGCTGTGAACAGCAGCCAGTAGGGGACATTACAGGTGCAAAGAGTAACATTGTTCAATGAACAGATCACAAGTGTTTTGAAGAGCCGAAGGTACTGCAGAAGTGATCCCGATTACTCAGTTCTCGTCTGGAGTGAGCAGAAAGGAGATCTTGTTTCTTCAGAGCACTTTGAGAATCAAGGGTGGACACAGGGGTGCTCAGTGCTGTGCTCTGGAGCTGTCTGCTCAGGGTGTGTTAGTGTGGAGTAACTGCCAGTAAATGGGGTTTCGCTGGTCTGCCAGGACCTTCCCTCTGCACATGGCAACGGCCACGTTAGAGCGTAATCAACATCTAGCTGCTGTATGTCCACAGTGGGCCAATTAGAATATCTAGTTGCAATAAAGCAGGAGTTAACAAAACACATCTGAGAAATGGAAAATAAGATTATAACTGGCATTTTTTTTTGCCCCCATTCAAATGGCAGAGAACAGAGAAAACCAAGCCCAGGCCACTCCCCTTCTCATGTAAAATGGGAGTGTTTTTCTCCCCCTCTCTAATGTACTCTAATCCCAGTTTATGCAACACTATTTTAAATTTTGACATAGAGAAGGTTGAGTTCAGCTTGAAAAGGAATAGTAAACTGAGTTAAAATTATAACTCATCGATCCCTCACCATTTTCCCCTTTAAGACAGTGGTATGGGCCTCCTGCTCTCTTTCCCTCACACGTCACGGTGCTGGAAATATCTGGAGGGAAGCTTTTATTTCAACCACGCGTGAACTTCTGTTTAGCGACATTGACTGTGTACATGCTTCTTGGGAATTCTAGCCCTCTAATTGCCTTCGTTTCTTCTCTTGCTTAACTGTTGTATATAATCACTGATTTATATGTGTGCCCTGTAATAATGGCAGCTGTCTGCTGGTGTGCCTGGAGAACTATGAAATGAAGTTAATTTTATAGCTTCTCTTCTTGGAAACCCTTTTATGCTTAATTTTAGACAGGTAAGTGACATAAGAGACCAAGTTACTTGAAGGTAATGCGTTTGGAAGCTGTTCTTCAGTGGTGCTACGCTGATGTAGTTTTTTTTTTTTTTTTTTTTTTTTTTTTTAAAGATCCCAATATATCTCTTGAGGATAGGCTTTTTGAATGGAAGTACAAAACTTATTACCCTATAATAAGTTGATCAGAAAGACTGAAGGCATCTGGTTTCAAGGTTTTGTCTCCCCCCAAATTATTTTATCATCTGTCCTGGGATTCACGTTTTGGGCACAGTTGTCAGCTAAATGAAACTAACTGTTATTTAGCGCGTAATAGTTTTTAATAAACACAGATGCTGTGTAAGAGGGCAACAGTTATTTGTTACGAATCTCTCTCTGCTGGATTTTCTTTCTGATAGTTTAGTCCATTTTCTATAAGCATACGCTTTCTACTTGTGTTTCTGTTTAAACTTCTGTATGAGCAAGAAGCACAAGATTTACTCTACTTTATTAACAATAAGTAATGGACTGTGCCCTTTCAAGCCAGCCCTTGTTTTATTGTGTATCAGCTTATAGACATTTGGCTATCTGGACAAGCCATCATTTATATCCTTTTAAAAAATATTTATTGCTTCCCTGACTAATTGCTTTTTATGTGACTTACAGCCTTTTGCATTGGTGCCATTTATTAAAACACAGCCAGAAGCAAGCAAAGCAGTCCCATTTTTCAAAAATTTAGTGTCATTTTTATAGACAAATAACACTTGTAAATGATGGATAATAGCTAGCAGGATGCTGCATGGTGTAAAATGTGCATGCATTATATTTTCTGGGAGCTAGAAGGTTAACTGGGCTAGGAACTAATTGAAAAGCTTTATGGTAAATGCAAAATGCCCTGTGCACATTATCGACAGGACTTAAACCAGCTGAAAAAGGGGTTTTCCCTCCCTGGGGTATTATTCATTTTCTCTTCCTCTTTTCTGGCTAGCTACTATTAGAGAAGAGTATCTAATCATAATGTATCTATAGATTTTTTTTAAACTGAAGCGCATGTCACGGATGCTTTTTATGAGGCTCTGGCAGATGAATACTCTCTCATTAGACAGGGTGGAGGTGAGCGTGGGCACCACAGTGATCGCTGAGTAATGGTGCTGTTTCCTGCTGGTGGGGTCGTGCTTACCAGTCTTGCTGTGGTTTCTGAACCCAGGGAAACAAATGATGGGTGTGGGGGCTATGCCCGCTTTCTTCTGTAGCTGCTGATAGAGAGGTGACAGGAATTCGTTACCAGCTTTATCGAGGAAAGGTAACACAGATTCCTCTCTCTATGCTAGGCCGTCCTGTTGACTTGGAATACACCATCTTAGAAGCAAGTAATACTTTCAGTCAAGCTGGGCCTGGTGGCACATGCCTTTAATCCCAGCACTTGGGAGGCAGAGGCAGGTGGGTCTCTGGGAGTCTGAGGCCAGCCTGATTTACATAGTGAGTTTCAGGCCGGTGTGCTCCATAGTGGCACCCTGTCTACAAACAAACAAACAAACAAACAGTTCAGTCTCTTGTTAGCATGTGGACGAGAACTTCAGAAATGTCACTGTTGGAAGGTAAGACTTGGCTCTCGTCTAGTTATGCTGGGGCTGTGGGTGTTCACTCCGGGCCTGCTGGGAGAAGTGGCCTCAGTATCCTTGACCTCTTCCCTGTGTTCTAGCTGTTCTTCCCTATTGGGTTAGTTCTGGGAATGAGAAGGGGCTGAGGCAAGTCAGGCAACTGTAGACACAGAATTTCTCCTCGACGCATCTGTGTTTTCTGGACTGGATTGCTCCTTAACACCTGTCCATCATAGATGCTTTTCAGCTTCGCAGTAGCTCTGGTGTATTTACTCTGAATAATGTATATGTGGCTGTATCTTTCAATGCTTCCGGGAAAGACTGTTATCTCCTTGAATACTTTGCTATCTTTATCCTTTCACCTATTTTTCCCCTTTCCAAATCCAATCAGACATCTTTCAGCAATTCTTACTACATTCCCCACCCAGGTTAACATAACCTTTGCATTTTCGTTCCCTTGTTTCCTAGAATTGCCTTTGGGATCCATTCCTTTAACTCTCTTCTCAGCTTTGGTTCATATGCTGTATAATCTGCTGGCAAATTTTTAATTTGAATAACTTCTAAATCTTTGCCCGGCCTCTAGGGAATCAGGCTGACTAAAGGCGATGAGGGAATGAAGAAGAAGACAGACACAGAGAGCTGGGGTTGGGTAGACTGGCTTTCTGGTGGAGAGACAGCAATACACTGGAACCTCAGCATGCTCCGTGGAATTGAACAGAGAGCCGGGTCCATTGCGAAGAGCGGAATTGCGGAGTCTGCGTTATTACGGATGAGCAAGGAGGCAGGGGTTGAGGTTATACAGTTGGGTCACTAGTCAGGTCCGGCTAATCTTGGTAGAGCGGTTTTCAGGCCCTACGCTATGGACATCTTGTACACACAGTCAACGCCCACACACAGACCAGACAGGAGGCGTTCACATTCCTTCCTGAGCCGCCCCAGGAAGGAAGGCTTGCCATCTTCTCATGGGCACTCACTCGGAGCTTCCTCCACTCCCTCCATATAACCAGAAGGGTTTGTTGCTGTTGTTTGCTTGTTTAAAGTGTTTATTGAGTCCCTGTAACCTCAGCCTGTTCTTTTTTTTAGAGTTGTGGTAAAAACCCGCATTACAGAAGATTGGCCATCTCAATCGTTTTCAGCTCAGTGAGTGCTGTTCATAGGAGCCAAGGGCACAACTCTTCCTACTTTGCATGACTGAAAGATATTTGAAAACCTGGCCATTTCTTCTCATTTTTAAAGTTAAATTTTAATTGACATAATAGTGTGCATCTATGGGATGCCTTGTGATGTTTAAATACATATATACATTATGTAATTTTCAAATAAGGATAAATACTTCTCCTCTAACACCATTTCCTTGTTGTGAAAAACATTCCCTCTCCTCTTCTGGTCCTTCTGAAATATATGGTACATTATTTTGTGACCTCTAGACACTGCAACGTAACACTAGAACCCAGTAATTTTCTTACAGTAACCGCGTGCCTCCGGCCAGCCTTCCTCATGCCCGGTCATTTTAGATAGGCCTTTCAGCCTCCTTGTTGCTGAGAGTGTCTCCGGCTTCTTCAGTGTCTCATGTGTTGATCTTTTGTATTCTGGATCTGGTAATCGGAACATCTGAAGCGCACGGAACGTTACATCTGTGGTTTGTTATTTCCTTGGCGTCTCCTCCATGCAGTTGTTGTTTGGTTTCCATGTGTCTTGAGTAAACCTTCATTTCGAGCTCATCTTCCACAGATCTTAATCTGGAGAAAACGCCTCAGGCCCTGAGTCCTGGATGCTTTTCTCAGAGTACTCGCTTTTGCCTGAGTAAGAAGTCATGGTGTGTCTTGGGCCATCTGAGAGCCTTCCGAGTGTCTCAGTGCAAGCCAGGACCACCCGATCACAGACAGGCTCCGGTTCCCAGGGTCGGGTCAGAATGAGCACGGCAGACCACTCATGGTCTGTGCTCACCACCCAGGTGTTTTTATTGTTTTATTTCCCCCTCACTTCAGAGATTTTTTTTTTCTTTTTTGTTTCATCTGATCTCAGTGAAACAATAATAGTTTTTAAATCCAAGTTCTGGTTGGCTTACTGGTTGACCCCGGAGTGTTTAGCCAGCTGTACTTTTGGAAGGCCAGGCCGGATTAAAGGAATATTCACAATCTTGGGGCTCCCTGCCGGGCTCTGACAACTGCAGAGCAGAGCCACCCTCTGCCCTGCCTTCTCCTGTCTCTCTCAGTTTCACATTTTATAGGCTCAGCCAGGGAGGGGTTTCGGGGGCAAGGTCAACTCAGATGGAAACCTTTCCATCCATTTTTATATCCACCTCTCCTGATGAAGATACCCATTGCTCCACTTGGGGGATGAAATGAGGTGCAGTTTTCTCTAGCCTCTGCCCTTTAGGCACGGGCCACACGCCAGGCCAGGACGCCTCCCAGAGTCTAAGCAAACTGGACCGAGCACAAAACATTTTACTGTGAAGTTTTCCAAGACTTGAGACTAGGTACCCAGCTCTATTGGTGGTGGTGTGTGAATAGCAGGTTTCTCCCTAGAGGAAACCCAGGTTCATTCCTGACACTGTCCACTGCGAAGCTCCATTGACAACGATGGGAAATTCGTCTGACATCCAGCTTTGGCAGTCTCTGTCTTTTTCTAGTAACTCATTTCAAGCTTTCAGGTTCATGTTTTTCCATCCAAGCATGTACAAGGTTAGCTGCTTCCTTTATCCTGGGATCCTTTCCCTCCCTCAGTCCCCCTTTCTCTGATCTGCCCTCAGCTAGGCTGGGACAAACCGCTCGAATTCTGTGAAGGTTGGTTGCTGTACATCAGAAATGTGTTTAATTTGATTGTTTCAGTGTTTTGCTTGTATGCATGTGTGCATACCACATGTGTGCCTGAAGCGGGAGGGGGCGTCAGATCCCCCGGAACTGGAGTTACGGATGGTTGTGAGCTGCCATGTGGTGCCGGGAAGTGAGCATGGCTCCTTTGCCAGAAGCAGCCAGTGCTCTTCACTGCTGAGCCACCTCTGCAGCCCCATGCTGGTGCACATTTTTATCTCCATGGAGAAAGTACACCTCGCTCCTTTTGAGGCTGAGACATAAGCCTGCAGAGCAGGGAGCCCTCAGAGCCACCGCGGGATCACGGAATGCCTTTTCGGTATGTTTATTTTTATTTAAAAATCAACCAAGCTGTTCTTTGAGAATTTCATCCGTGTATAGAGGGTATTAGGACATATTTACTCCTCTTCTTTCCTTGATGTCCTGCTGCTGCGTTCAGGTAGTGCTCCTGGGACACACATGGATGTGGGATCCTCAGCAGATCCCACCCACCTACCAGCCACCACAGCCTCAAAGGAAAATGGCCGTCCCTTAGCCACTGCCAGGGACTCCTCAGCTAGAGGGGCCCACAAGGCGCCTTTCTGATGCATGCTGGGATGTTGGTTGCCTTGAGATTGTGCAGGTCTTGGCCTGTTTTTATTATCATTATCATCATCATCATCATCATCATCATCATCATTATTATTATTATTATTATTATTATTATTATTATTACGTCATTATGCTGGATTGGTCCCACATAAAAATAAGTTGCTGTGTTTGTATAGCTATCCTCACTCTTCATTTCTGCATTTGTGACTTGGGTCCAAGGAGCAGGATGTGCTGAGAAGGGCAAAGCAGCACCATGGTCAACACTTGTCCTGTTTGGTGACTGGAGTTGGCATCGGTGCCGTAGCACCTTTGGTGGGATGAGATGAGACGGCCCTCCACCTCTGCAGCGTTCTCCTAACACTCAGAGCTGCAGTCTCGGGAGGAGGGCGGCACACGATGTAGAGAACCTACCTGTCCTGTATTATTGTATTTAAACAAGTTTTACATGGCTCTGTGAAAGAGGTGTGTGTGTGTGTGTGTGTGTGTGTGTGTGTGTGTGTGTGTGTGTGTTAGTCTTGCATGTATTGTAGCAAAGCCTTTGACTGTCTTACAGAGGAGACAGATGTTGTGAAGAGCAGTGACCTCCGTGGTTAAAGGCCTGGCCATTGGAGCCAGACTGGCGTGATGCTCAGCTTTGCTCCTTCTAGCCCTGTGACCTGGCCAGGTAGGCTGGCCTTTCTGTGGCTCAGCATCGCTGCCCACGGACTCTCTCCTCCTTTGAGGTGGTTGTGAGGAGCGAGGGTGTAACACGTGTGGGCTGGCTCTGTAGCTGTTACAGACGGAACATTCCCTGTTAGCCCAGCATCCTTGCCCAAATTCAACTGGCTGGAGGTCGCAGGTGTGCAGACACCGCAGCGCTGAGCGAGTTCAGAGGACTCTGCCTGCAGAGGTCAGTGTCGAGATAAAGAGGGACCGTGAGCATGCTTCATGATGTGTTGGTCGTCATGCCGTCACTCGAGTGTGCCAGGCCCCCTGGTGCGCCCTCATGGTCTGGCCGATGCGTGTTTGATTTGTTGTTTTGCACGGCTTGATTTGTTTAAGGCAGGAAAGAAATGGCACATGTGTAGCGCTCTTGAGGCTGGTGTCTTCTGTGCTTTGTGCCAGAGAGGTTTTCATTGCTCACTGTTGCACTGGAGGCCTGAGTGCCGGATCCCGGGCCCTGGTCTTCCTCTGCTGGGTTTTCATTGCTGTGGCTTCAAGGTCCAATCAGCCCCCTTTTGTCACTTCTTTGTCAGTTCACTTTGGGTCTGGAACAGAAATGAATGTGTACAGTTTTTGTTCTGAAAATGGTTATCTGTATTGAGGTCTAATATGTGCCACCGTATGGCTCACGAGTGCAGTAGCTACGAACCTCAGTGGTTCCGGTAGAGGCGTTTGCAGCCCTGACGCTTGCACAGCGAGTTTTGAACACCTTCCTGCCTTCCCCGCCACACTCGAAGCGGCAGCGTGGGGTCTCCCTTGCTCAGCCTCCCTCAGGCGCCCACTCGCTGCTTCTGGGTCCAGGTAGCCTGGTGTCACGTGTCGCTCTGATGAGGTCGAGCCTCACCTCTGATTCAGGGTGGTGAGCACCTCTGTGCTGGCTGTTGAGCAGTCTCTAGAGGGGGGTCTCCAGAAATCCTTTGCTTGGGGGGGGGTTGCTGGTTGGTATTTTTAGCAACGTGTTCTAAGAGTTCTTTGTGGAGGGGCTGAAGGGATGGCTCAGTGCTTACGAGCGCTTGATGTGAGTGCAGGAGGACCCTAGCTTCCACACAGCTGCCGGCGACTCCAGTTCCAGGGCATCTCGTGCCCTGCTCGTGCCCTCAGGGGCAGCAGGCACACACGGCGCACATACATACAGGTAGGCAAAAACTCATACAGGTAAAAATAAATAAAAATAAAATAATAAAAAAAATAAAAAAAAATAAAAAGCGCCCCCCCCCCTTTTTCCTTTGGCTGGAGAGATGGTTTGGTGGTTAAAGAGCACTGGCTGGTCTTCCAGAGAACCCAAGTTCAATTCCCAGCACCGTCCGTGGTGGCACACAGCTGTCTGAAGTCCAGTCCCGGGAGATCCGGTGCCCTCTTCTGGCTTCCTTGGGCATGGCATGTGGGCAAAACACCCACACATATATTAAATAAATAAATATATTTATTTATATATTTAAATATATATATTTAATATATATTAAAATATATATTAATATATATATAAAATATAATAATATATTAAACACATATATTAAAATAAATAAATAAAAGAGGGGGAAAACCAAACCTTCATATATTTGCTAGGCACGGTGGCACATGCCTTTAAGGACGTGGGAGGCAAAGGGGCTGGTGTCTAAGTCTGAGGCCAGCCGAGGCTATGCAGTAAGAGCCTTGTCTCAAATAAGCAAGCAAATCTTTTTCTCTTCTAAGTTGCTAAGGTTTTTGTTTCTTGTTTTTTTGAGACAGAGTTTCTCCGCAGGGCCCTGGCTATCCTGGAACTTGCTTTGTAGATCAGGGTGGCCTTGAACTTAGAGATTCCCCTGCCTCTGCCTCCCAAGTGCTGGGATTAAAGGTGTGTTCTGTAGACCACCTGGCCTGTTCTAAGTTTTTCTACGATATGATTTGCAGGCCATTTTCTTCTATGATAAGTACTATTTTCATTACATTTATATGTCTATATACTTTATATGTCTATACATTGTATATGTCTATACGCATTACCTACCTGTATGCACACACCACTCCCACCTGACTTCGCTGCTCTGGTCAGCAAAGTTTACACGTGACTGTAAAGGTGCATGCCATATTTCAGTTACGAATTTTATAGAGGCTCTTATTTTTAAATTGAAAACAAGACTGGGCCATCTTTGTGAAAGTTGACGTGATTAAACGGAAGTGTGAGCTCCGGGTGTGGAGAGTTCTCAGAAAATGAGCTTCTGTCTTTCCCAGTTGTGTCCTTGGGGTGGATTCTTTGGGCCTCACCTTCCACGAGAATTGTTGAGAACAATGCATGACTTGACATTTGGGAAAATGCTTGTCACTATGGGAGCGCTGCGGTTAGGGACCGGCTGCCATTTTGGTGGCTGATACTAACGACTAGCTCTCCCTTGTTTCTCCCTGAGGGTCCCTTTTCCGGTGCCCAGTTAGAGCACACCTTTGATCAGTCTTTGGGAGTGTCAGTGTAATCATTGAATCTCCAGCTAGTGCAGTTTACTGGAGCAATCTAAGAGCTGAACTGTCCTCGCTTTGGTGGTCCTGGTGGTGGGTTCCCAAGGGCTCCACGAGCAATGACAGTTTGCGTTGATTCCAGGAGCTGTAGCCTCCCAGGGGCTCATCGAGCCAGGTCTGCCTTCCTGCCAGAGCAGCTCAGCAGCTCAGCAGCTCTGCGGGTTGGAAATGCAGGTCGCTGCGTCTTTGCCTGAAGGGAGACTGTCAAGCTTCCCTGCTCTCCAGAGCACCTGGGAGAGGAGTTTTCACCCAGGAGTGAGAGCTCGGTGAGAAGAAAAGATGTGAGGCTGAGGAAGGAGGAAGGGCATGCTGAACCAGGAGGGCGTGGCTGTTGCCATGGGGGACGCAGAGGACGGTAGTGACATTGGTGAGAGTGTTACTGATAACAACTGGTAGCATCTGTTGAGCATTTACTGTGTGATCTGTGTCCTGCATGAAGTGCTTAATCACGCGTCTAATCATTTCCCCGGCACAGAGACGCCGTGGAGCAAAACCAAGCCTTAGATTAAAGAAGGTATTCCAAGGTCACCCTGCTGGTAAATGGCAGGAGTAGTCATCTCGACAGAGATACCTTTTATTCTTGCGCACGGGAGAGACAGGAAGCCTGTGACACACTTTGTCATTTCTTTTTCTGCTCTGCTTGTGGAACCCGCTGTTCACATCGGGCACTTGAGGGCTCTGCTAACGGTTACCCCGGGCAGAGGCGTGTGCAAGACCGTCCCAGGCAAACCTTGGAGAGTCACATGCAGATAGCAGTCTTCAGACAGTTATTTCTGAAGCCAGAATAACCCCAGTGACGTAGGCGCACCTAGAACAGACGGTATGTTGTAAACAGAAGGAAGAAAGCAGGCGTGTCGGACCCTTGTTTTGATTTTATCAACCTTATCAGGAAAATGATCTTCAAATTGGAAAGGGCAGAGTAGACAGATTTGGAGGAATTAAATGGAGACAGTGAGAGTTGCTAAAAATGCATTTTGGTCTCTTGGGCAGGGGAAGGACTTTGAGGCATGCTTGGACAGCCATTTCAGATGGTACTTTGTGAACCAAGGAGAATAGGATTCTAGAAGACGGCAAACTGTTTGACCAGCGTGTTTAGGAAGTACAGGTAGGTGAGGCCTAGTCCGGGTCTGATGGAATCCTAGAAGCAGCACCGAGCTGGCGTCTGATAGTCGGACCACAGCGAGGAATGGGACAGACAGGTGTGTCTCATAACAAGGCTTTTTCTTGTTTGCACGGGGTCATTAATGTAATACATAGAGGGAGTGCCGGAGAGAGAGAGAGAGAGAGAGAGAGAGAGAGAGAGAGAGAGAGAGAGTATCGATCAGCATGAGCCACCGAGAGTCTCCCGTGTCACAGACAAGCAGTAACATGAGCTAGCTGACTTGTGTAGTCGAGTGCGTTTCTGTTTGCTGAGCAGCCGCTTCTGCCTGGTGACTCGCAGACTGACCCGCACGCAAACTGTGGCCGCGGGCACGCAGAGCCTGCCACTTCCTTTCGGAACATGCTTGTGTTTGTTCACTCGCCTGTTGACTTCGGCTGCTTCCATTTCACCGTGGCAGAAGTGAGCAGTTGTCGCAGATACTATTGGCTCCACAAAGCCTAAGATGTGTCCTATCTGGATCTTTAAAAATTGTTTTCTGGCCAACAGCTTAGAGAGAACATTGGTTCCTGCTGGAATTGTTTAAATTTCTGTATTAATGCCCTGGCCTTATTTCTCTCTACACCTAGCCCCTAACCTTACAACTGAGTAAGAATTCTTGAGGTTGGGCCTGCCGTGATTGTGGCTTGCCATGAGAGCTGGAGACCCCTTTGCCAGGAGGAAGGTGCTGAGGAGAATCCTGCAAGGGCCAGGTGCCATCTCTGCCCTCTGTTGGATCCCGTGATATGCCAACCATCTCTGAGGAGAGAAGCAAGAGGGTTGTCCTCTGGATGAGGGGCAGGGCCTGCTAAAGTCGTGACACTAACACAGTAAAGATGAAGTTGGCTGTCCATATAAATTCTGTGCTCGTGTCCCAGCTATCTCTTGAGGAAGCACCAGGCAGTACCTTGGCCTCACTGTAATTTATCTGAACAGGAATACTAAAGATATACTCAGAGAAAAATGAAATAAAGCCAATAGCACAGCCAAGGGCACTGTAGCCTGTTCTTACATAGTTCCAGGGCAAAGCAAGGGTAAAGGCTTTACTGTGCTCAGGCTCCGTCACACCCGTGTGCTACACGCCCCCGTGTGGGAATACAGCTAATTCAGCTTTTCTTCTCATGGAGGGTAGCACTTATGAAGAGGCCAACCACATTCTTCTTAAAGTGTGGTGATAGCTAGATGAGGCAGAGGGCCCTGTTGCCAGGAGGGATCCGGTAGATAGATGTAACTGCCGGCAGAAACATAGCAGTGGAGGTTGTATTTCAGGTTTTCCTGAGACATAGGACCAGTGGGGTGGGTTACTGCATCTCTACTATTTATCTTTCTGAGGAAATGTATTTTTAGGACCAAACTCACGTGATCATGGCAGTTAACAAGTTTCTAGCTCCTTGGGGTATGTTGGCAAGCCAGAGACTCGAGAACCGACCCTGGAGAAAGCCAGTGCCGTGAGGGGAGAGGTGAGGACCTGACTCCAGCAGACGGGAGGAGCTCCCTCTTCCCTGTGGAGTGGTCAGCCTCTGTGTCTCACTCCAGCCTTCAGGTGGCTGTACGGGACCTAGCCACCTTAGCAGCGGAAGGCGGCCTCTCAGAAGCCCCCAGAACAGTGAGACGCCAGGGCTCTTAGTGGCCTAACCAAGTTGCCACATGGAATCTGCCCCATGATGCTCGTCCAGCGCATCAAAGGGCGTCAGTCGCCTAGAGGAGTGTACATCTGAGCAGGTGGCTCAGATGGCCCCAGAAGCTGAGTTTACTCAACCTACAACCTTGTCATCTTCCTGATTACAGCAGCTTCCTCATCAACAGGACCTCTGTGGCCTTCGGGACTGGTTAGGTGGGCATCGAAGATCCATGCCCAGGTGGAGAACTGCAGACACTGCAGATCCAGCCCTGAGTAGAGATGTTCGTGTCCAGCTAGTCAGTGTAGCTTAGGTGACTGCTGGGCCTCCTGTACTTGGATTTGGGGCTCTGCATTTTACATACACACACCCTTCAGGTCTCTTCAAGAAATAGCAAAAAGGAAAAATGAGCCTTTTGTGCTATCAAGGGGGATGAAGAAGATGGCTCAGCTGGCAGATTCTTATCTAGCATCTGCAAGCCCGCCACCAGACACCCCACAGGGGAGAATTTTCATGACCTCGTTTTGGTGAATCAGCCGGTTTGGTCAGAAAGACGCTAGACACTCAAGCATGTCCTGTGGCTGCCGCTCGTGGCAGCCTTCATAGTGGCCACATTCTCAGGCTCTGCCCTGAGAACCATTCTAGGCATTAGCTTTCGTCCTGGTTTAGAAGGCAGCTGTGCAGGCTGCAGTGGCAGCCCCCTGCCTTGGTGGCAAGGTCGGACATCTCATGCGGTGTCTGTATCACCAGGAAGATGATTTGAATGGACAGGGAAAGCCGGTTTCTAGCCTCCCTCCCCCCCCCCCATTGGCTTCCACCCTCAAGGGCCTAAGCACATCTGATTTCAGGGGTGATGATGATAGAGTCGTTCAGAATGCTGCTGTCAGAGCCAAATGCTGCCACACAGTAAGATTTGAAATTCCACGGTGGCTAACATGCTGATGCCCAACAAGGTTCAGGTGTTGTGTAAATAAAGTCAACAGGCTGACTTTTGAGTAAAACATAATTTCCCAGCTGCTGCCAAGAGGAAGGTAATTGATGCTAAAAGGTAAATATAAACGACTTTTTTGATTGCCTGTTGTTTCAGACTATCTCAGAATCTCTTCATCACGAAGGCAGAGACTTCAAAGCCGTGCAGAGTGCGCTCAGGGTAAATTGTCTCCTCTGCTTCCCCTCTTGCCACATTCCTCCACGCACTTTAACAGAAACCTCACTCCCAAGGAAGCCAAGAGTTCGTTGCTTTGCTCTCTCATTATTACAAGTGTGTTAAGCAAATGACTGATGCGTGAGAGCTCTGCATGCCGCAGGTGCGCGTGCCTGGGAAGATGCAGTGGGAGGTTGAGCAGGACAAATGAGCGGTTGCTTCTGGCCCTGTACAGCTCTGCAGACCTCCTTTCCGATGGTGATCTGTGGACTGAGAAAAACATCGGGAGTTTACAGATCCATTATTTTTAATTCCTAAATTGGTGGCAAGCAGACCTACCAAGTAAATGTCAAATTCTAACCTAATTATGGACTACTTATCATAGAGTAGAACCAGGCCAGGCGCTGTGGGCACTATGAGAGTTTGGTGTGGTAAAGGGCCCTTTTAAGGACATGGTCTAAACAAAGGTGATTCGAGAGGGCTGATACCCATACTCCTCTTCTCTAGATTTATGTGGGCGAAGGGATGGAAAGGGTGGGAGTCACTTCCTCTGGGTTTTATTTTTAGTGTCACTATGTAAGTTGTATAAGTTGTGTCTTTTTAAACACAGAAATTGAATATTAATCTTTTTTTCTTTTGCTTATCAACTGAGTTCTAATATTGGCATTTTAAAAAGAAATTGAATGATGTGATTGCTCATTCTGGGACTAAGATTTCTTGATGTTTCAAATTTAATTCCTGTGTGAGCTGTGAAAGATGAGATACGTGAAGACGGCACAGAAATGAGGGAAGGAAATGAAGGTCCTACACAGCAACCTTAGTCCCTGCCCCATCCCTCAACCCCTTTCCACCTCTCCCTCCCCTGCCTCGACCCTTGGCCCGCAGCCCCAGTCTGTGATTGACCGCCTTGCGATCCTTTGAAAACTCCATTTGTGTTTTGTTGAATGCATCTCAGGTCTTGGAGGCTCACAGCCTGGAGAAGTATTGATTGCATTTAAGGGTCCATTACTTAGGTAAACCAAATAATGTAACTGATCTTGGCTCTAATTGATCAAATCTCTCTCACAGTGTTGGAGAGATTGTAATCTAATTACTGTGGTTCCTGGTTTCTAGGAGGAGGGTTATATTTTGATGAAATTGACCCCGCTTTCTCGGGGTTACCCTTTAAATACCTCACAGTGTATGCCGTACACACGTGAACCCAGAGGTGCACACACCACACATGCTGTCCGGCTCCCTGGGCGTGAACTTGACTCCATGCTGACAATGGATAAGAGGCAGAAGCCACGTTCGTTTCTATCACTTGAACTCTGTAGCTTGCAGAAAGGGAGTGGGGAGATAGGACTGTCAGGTTCAAGTCCAGCCTCTCTCGTTTCTCTTAACAAGCCTCGCCTCATCCTAATTCTTTTCTTTTCTGGAGAGAGAAGATCTATTTTCGGCCTCAGAACATTGCAAGTGCTGAGGTATGTTTGAGACCGGGGTGAGAGCTGCTGAGCTGCTGATTTATTGGCTCCCCGGTCTTAACTGGCTCGTCACCAGCAGCCCCTGCTCCTTTCCCAAAGGCATTAAATTGTTTGAGCTAGTGTTTTCCAGATCTTGGTCAATATATGTATTTATTTAGTTCTTTTAAAAATGCAATTTCATCTCACTTGTGGTGGGCAGTGGAAACCTGTACCTCAGCACCTCTGTGGAGGTGAAAGGGTAACCTATGGGCGTGGTTCTCTCCACCTGTCAAGTGGGTCTTGGAGTTCAAACTCAGGTGGTGAGTACTTTTACTCACTGTGCCACCTGGCTCTTCCCACGTTTGTCTCCCAACACAGTTCCTTAGTTGGACTATATTGATAGTTAAAAATCTGTCCAGGAGTGGAAGTGACCAAATATTTAAATATAACAGCTTGATAACCTGTTTTCCTGTTTTGTTCGTTTTTGTTTGGTTAGGACAGGGTCTCGCTGTATAGCCTTGGATGACCTGGGACTTGTTTTATGGGCTAGGCTGGGCTTGGACTCACAAAGATTCACCTGTCTCTGCCTCCTGGGTGCTGGGATGAAGGGCATGCACCACCATGCCATGCTGAAGGCAACTTCTTGAACGACAGTTTGGGATAGGAGGAATGGGCAAGCCTCTGAGAGAACCTGGAAATTTAGGAAGTAATTTCTTTCCATAAACAGTACAGTTATTGGCAAGTCCGGTGTCAGTTACAAGGAATGTGACAGATTTGAGCACTTACATCTAGCTGGGGGAAGAGCATAGCCAGTGTACTTTGGTGTGTGGCACTGTTCAGATAGGCCTTCTCAGAGGGGCTGGCCTCTCGAAGTGGCCGC
The DNA here is from genome assembly GCF_907164565.1 of Psammomys obesus. Classification (NCBI taxonomy): domain Eukaryota; kingdom Metazoa; phylum Chordata; class Mammalia; order Rodentia; family Muridae; genus Psammomys; species Psammomys obesus. The sequence goes on along the minus strand of NW_026585580.1, from coordinate 15,776,158 downwards.
TGGGAGGGGTTGCCTCTATCATTTTATTGAACGATAATTAGTGGGTGTGGTCAAGCCCACTAATTGTGAACCGCATGGAAACAGGAGAGGGTTCGGTGGCTGGAACCCTGTCAGGGTCCTGGGGGATTTCTTTCCCCTGAACAAGGTTCTGCCTGCATTGTGTCCTTTCTTTGAGGAAGTTGTGGGTTTGATAAATGTAGACTGCTGGAATGAGGTAAATAAATGTCGTCGGCTGTCCGTATCTGTGGGTTCAAGGCTGAGTATTTAACCATCTGAGGATCAAAATATCGGGGGAAAAAAGAGCACCTTTGCTGAAGACATACACACTTTTTCAAATCTCCCCACCATTTCCTGATCATCTTTCTAGTGTTTATATCTTACGGGGTCTTGTAAGTCTTCTAGGGGTGGGTTACTCTGCAGAGGAAGGTTTGTGTAGGTGAGCACACAGGCTTTGCATCTTGTCCACCTCCTTCAGTGGAAAAGGAGCATCCAGGTGTGTGTGTGTGTGTGTGTGTGTGTGTGTGTGTGTGTGTGTGTGTGTGTGT
>NW_026585580.1:15710505-15775603 GCF_907164565.1 Psammomys obesus | reverse complement strand
TGTGTGTGTGTGTGTGTGTGTGTGTGTGTGTGTGTGTGTGTGTGTGTTTAGTGGGGACTCTGCTGCATTTGCAAGGATCCTGGAGCTAATCTCTCATGGATAGTTAAGACAGAGAGAACCTACCTGAAAATTAAGCCAAACCCCAGCTGCATAAAATGAAAGTGCATCTTTTCTAACAAGCACAGGGTCACGCCGCCTAGCCTGGTGCAGGGTGCCTGCGTCTCTACAAAATGTCTTAGCTACTCTGTGGCATAGTGCCGTGTTGAGTGCAGAATGTAAGTGCTCAGAGAGTGCTTCCAGGGAACAGCATGAGCAGTATCGTGAGTGGGGACAAAATGCCATCTGCACTGTCAGTGCTGCCATCTTACTGGCTTTCCCGTTACCTTTCAAAGGTCTACACCGACACCCATACACTGATGCCTCTTGGAAGTTCTATAGAAGCAGTTATGTGAAAAGTACTCCCGATTTAACCTCCCCCCGGACCCTGGGATTGTTTGTATTTTCTCAGCTTGTAATTAAAGAGAGATCCCAAGCTTGTGGAAGAGCAGAGAATGGCACGTCAGACATGGAGGTGCCCTTCCCCACTGCTCCCCATTCACACCATGGCTACGTGAACCGCGTGGCTGCTTCACGGTTCCCATGCTGCTTACCGGATGTGTGAACAGTGCCGCAGCTCAGGCCCATCCTAGCTTCCCCTGAGTATCCATTCTTTACCACAGAACGGCGGTTTTCACTTCAATAAAGTATTATCTAGTCTGTATTTTCATTTCACCAAGTGCCGCAGCATTTGAACTCTTAAGTATTAATTCCTTAAAAAAACCGAGACTTCAGTCAAGAGTTTCACATAGTAATTAGTTCTTCCAGTTCTTCAGGGTCTTTAATCTAGAATAGTCTCCCCACTCTTCAAAAGCCATTAGTGACATGTAAGGTCTTGCAGAGTCCCAGTGGTTTCTCATCAAATCCAGTTGATTCTCCTTACAGAGCAACGCTCTGGTTGGTTGCTGGGTAAAAAGCCATATGAAGACCCCCCACCCCAAATCATTCAGGCCACTGCCATTGCTTGTGCCCACCAGAATTTGATGGTAAGATTCTGTTGCACATGCTGTCTTTGGTCACAGGACAAGAGGGAAATCAAATTAGTACTGGCAAGGAAGCTTCCTTCCTTCCCTACTGGATACCAGTCCTGGAAGGTGCTGTGTGGATTCCTGTGGGGAGAAAAGGCATCAGCAAACTTGCCCAGCTGTGAACTTTGCATTCTTGATTTCTGTGCCCAGTACGGGGCCTCTACCCCTCAAACGTCGTTGTAAAAGCAATGCCAAACTGAATTTAGGGGAGAAAGATACTCTGTGTCATTTGATTTATAGTTGAAATTTTTTCTTCCTATATTTAGAAGGATTTTTTTAAATGAAATTTGTGAGTATAAATACCAGTAAATAAACCCCATGTTAATTTTGAATATCACTTTGAATATAATTGCACCAAGTTCATTTGCATATTTGCACACCATATCTTAAAATTTGCATTAGTATTCTTGGGAGATGAATTGTCATTGCTAAGGAAAGCAGTGGAGCCTTGAGATCAGCAGTGAGAGAGTCCGTGTAGAGGACCCCCTGCAGAAAAACCAGCCAAGGGGGTTTGGAAACACTGAAAGAATCTGTGGCAGTCTTTAAAAAACAATGTTCATTTGAGAAATTGCTTGTGATAAATTGATTTCGCTAATGAAATCATACACTTCCATAGTGTGCCGTGTTTAAAAAAAAAACTAGACTAGGAAATAAATATAATTAAAGTAAACATGCCCTTCTAATTAGTAATTGTTTCTGCCATTTTAAGCAAATTTTAAGAGTCACAGAGAGCTGATCCTCTGTAAACCTAATAATGACGCCCGTGATAGCAGGTGTAAATTAACACAATGGAAAACATTTACACTGTAACATGCTAAATTAAAAATGACATTAACAAGCCCCATTTTCAAATTCTCTGTAATTAACATTTGTTCAACCCAGACATGACTAAGTGCAGCGCAGTGGTGGATGTCTGTATTTGTAGCCTACAGTGTTGTCACGGCTTTATCTTGCTTAACTTGTAAGCTGGAGAGACCATGTCGTGTCTGTGTAATCCTAGGCGGCCTGACATGATATTTACCGACGTCATTATTGTGGATAATATGCAGGTGGAGCAGGAGAATGGCTTCGGTTGGTGGGAAAGCTTGACGTGAAATATTGGGAGGGAGCCGAGCAGAGATACCCAAGTACAGCCTAATGATCCGCACGACATGATAAAATACTAGGGTTCCCTCTAGTGCGCCCCTCAATACACACATGTGCTTCTAAGTGCTTTGAATCGATGTTTGTTTCCGCAAATAAACATTGTCTTAAAGGCTTCCTTTCACTGTGCTGGTTACTGCAAAGCAGAGAACAGTGGAAGCAGCCTTGTGGTTTGAATTGGCACCAAGGACAGGAGGCCGTTCTGCTGGACAGTCCCACCAGCACCTGGGAGAGAGCTCGGACAGCTTGAGCATTATCGAACTGATATGCACTGGCTCAGCATGCAGTTCTGACTGTTGGACTCAAGGTTTTAATGACTCTAACTGGGTGGGCTATATTTTAAAGACCGCCCTTCATTTTATTATGTCTAGATATAATTTATGTCTAGATATTTTTTTGTAGGCCTTCATCTATTGATATCGCATTTTTGTAGTTAGATGGCATATTTACTTTTTAATTGACACATCATTGTATATGTTTGTAGGTACATTGTGAGATTTTGACTTGTGAGCAATGGGCAGATGATTAAATTAGGGTAATTTGCATATGTCACCTCAGACATTTTAGGTTCCTTGGTGCTGGAACGCTCAAAATTCTCCCTTTAAGCTGTTTTGAAATATGCAATAAATCATTGTTCTGATTAGATTTTTGTAAAAAAATGTCAGCAATTTGAATTTTTGTTGTGGATGATTTGGCTTAGGATATGTAAACATGTTTTTGTTAAAATTCCAAGTTGGGGATTTTAGTTTGTCCACACCTGTTAAGTGTCTGGTGTGGAGCGTGGTCTTTGCCGGGTAGAATTAGTTGAATTCTAAGGACTTTGAGGGGTGTAAATATGACAGCCCAGAGGAAGAAGGGCTCGGAGGAGGACTGCTTGCTGTGAGTTTGTCCTGCTGCTGTGTTTGCTTTTTGCTGATTTGCTGGTTACTTGGGCTTCTGGATTTCTGGACCAGTGATACTGGTATTGTCTTCAAAAGATTCCTACAACCCTACCCAGCGGGAAGTAGAAAAGAGAGCTCCACCCCCTGTCCCCACTAACCGTCTTTCCCTCCTACCCAGTGTTGGGGGGTTAGAAGGGAGGTGGAAGAGTTTAATAACCCTAAATAAAGCAGGTTTGATTAAAAAAAAATCTAGGTCAGCAGATTTTAAAAATAGTTAAAAACATGCCTATTTTGTTCTATTACATCATTTAGGGTTTGTCCTAGAGTTTGAAATCCTGAGATGTAGTAACTCTTAAGTTTGAAAACTCAAAGATTTGTTGAGAGACGGAAAGCCCCCTCTGTGACTGTGCCGCCTTGCCTCCACGCAGAGCACCAGGGGACTGTGCCAGCGGCGGAGCTGGAGGGCCCTCAAATGGAGAAGAGACTTTCACGTGGTGTTGGAATGACAAGTACCACCGGAAGCACTGCTCTAATGAAGCCCAGTGAGCACTTATTAAAAGAAAGGTTGTGTTCCCACACAGCAGTTACCGTGATGGAAGCCCTGGAGGTCTGCGGGTGGATGCTTTCATGGCCTGAAGTGTTGCACGGGTTAGAAGTCTTCTGGGTTGGGACTGTCTAGGTTCTTGTTGAGCACCCTCATCTGCCAACCTGCAATCTCATTTTCATGACGCTTGGAAGTGCTTGCGGCCGTGGGGCATTTGCTGCTTCAGATTTCCGGTGGAGAAGAGATGGTCAGCATGTGTTTTCAAAGTCTCACTCCAGCGTACCCAGTACATCGCGTGCCTGCGTCACTGATGCGGCACTCTGCTCCCATTTCACAGATGCAGAGAGAAGCTCAGTCAGTTACCTGTGCTGAGCCACGGGTCAGTGTGTGGTAGGTGCGATTTAAAGCCAGGAGCTATGCGTGTTTTGAAGGACCCCACTTAAAATGGTGAACATCTATTGAGATCCTTGGAGGAGGAGCTTGTATAGCTCTCTTGGCAGGATAAAGATACAGAGAGGTGGCGTATGGCTGGTGCTCAAAAATGGAGCTTTGTTTCGCTGGTTGAGCACGGTTGCAGGCAGCCATGGAGGCAGAGTTCTAGCAGAGCCCTCCCTGCTGCTGCTGCTGGGCTGTGGCGGCTTTCTGGTGCTCTCATGACTGGCAGTGGCCCCCGGAATGAAGACAACTGCCGGTGACTCCCCCCTGCCCTCCTTTCCACCTCTCCTGCCTTGGCCTGCCCCTCTCTCCCTCCCTTTCCTGTCTTTCCAGCCAGCACCATTACAGCCAAGTTAATGAGGTGCACATGAGCCTCCACTGATGTGATTGGAACTGACCCTCTGGGTCCTCCGGGCTCCAGAGGCTCTCCCGCACGAGGCAGTGTGCTGTCCTGTCCTGGGGTCCCTCAAGCTGGCTCTCACCTGCCTCTTCCAATCTGCCTCACGGTGAAGGCAAGGGTCTGATCAGCTCGAGGCCAGACAGCAGCCCACTGCCCTGGTGTAGACAGCTAAGCCTTCGGGTGCACAGTTCTGTTTCTTTCTTCTCCTCTGGCATGTGTATTTATTATTTTTCAAGTGACATAAGTGTAACTACCCCCACATGAAAGCTCGGAGGTCACCCTCTGAGGTTGAGTGTTGATGTCGAATGCTCAGTTTTCTGCCATTCGGATCATCCAGTGGCCGTGGAGCAGCAGACACCGGGCCCTCCACAGGGGCGAAGGTGAGGCAGTGTGCCTCTTTCTTTACTGTCTAGGGAATTTTATTATGTTATCCTTCGGCTGCTGCAGTGGGCCAGGAGAGCGAACTTATTTTGGCATTTGGATTAAAAGGGGAAAAAAAGGTATCTTAGAAAAAGGTCTCAGGTCTCTTACACTCTGTAAGTGAGGATCAGGAAGGGAGGGAGGTTTTCAGTTACTCCATTCAGGGCTCTGCCCAGGCCCAGTCCACGTCTTTTAGTGGACGGAGGCAGATGGGCATAGCGTCTTACTCAGCATTTCCATGCTTGCGTGCCTATATGTGTGTGCTGTATGTAGCGTCAGTAAACGGGTTTTTAGGGGCTGTGTTACATGGGGGAGGTTCCTGATGGGTGCCCTGAGAGAAGAGAATGAAGATGTGGGCTGTGCCCCTCAGGCACCAATGGCAGAGAAAAGTAGGGAGAAGGGGGAAGTCACAGCTCCGGGCTGTGCCCAGTCAGGGCCCTGTGGCCAGCTGGGAAGAAAGGACACTGTCGTCGAGGTCTAATTACGGCAGTTGTGCTCAGGTGCGACGGCTGATTAGGAAAGCCCAGAGCACGTGTGCTCCCAGGGGCCGGCCAGGGTTAAAGACACAGACAAAATAATCTCGGCAGTGACTCTGAACACGAGGCAAACTCTGTAAGCTGTAAATGTGGAGACTGGTTGTCCTTAAAGCACAAAGTGTGGACGCCTCAGTAGCGCTCACAAACTCCCAGTCCCGTGCAGGTTTCCCGGGGTCTGCGGAGATGGACGCCCAGGACCAGTGCCTCTTACAAGTCCACCATTGAGGAGCGAGTCCTCCGGCTTGCTGTTCCGGCTAGATGCCATGATAAGCACAGTTGCTCTTCGCTGTATGTGTTGGCGTGTTAAGAACTGTTTAATGTTTTAGCGTCTTGCTGAGACTTTTATTTATCTGTGTTCGATTTCTCTGAAAATAGAATATCAGTGCGGGCTTTGGACCTTTTGGGTCACTGCGACGCCACTTCGTCCTGAGCAGAGCTGTACGAAGCCCTCCCGGTTGGTTCCTGTTTCTTACATGCAGAAGAGCTGTGCACAGTTGGGGGGCAGCAGCCAGGGACCCTGCCCCCCAGGCTTTGGGGAGCATGGGCCCACACTCGGCCCACCTGCCCTCCTCGTTTGGGGCCGAGGCCACAGCTTTTTTCAAAGCCAAATTGATACTGTTTTGACAGAAGCATCTGGTTCTCTGGCAGCTCCAGGGGAGTAATCTTGGTCGCCTGATAGCTCCTCCGGCATCTATCACAGGGTCCTGATATTGAAAGGGTTCCTGGCATTTTAATGTCCCAGTTTCTGGGCATGAAAAATGTGGAAGAGCTGAAGTCTGTTTGTGCTTGCAAAGCCTCTTTGAGGTTTTTAGGGATTAAAAGAAATCCTTCCTACTTAACAAAACAGTCTTCAGGGTTGTGTTTCACCTGTGTTCCTGGATGGGCCTTCTCCTGCTTCATTTTAGCATCCACACATCTAGAAGGTTTAGGAACCATAGAGGGATGTTAACAAAAACATTAGCTAAGGAACCTAAAATTACATTAAAAATTTTCTTCATATGTGCATTTCAAAGTGTCGCAGTATTTATTGAGCAGCTACAATATTCCAGGCAGTGTGCGTGATTTGACTAGCCACGCAGGTGAGAGAGTTCAAGTTCTTCAGTCTCAGACGGAAGAGCCATGTTAGTGCAGGTGTGCTAGAGCGTTTGGACACGCCCACTGAGTCTCGGAGGCTGGGTCCTTACTCACCTCACACTTTGGGAAGCTGAAAGTCCAAACTGCGTGGTATTGGCTCTGGCAAAGATCGAGTCGGCCCTGTCACATCTCAGAGGCTGGGTCCTGATGTGGTGACAGAGCACAGGTGAGGGGAAGAGGGCCTGTGGTGAGGCCAGAAGCCAGGGCGAGGGGAAGAAGGGAGGGGTCACTTTTCCCTCACAGCCGCCTCAAGATCGGTAGGAGCAGTCCTAGGCGAGCACTCTTCTTCAGTCCTGCACACCACCAGTGACCCAGACGCCCTCAGCAGGCCTGTCTCCACCCCCAACCCCCCAGTGTCAACTCCTAACAGATGCCCCACGGCAAGCACACTCAGACCGTGCCCTAACGGAGCGCAAGGTTTGTGTTTTGTCTCGTGTTCAGTAGGTTTCCTCTTTTCTCCAGATCAGATACGGCTGGCCAGCTCCGACCACTTGACCACCATTTCTGTGTCACTTGCCTTCTTGTCCTCTGGCATCCCGGTCACCTGACTCGCCCTAAGGGGTGTGCGTCATCTCTAGTCATTTACAGCGCTCATGTGCACCGTGTTCCCGCCGGTGTCAGAGACGGTTCCGGACACGGCGGTGGAAGCGAATGTCATCCTCGAGTTTTGGTGGCCAGATGATCCTCAGAAGTGGGGCATTTCCCACTGGAATGTGTTTGTGTTGTAAAGAAAGATGAGGTGGGAGATGAGGACGTGACAGAGATTGATGGCAGGTGCAGGGCCGCGCTTACTGGGCCGGTCAGGGAGGCCCACTGGCTGGGTGACATTTGACCTGAGATGGGAGAAGTGAGCCACACAGAGGTTTGAGGGGAAAGCCTTTGAAACAAAAGCAGCAGGGACAAGGGCTGCTCAAGAGACAAAGAACAGAGAAAGAAGGGCAGCATGGCAGAGGCCCTGTGAGCTCCAGGGAGTCTGCAGGATGAGGAGGAGTGGGTGAGATGGGCCCAGAGAGCGGGTGTGGCTAGCAGGACACCGGAGGGGCCCAGCATGTGACGAGTATGACATTAATGCTAAATGCAGAGGGAAGCCATGGCGAGTTTAGAGCGTGGGAAGAATGTGGCTTTATTAATGCGGCCGGGTTTAGTCACTAAACACGATGGTAATAGTGTTGAAAGTCTGCATGTAACTCCACGTAATAATAGCCTGTGTCCTTGCAATTCGGTGTAAATATCCTTTCTACCTGTCTGGTTGAAAGCTAAAAGAAATGTTTTATGCAAAACTTGCCAGTGTGTGTCTGTATGTGTTTCTAGCAGCTTAATGCTCATCATTTGGGGAAGGTAGCGGCAGCTTCAGCCGCGTGCGGGCATAGGCTGTGCACCGGAGCAGGGCATGCCAGTTTCAGCTTAAGGTCTCTGCTTAATTTTGATTGTGCATCCCTTGTGGCCATGTGTCAAAATATGACACATCAGCACAGCCCCAGCTGGGCTTAATGAATAGGAAACCATGGAATTTGTATGATTTGGGGGCACGAGGGGGATCTTCTAATGCCAGTCTCAAAGATAAGTGGCATGGAGGTGATTTGATTAATTAGACATGCGCAAACCCTCACTTCAGCTTCCTGCCTGTCACCCGATCACAGAACTCTGCAGACTCACCGACTCTGCAGTCCAGCGTTACATCCTGGGACTTTTTTTTTTTTTTCTTAACTGTTACCAGAATAGTTTTTTTAACACCGTTCAGTCTAGATGAGCCTTGACAGTGTTTGGCCTTTGCATGTGCACGTGCGTGCTGTCTTCTCACGTGACCATCGGGGCACTGCTCCCCAGTTGTCAGCTTGGATGAGCCAGACCTCTGCGGCCAGAACCGTCGGAAGCTTCTGCAGGGAGCATCACGGTGTTTGTGGAGGCAGAACTTGTCTGGGAGGGCCTGTGGGCACCTGTGAGGTGTGATTCACAGCCGTCAATCACAGTCGGCTCTGACCCCTTGAGGTTGGTTGAATGCCCTTGAGTGGGCAGTGCCCATGAGCCGGCAGTGCTGCCGGTGGGTCTGGACTCACTGGACCACAGGGACAGTGAGATACTCTGCATGTGGGGCTAGTCAGTCCTCTCACCCAGGGAGAACCACCACCACCAGCCTTACAGCTTGGTGACTTTGAAGAAAGTTAACAGTGAAGTTCAGCAGCAGCCACAGCAAGGTCAGCCCTGGCAGAAGCCAACCTATGGACCCCAGCCTTAGTTACCAATGCCGGGCTTCCCTGTGTTGCGTAGCCAACTTGAGCAGCTCCTCTACTTGAACTCTGTGTCACAGGGACAGGGTAATGATTTGTCATTCTCTGAGAGCTGTGTAGGGCAGACACAACTGTGCCTGCCTTACAGTCCAGGGCGCTGACCGGTTTTCTGTGGTCGGAATCTAGCCAGTTGTGGCACTGCCACCACAGCTGTTGCCACTTTTCAGTGGTGACAGAAAGGCGCTGCTGAATGCAGTAGCTTGAAGGGTTGAACACAGCCAGTTCTCCAGTCTCAGTCAGAGGCCACAGAAAGGACAGACTGTTCTAGAGGTTTTCAGCCTTCTGTGCTACTTGCTTAGGCCGCTCAGGTTCCTTAATGATGCATCCTTGGGATCATCCTGACCTTGAACTCAGAGATCTGTCTGCCTCTGCCTCCCTAGTGCTGGGATTAAAGGAGTATATACTACTACAATCGGCTCAAGCTTTATTTATATGTGCATTTTATGTATATAGACTTTCAGCCTGCATGTATATCTGCACACCAGAAGAGGGCATTGGAGCCCAAAGGGCTACTTTTATAGATGGTTGTGAGCTGCCATGTGGGTGCTGGGACTTGAACCCTGGACCTCCTGAAGAGCAGCAGGTGCCCTTAACTGGTGATCCATCTCTCCAGGCCCCTGTTAGAGCACTTTTATTTCTCCCATAGTTGATTGTAGACTCAGGGTCCTTGGACTTGTTTGCTCTCTGGGTCTTGTGAGCTCTTGGGAGGATGTGAGTAGAATGATGACAGAGCAGTGCTGTAGTCCAGGCGTTTGGGGGTCTCCCGAGTGTAGTGCAGTTTGTGGGCTGGGGAGATTCACGTCTTCATATATTCACATGTATATCTGCTGTCTCTGCAGGTGACTGTGGGTGCCGGAAGGTTGTGGGATCCTCTGGGACTTGAAGTGACAGGCAGTTGTGAGCTGCTGGATATATCGGGTGCTGGTAATTTAACTAAGTCCTTTGCTATAGCAGCAAGCGCTCTCAGCACTGAGCTCTCTCCCCAGTACCTGTGGTAGCTTTTTGAACGGGAAAGTAACATAATGAAGTTGGTATTTCATTTAATTAAAAATTCCAATACCACTATACAATTTTCTCATTATGAAAGTTAAATAGATCAGTTTTGGGGAGATTAGAAGGTAGAATAAACTATTCAACAAGAAAGGAAACGGAATGCATAGTCTGTCCATCTGTGCCATGGTCCCCCTCCTTTTCTCCCTCCTTCCCTCCCTCCTTCCCTCCCTCTCTCCCTCCCTCCCCCTGTCTCTCAGCCCTCCTGGTGTGAACACAGACGTGGAGTTATGCTGTACCTCAGAGAGATGCCAGCCACGGCTCGTGTGTGGTGGCCTTAGTTCATGTGCCCGCCATGATGTTCACATTTTCAGATCTGCCTAATGATGCCTTTCTGAGCACACCCCTGTTGTTAAACAGTGTGGGATTCTCTGCATATGAAATGTAAAGGCGTGTGCTCAGTGTTCGGATTAAACTTGTGTAGTTTGAATCTTGCATTCATTCATCGTTAGCTATCACTACAACCGCTTTGAAAACAGGCTGCGAATGTTCAGTTTTGTGAATCTCCCACAACTTGCTTAGCTGCCCTGCTGAGTTTCCTAGCATGAACTCGTGCGACTCTAGGTCCTTATACAGAAGGTACTGCATAGATTGCGGCTGATTTCTTTAGTAAGTTGTTTTAAGACACAGTTTACCTGTGTGGTGTTTTGCCTGCGTGTATGTGTGTGTCAAAGTTGTGTGCTTGGTGCTCCCTGAAGCCACAGATGCCTTTGGATTGCCTGGAACTAGAGTTACAGACATTTGTGAGCCTCCGTGTATTCAGGGAATCCAATCTCAGCTCTCTGGAAGAGCAGCCGGGGCTTTTAACAGCTGAGCCATCTATCTATCTCCATTTAGCAAACTCTTAAAGATGGAGGTATTGACTGCAGGCTGCGAACTTTCATAGAGTTTTTGATAAATTGTAAAATTCCCCTTCAGAAAGCTTTTCCGTTTTGGTTCCAAGAGGAGCCTTCAGAACTTCTTGCTAGTATTGTCTAGATTGAGAGCCACAAGTCTTATTTACCTACTCGTAGGTAAAAATGATAATTATCATTGGCACTTTTTTCCTTGCACTAACGGTGATCTCCCTTCCTGCCCCTTCTCTCTTCCTGCTTCCTTCCCATTCATGTCCTAACTCGAGTTTGTGATTTTATAGTTGTGTTATACACACATACATGCCATCATGCCACCTCTTCTGTGTTACGTATTTTTCCTCAGTTATCTATTTGTTTATTGACTTTTAGACAGGATTTTCTATAGCCTTGAAGGTGTAGACAGTGAAGTCAAAGATGGCTTTGAGCTCCTAATTCTTTGACCTCAGGCTTCCCGTTGGTAAAATGGCAGTGAGGAGCTACAGCTGCCAAGTTCATCCTTATTCTTTTTTAATTTCGTGGTAAGGTTTTGATGTTTTGAAGTATATATTTTTGTTCTCTTTCATTGCTTAAATGACTAGGAACACTGGGCCCTCTGTTTTCTTTTTGTTTTATGGATTTATCTAGAAATTATGATTCTTTAATTCAATGCTTTGGAATAATTTTTTAAACATGGTATAAGAAGAGATGAAAATGCATTTTCCCTGAATATTTTACCCATTATTTTACAACCGCACAGTGAGCTCACTGAACACCTGATTTTCTTCATGGCTTACTAATCCCCGGAGGCATTAGAAGGGCTGGGGTGGCCCTGATGGGCTAGGATCATATGGTAGCTTCCAACTACCATGTTACCAATGGGAAGCCTGCCCGAGGTAAAAGGGTCAGTTCTCTGACTGTTAAATGTAGAAGCTGGGTGTGGCCAGTGAAGGCCAGGTCCTTAAAACCCAGTGTAACCTTGATGGTGGGAGGGAGGCAGTTTCCAAGAACAGATGGTAACAAGCTCTGCAACCCAGCACTCCACGTCTCAGAGCTTGCTCTACGTCTTCGGTTTTGATTAGAATCATATAAATCGCCTGTGCCATGTATGGAACAGCCAAGAAGTAAATCAAGGCCTCCAAGGGACTGAGGAGAAGCCTGGCTGCCCAAGCCACGTTCCATCACTTGCTCGGTGATGACATGTGGTGTAGAGGTGACCTTGTGTGCACCAGTTCCCTTGACGCGCAGGGTGGTTCAGCCTGAAAAGATGTGTGTCAGAGTGTCCTGCCCTTGTTTCCGAGATCTGGTACCCCAAGACCCCAAGTGCTTAATAAGGCAGCACCCGTCCTTACAGCAAGTCCGGGGGCAGAGAGGAAGGGCCGTGCCCATCCGCTGACCCCAGAGCCTGTCACTCCAAGCAGTACTCTTCTAGGACACGCTGCTCCCTGGAGCGTGCCCTGCCTGCAGCCCTCTCCGCTAAGACTGGGTGGTAGGTGTGAGTGGGGACTCCAGGGCCATCCTGTCCTCCCGTCATCCGGCTCTGCAGCAGTCCTGCTCAGAGCTGATGTGTCTGGTGGCTTTTGTTGAATTGATGTGATTTGTTCTTTGTGGTTTAGAAGCTGCGTGTCCATCAGCAGCGCTTCAGGCTGGAGAGGAAGTTTGGCTAGTTGGGTGAGGATTCTCCCCGCTAGCAATGTTTCCTGTAGGGTGCTCTGCAGTGAACTACATCTTACTGACGTCTTTGTTCTGCTAAAATCGGTGTGAAGCTAGATTGGGTCTTGGCCTGGGCACCATTAAAGCATGATGGAAACTGTGCATCGGGGTACTGCCACACTAAAACTATAGTGGAGGCATTTGAATGTTGGTAGCAAATGGGTAGGGAGAGACGTGGCTGGCACGGGTCAAGGGCTCATGTTGTAGTTGTGTGCTTTGTTGGTGGCCAGGAGGATGCAGGAGCTGAGGTTTCTGTAGTGATTTCTAGGGGAATGAGCAACAAGAAAAGATCTGACTCCTTCCCCGAGGCCAGGAGCCAGGTCCTGGGGGGAGGGGAAGGCGGGCAATATTTATCCATTAAAAGAAAGGAAAAAAAAACATCACATGAAACAATTAATGTGGGTGACATTTAATACTTCAAAGATGGTAGACTTGGGTGACCCTGTTGGATGAGGGCACATGATAATTAGATCCCTGTATTACATTGCTTTCTGCTTTGGTAGCCTGTCTACATCATTTTAGGGTCTCTTTTATTGGTGCTAGATCAGAAGCCTGCATCTGTAATTCTATGCTGATTGTTTATTATGCAAAGTTATGTTTTAGAATCACTCAAAACCTTAATTTAGAGAAAAAGGCTTGTTTCATTGATATCTGATAAACATGCATCATTATAGTCTAGAAAGTCTTTGCAGATGAAACAAATTTTAAAAAGAAAAATTAGGTCTTTGATTTTTTGTGTTGGCAGAAGAAGCTAGTCTATCTAAGGAAATTTTTTTTTTTTAAATTATGAACTGAAAAGAGATTGTTTCGTTTGAAACTGGAGAATACCAGTAAGTTTGTCCCACTGATTTTGTTGGTTAGATTTGATTTTTGTTTTATTTTTACTTAAGCCTATATTCATAATCATTATATTGGCATGCTAATCCTTTGTTGTTTGTATATTCTATATAAAAGTATTTTATATTTTTTATCTTACATCACTGTTCAGTGCACTTTTATATGTTGCCATAGAATGGTTGCTTCTATGTGTGTTTTCAGATTGACAAGTTAAATAAAGAAATTGATTTTCCTTGGCACAAAACTAAGTATAGAGTCATGCAGGGAAAACCTTTGGAAAACAAACAGAGCAATCCCCTTGTCAATGCTAATGCGCCAGCTTTTCAAGCTCCTTGCATGAGTGGAGTGATAAGCAATCCAAGAACAAGCATTTGGTATTGATTCTCTAGTCTCAAGTAACAAGTTACTGCTTCACTTCTTATTGAGAATTAAATCAAAATAATTTGGTGCCTATATTATGTCTCGCGAGAATTCCTTTGCATGATTTATGGACCTCACTGGAGAAGTGGAGAGATGGTGAAGAGTCACAGGACTTTACAGGTGTATCTCTTTTTATCTCTATATAAACCATGGATGTAAAGGTTTGTACAAGTTGTATAGATTGGTGTTACAGAATTTGCTTTTTTTGTTGTCGTTAACCCCAGGAAAGCTGTGCAGCTTTTGCTCTTTAAGGAGAGCAGCATCTGGGAAGTGTTTATTTGTTAAGGACACACAGTCTGATTCGCAAGTAAGAGCTGATTATTACTTGAAGATAATGTGAGAAATAAAAATTCTGTATGGCTTTCTGCTTTCACAGTTAAAACACGAAGTTTTCACTAGGTGCTCTGTGTCACGGCCATGTTGGATAGGATTGTTTTTGAGACGGAAAACTCATTTTCAGAATTTATCACCTGTTAAATGACTTAAGTTAGTTTTAGAGGAGTTTAAGGAATTGACTGCATTTTTTTATAGCTGAGATGTTAAAAAACAAGTGCAGTTCATCTTAAATATTTCTCTAAATGCTCCTTCTTTCTCCCAAGTTTTGGGACTACATTTTCATTTTATTATTATTATCATCGTCTTTATCACCATCATTTTGTTTTTTGGTGGTGGTGGTGGTGGTAATTTTGGGGCAAAGTCTTACTCTGTGGCCCGTGCAGATTAGGGACTTCCTATGTCACCCAAATTGGCCTTAGCCTCACAGCATTCTTCCTGCCTGAGCTTTGCAAGAGCCAAGACTACAGACTTGGTGGCTTCTTTTTCTTCTTTTTGAGATAGGCTCTTATGTAGCCCATCAACGCTCTCCAGCCTGCTATTGAGGATGAGGATGATTAAATAGAACTTTGATCCTCCTGCCTCTACTTCCCCTGGATGTGTGTGTATATGCATGCTGAAGATCAAATCCAGAGCTCTGTGCACACCAGCTCTGGCTCTACCAGTTGTCATTATCATCCTTGTCATGATCATGGCTATCATCTGAGCTGCTGCCGGCTTCTTATTTTTAGTCCTATTTTTTATTATTTTGAGGCTGTCTATCTCAATGTGTATCCCAGGCTGGCTCTAAATTTGCAATCATCTTGCTTCTTTTTCTTTAGAGATTGTAGATGGAAACTACCTCGCACAGTGTCCTGCTATATTAAGGCTCAAACACAGGGCTCTGTATGTGCTAAAGCCTGGCTTTTTGTTTTGTTTGGTTTTTTGAGATGGGGTTTCTTTGTGTGCAGCTTTGGCTATCCTGGAGTTTGTAGACCAGGCTGACCTCGAACTCCCAGATATCCTCCTGCCTCTGCCTCCCAGAGTGCTGGGATTCCAGGCTGGGATTCCTATTTTTTGTTATTTTGAGGCTCTCCATCTCAATGTGTCATCCAGGCTAGCCTCAGATTTTCAATCCTCCTTTCTCTTCCTTTGAAGTGCTGTCATGTCCACCTCAACTTTTCTCGTCCTTACTGTAACACATAATATATTAATGTGAATGTGTGGTTTGGGAAGGAAGCTCCATATTCAAGCTCACACATCCGACAAAAGAAGTCATAGACACGGCACATCTGTGGGTCCCATACGCTTGTCTGCAAATGACTGCTGTCGGTTGCATAAGGTAATCAACAGATACTGCCAAAATGATTGCAAACTAAATATTAAAAACGCAAAGGATCAAGAGTGGCAACCAACCCTAGAGATTTAATGGTGGCATTTACTCCACCCGACTTTATTATAAACCTACAATAATCAAGGCATGGAGTGTCGGTGCAAGAATAGAAAGGACTGAAAAGGCTCTTCTCATCTTCCATTTCTTTATTGTCTGTGTGGGTGTGCCTGTCTGTCTGTCTGTCCGTAGAACACCTAATGCGTTAGCAAAGTTGGCTCTGCAGAGCAGTGAGGGCATATGGTCTTTTCAAGCAGCGGTGCCTCAGTTGGTTGGATAATCATATGGAGAGAGTTAAGAAGCAGTGCCCACGTTGCGTCAGAACCAGCTTCAGGCCACAGCTGCAGCTGGCTGTGTACGGTGTGAAGAGGTGGCCAGGTCCCGCTCTGTGAGTTGGCCTGAGCATCAACAGCGCACAGAGCACCGGTCAGACTGGACAGAAAGTTGCAGAACCTCAGAACTCTCCCTGGGCGCCCTTCTCACCATCCTGCCCATTCCCTCTCTGGAGGTGGCCATTAGCTTCAGTCCCAAGACTGTAAATTGCAGTTACTTGGTACACACTTGGTCTGTACGCCATGGAGATACAATTATACCGCAGGAGTTCTGGCTCCTGCTCTTTCACTCAGGGTTGTATCTTCACCTTTGCTGATGTTTTCACATGCAGCTGCAGTGCTGAGAGATTACAGGGTGAGGCTTAAGGGCATGGGGTACCCACATAAATCATTTGGAGATTTCCTGCATGGAGGTTCATTGTGTCTCTCCCTTACCCCACGTGTGTGTTTAATAATTTATTTTTGTCAGTGTGCTGACGGATATTCATTTTATGCTGGGGGTGATGATCTGGCACCACCTCAGTCTTGTTCAGGGTTCGGTCGTTCCCTAGTCTCAGCTCTTGGGAGATGCTTCAGCTGGCTTCTGGTTCCCTTTAATCTATACCGTTTACTGTGTAGCAGTGTTGTTCTTGCTTTTTGCACAGCGAGGTGTCTCAGGCACATTTATTTTTTACTTTATTTTATTTTATTTTATTTTTTTACCCCAGTCTTAAAGTTTGCTAATTCTCTGAGTAGCCCCGGCGGTGTGGGCCAGACACAGTGCCACACTGTTGATAACCCCTTATCTGGGAGGTAGAGGCAGGGCCGTCAGCAGCCAGGACGTCAGACCATCTTCAGCTCCATACTGACTTCTAGGCCAGCCTACCGTTCCCAGAACTCTGCATCCAAAAAAGGAAAAAAAGGCAAAATAAGGTCTGAGGATGGATAAATACTTTCTGTGGAAGCAGGAGAACGCGCGCTCAGATCTCCAGTACCCACATACAGAGCTGGAAATGGCTGCACGCGTCCCCGTAATCCTTGTGCTGGGGGAAGGGGCAGCATGGAGACCCAGGATTGCTGGGGCACACTGGCCTGCCAGTCTACAGTCCAGCTGCGTAAGTGATCTCCAGGTTACGTGAGACCCCTGTCAAGAGGATGATGATGATGGATGAGGGAGCGGGACGTTGTGCCATGGCACTTGTGTGTGTGTGTGTGTGTGTGTGTATCTTGTGCATGCACACATTCATAGAAATCAAGATTGCGGTGCCAGGTGGTCAGGAGGAGTCGGTGGACACAGGTTTCCGTGTGTGTGTGTGTGTGTGTGTGTGTGTGTGTGTGTGTGTGTGTTTTGATTCTTTCTTTTTTTTGAGAAGAGGGGAGAACACATGGAGGATATGAGGTTGGGTGGGTAGGATCTAGGAGAAGTTCAGAGGGGAAGGAATATGACACAATATCGTATGAAAAAGAATCTCGAACTATACCGTATGAAGAAACATTTTAAAAGACCAATAAATAAAAACAAGGGGAGAATTTATCTACTGTGGTTGGGACGTTTGGGAAGGTGCTTTGATCTGGAACCACCAAGGAGATGCACTCCTGGGTATCTTTGACAGATGATGAACTGATAAGGAGAGGCCTTTCTACCCTGTGGATGGGTTCCCACGCTGAGCGAAAAGGCAAGAGCGAGGAAGCTAATTAAACACCAGCATGTGTCTTTCTCCGCTGCCTGAGATACAGGGTGAGCCCATTCATGCTCTGAAGGAACGCTGTGCTCTCGCCACAGCGGGCTAGACCCTTTCAAACCGTGAGCCAAAATAGACATCTTTCTTCCGGAAATTTCTCCTGTCAGGCCTTACGTCACAGCAACAGGGTGCACATGCAAGCCTTGTGCGGTGCTTCTAGACCCGCTTGTTAGACCGTGCAGGAATATGTGTAATAAATCGCTTATTTTTGACACTGTACTTAGAAAAGAATACTTATTTTCTGTTTTGGTAGCACTCTGTTGTTTCATTACTCAAATTGCTCTGGCTTTAATTCTCCTCACACATATCAAACTCATTTCTATGTACAGCACCTCTCTGTATAGATCATGTGAACTTTCCCAGCTTGCTTCTGCTTAGGTGTTCTGAATTGCTCCGTTGAGTATCTGGAAGTGCCTGCTGCTCTTTTGGCCCCGTCTGTAGGTCTCTCATTTGCACATGGCAGTCACATTTATTAGACAGGTGCTCATCTCCTGCTCCCCCGGCCCTCCTGACTCGTGTCTTTCCGTCCTATTAAACTTGTCTGTTTTAGGTACCATGTATGTGTAGAATCATCTAGTCTGTTTGTGGCTGGCTAGTTGGCTCCGCCTCCGGTCAGGCCTATGGTCCTGTATGCCTGTGAGGACCATTCTGCCGACGTGCCACTGGGTCATGTCGCGTGCCCGTGGGTGTACATCTCTCTAAGACCTGTGCCGGTGCTTTTGGATCTGTAAACCAGAGATGAATTGTTAGGAAACAGCATAATCCTGTTTTAATGTTTTGGAGACATAGTAGCTTGGCCTCTTTCCACGGCAGTGGCAGTTCACGAGTTCCAGCTTTTCTACACCATCTCAGTCAACATTGTCTGTGTGACACAGATGTTAAGTAGTCTTCTGGAGCAGACCTTTAAACAAACAAACAAACAATATATATATATATATATATATATATATATATATATTTTTTTTTTTTTTTTTTTTTTTTTTTTTTCAAGACAGGGTTTCTCTGTGTAGCCGTGGCTATCCTGGACTTGCTTTTGTAGACCAGGCTGGCGTCGAACTCACAGAGATCCTACTGCTGATGCCTCCCCAAATGCTGGGATTACAGGGGTATGTCAGCACACACAGCTTAAACAAAAATTTTATGCTGTTTTTGGGATGTACTGCCCTAGTAATCATTCAGTGATGTAATTAATAGTTTTAAGCTCTGAGTGGTTAGAAAGTAGACATCAAACGTGTAAAAATACACAACTCCTTAGATCATGTGAGAATAGTTGAGATGATGATTAAGAAAACTGTCTAGATGCTGTGCCAGTGATGGTTCGCTGCTAGGAAAAGGCTTTAGAGATAGTTTTGCACAGTGGACAGACTCTTACGCTAGGTTTCAAAAATTCTAGATTTGGGAACCTTGTCCTAAACAAATCATTTAGAATTTAATTCCTTGGGGTATCATATTTTTAGTGTGCAAAATGGGTTTAATAACTTCCAGCACAGTTCTGTTTGGCAAATCATTTCAAAGCATGTCAGTGTTCTGTAAACAATGAGTTGCAAAACTAGCACAGCATTCTTATTGTGGTTACTTATTAGATATAGTACAGCAGAAAATTTTATTTGCCAAAAGTAATTAAATGGGGCCAGATGTGGTAGTGCACGCTTTTTTCCCCCATTTTTTCTTTTTTTTAGTAGTGGCTCATCCTAATGAATGTTAGGAGCAGCGCATGCCCTACGTGAAGAATTCAGAGGAAACAGCCGCCAAAAACAGTCAATAAGGTTCTTATCCTGTGTGGCTCAGGAATAACCATTAGTAACGTTTTAGATTCTCCTCTTTTTTGGGTGTGCATGGCTGTAAACATACACACTCATCACCAATGTACCACTGCATAGTTTGAACATAACTGTTACCACTGTTCATTTCTTCCCCCGAGTCATGCATTTCCTGTGTCACTGACCTACAAGAGCTTTTGTTATGGCTCTGGAAATAATGGTTTAATTGCCTTCTGATTGATGTACACTGTATATTTCTAGTTCCTTCTTTCAGATGTTATCTTCTAATGAAAATGCATGGACATAAATCTATATGCTCCTGGCAGTTTACTGTGTTTATGTGTGGAGGGAGATTTTTTTAAGGCTAAAGGTTCTTCTTTAAGGTTCTAGAAATAGATGTTGTGGCTTATGAAATTGTCTTCGGGAGGTTTGTTCTGACGTCTCCCTTCAGCAGCGTGGGGATGTGGTGTCACCTGACACCTAACACTCCTGAACTGTAGAAAACCTTCTCCAGTGAGGGAGGGAAACACGGTTTTACCTTCAGTAGGCGCGTTTCTCTGATGATCCATGGAAATCTGTAGCTGTCGGCATTTATCCATCCTTCAAGAATTCAGGGTATTTATAATTTATGTAGGTAGGAAATAGCATGTTGCATTTTTAGACTTACAAATATTTTCATAGTGAAAGAACAAGAGGCTGTTAATCTTAACCTTTCATACTTAAGAAAATGCAATGTGCTTAATATTAATGTAGAGTAATGTTGCATTATTGATGGCTTGCTTGGTATGTAAGATTTGTGGACACTAGTCAGTGACAACTGCCCAAAGCAGAAATATTTGAAGAAAGGAAGCAAAACTGTAATTTTAAGAATAATTTCTTCTGATCTAAAATTAGAGCTTATTACTTGTTGACCTGAAAAGAAATTGGAATTATCCATTCTCAGATGGCAAATAGGGTTTGACTAACTGAAAGAGAAAGAATTAACAGAGGCTGGAAAAGTACTGATGGAATTATAACGATAGGAAGGATCTGGAAGGAGAGAGGCTGAGTGGGGAGCGGGCCACACCAGGGGAGCTGCCAGAAGCCTCTGCCCCTCAGCCTCACGCATCAGGAGGCTGGCGCCTGTACACCGGTGTGTAGCCTCAGCTTTCTCTTTTCTCTCAGAAATAAGTTGAAGAAAGTCCCAGAACTGATATCAGCAGATCTGCTGCCATGTGATACCTTTGGGAAAAATGTAGATTATTTCTCTGAAACCCACAATTTGTTGGAGTAGATGTAGCTTGACACTGTTATGATAAAAATAGCACTTTTTTTCTCAAAAAAAAAAAAAAAACAAACCTGCATGTGTTAGTGCAGACTCCAGATGTCTGTGAACATTGTAGCATGTGTTTTGGAGTCAAAGTCTGAAGGTTACATCTGCAGAGAGGATGGTTGGTTATCCTAAATAGGCTTGGCCTATAAGCAAGGATTCTCGTCTTGTGTTATGTGTAGACATAATTGCCTTAATTTTTCATTGTACGCGTTGGTAGTTCAGGAGTCAGAGAGCAGATGGAAACTCAGATCGTCGTTGGCATTTTAGAAACAGACTTGGCCGTAGGAAAGCAGTAAGTGTTACCCAGCCTCCGAGAGGGGAGTGCTGCCTCCCCTTCAGTCCTCCATGTTTCTTCTTAGAGCGCACGTCATCCCTGTTATTCCACAGCTGCTTTTTCCTCACTTACCTTGCGTTTCGCATATGGCCATGTCTACACATTTAGATCCCTTCCACACACGGCTACGTAGCTTTCCGCTGTGTGTAGCACTGTCATTTCTTAACCGGCCCCTGAGAGTGAACAATTAACTGGTTTTAAGTTTGCTTTTGTTTTGCCATTGATCTGTAACACGGAAGTGAAATCCTCCATGTTGGTGGCGTGCTCTTCTCAGTAGAGTATCATATCAAGGTTTGCATTTAATGGCAGGCTACCCAGAGGACTGTCTGCACGGTGGGTGTCCTGGTCACCCCGTATCCAGCAGTACTAGCATCACGCTTTGATGTTGTCACACAGCTCCCTTCACTACCTCATTTGCTTCCGAGTCGCCGCTCGCTGTGTAGATTAGTTTTACTATCTGTGCCAGGCCAGGGGGCCTCCGGGACAGAGTGGCTTCTGGCCTGTCTGTTCTTTGGTGGTGACTGGGTATCCTCATTCCAGGCCCAGTGCTGAGCTCTTTGAAAGTGAGTCACGACCTTGGCAGTTGTGGGGCCAGTGATGATAAGGGTTCTGGCACAGTGGGACTCTTCTCTCCCTCTTTCCTCTTCTCTGCTTCCAAGTCATTTGCTTCTTACTCAAGAAATCTTTAGCTCTGATAGTTTTTCTCCTGCCTGAGGGCCCTTTATCCAAAGTGCTTGGGAGTGAGAGTGTTTGGAGTTCCAGTCGTTAATTCAGAGGTATTTCTGCATGTAATAAGGAGATATTCTGGGACTAGGACCAAGCGTGACTTGGCATTTATTTGTTTCAGGCATGTCTTCTTGTACACATAACCAGAAAGTAGTTTTATACAGTACTCTCAGTATGTCTGTGTTTTGACTGTGACCAACTATGAGGACCATGCTTGTGGCCTGTTGTTGGCTCACAAAACATTTTCGGATTTTAGAATGTTCTAGAGTATGAATTTTCAGGTATGCTTCCCTCTAGGAAATGATCTTTTGTTAACATGTTCAGACTTTTAATTTAAAAGGAACAACATGGCACTTCTATGGTCTTTGTGTTAGTTGTCACAGCCAGACTAGAGGAAGACTTCTGAGAACCCGGAAATCTGAGAGGCCAGGATAGAAGCAAACAGAATGGGTGTTCTCCTGCTGACTCAGCAGAGGACTGGGATGTGCTGACCGAACAGAGAGCAAGGACAGGAGAGAAGAGAGAAGTGAGAGGCCTCCTCCCTGACTCTGCCCGCCTCGCCTGCTTTAGATTGCCTAACTCTTGCTGAGAGTATAGTGTTTTTGAGGCAGAGGGCCTTCTTTGTAGGTTTTCCTCATTAGTAAATTTATCCTAATATCACAGAGCTGTTTTTATTTACTGCCCACTGGCTTACAACCACTTTGTTGTGTTTGGTTGTGTGTGGGGTTCACAGAGAGGCGGAGGGAAGGCTAGAGGAAGACAGTGGGAGGAACAAGAAGCGAGCTCAAGTCTTCCTGGCAGAACTGTGATAACTACCACCATGCAGGGGTACCCCGTTTTAGATACTGTGGCTAACGTTCTGGGGATCAAACGCAGTCTTTTTATGATAGATCACACATCTCCTGGGAATTGGGTGTGTGTGAGTGAGGCATCAGCCATGGGGAGACCCTGCTTTACTGCCACTGTGGAACATGGATATTTAGAATTAATCATCTACTGTCGGCAGCAAAGAGTGAATTACAGAGCCACAGAGTTCAAATGATTCATACTCCTTCACACTCTCCTCTAAGTCAGGCTCAGCTGATGGCAGAGCTCTCACATAGGAAGCCAGAGAAATGTCCTCCATGGTGCTCTGTGAAGGCTGTGGCACAGTTTTTCATGTGTAACTGGCACTGTGTATGTTGGAAGTGTTACGCAATTTCTGAATTACAAGTATGATATTTTAGAGCGTACGTTGTTTTTAGTATTCAAAATTGCCATGGAATAAAAAAAAAATCCGTATTGTAATGATTTTGTGCTTTGGGAAATTATTATTATTATTGATGGAAGGTCTCTATCTCAAACTGATTATAATAATGTTTATGGCACATGGATTTTATTTCACTTTTGTATTTATATGATCACTTATTAAAATGTTTCCTAAACAGTGGCAGTGCTGTGTAACAGGTTTGCAGAGAGGGATAAACACAGTAGCATGTATAAAGTTCCTTTCCAAACTCTCAGCACTGGGCAGCTGCTCAGAATCACTTGTAATATGATTCTTCGTGACTGTTAACTTCCAGAATCATAAAGAGCATTTAGGACTCAGCATCCGGATGGATTTTAGTTGCATTTGTTGGAGTTGTGTTATGCCTGTGGGTGACGTTTGGAAGAGGAAGGAGATAGAAGGAAACCTCTGTTTGCCATGTAACTTTACAGTGTTTGCAAGCAGTTTTCTGTGTCCACTTTGTGCCAGGGACTCTTTGGGCATTAGGACACGGTTTCATGCATGGGTCGACATAGATTGGCTTCTGAGGGAGCTCAGAGCATTTCTAATGGGGGTTCTGCAAGAGAATAGGAGCTGTGAAGCTGCAGATTTCTTTGTAGAATACAGGAGGCCTTTATGTAGGCTGGGATGCATTTGGGCATGTTAGACCTGCCTTAATTAAACGCAGTGCAGGAGGTAGCTGCATGCACATAACGAGAAGTTCTATTTAGCTTACAGTTCTGTGTGTTCCAGTCCAAAGTGGAGCAGTGGCCTCAGTGTGGTCCCTGGAGAGGGAGGTGTTCCATGGTAGGAGGAGGAGCACGAATTCTACATCCTGAAGGAGCAGAGGGAAGAGGCTCGTTGATGCTTCCTCTTAAGGGTGTGCTGTCAGCGGCCAAAGATCCCCTCTTTCCAAAGTACCTCCCCCTCCCAGCAGGACCGCCTGGGGATCAAGTCCTTAACGTGCTGGATCTAAGGGGAACACTCTAGTTAAGTTACAGTTAAACCACAGTAGACATGAAGAAATGCTTGACTGGCAGGAAGAAAAGCTGGGAAGTCCATTAGGAAGCCTCCAGGGGTCTTGGGGGGGGAGAACAAGGCTGGTTGTGGGTAGAGAGGCGCTAGTGGAGGAGAGAGCTGACCAGGCTGAGCAGCGTTTGGCCTAGGGAGACCAGCTGCCGTGGCGGCCAGTGGTGGCATGTGGAACGGTGGACTTCAGGTGAGCTCCGGTGTCTGGAGATTTGATAGCCACAGACAGAGGTAGCAGAGGCCAGACAGGGCGGCAAGCTTGGCATGGGCGTGGATGTGGGCATGGACAGCCAGCATGCTCAGGGGGAATGATTGCCTTAGAAGGCTGTGTGGGTAGTTGGGTAATTGAATCCAGGTGGGTGCTGGGCCTTCCATGGCATCCATGTGAAGATGGCGCCCGAAAACGAGCGATGGTTGACGTTGGTGAGACTGTCTCGGGGAGGAGAGACTTTGAACCCTGGGTAGCACAGGGGAAGAAGGGGGCCTAGGAGCGCTTAGTACCTCAGGTTCAGGGAAGGGCACCCTGCCAAGGCAGGGCTAGCGGTCGGGGGCTGGGAAGTGAGGATGCCCATGGTGGTCCTCCCTGCGGGGAAATTCCAAGCTGGCGGGGAGCAGCCAAAGCAGACATTGTGGACCTGAGACCAGGTGCTGGGGAGCTCCCCCACACCCCTCGCCACCGCCCCAAACTGGCTGACAGGGAAGGAAGGGCAACACAAGAGGAGCAGCAGGACCTTCTCCTTCCTGAAGATTGGCATCTAGAGTGAGTGAGTGTGTTTCTTAAAACACCCGCAAACCCCAGAACAAAAGGGGGGAAATGGTGCTGAGTCAGAGCTCAGGTGAGCATTCAGCAAGGAGGAAAGCAGAGGCTGGTGGTAGGGGGAGGTTGTAAGACAGAAAGTAGGACAGAAATCTGTCCAGTCTGCTGGTCGCTCTGTGACAAGGGTCTGAGCCTCTAGCTTTGTGAGAATTACAGCATCATCTCTCAGGGGGTATCACATGCTCTCAGTCAGGGCCTGAGAGTGTTAAGGATTTTTTTTGTTGTTGTTGTTTTGTTTTTAACCTCACCTTGTTGATCTAAGGCATCCAGTTAAGCTGATAAACTGCCGAGCCTTTCCCCCATTCCTAGGACAGCGATTATTGTATTAGTTTCTAGCCGTGCTGTCTACACGGAAGAGACCCTAGTTATTGTCCTGTATTATCAGAAGGCATCTGGGCCCACCTGTGTCCTTTTTAGAGTCAGCTCTGCTTGATTGCATCCTGGCTGTCAGTTAGTTCTGCACCTGACAGGGAAATTAATTCAGGGCAGCAACTAGAAGTAGCCTGAAATTGCTCATCCCTTTGCAGAAAGCCCCTTCCAGCCAGTTGCTGCAAATCTCCATGGTGGTTCCAGGCAGACATGGTGAGGGCAGGTTGGATTCGGAAGAGCACAGGCCACACCTGAAAGGGCTCACAGTCGGTCCGCCCAGCTCTGTGCCCAGGATCCTGCTCTACTTGAAGTATCAGCTTGACCATCTCGACACCCTCAACCCTGAGGCTCATGACCCAGAGTGGCCAGGACAGTTTATGGGTAGAAAAGCATCCTGGTTACAACACAGACGTGCTGTAAGTCAGGACATGTCTGTAAAAAGCTCCTAAAGTTCCTAGAAGCTGAGATTGTGAAACACGCTGCCAAGTGAAGATGAGATTTAACTGAGCGTTTGCTAGAGGAGAAAAGGATTTATTGGCTCCAGCACGTACCTGCACTGAGAGGAAGCAGCCTCCTTCACCCGCCTCAGCTTGGGCACCTGTGATTGATAGCAGCCCCACTCTGCTGCCAGGGAGGGAACTCTTGGAAATAGCATAGTAGGGGCTTCGCAGGCCAGTCTCATTTGGCTACTGCTTTTGTGGGGCTCTCTGCGTCTTTATATTCTACCAAGGAGAAGATGGTAAATCAGAGTAATTGCTTCATCTCAAGGCACTTTTATACTGTGAAGGAAAGGGATCCTGTTAAGAAACTCAAATGAACTTCTGCTAGTTAGGCTCCATGGAAAGCCTCTTTGAAAGCTGCTTGTCATCCATCCTGGCAGTTTATTTATCATGGAACAATTCCATTAGCGCCTGATGCTTGTTTTGTGGCACAGAGGCTTAGGCTCCCTCAGGAAAAACATTTAACCCTTGGAAATGCAAAGCTGTCATTTATCTGTCATCTCTCTCCCTCTCTCAGAACCCACTGGAGGACATTTATGAGAGAGATTTGAAAGTCTTCACTTCCAGGGACATAGAAACGGAGTTTGAACCTGGAAAATGATCAGCAGAAACCTGGGTCTGTGGGTGCCATGCCAGGCCGCAGCAGCAGTTCTGCTGCGCTGGTTACACAGAGCTCTGTTGCAGGACGATGCAATAGCCAGGGGACTCCATATGCAGAATCCCACCTTAAGGATGAGGTGAAAGAGGGAGCTGGATCATCACCCTGAAATCTGGAGTCGTTCAGGGACTGGATATTCGATCCTTGCTAGTGTTTTTTCACTTGAATCGAGAATGGCAGGTTTTGGTGGTGGTGGTGTTGATTTTGTGTGTGTTTGGGGATTTTGTGTGCGTGTGCGCGTGTGTGTGTGACTACAGAATTTTTAAAGTTGTATCAACCAAGGAGGGTTAGCAAACCTTCAAAGAATGAACCGAAATAGTCACTATTTGAAAGCTAATACCCCTCAGCCTGGCATTTACTAACAGAGGGTGGGGTACCATTTGTCAAAGCTTGTCAGGGGCTGTCCCGGGGAGGCAGTGCAGCGGAGTCTAGGAATCCCGAGGTGGTGCCAGACTGCCTGGCTTGTACGTGGAGAGCTGCTGGCTGCCCGAGGGACGGGGCAAGTGAGTTAACCTCGAGCGGCTGCTTTTCTCCATCGAGGATGATGGCTCATGAGGCTTTCAAGATTAAGTGAAATAATTCATGTGAAGCCCACTTGGAATAGCTGTTGCTATTGGAAAAGTTAAAACAAGTCAGACAGGTCTGGGAAAATGGGAGAGCTCACCCCCAAATTTACTTGGGGTGTTTGTGGGTGCTTTGTCTAGTTGTGGTACAGTTCTCTCAGGACGGTATAGAGGTGTCGGGTTTGCAGTGCCTTCAGCCTCACTGCTTCCCTGCAAGAGCAGTCGGAGGTCCGTAACCGCTCTGGGAGGAGTCCATCAGACTCAGGACAGTAAGATGTAGATAATCTTGTGGAAAAGGGGCGCACTTACAGGCTAATGCTGGCAAGGTAAGCAGAGCAAGCATGGGGCTGAGACTGCTTGGCCAGGAAGACAAGCAGAGATGGAACAGTGCTCTTGGGGGACTGAAGGGACGGTTAGGTGTGTTACAGAATGGCTCTGTCTCCTCAGCAGGCACTCGGCTGCCGCCGCCATCACCTCCCACCACATTCTCCCCTACGACAGTCAGGGTCGTTGCCATCACTACCCTCGCCACCATCCTCTCACTCCCCTGACCATAGTCATCCCTCACCGCCGCCGCCGCCGCCGCCGCCGCCACCACCACCACCACCCCTCACCACGTCCACCATCTTCTCCACCACTAGCCTCAACTGAATCACACACCGATGACACCCTGCTCTATTGCAGTTTCATGATTGGGCTGATAGTTCCAAGTTATGGTCTTTGATTGTGGGAAAGCCAACACAGGAGCTCAAGACACTAGTCATGTGAGAGCTCCAGTCAGAGCACCGAGAGAATGCACGCCTCCTTGCTTGCCTGTCGGCTGCTCTGACGCCGCCCAGGACCCAGCCTCTTCCCAGGTGGCTCTGGGTGGTGTCAGGATTAACCAGTGGGCTCTCCTGTGACCGTCACCACCCCTCAGCACCCTCACCAGAGTCGCCTTACTGCTCCCTCCACCTTCACCGGAGCCTTACCATCCCCCATTGGCTCAACCCAGCACCTTAAGGGCTGCAGCTCGGAGGCTTTGTCTTTCTGCCAGACAGGCGCCCCGTCCCATCTCTGAACTGCTTCTGTCACCCGAGTAAACCCCGAGGCCTTTCTGTCCACCAAGTCTTCAGACCGAGGGGCTTCACACGGAACATTTCCACAGTCTTGCTTTCCTGTCTTTTGAGACCAGATTACACAGATCTTTTATTGTTTACTTTATAAATAACAAAAGATGGTGATTAGTTTGACTCATTAAATGTAGAACAATTGTTATACGTTTGGAGTGTTTGATTAGAGTCCTTAAATTATACACAGTGTCACATGCCAGCTGGGAGCTGCTGAGTCTCTGAGGCATGGCGCAGTCTTCCCTTTCCTCACCCGTTGCCTTTCTTCCCTGTTCGCCCTCTCCTTGTCTGTGTGCCCACCAGCATCCTGGCCAAGTACTCAGAAGCATCTGAAAATGCTTGCTGTGGTGGGCGGCTCAGCCATCTTTGGTGGAGAGTGCCCCTGTGTTTTACCCTCTGCTTCTGGGGAGGGACCAGGCAGACATACTCTGAAGGAGGAAGTAGTCACAGCAGGCTGACAGTGGGCAGACGAAGGGCATGATGTCCTGAACATAGAGCTCTAGCTGAGGAAGCCGGGTTGCCTGCCCAGGACACAGGTCACCTGCCCAGACTCTCCAAAGCCTCTCAGCTGCGGGCTGTGTACCACTTGGTGGTTCTGGTGCTCCTTCTGCCAGCCCAGTGCAGAGCTTATCTGCATACCTGGTGCCCACGTTGCTTGTGAGGGACCACCTTCTCTGTTCTTTCCTCATTCTGTGAGGAGGGATCGGTCATAGCCCCATGCCTGGGATCGAGGAGCTGGTTTTGGACTAGGCCATATTTCTGCTATTTTGAAAGGTAGCCTTCAAAGGCATGGTTAGCAGATGAACACTCTCTGAGGGACGGGAAATGGTCCCTCTCATCTCTGCTCTTCCCTAGCCCTTGCCATGATGTGGAGAGGGCACGAGGAAATTGCCAGTGTCCCCCATGCTGGAAGCCTCATCTCTGGTGTGGTTGTATTGAGGGGCTGGAACTTTTGAAAAGGTGGGTGTCTAGTCAAGGTGTTCTGTATTAGAAAGGGCATGTCATACCACCTTAGACTCTGTCTGGGTCCAGGAGTGAGGTGCTGCTAAAGCGAGCGTGGGTGGGGAAGCCTTGGGCTTTCTCTCTCGTGTGCACCCCTGCAGATGCCATCTGCTGTGCCAAACTGTAGCCAGAAGGCCATCACTGCTTATTAAATAGATGGGACCACCCGGCCTTGGACTTGCAGCCTCCCAAAGTAAATGAAGCACATTTCTTTATAAGGTACATTGCCTCGGGTATTTTGTTATAACAACAGAAAATGATGCCTGCTGAGCCCCTAATCCGAGACATACCAGAAGTTAGGATGATTTTCTTATAAAGAGCAAAACATGATTCCAGTCAAGGGCTGGAGTTGGCTTCATGCACCCTTCGCTGCCAGCCTCCTCCACGGGGAATGACAGTCTGTTTGGAATGAGCACTCTGATGTGGGTGGGCTGCACACAGTTGAGTTCGTCAGGGTAGGAGGCAGCTCTTCCTGGCCAGCGGAATCTCCTGGGTCAAGTACTGGCCTCGGCTGGTGGGTTGGCTGTGCTCATTAGAACCCTTTCTTCCAGGGAGGGTAGTGTGGAAAAGCCTGTAGCAGGCTGATGAATGGGCAGCACTTGATGGCACTGGCGACGCCATCAGCCCTAATTGGCAATGTTCACAGTGTGTAATTTTATTATTTCTCTGTGCTTCGGTTCCTAGGTCGTGGGGTAATGATCCTTTGTGTGTGTGGTGGGGAGGGGGTAGAAAAAGGTAGTCATTTTTGTTGTTCAGAAACTGTAAAAACTTAGAACTGCTAACATACTTTTCTTCGTTTTCTGGTATGGGAAGTAGCTTCTCTCTTTTTTTCTGCTCTGTTTTTGTCCTTGCTGCTCGTTCATCCCCAGCTTATGGACGTGGTTTTGGTTTGTGGGCAGCTTCTCCTCTCTCAGGAGAGATGAATAAAGTACTTTGGACTTTGCCGTTTCTCTTGCCCTTTTGAAAGAATCAAGGATGGTCTAACTCCAACCATCCTAAACTCCTAACTTTATTCTGTTTTATTTGTTTGAGGCAGGTCTCACCTCCTCTTGGCCCTGTCTTCCAAGACTGAGGTTATGGACGTGGGTGACCATGATAGAGAGGCCTTGATTCTGAAAAGCCAACCTAGTAATAATGTCAGCCACCCCTATCTTTGTCTAAGACACTGTAAGGACACTTGGTGGCCTTATGGATGACTGTTTGGGTGTTTGTTTTCTCTCAGCAAAGGGAGACGTCATGTTACTCAGGTTCCTGTCGTTGCCTTGCAGTTAAGGACAGATCAGTTCTGGAGACGGTCTTGTCTGGGTGTCTCCTCTTACTTGTGTTCCATAACTAGCCTCAGCCTGTACCATAACTAGCTGCAAGAGAAATAAAAATCAAGTAAATGAAGAATAATCAGAAATATTTTTTATTATATTTTCTACATGCTTTAAAAAAAAACCTAAAAATAAGTCTTCTACAAGGAGTTGATTTGAAAGATTTCCTTTTTCTGGGATTGTTATGCATTTGTAATAAATAATAAGTAACATTATGGCAGTTGACTGCCACACTTCTGTGCAAAATAAATAAATGCATTTGGTGATATACATTTGAGGAATATGGTTCTTGTAATT
Organism: Psammomys obesus; assembly: GCF_907164565.1. Taxonomy (NCBI): domain Eukaryota; kingdom Metazoa; phylum Chordata; class Mammalia; order Rodentia; family Muridae; genus Psammomys; species Psammomys obesus. The sequence goes on along the minus strand of NW_026585580.1, from coordinate 15,745,055 downwards.
TCTATGGAAATAAGGAAAAACCTAACAGTTGATAGAGACTTTACCATCTGTTCACATGGAAGAAACAGCATGGCATTTACCGAGCTTAGCAGGTACAGCAGCCTGCGGGAATGAAGATTACCTAAAGCCAGCCTCGCATCCCCAGGAAGCTGACCCCGCTTTCCATCTGCAGGGGAAAGGCTCCATTGCTGCTAAGCAAATGGCACAGCCTTCTCATTGCTCCAGGAGCAAGGGAGTGAGGCGTGAGGGTACTGCGCTGGTTCTCCCTGTGGGCAGTACAGAGGAGCACTGGCCCAGCAGCTTCTGTCTGTGTGAGCAAAAGCACTGAGCATTGGTGTCGAGGTCCCGCCTTTCTCTTAAGAGTGGCATTTGCTGTGAGCAGGTGATACCGCAGCTCCTCATTCCTGAATGAAGACTTGGGGTGGGGGTAGGGCATACCTTTGGAAAAGCATCTGCTCAATGGAGGCTACAGAGTTGCCTGTGAGGCAGAGAGGCTGAAGAGAGGATGTAGAGGACGCAGGGCCTTGCCTGGCTTTCTCTGATGGCGTAGATGCATTATGCAGTCTTTGCGGCGGCCCCGTGAACTGACGGAAGGGACATTTCTTCTGTCTGGAGGGTGTTCGATCCTTACTGCCTGGAGCCATAGTCTAGTCATGCAGGTGGAAGCCCACAGGAAACTTTTATGTTTTGGGAGTTTTAGGTCTTCAGACCCAAGGAGGCTGGGAAAGAGGGGTTCATTTAAATAGGAACAGCCTCGCCCTCAACATTAGCTTTCCGGAGTTCTGACCTGACTCCTTTTCCAAAGCTCTGGAAACACACTGGGTGTGAACCCCACTGATCTGACTGTGGTGACCCATGTTGCAGAATAAACTATTTTTCCCTCGACCCTTAACCCTGCCCTTTGATTCCCCCCACCTCCCATCTGGATTCTTGTGTCCTTGCTCAGTGCCCCTTAGGCCTTTGTGGGAAATGCCGGCAAACCTGTCCATATGAGATACTAAATGCAGGCTTGTGAGGTTTAAAGCATTTTCTTCTTGTGGTGTTTGTATTTCTTACAGGGGTGAAGACATCTTAAGCCAGAGGACTGATTCTCTAGTTCTGGAATTTCAGTCATCAGCCAGCAGATGCAGGAGGTATAATTTTGGGGGGGACCTCCTCAGAAGCCTGCCTGCTCATTGTGCATAAGGCCACTGCATTCATCACCCCAGTCCTGTGTGCGGTTGGCTTGGCCTGGCTGCGGGTGGCCTGCATGGCATGTGTGGAGGTCTCTGTTGGAAGGCTGGCGCCCTCGGTGCCGGAGGGGAGCCAGGGGCATGCGACGCGAGGACCTCCCTTTCCTCCACATGCCGGGAGAAGTTCATCTAAAAGCTAGAGGCTGATAACGCAGAGTCCTCCTGCTGTTGGAAGCCCACTCCATGCCTCTGTCTCATCCATCATGTGTCCTCCGTCCCCTGACGTGTGAAAGCCACGGAGTGTTTGCAGAAGCCAGGGCTCCGAAGGACAAGCTCCCACCAGCAGCATAGGGCAGTCAGGGCCTCTTCCTTGGACCTGGAGGCTGCTTCTGTGAATGAGCATGTAGGGTGTCCCCACGCCCTGTCACCTCAGCCTTGCTCAGAAACTGTGATGTTGGAAGGATGAGCCTCCCTGTTGGTAGATTTTTTTTTTTTTTTTTAAACGTAAGAACACTGGTTAGGCTCCCAGACCTAATAACTTTGGGTAATGTACTAAGGATGAATTAAAATGCTAATGGCCTCCTTGCTCTGTATATTTTAGCATTCCCTAATTTTAAATTTAAATTAAATGCCTCAGGGGCAGGAGCAGCCTTGCCAGAAGTGTGTATAGAGTCGCTGTACAGACACTGACTTTAAAGCTCTGTCCTGGCCGCACAGGCTGAACAGGGATGAGGAGTACTTTGTAATCACTGTGGGGTTTGTGCCTCCCATGGCCACATGACACAAATTCTACAGGGAGCTATTTGACCAATTACTGTTTTCACAAAGTTGTTTTGAACCCACAGATCCTTTGATTTGTAACCACATTTTAATATCATTACCCTGGACTTGGTCTTGACTTAGCGAGCATTGCGCCCTCTTGTTTTGACCTCACCGCACTACCCCGAGACATCCCTACCTCAGGACGAACACACAGGGGTGAAGAGCTTGAGGGGCTTTTTGTCAACTCCTCTCTGGGTCTGGGAGAACTTTAGTTAATAGGTAGCTGTCTTGGCTCCTAGCTCAGCCCTCTGCTCCCTAGACCAAGCAGACATGCTAAACAAAATGGCGACTAGGTTGCTGTCATTGTTTGCTTCTGCTAGGAAAGGAGGGCAGGGCCAGCTTTTCAGGATGTGTGCTTTTCCGATGGGTAGCTGTGTGTCTACCCTGGGCCAGTGGGCCCAGAAAGACTGGGGCTTTTCCTCTCAGCACTAACAGAGTCACTTTCTTATCACTGGTTGAATTAGCCTTTTTATTTTTGTCTTATGAGGGGAATGGCACGCTCCATTTTTTCCTTCACACTTCTGGTTGTTTGGCGTCTGGTTTTTGGGTGAAAAGATAATAATTTTCTTCAACCAGAGGCTGAGTTCCTGATGCCATTGATGTAATTCAGTCTCCATCCTTTCTTTCCCTTTGCTGCCTGCTCCCCTTCCTCCTGTCACATTTTTTTATGGTTAGGAGGAGTGATGGTGTCAAATATATCAGAAGGAGGAATTGATTCACTAGTCATCTGACGACTTGACTGATTAACAGAGATCAGGAGGAGGCTCATAACTGTGAAACCCACTGCAGCATGGAGTTTTAACAGCTCTTTGGGGAGCTAGTTAATGATGGAATCTACAGAAACACAGACATACCACACACAAAAAAGATCCCAACCAGGAGCAATCCCATATAACACTCAGAGGCACTGTCACTTGAGGAAGTAGGCTCATAATTTCTATTTACACAACGAGGTAATTACTGCGGGCCCAAGTGGGGAGGGCCTCCCCCTCCCCCGGTCTCTGTCGAAGTTGCTTACACAGTTTCTCCCTGACACCTCAGGCAGGGGTCTGGTTCTGGTTGGAACTTGTCCTGAGGATTTTCCCTCCGGAGGAGTGACTCTCAGACATGGGACTCAATTGGCCTGGCTTTAGTCTCATCGCTGTTCTTGTCCTTGCCGTTTGTCCGTCTAAGCAGGTGTCTGCCTTCAGATGTACCCTACTTTGGGCGTGGCCTTTTAATGCTTGGGGTTGTTCTCTCTCTTCTCCTGGTGCAGCGTCTATGAACCAGACAGGAATGCGTTACGGAGGAAAGAACGAGAAAGAAGAAGTCAGGAAACGCAGCAGGACGGTGGCAGCTTTAGTTCCAGTTACTCCCTCTTCAGTGAACCTTACAAGGTAGATGATGGCTTTCAGTTGGTCACCTTCCTTCTTAGCCGCTGGGACTGTCCCGGGAAGGAGCCGACAGGAAACTCTGCCTCATTTTAGGTCTGTTTAGACTGGGAAGGTAGCCCTGCTGCTGTGATGTCATGTGTCGTGGGCTTCACACCCCTAAATTTTGGTGTCTAGCTCACACAGCTCATCAGTGAAATGACACTGAGACCTAGTTGCTATGACTTTGAAGAACAGTTCAGATGTCATCTCCTTGGTTTTAAAGTTAATGGTATCTGTAACATTTTTTGAGCTCTTAAGCACTATTCAAAAGAGCTTAGGTTGTATATGTGATGTGTGTGGAGCATGCTAGGATCAAGCAAGGCACCTGTTAGGGCTAATGAAATTGGGGTTGTTGGGATGGCTCAGTGGGGGAGGGACCGGCTACTGAGGCCGAAGACCTGAGTTGATTCCTTAAATCCAAATGGTGGAAGAAGAGAAGCAAATTTTTCAAGTTGTCTCCCCTCCCTTTCTCTTCCCCCACTCCCCTTAACACACACACACACACACACACACACACACACACACACACACACTCCATAAAATACTTGTAAAAAAAGAAGTTGTAAAATCACTTTTCATTGAAAGCAAAGACCAGCTGCTGAGACACGCCTGATGTGGTTTTCATCAACAACACAGGCCCCCATCTATCCCAAAGTGAGGTGTTTTCCAAGAGCGCACTCATGTTTCAGCATCCATGTGACGTGGACACATGTCACGTGTTTAGAGAAGTACACACGTTTGGTCTCCTGTCACTTCTCAGTTCGCTCTGCTCCCACTCGCCTCACAAGATGCGTTTCTGGCGGGAATAGCTCCTCGTTTAGAATCTGGAGGCAAACCTACTCTGAGCCAGATCTAAATCTTCAAGGGACGTTTTCAGTCGTTCTTCAGAATGACAGTAAACTAATCCTACAAAGACTTAACCAAAAACCGTGTTGTGACATTGTAAGAGTAAATTTTCTGATTTCCAGCTTACATATACATATAAGATAAACATATGTATAAATAAATAATAAATACGTTTGGCTGCAGCACAGTACACCAAGGACAGCTTTCTGTTTAATACACCCTAAAGCTCTCCGTCACAAACTTCCAGTTCTTGAGCAGCGCAGAGGCAAGCAGAAGCCATAAGGACTTCACTTCTGTCTCTCAGTTCTCATCTGAGCGTATCAGCCTGGGCCCTGCGACCAACCCCACAGGCACCTGCCCACCGTTTCCCGTCTTGCCGCTAACAGTAGCATGCCTGTTTTTTTCTTTCTCCAGACTAACAAGGGGGATGAGCTCTCCAACCGGATCCAGAACACGTTAGGAAATTACGACGAAATGAAAGACTTTTTAACCGATAGATCCAACCAGAGTCACCTCGTTGGCGTGCCCAAGCCGGGTGTGCCGCAGACTCCCGTGAATAACAAGATAGATGAGCACTTTGTGCCAGACTCAAGAGCCCAGCCCCAGCCCTCGTCGGTCTGTAGCACCACGCCTTCCACACCCGCAGGAGGCCCTGTGCCGCAGGGCAAGAGGGGCGCTGTGGGCTGGCAGAAGGCTGGCCACCCACCGTCAGATGGCCAGCCGAGAGCAGGTAAGGAGGGGCTTAAGGCAGTTGGTTTGCACCATTCTCCCAGAACCACAGTGAAAAGCCTGTGCACTGTATGGGGGGGGGGCCCTCATCCTCCCCCTCCCCCTCACTACCTTCTTCTTCCCACTCAGCACAACAGGGCTCTCTCAGGACCTTGCTTGGAGACGGGGTCGGCAGACAGCAGACAAGGGCCAAGCAAGTGTGCAACCTGGAGGCAGGTCTTCAGACCCAGGAGAGGCCACCTGCCATGGCAGCCAAGCACGGCAGCAGCGGACACTGTGTTCAGAGCTTTCCTCCGTCCCTGGCTTCAAAACCCAGCCTGGTCCAGCAGAAACCCACCGCCTACGTGCGGCCGATGGATGGCCAAGACCAGGCGCCTGATGAATCTCCCAAGCTTAAGTCGTCCACAGAAACTGGTTTGCACTGCACATCCTACAGAGGGGTCCCAGCCAGTAAGCCAGAGTCGGCCAGGGCCAAGGCCAAGCTTGCCAAGTTCAGCATCCCCAAGCAAGGAGAGGTGAGTCCATCTCAGGCCAGTAACGGACCGCTCGGGGGCAGCCTGACTTGAAAATGCCGTCTTTATGTTTCCACCCCTGCCAGCTCCCCGGTGGTGTGGCGAGAGTCGTGGCACGCAAGCAAGCTACAATTTTTAAAAATTTCAACGTTGTTATAACAGGATTGTCTTATATACCGAGAACGTATTTGTGTGTGTGTGCGCGCGCATGTGTAGGAATTACCTAGGGATGGACTGCCTCCTTCCATTGAGTTCATGGGAGTTTTCATGAACAAGATGGTATTGGCTGAGATATATAACAGCAGTATAAGCTACTTCAAAGGCTGCAATTCAGCTTCCAAGGAGGCAGAATTTTTCTAGAAAAATAGTTCAGAACTCTTGACATTTTTATCAATTTTGAAAAATTTTACGATAAACTTCTTAAAGGAGTTTGAATTTGTGTAGTGAGTAAGTAGGAGCTCGTAAAGTACTGAATCGGTGTTGAATCTGGCTGGTATTCCACTATATTAGACATCACACCCACCTTTTAAGTCTCGGGGCTCAGAGCTGGTCATAGCAAACAGGATTCTTCCTTGGGCTTTCCTGTTAGGCTCTATGAACATATTCTCAGAGTGAAGTGTTTCAGCTCGTACTCTTCCTGGTTTGCATTTTGATTTTGTCCTACCACATTTGTTCATCTCGAAGTGTGTGGAGCGGCTGCGCTGAGTGTGAGGATTCTAAACAAGCCTGTCACTCGACAGGTCGTAGGAAACGCAGTGACTGGCTGCTTGAGTCTGGATGGAAGACAATCTTTTTAAAGCAGCATGTCTCATACCATCTTCCAAATTGATGCTAGCTGCCGAGAGCACACGGAGAGGAATTACGAGTGTGCGTGCTTGCTTTGTTGTCTCCCTCTGATACAGCGTGGAGGCTGAAATAGCCCTTCTCTAACTCCACTCTTAGGAGCCGCTAGGTCGTTTTTCCCTTTGACACGCTCTTCTTTAAAGATGGAATAATGATGTGATCAGAGTGTTCTTTGCATCTTAATTCAATTTAATAACCAAAGGAAACAAAGGATTTGACGTTTCCTGTTGTGTTTATGACAAGGCTGAGTGTAGCGTTTTCTGTGCTATCACTTCAGAGCTCCCCATGGACCATTTGGGAGATAGCCTTGTTACCTTTGGAGACTGTCTGCACTCCAGGAGGTGTTGACTAAGGTTTTAATTAGGAAACATGACGGTGTGCGCATCAGTAGCTTCTTTTGATTACACATTCATGATGTATTTTCACAATTAGGAAGCAGGAATCATTAGGAATGATGAAAGCAAAATGTAATTTTCCCAAGCATGTTTTAAAAATTCATTTTTATTTCTTAAATTGTGTGTATGTGTGTGTTTGTGTGTGTATGTGTGTATGCGTGCCCATGGAGATGAGAGGTGTTGGATACCTGGGGCCTGGGCTTATAGGTGGCTACAGCCCCCTGACATGGATGTTGAGAATCAGACTTTAGGATAGCAACACCTGTTCTCAGCAGCTAAGCCAACTCTCTAGCCCTGGGCGTGCATTTGAAAAAGTTTGTAGAAAACACACCGGTACCACCATGTCAAACTGCATTCCTCATCCTCTGTAGTTTTTGTCATTTGCATCAAAAATGATCTCTGTTGGCAAAGGAAGTCTAGCTTGTCCTTGAACAGTGGTGCCAACTTATGTCACCAACAGGGTTCCTGGGAGTTTTCCTTTCAGTTGATTCCTTGTTAAGGTGGTGCACCGCAGCCACCTCAGTGTCTCAGGTAACTATTTCCTCACTTAGAGTCCAGGGAGGTGTAGTTCGTTCTGGTTCAGAGCACTGAGGTGTGTTTTCCGTACCCAGTGCAGGATGAAGGAGGTGCTCGATGGGCTGTCAGTTGTCTGGGCATTGTCCTGATGCATTCTGAGCGTCCTAGATTGGGGGCAGTGTGTACTGTACTGGCTTGGCGATTTTACAGCAAAAGGGTCGTGCCTGAGAGGGACACATGCTGTGAGACCTCAGAGTGACGCGGGAAAAACGTATCGTCACTCCCACGCACAGCACTGGGAACTGTCTGCTGCCCCCTCACATTCTGTCCTGAGTGTGCAGCAGAGGCCAGGAGTACGTTTATAGAGAAGGCACAACCTGGAGTGTTGTTTAAGACGGAGGGGATTCAGTCCTTACGTCAGCTAAAAGCTTTGCATGTTAGGAAATACATAACTTGATTCTTAAAACGCGTCTGCTTATGAAGTCCGCCGCCACAGTAAGAAATGGATTCATTCAAAATAGTGTCTGCGTGTCAATTTTCTTGCCCTTCAGACTACAAGACATTTTAAACCTATATTCCAAGAGGTTAATAAACGCCCTTTGGGAGGTTGGTACAATAAGTCAGTAGTTTTAGACCATTCGAATAAAATCCACAACAACAACATAAAACTGAATTTATCAGCTACATTTTTAATTTTGAAAGACTATAGGCTTTTATACTTTTATTTTTTGGAGTAAATAACAATCTGACATAGCAGGTAATTAAAAACTTCGTGTGTGTGTATGTGTGTGTGTGTATGTGTGTGTGTGTGTGTACCTTAAAAAAATAATGCACTGTTAGTAGCACTTATTTCTAGTAAGACAGGGAAAGTGTTTTCTAGGAAATGAATAGAAAGTGACCAGGAGATAACTTGTGTTCCTCAACTACTTGAGTTTGTTAGCTGTAGAACAAGACTTAGCACATTGTGAGGCATCCAGAGTCTGAAAGAAGCGTTAGGGGTGACTGACATTAGAGTGTGTAAGTGTGCACGACATGCAAAGAGCTGTTTGGCATTGTGTAGGAACACACCCAAGAGAGTCAGCTGGTGGCTGGCTGCCGTGAAACTTGAGAGACTAACATCCACGGTGTGATCTCTGCCTTCAGGATATCTGTCCTTCTGAGTGGAGTAAATTGGGCACTTAGCTTTTAATTTGCAGTTTATCCCACAGTCAAAACTAACCTTCAAGGTGGCCTCCCGGTCCCAAGCCCTGTCTTTCCCCTTTGCCATCCTTGTAGTGGAACAAGGCTCGTTACTTGTTTTGACGTGGAGAAACTGACTCTCTTTCGTCAAGTCTTTGCTGTTTCCTTTAACATGACTTCCACAGAGGGTTATTTGTTGTAATTCTTTACTCTTCAGCAATGGGTGATTAGTGTAGAAAAATGTAGCTCGGTTTGATGCGGAAGTTCCAGGCCTCAGGAGAATCCTTAACCAGTCCGCCTGCCTCTCAGCTGCTTCACCCTAGCTCGCTTTGGGGTTTAATGAAAAACATATTTTGTTGTTGTAGCTGAGCCTCCTACTCTTGACACCCCTCATTAAGAAAGCCTCCCCTAGAGTGCCTGCTGGGAGGTGTCTGCTGTTAGGCGAGAGGCAGGGCCTTAGGGAATGGCTGAAGCATTCTAGAACATCACAGGGCAAAGATTTTCCAGTTGAAGTGAGTTATTTTTGTACACACACACACACACAATTGCCTGTTAACATTATTCCAGGGTTAGCTTTTGGGGACTATTAAGGCAGAAGTGCAGATATAGCTTGTGTTGAATTTGCAGTCTTTATAAAACCTGTAACTATATAAATATATCATCAAGGCCCTTCCTGGGCACTGGGTATGGGGAAACCTAAGTGCGCCTAGTTTTAAGGTCTTCCAGTCTCTGACTCAATGGGGTAATGTAGGAATTTTATCAAATAACAACTTTTCATTTGGGAAAGTACTCCATTTCAGACTCAAATTTAGTACCTGTGTACGCACTGGGGGTAGGGGTAGGCAGATGCACTGTGGAGCCTCGGAACGGTGGACTGTGCTTGCCTGTAGGTTGAAGAATCTGAAGAACGAGTATTAACACAGGCCCCACTTGGTAGGTGTCCCCACAGACTGTGCAGACCACCTTTCTGAAGTTTTCAGTACCTGCAGTAGTGTTCTAAAACCTCTACCTCTTCCTGCTCCTTTAGTCAAGGGCAGTGACTTGAATATCCTGCACAGACCTCTGATGACTGGGATGGGAACATACATGAAATCCAATGTGTGAATATGTAATATATATTCACATATGTAACGTGTAATGTATATGTAATACACAGGACAAAGCCAGCCCTGTCACCCATAGCTTTGTTGGTCTGGAAAGAGGTCTGAGTGTCAGTTGACAGACTGTGTTCTGAGCCTTAGTTGTGATTGGCTGTTCATCTACAAGAATAAATGTTTGGCTGATCAGATTTTCTTTGTTAAAATGTGCACTGAAATAGTTTAAGATGTATTGATTAAACATAGCATTTTCATGACCAGCTTTTTCTGAAAATCACCATTTATATATCACAAGTAAGAGTAGAAAAATGAAATGCCAGATTCTACAAAATAGCTTCCCAGAAAAGCAATTAACTGATTCTGTTCCAAGTTCACAGAACATAAATGATGGAGGCTTCCTCTTTCCTGTCACTCTTGGTTACCTTTGTATGAAAATGGATTTCTTCCAAATGAAAGTCGGCACCAGCCTGTCGGGCAAAAAGGCATCTGCAAAAACAGAGTGTATATTACATCTTCACGCCAGTCGGGATTTCTTAATTACATTTGAGATGTATAATGTTTTCAAATCAAAGTATGCTGTCATGTTGTTCCTGAAGAAGTGAGGGGCTGTGTGGAGCCAGGAATCTCAGTTTCCTTAATCTGTTGTAGCCTCATCCTTCGAGTCATTCTCACCTCCACTCTCCATTCCCCGTGGCAGAAGGAGGCAGGTCCTGTGGGACTTAGTGGCTTAACAACAGCACCATATGTAACGCTCTGTACTTCCTCATGTCCAAATCCTGTACATGCACAGCCTCCGCCCCCCGAGAGTGTTCACACCGTGCACAGCCTCCGTCCCCCTAGAGTATTCACACCATGCACATCCTCCGACCCCCGAAAGTGTTCACACCGTGCACGTGCACAGCCTCCGCCCCCGGAGAACAAGTTCTTTCTTGACCCACAGAGGGTCAGAGGGTGAGAGTCAAATGCTCATACGCATCATGAGCGTGCCTGCTTTCCTCGTCCCACCTGGGTTATTCTGAAGGTCATAGTGGATGCTAGCACATAGGAATACTTCTGGGTTTGTTTTTTTTTTTTTATCCCCTTTTAATCAGTGGATCCTAAAAGATACTTAACTCAAAATGACTTTGGTTTTTATAATCCTTGATTCCTCATATGGAGGTGTCCTTGCCTCCTGGGGCCTTCAGATTGAGATTAGAAAGCCAAGTTTTCTAGCCTGCAAGTGGGAAACCACTTCTGAGCAGAAGAAAGTCAGGCCCAGCAGGAGGTTATTAGCAAGCCTGCTCTGTCTTCCCCGTCTCTTTTCTGTCTTCCTGTAAAGTTTCCTCCCTCAGAAAACATCTGGAAGGACTACAGGCTTCTCTTAAACCCCAGCCCTGTGCACGTGCTGATTCCAAACCTGGGGCTAATCAGCAGTCTGAGGCCTCTGCGTTTGGTGTCACCAGACAGTCCTAAGAGAGAGGACGTGGGCTCCCCCCTCCAGTGGGTCTCTCCACTGAGATGGAGACAGGGTGGGCAGGGCTTGGAGACTAGCAAGAACTGTCGCAGGTGTGCGTTGAGTATGAACAATGACACTCAGTTTCTACCTATGAGGACTAGAGAAAATGGCGGAGTGGTGAGAGCAAGAGAACACTGTAAACCCCGGCAGACGCTAGCTTTATTAGTGATACAGAGTAAAGGGGAAAGTAGAAAACAGCAGGATTGTGTTTACGTCTCATGTCCTCCGGGAGGGAAGGAAGGAATGAGCCAGAAGGGAGAATTCTGAGAAAGGTGGGGGGGGGGGTGTCCTTACTTGCTAGAAAATAACCAACATCATGATGACTCCTGAGAGTTGCCGGGTTGCTATGATAAAGCCCCAGTGACACGATTCTTCCTTGTGTAATGGTGAGCCCCCTCCTGGGATAATATTCCCAAACCTGGGATCATATTTGCTGGCTCTTGGTGTGTTTTCTTGTGTAGTGTTTTGCCAGCAAGCTTTCTTTGAGCGTATGTGAAGTCTAGAAGCCATGAGCTCTGGGTGGAGGAGAATTAAAGCGCCCAGGCGGTGGGCTCTCACTGGTTGGAGCATGGGAGGTCCAGCATCTGAAAGAGCACGTTTAACTGGATGCTGATCGTCCGCGTGCTCACCGGGCACTAGCAGTGCCTTCGTGGGAGATGGAGAGGCTCTCTCTGGTGCCCTCCCATAGCTGCATGCCCGTGTGACCCTGCTGGCCGCCCCTCCACCCTGCACAGTTCCGGCTTGCACTAAGGTCCGATCCCGGGTGCAGGGTGCCTTCACCACTGCTGTCCAAGCCCCCCTTTCTGCCGATACTGTCTGGCTTTGAGAGTGAGGAGCGAGCGTGGCTGACAGGGCTGCTGGTGACCCCGTGACAGGGTCTCGAGCAACCCGTTCAGTAGCTGCTGCGCAGTGTAACAGTGACCGAGCAGGCTGAGCTTCGGGGAAACCCCAGAAGGAAGGACGCCTTATAATTATAAGTAGTAATTGCTAGCTTTAGTGGCTTCCCGTTTGCACACCTGGCACACCAACTGATGGTTTGACAGCCAGCCCACACCTGGCACGGAAACTGATGGGAAGCTCATGAACCCACTAGGGTGGGCGGTCACCAGGGCGGGGGTGTGTGTGTGTGTGTCTGAGTGTGTGTTCTTGAGGATGGTCTGTGCTCTAGGCACAGGTGGGAGTGGGAGTGAGGCTATAGGATGAGGAAGGTGCTGGGGGGGGGGAGGCACACTTTCCAGGCCTCTATAGCATTGGTTACATTGAAACACTTAGCACACCCCTGTGCCTCTAGGAACACGCCCCACCCCTTTTCTGTGCACACTCTTCGATGCTTGCCACTATTCCTATTTCAGTGTTTCACAACTGGCCAGCATTTGTGGGCTGAGTGCTGAAGCATTCTTTGAGACACAGTAAACGGTCGGCCCTTGTCTGTGCAACAGATAAACAGTAGCAAATAGAGAAGTGTATACACTCTTCATTTGTCTGTTTAACCCTGACAACAAACACGATTGGCCTCTACCACTGTGACCTTGGCACCCTGGAGACAGCACTTCAGCGGCGGAGGGTCCCTGTGTCCCCAGGGACATGTGATGTCACGTCTGTGTCACCCCACTGGAGCTTACTGTGGCTCACGGGAGCCCCCAGCCTCTTGGGGCTGCCTCCCCAGCTGCCGGCTAAGGCTCACGCAGGCCAGTCTTTCAAGACCTCGGCCTTAGCTTCACTCTCGTGCTCGGGTTTCGGCATCGCTGGCCACCTTTGGTTGTGACCGTCTGTCGAACGGGCCTTTGCTCTGTCCCTTTGGGCAGCCTCCACACCGGGTCACGCCGTTCTCGCAGATGATAATAAAGAGCATTTGCACTCAGAGGTCCGGAGCGGCCCTCCCTGCTTCATGACAGCCAGTTGAGCTGATTACTCCCTTAAACTTTCTGTTTCAGCCATTTTTGTTACGATTGATGTAGGTAGCGGAGAGAGGGGAGAGCAGAGCGGGGTGAGGGGGTTTGGGTGGGCACGTGGAGGGGGAGGGTGGGGAGCAGGGTGGTCAATCAAGGGCAGTGGGGAGATGATGGGGTTCTGAGTGCTCCTGCCTAAGTTCCTGGCCTCTGAATTAGGCAGCTCACAACCATCTGTTACCCCAGCCCCAGGCCAGCCAGTGCCCTCTTCTGACCTCCTGGGCATCTGCGTGAGTGTGTGTACTAAGGGGCCTGATGGGAAGACCCCAGGACAAGGAGCGTGCCACACAGAGCGCGGGGACACACCTCCGCACGGTGGGATGGCGGGAGAGCGGTAGCTGGAGTGGGAGAAGAGGAGAACTGTGGGGACCGATGTCTCGGAGGTCCCTCAGGCTGCAGGAAGGACCTCGGCTTTGCTGTGACCGAAAACTTGGGCGCCGCTGAACGGTGCATCCCGGAGGAGGTGCGCCCTGATCTAATCGGGGTCTGTAGCACGTGCAGGCTGGGAGGCGACGGGAAGTTGCACCGATATACAGGTGCTTTACTACTGTATGTGTGACCAAAATACCCAGTAGGAAGAAATGGCAGGAGATGTGTGTATGTGTGTGTGTGTGTGTGTGTGTGTGTGTATCTATTTTCTTGCTGAGTCAAACCAAGGGAGCAAAGAATTCCTTGGTTCCTGGTTTGAGAGGATGCTGGCGGCCTAGCTGCTTAGTTGGGAGGCTCTGGGCTGGGAAGCAGGGAGCAGAGCCCCGAACCAGGGTCGTGCTGTAGAAGGTCAGCTGAGGCGACCCCACTTCCAGCACTCAAGACCTGCCTCTTAGACCTCGCAGCTCTCAGTGCATGGACAGCCCCTGGGGACCAGGTGCCCAGAAGAAGCTCCGGTGGGCAGAGCCTCACGTGCTGGTGGTGGGGTGCTGAGAGGGACGGGTGGGCCTGGGAGTGATTAGGAGGCGGGCCAGTGCAGGCTGCTGACAGCCATGGCAGGGAGGACGGAGGGCAGGGATGACCTCTGCTGAGAGGACCAAAGGCGCACAGGTGACAGGTGGGCCAGAGAACCAGGGATCGGCTCTGCCTGAATTTGAGATGTCATTAGTCTCGCAGGCAATGCAGGCATGGGATAGCCCGCTCCCACAGGCGCAGAGCCACTGGGGAAGGGAGCCTCTTGCGGGCCGGGATGCAGACTTGGAGCTGCCGGGTCCACTTGCTGTCACCCAGAGACAGGGTGAGACCGACTTCTCTCTGGGAGACAGAGGAAGAAGTCCACATGAGCAGAGGGAGCCCTGTCAGCAGAAGAGATGGCAGGAAGGAAGGCCCCAGACTGCTGCTGCCCTGACGCCGCAGGAGAATGTGAAGTATCGTGTGCGCCATGATGCTGCAGTTCCTGACAGGGAAGTCCAGCTAGCTGGCCACAGTCCCAGGTTCCTAAGACAGGTGGGAGACAGGACTCAGAAATTTTACTTGCGAATTGTTCTTTTTGCCAAGTTTAGAAAAGCTTTTAGAAAATACTGCCTTAGTTGTGAAAATTTACATAACATTAGGAACACAGAGATGAATAAAATGAATTTATTACAGTCTAGAAAAGCACACACAAAGCATTTTGGGATAAGTCTTTCTGATTTTTTTAAAAGTGCTAATGTTCTTTAAATTGAATTGAGAAGATGATGTGTGTGGTTGTTCCCATGTTTATTTTCCTAGCTATCATAAATGCTCCATCCCCGGTCACTGGGCAGCCTGGCATTGTTCGGTGTATGGCTTTCAGCAGCTACGTCTCATGTAGTTGGACAACTTCAGTGGGCTTGTCTTAGAATTTACTCACTCTATAATGTCTTCAAGAACCATTTTCAAACCACTTTAAGTATTTCAAAGCGTTTTCTTGAATATGAATTATTCTATAAAGAGTGACAAGTGAATTTTGTGTATTTATTTATAATTTATTCCTAAGAAACAGCCTCAGCCACCTAACTTGTAATTCTGAAATGAGGAAATGGTTAGCAAATGTAGATTTCTGATCATGCCTTTTACCCATTTTTCTTTTGAAATATTTGTAAGTTTTTCCCCTTATCTTAAAAATATTGAAATATGCCGGTTCGTGAAGGCAGTGCAATCCTTTAATCTCAGCACTCAGGAGGCAGAGGGCAGAGGCAGGAGAACCTCTGAGTTCTAGGCCAGCCTGGTGTACAAAGCAAATTCCAGGACAGCCAGGGCTACACAGAGAGACCCTGTCTCAAAAATATAACACAAAGAACCACAAAAAAAGACTTAGAATATTTACCAAAATATATCTCAATATTAAGCAATATTTGAAACACGAAGAGCCTTTTCGGCCTGCAGGCCTGTCCTTTATTGAGCGCACACACTCTGCTTTGCCTCAAGACTCTAAGGGAGTCTCGAATCACGGTTGCCTCTTTCTACTCCTCTCTGTTCTGAGCTGTGATTTTTCTCTGTGGCTTTCAGTCACCTTTTGAAGCCTTTCCTGTTGGCCCGTGATCCCATTTTCAGTCTCTATTCTGTTTTCTGATGTTCCTGAATTTGAAAAATTGGTTCATCTTAATTTTTACACTAGTTCTTAAATCAGTTTTGTAAGTTATGAAACAATTTATCATGTGATTATATAGTTTTGTGCTTTATTTAAAAAAAAAACGCCTCTTCATGAATACATGAATCATTTTTCTATTAACTTACAAGAGTATAATTGTGGTCTCTGTTTTAATTGTAAGATTAATATATCAGCATAATTCACTTCTCATGAAAAAGAACGAAAACCAAATGTCATTTCACTTGTTTGGTTTTAGTTACTTTTTAAGGAGTGCTTTTTGGCACCCCAAATCCTTAGGAAGTGGCCGCTCTGTTTATTGCACATGTAGTAGGATGGGAAGCTGGTCCGTGTCATGAATTCCGTGTCAGTGGCTTAAGTCAAAGAATACGGTGCCCATCACTGAAGGCTGAGGTGTTGTACTTTTGCCTGTGGCTGAAGGCTGAGGTGTTGTACTTTTGCCCGTCGCTGAAGACTGGTGTGTTGTACTGACATCCTGCCTCGGATCTGGGGTCTCTTTACTAGATTACTATCCCTCGTGTAGAGGATGACCCCTCTCTTTTCCACTGGGGTGCAGTTTGATGGCTCTGTACATCCACACATTATCAATGACACAGTCCGAGTGGCCGGCATACACTTTAAGCTTGCGTGGTGACACTATTTCCAGTTTTTTCCTTGTACCTGGAAATAGTGCACTGGTGTTAACGTAGCCACTCCACTGTGTTAGAATACCAGCATGGGCCCTTCAGGTCTGTCTCCTCTCTCCTGCCCTCTCGGCCTCTGAGCACTGACTTGCACACGATGACTTGTTACATACGTGCAAACAGTGCCCCATCATCCCAGATGGACTGTGCTACTCTCCATTGTTGGAAAGGGATGAAAGGGATTCGAGTAGCCTGTCCACAGCGGTGCTGCCTGGAAGGAGAACGCCTTTCTCTCACATCCCACTGGCAAAGCTGAGTCACCAGGTCCAGCTTCAGACCGGAAGGTCAGGTCTTTATGCTGGTACCTAGTAGGGCTGCTACTGCTGCAATGAAACACCATGGCCAAAAGCAAGTCGGAGAAAAGGGTTCATCCAGCTTACACATCTATACCACAGTCTGTCACCGTCTCAGGGCAGGAACTCAAGCAGGCAGGAACCTGGAGGCAGGAGCCTGAAGGCAGGAGCTGAGGCAGGGGCCATGGAGGGGGCTGCTTACTGGCTTGCTCCTCATGTCTTGCTCAGCCTGCTCTCTTACAGCACCCAGGGCCACCAGCCCAGGGATGGCTCCCCACCCGAACCCTCCCTCATGAATCACTGATCAAGAAATGCCCTGCAGTTCTGCCTAAGCCCGACTGGCGGAGGCATCCCAGTAGCTGAGGTTCCCTCCTCTCAGATGGCTGCAGCTTGTGTTGATTTGACAGAAAACTACCCAGCACAGTCGTCATGTGTCCAGATTCTGTTTTCATTATCATGGTAGATACGACTGCCTCTGTCTTCCTGCCTCTCTGTCTGTCTGTCTGTCTGTATACCCCTGCAGCTCCCACTTTCATGAGTCCTTGATAGGAAGGGATACGTTTCTCCAGCTTCAATTCTCAGTACCTTATTGCAGTACATAGTGGTGTATCAGTTACTCTTTTTTAAATTATTAGTTAAAAACGCCATGTTTATGTATTTTCTAGATTGATTTCTGAAAGACTAGAACCTAGAAAACCTAAAAAAACTAAAGCCTGAAGTACTTTAGAAATTTTTTTAAAAAAATAGAAAAACATTCACTAGTACACTGTTTTGGTTTGATAATTGCTCCAGGATTGCTACAAACTGTGTGAATTTGATAGAAGTAGGCATAAATATAGCTAGTAATATCACTTCCTTTTAGTCAATATAAAAATGTCTCTGGATAATAAGTGGATTCCTATCTAAATTCATGAGTTCTCTTGTGACATTTGGGTTGAGCTTGAAATGGATTAATCTTTTTCTGATAAAGTTTCATAAGCTGTGATTTCTCTGGTGACCACATTTAATTAGATATTAAATAAACTGCTTATCTGTGTACCAACAGGATTATGACTGCACTTCCTTCCCTGCGCTCTATTTTACAGATTAAACAGCTGACAGAAATATGGTATATAATAAACGTGTACATCTGTGCACACGTATATATAACATTATTTAGTAAACCGTAATATCCTAACATTGGAATTGAAATATGGGCTGGAGGGGTGCCTCAGCTATTGAAGAAAGGCTTGCATACAAAATGTCACAAATTAAAGCATGCGCATGCTTAAACAAAAGAAAGAAAGAAAGAAAGAAAGAAAGAAAGAAAGAAAGAAAGAAAGAAAGAAAGAAAGAAAGAAAGAAAGAAATTGGCTATGCCTCCTATAGTTATTGTTGCTTGGATTCTGGGACTTGGGTTCCACCCACCTTACGACATGAGATGCTCCAGCTTGAAGGCCATGGCATTTGACTCAGCTGCCCTGCCCCCACCGGATGAAATGGGTTCAGCTGCTCTCAGGCTTGAGACTTTCCAGTCCCTGAGCTTCATTTTCTCCCTTCCTGGTAGGGGATGGTCAGGGAGAGTGACCTAGAAATGCCCAGTGACCTCTGGTGCAGATCAGAGATGAAGAGTTCCTGATTGACTAGCAGTAGTAAGGTCCAAAATGGAAGGATGATCAACAGTTTGTAGGTCGCCTGAAGGCATAGCATTGTGAAGAATTTAATTTTTCTCGGTCCTGTTTAGTTCCTCCAGAATAAGACACAGTTTTAGAAGAGACTTTCATGCTTTCCAGAAGTGTCTTTAGTTTCATCACATTTGAAGCCAGAGGGTTCTCACCCACCTTCACCCCCTTGTCTGCCCTGGGCAAGCTTCTCAGAAGGACTGTATGGAGGGTGGACGGGGTAGGAGTCACATTGAGAAGATGTTGCAGCTCACCTGGATGTGCCAAGGTGGACTCGTGTGGGCGCACCTGAGCTCCCAGCTTACAGTGTCTGTGCAAACCACGGAGCACACTGGGGCATTGGTGTTTGAACAGCACCTCAGTAGCCATCTCCCCCTCCCATCTTCTTCCCTCTTCCTGCTCTTGAAGACAGGCTGAGACAACCAGGTGCCAGGGCCTCCGAAGCGTGGTTCTTCCTTCCTGTTTTAGATGTTCACTGCCTCTGCCCTTTCTAATCTCTGAGTGTCTGTCTGTTTCCTCTTTACCCACCATCCCTCAGCTGTATTTCCTGATCAGCCACCTTGAAGATCCGCCTCTACCTGTCTCTTCCTCATCTTAAAAACACTGGCAGCCTCCTCGCTTTCTCTGGAGAACACAAAGCAAATGTTTTATGGGCAAATGTAGAGTAATTTAATTTCATCATTAATTTAAGATTGGAGTTGTAGGAAAAAGTTACTGTTTTAGCCAGTTTTTGGAGTGAGTGTGGTTCAGTAGTGTTAAACACAGTATTTTCATTGTGTGCAGCAAAATTTCTAACTTCATACAGTCTCTCCCCAGGCCCCGAGACACTTGTAAATCCCTTTATATTTGGTACCGTGTTTTACTGTCCGAAGGTGTTAGGACTTCATCCTGGTTGTCCGGAAGCACATGTGCCGTGAAGTGGTTTCCGCTGGAACTGTCGTTGGCTGGCTTCTGAGCATGTTGTTTCCAGTCCCCTTCCTGGCTGTTGCCTCTGTGACAGGACTGGGCATCACTCGTGCTTGTTGTGTGCCGGGGCGAAGATGAGCCTTGGGTCTCTGTTTCTCTAGAACACTACTGTAAGAATGTAGGCTAACAGCCGTGATGTTCCAGTGTTGCCTGTGTGAGGTACACATAGAAGCACCCCTCAGCTCGTGTTCTTAACATGTCATAGCAAGAGCCGAGAAGAGGGCATGTGAAGCCAGCAAGGTATTTTTTTTTCTTTTCTAACACTGATTTGGCTGAAAAGTAGGCTCTGCCTCCCAAGTTCTGTGTTGCGGCTGGAGGAGGGCTTTCTCCACAGCTGTTAGGAAAGAGCCTTTGTGCTTTACTGTGTCTCTCTAACCACCATTGACCCTGTTCCGTTTAGTCTTAGCCCGTTGAGTGGGGCTGCTCCTGTGTTCCATGAGCACATAACCCCTGTCACTGACCTCTTTCCAGCTTCGTCAGACGTCCACTTCAGCCATGGACAAGACTGTATGTCTCTGTAATAAGGCAAAGGAAAAATCAGTTGTATGGAGCTATATGGGGGTTCCAGTGGCTGCTTGTCTCCTCTTCTCCAGCCGTCTTCCGTGTCTCCTGAGGCTCTTCTGTAGAACTCTGCCTTTGAGGGCTCTCAGGGGTTTTGAAAAGGGAATTCAAGTTAGGCTTGATATCTGTGTGTACTATGAATCTCTGAAAAGCTCTAGAGTGTAACACTCCCTAAATGAAGATGACTCCAGAGTCCAGCTCTTCGAAGACTTCATATTGTAGGGAAGCGCTGGCTAGAAAATAGTAACCTAGTAGGTAAAATCCTTTAATTCACTGGACAGGACCTTTCCAAATTGGAAAGTAACTGCTCCTTTGGCTGTAATTTGAAAACAGTCCGAGGAATGTTAAATTTGACTGTAAGAAACACTCAAAACTTAACGGTTGTCCCCTACCATACCAGCTACTTTCCCTCCTCTGCTTTTGCTGTGAATTCCTCCATGCCAGGAATCTACATCATCCATCATCTCCAACTCTGTGAAGAAAAAAACCTCACCAAAACTTGTGTGGCCTTGTCTTCAGAGTTCCTTCAAATCATTCTCCTTCAGCTACTTTGTGGCTAATTTATTATCCATCCATTCACCCATCCACCCACCCATCCACCCACCCATCCATCCACTCACCCACCTACCCATCCTTCTTGCACTCCCAGGGGCTGGCTCCCTCCCTCACTTAGTTCTGTATGTTCTGTGTGGAGCCCAGCACTGGGCCTGCAGGTACTTCCTAAACTGGTGTTGGGTGAAATAGAAAAGCTGTAGTGAAATCACCCCTCAGTTCTTTTCATAAAAGGTCCACAGTGTTTTACAAGTGAACATTATCCCTGACTGGAAATTGAGAAAATAGTACATTTTCTGCTGTACATCCTGTCCAAGGTCTGGCTGGACATTAAGTTCCTAAACACCAGAGAATACAATTTTGAAACATCTGAGTATGAAAAGTGAGATCATGAGAACAGCCTTCCTTTGGGGTAGCAGATGATGTGGGAAAATTCAGCCCTCAAAGCACGGATACAACTTTGAAATTGCATTATTTCATTAAAGATCCAGTCTTAGTTTCCTGAAATTCTGGCTATAAAAGAGTTCTTTAAAAATAAATGCCTGGCCACATGTAAGTGAAAGTCTAACGTTCAAACTCCAGCTGAAACTGGGAGGCTAAAATGAAACGTTAAAGGGGCTCTGCATTGCCCTGGGTTCCCAACTCGACTGCAGACTGATCCCAGTGGGAGGAGATCCTGTGGATGGATGGATCTTAGGAGCTTAACATAGGAGCCCTGCACATGGCCATCTGTTTCTAGAGTCCTTGTAGCCGAGAGGACAATGTATCAGGACACTATTTTACTGTGTCTCCTGGGTATGTTGGTGGGTAAGACCTCTGGGACCTCCACTTGCAAACAAGGGCCTGGGAGAGGAATTACAAGACGAGTAAGCTTCTCCATCCTCTTTTCTTTGAGGTTTAATGGGTTAAACATTAACGGCTACACAGGATCAGGCTATCAGGAGAGAGCTCAGCCTTTGTAACAACATGGAAATAGATGAACAAACACAAACGAGGAGGAGGTCGGCTGGACCCTCCTCTTAGAGTAAAGGAATCTCTTTATGCCTTTGACCCCTGGTTGATGCGCTGATGGTCAGCGTTTGAGAGGCGCTGCTGAGCAGCACGCCGTGTGTGGTTGTGTTGATGGTGATCACCCCTGTTGTTCACCAAAGACCCTGACTGGTTGAAAGCTGCTGTGGGCATATTGCCCTCTCTTTCCCCGCCTTCCTCCTGGCAGCGCACTTCCTTACTGCCTGTTTCTTCTGTAGGTGCTCCAGGATCCCAGTGGGTGCTCAGCAGCTCAGTTGCAACTTGGGAAAGTACAGTTCTTACAGAGAACTATACCATTTAAATGCCAACCACCCTCAACACACCACACTTACATATGTTGGCGGTAGGAGCATTTCACGTCCGAGGTTAGTTTTAATTTTAAAAAGTTGTGGTGTTTAAATATAAAGATCAAGGCAGTGAACATTCCTCTACAAAAAAAAAAAACATTATTAATACACGCTAATTGTACATGCTTTGGGTATCAGAGGTCTTAAGAAATACAAGGCCATCTTGAGTAGGCTTTATCATGCGTTTTCCATGTCAGTGTTAGCATATTTGCAGCCCTGGATTTCTGTTTTATATGTAAAACCTCATCATGAGTCATTGTTCAGAAAGCACTCAGAAGCACATTATATTGAAACTTAAATGTTTTAAACTATTTTTTTGTAGGTACCTGTAATAGTTGATCATTCAGTGCCTGGTAGATCGATTGATCGACGATCTATCTATCTATCTATCTATCTATCTATCTATCTATCTATCTAACCACTGACACGTTTGGAGAGGAAAATTGGCTTTGAGTATTAGACAGGAGATGGTCTTAGACATTATGCTAATAGTGTAAACCCCAACATTCCACCACTTTAGTTCTTTAAGAGGAAAAGTGGGTGGCCCGTTGCACAGCGCTGCCCAGAGCCCTGCAGCTTCCTGAACACAGGATGGAAGGAGCTCTGTGCAGAGCCTAGCGCTGAAAGACGTCCTGGGCGTGGGAGCTGAAGGCCGACAGTTGAGTCAGGAAACCTTGGACGCTCCTTAGCGCCTTTTCATTGTTTTCATTGTTTGCTCTTAGAGAAGAGCAAACTATATTAACAAGGTGATTGTCAGTAAAGAGCAAGAAGAATACTTACTTAGTGAGTACACCTTGGTACCCATCACCTGGGTTAAACGCTGGCACAGGACCAGGGGAACCGCTCTCCATAGCCCTCCTCCCAGGTAACGCTCCCTGCCAAGTGAGGCCACTCACTACCTTCTAACAGCAAAGTCATTTTGCCCGTTTTCTTTCTACTGTGTATTATTGCCTTTTTTGTTTGGTTGTTGTGAGCCTCTTCCCCATTGTACGAACTGAAGGCTGCTCTTCCTCGTGGAGGGTTTCCATCAATCTGTCCTTACCTATCACGTTTTACCGTTCCATTAATTTTATTTCTCTGATTTAACTTCACACCAATTTACCCCTCCAAAGGTCAAATGTGATTCCTTTTACTGCATGTGCCATGCAGCCATTTAACACATGGATAAATGAGGCAGCAATAAATTCAGCAAATTTTATGAGTAAAAGAAACGCATAGCACATTTTCATTATTTGAAAGAGGTCCTGTTCATGGCAGTCCATTGCAATTCTAAATATGGAAGAAGAGAGTGAATTTGGTATAGTGCCAAAATAAATTTAGTTGCAAGATGATGACAGAAACATAGTTGTATTCAGGTTTGGACATTGCCTTACATGTTACCATTGACTGGATGGTATTTTTAAGGCAACATTCTCCAGCACAAAAGGTAAATGTGGTTTGGCTGCCTGGGATAAATTCTCTAGTATGGAAATGCCTCACATCTGTGTATTTGTTTTTGCTGTGGACATAACCAGCAAGAGTTTAGTGATGAAATCTGTTCTTAATTACGAGAGCAGCTGTTGGAGTGGTAGCCATTTCCCCCCTCCTGATGTGAAGTTGCTTGATTTACTCATTTTAGCCTGCATTTTTCAAGCTTGCTAGTGCAGAAAGGGGCCTTTTTGTGAGAGGTTGCAATTTGTTTTCTGTCGGAGAGCCAGTGCAAATGGACTAAATCTACACAGCAGGGTGGTTTTATCTATTCTCCTCACACCCTACAAGCTGTCCTACCTCTGCTCAGCACCAGAGACCTATAAAATCGCCTGACACATGAGGGGGCTGTTAAGTGTCTGGCACGAATCTCAGGCAGCAAGCAGTTCGGTGAATTAACCAGGTCCTCCTGATGGATGGGGAGGTGGATTTGCTGGGGTGGGCAGAGTTGGACTGAGTAGAAGTAACACAGATGGTATTAATATACATTTTGTTTTTAGGTTTGTGGATTTATTAATAATGCCTCTTTCTGTTCAGTTGTTTTTACAGCCATAGAAGGATAGCATATTTATGGTCATGTAATTTGCCCAAACAAAGCCAAATATATTCAAATAATCCTTCAGGCTGATTCATAAGCAACCTTAATGCCTAATCCAAGCTTTCACAGAGACTATAGATAGATATTTATATAGATAGCATATAAAAGAAAGATCTGACATGAAGCTAGAAATGGAAACTGGGTGAAGGTGCTCTCCTTTAGTATTAGAATTTTCTGCTCCAAACTGAATTAAGAAGCCTCAGCGATGCCCTTTTTTGTGGAGAAATCAATGGGCTGTTTGGTTGGAAGTGATGGGTTCTCATATTTCAGCTCTGGAGGTACCATGCATTATTTGGTCACTCTCTGGCCTTTCTTTTTCACCCCGGCTGCTGTCGCCTTCACGCCGCAGCTTGCTGTTCTGAAATTAAAGGATGCTTATGCTGCACTGTAAAACTAAGGAGCAGGAGACCAAAGCGAAGGCAGAACACAAAGCTGCTCCCTGGGAGGGAAACGTTTCTAAGGTGTTTCATTTGTGGAGAGAAGGAGGAGCCCTCCTTCTCCTGCCTGAGAGCGGGCATCTTCTCAGTGTGTAGAAGAGGATTTATTCCAATATGAGTGAAATAAGAGCTGATGCTGTTTACAGGAACGCTGGTACTCTGCTCACAGACCCTCTTGAGAGCGAGTTAGTGGCATTGTAGAACCAAGCCTTCTGAAATCTACGTCCCTGGCAGTGCTTTTTCCCTTTCTTTAAATCCAGACCAATGTTGAAAGTTATTCATTCAGGAAGGTTATTCTGCTAAAAATCTTTGTGTAAAGAATTCAGGGAAAAGTGAAATTTCCCCACCTGGATTTCTTGAGTACTTGCACACTGTGCCTCTGCCACTGTCAGTAGGCAGCAGGAGAAGGGTCTTGTAGCTCTGAAGCTGTCCCATTAGATGATGAATAAGTTCAGACCTTTGAAGGTCAAGTCTCTGCTTGGTGAGCAGAGATGCTGTTGAGTATTTGATGCTGTTCCAGAACGTATTTATAGTAATAATAGTGATCATAATAACAGACACTAATAATTCCCTTGTGATCTGCAAGTGAGTCATAGCATCATACACAAAGGGAAAAAGACAGAGATGGCCAAGATATATATGGGATCGTCTTTCATGTAAATTATTGAAAAGCCACAAACCATCCAGAGAAGATTGGAACGGACAGGAAAACTGTATAGAGGAGGCTCTCATCAGCTCTGTCTCCTCTGCCATTGGGATGGGTGGTGGCTTACGGTTAGATGAAGCTGCACCATTTAACCAGATGACCATATGCTTATACCTGGCTCTTGGGATTGAGCAGAACTTCGATTTCGTTGTGTATTTTTCCAATGTCTTAGGACTGAGTTTTGATCAGCCACCTACACAGGGACTCTCATGAGTATTGTAGCTTCTGCCTGCATGTCTGGGTATGTATGTATGTATGGGTATTATGCATTTTGCAAAGATTATGCCCTGTGCTTCAGGAATTGCCTGCATGTGACTGCCCAAGGTGAGTTTCCTCTACTGTTGAAGTTTCCCTGTCTTCACTTCAAAAGATTTCCCTTGGCCCATCTTAATTTGATATATTGTTTCAGTCTGGGTCCTTGCTTTGTGTGTCTTTCTTTAACATTATGTTATCTGTTTAAAGGCCCCCATCCCCTTCCTGTCTCTCTTCTTTCTCCTTTTCACCTCCTTCTCTTTGCCTGTGTCTAGTAAATTCAGTATATCAGGTCTAAAATGTGAAGAAGGTTGGAACCTGAGACCTAGAGCGTATATAAGGAGTACTCCAGTAGTTGGAATATCAGAACGAGACTCAGAAGTTAAAGCTGAACTGTATCTTTCTCCTTCAGGTTTAAGTGCCTTAGGATCTCAAAATGAATTCCACAGATGATAGTTTGATCTCATTTTATCTCTGCTAACACATATGTGACTTCCTTGACTTGAAGAAGAGCATTATGTGGGGATCGTAGCTTCAAGGCATATCCCTTTCCTGACACCTGAAGAGGGAAAAGCAAACAAACACCAATGTCCTGTCTTCTCATAGATAGCATGTAGAGGCCTTCGGCTGAAAGAGTGTGAGCAATCAAGAGTCAGAGGTTTGATTGTTACTGTTACCGTAGTAATTTCTAACAATACCTTAAAGTTAACTTGGGAAATAATATAGATGCACATTCTTGTTCAAGTCTTTAAAAGAAATCATCTCACGTTAAAGGCAAATAGAAAATCAGAAAAAAAAGAATTAGAAACCATCTTTTATTCTGTGTGCCAGCTTTCCGGCACAGTTAGAGCTGTGTGCCCCAGGGCTATAAAGACTGGGAGTCCCTGTCGGGAGAAAGCCCCACAGGGAAGGAAGGAAACTGTATTGACTGGGGTCACCTAGTCTTTCCCTGGAAAAAGTCTCGCAGACTGGCGGGTACAAGCCGCCATCACTGAACTGGGCTCTAGTCGAGAGCACAGACAGTTGCTGCGTGCCCAGCTCTTTGACACACACAGAGCTGTACACCCCAAGGCACCAGAGACTGAGAGTCACTGTCGGGAGAAATCCTCACAGGGAACGAAGCAAAGGGGACTGGCTTAGGCCACCCAGTATATCCCTGGAAAAGGGCCCGCAGACCTGCCCAACCCAGGGACCTGCTGTGTGCCAGATAACATGCTGTTACCAGGAGAGCGGTACCCACCCACCACAGATTACCGCTTGGGTACTGGGGCACAGAGCCCCAACCTCAGATCTATAGAAGCCCAAAATCCCCGAGATCAACCCCCAGATACTACTCCAAGGGGCAACCAGTTACCCCTAACACAACTGACCAAACCACAGAACATACAGGTTATAGCAGCAGATCACTAAATCTACAGCAAGAAATCCAGAAGCAGGGCAGCTGTCTTCAGGACTTCTCCAGGTGAGAGGAGAGCCCTCTCGACTAACAAGGACCACAGTTACCACTCAGGTCTCTATGCCTGAGGTGAGCAGCGGCAACTCCTGAAAAACACCGGCCATCCAGTGACTATACCCAAAAAGCTGAGAAGGCTTCCTTCAGGAAAAACCATCTTCCTGCCAAGGGGATTCCAGGAACCACCAGAAACTAACTCCAAATACCTAAGATAGCCCAATGGGTAGAGGCCAGCGTAAAAGCTCAACCAACAAAAGACAGAGCAATATGGCATCTCCAGAACCCAGTTATCCAGGGGCAAGTAGCCCTGGACACCCCAGCATAATTGAAATTCAAGAAGATGACCTTACATCTATGCTCATGAAGAGGATAACAGAGGAAACAAATAAAATGCGTAAAGACCTAGAGGAAGATGAACTCAAACAGACTATGGCCATCCGTAAAGAAATGGAAGAAGCTGCAGCCAAACAGTTTGTGGCCTTTAGAGAAGAAATGCTTAAATCACTGAAAGAAATAAAAGAAACAGAGGATTGTTCAAACAAACAGCTGAAGGAATTGAAGGAAAAACAGGAAAATACAGTCAGACAGGTGAAGGAAATCAAGATCTGAAGATAGAATTGGAAAAATTAAAATACAAATGGAGGAAATTGTGGAGAGAAAGAACTTAGGGAAGAAAACAGGAACTACAGAGATTGGCATAACCAATAGACGACAAGAGATGGAAGAAAGAATCTCAGGTGTGGAAGATACAATGGAAGAAATAGATGTATCTGTCAAAGAAAATATTAAATCTAAAAAATTCCTGACACAGACCGTCCAAGAAATTCAAGACAACATAAAAAGACACAACGTAAGAATAATAGGAATAGAGGAAAAAGAAGATTCCCTGCTCCAAGGCCCAGAAAATATCTTCAACAAAATCATTGAAGAAAATTTTCCCAACTTAAAGGAGAGGCCAATAAGAATACAAGAGGCCTACAGAACACCCAATAAATTAGACCAGAAAAGGAAATCCTCCTGCCACATAATAATCAAAACAGTAAGTATGAAGAACAAAGAAAAATACTAAAAGCTGCAAGAGAAAAAGGCCAAGTAACATATAATGGCAGACCCTTTAGAATCACACCTGACTTTTCAACAGAGACTATGAAAGCCCGAAGGGCCTGGACGGATATCATGCAGACTCTAAGAGAACACAGATGTCAGCCCAGACTACTAAACCCAGCAAAACTCTGTCCTCATAGAAGGAGAAAACAAGATATTCAATGACAAAAACAAATTTCAACAATAGCTACACACAAATCCAGCATTACAGAAGACACTAGAAAATACAACCCAAGAAAACTAGCTGCTTTCAAGAAAACACAGGAAATAATTAACCTCACTACAGTAAAACAAAAAGCAACCAAGCACACAACCTTATGACCACAGCCAACATCAAAATCAAAGGATCTAACAGCCACTGGTCATTAATCTCTCTCAACATCAATGGACTCAATTCTCCAATAAAAAGACACAGACTAACAGAATGGATGTGTAAACAAAACCCAGCAATATGTTGCATACAAGAAACACAACTAAGTCACAATGTTAGACATTACCTGAGGATAAAGGGTTGGAAGATGGCTTTCCAAGCAAATGGACCCAAGAAGCAAGCAGGAGTAGCCATTCTAATATCTGATAAAATAGACTTTCAACCAAAATTAATAAAAAGAGATGGGGAAGGACACTTCATACTCATCAAGGGAAAATTCCACCAGGAAGACATCACAGTCCTGAACATCGATGCCCCAAATACAAGGGCACCCACATCTGTAAAAGAAACATTGATAAAACTTAAACCACACATAGATCCCCACACATTAATAGTGGAGACTTCAACACCCCACTCTCAACAAAGGACAGGTCAACAAAACAGAAATTAAACAAAGAAACAATGTCTCTGACAGAGGTCATGAATCAAATGGACCTAACAGACATTTACAGAACTTTACACCCTAACACAAAAGAATTTAACAACTTCTCAGCACCTCATGGAACCTTCTCCAAAATAGACCATATAGTTGGTCACAAAGCGAGCCTCAACAGATACAAGAAGATTGAAATAATCTCTTGTTATCCTGTCTGATCACCATGGAATAAACCTGGACCTCAACAACAGAAATAGCAAAAAGCCTACACACACATGGAAATTGAACAACTTATTACTAAGTGACTGCTGGGTCAGGGAAGAAATAAAGAAATAAATTAAAGTCTTTCTAGAACTCAATGAAAATGAAGAAACAACATACCCAAACTTGTGGGACACAATGAAAGTAGTTCTAAGAGGAAAGTTCATAGCACTAAATGCCTTCAAGAAGAAATTCGAGACAGCTCATTCAAACAACTTAATGGCCCACTTAAAAATCCTAGAAAAAGAAGAAGCAGACACACCAAAAAGGAGTAGATGGCTGGAAATAATCAAACTCAGGGCTGAAATCAATCAATTAGAAACAAATAAAACAATTCAAAGAATCAATAAAACCAAGAGCTGGTTCTTTGAGAAAATCAACAAGATAGACAAACCCTTAGCCAACCTAACTAAAAGGCAGAGAGACACCATCCAAACCAACAAAATCAGAAATGAAAAGGGGAACATAACAACAGACACTGAGGAAATCCAAACAATCATTAGGACTTATTTCAAAAGTCTATATGCCACAAAATTTGAAAATCTAAATGAAATGGACAATTTTCTTGATCGATTCAACTTAACAAAGCTGAATCAGGACCAGGTAAATTAACTAAATAGTCCTATGTCCCCCAAGGAAATAGAAGCAGTCATCGAAAGTCTACCATCCAAAAAAAGCCCAGGACCAAATGGTTTCAGCGCAGAATTCTACCAGACCTTCAAAGAAGAGCTAACTGCAGTTCTCTTCAAACTATTCCACAAAGTAGAAACAGAAGGAACATTACCATACTCATTCTATGAAGCCACAGTCACCTAAACCTAAAAACCTAAACCTCACAAAGACTCAACAAAGAAAGAGAATTTCAGGCCAGTCTCCCTTATGAACATCGATGCAAAAATACTCAACAAAATACTTACAAACTGAATCCAAGAATATATCAAAGATATCATCCACTCTGACCAAGTAGGCTTCATCCCAGGTATGCAATATACAGGGGTGGTTCAATATACAGAAATCCACTATATTAACAAACTGAAAGAAAAAAAAAAACACATGATAATCTCCCTAGATGCTGAAAAAGCACTTGACAAAATCCAACGTTCATTCATGGTTAAAGTATTGGAGAGATCAGGGATACAAGGCACATATCTAAACATAGTAAAGGCAATATACAGCAAGCCTATAGCCAACATCAAACTGAACGGAGAGAAACTTTTAAAGCATTCCCACTGAAATCAGGGACAAGACAAGGCTACCTACTCTCTCCATATCTCTTCAACATAGTTCTGGAAGTCTTTGCTAGAGCAATAAGACAGATGAAGGAGATCAAGGGGATACAGATGGGAAAGGAAGAAGTCAAATTATTACTATTTGCAGATGATATGATACTATACATGAGTGACCCCAAAAACTCTACCAGGGAACTCCTTCAGCTGATAAACACTTTCAGCAAAGTGGCTGGATACAAAATTAACTCAAAAAAAAAAAATCAGTAGCCCTCCTGTATACAAAAGACAAAAGGGCTGAGAAAGAAATTAGGGAAACAACACCTTTCAGAATAGTCAAAAAGTACATAAAGTACCTTGGTGTAACCCTAACCAAGCAAGTCAAAGACTTGTATGAAAAAATTTTCAAGTCTCTGAAGAAAGCATTAGAAGAAGATATTAGAAGATGGAAAAATCTCCCATGCTCATAGCTTGGCAGGATTAACATAGTAAAAATGGCCATTTTAGCAAAAGCAATCTACAGATTCAATGCAATTCCCATCAATTACCAACACAATTCTTTACAGACCTGGAAAGAAAAATTCTCAACTTCATATGGAATAACAAGAAACCCAGAATTGCTAAAACAATCCTCTACAATAAAAAATCTTCTGGACGTATCTCCATCCCTCATCTTAAGCTGTATTAGAGAGCAACAGTTATAAAAACTGCATGGTACTGGCATAGAAACAGAATGTTGGATCAATGGAACCAAACAGAAGACCCAGAAATAAACCCACATACTTATGGACACCTGATTTTTGACAAAGATGCCAAAACCATACAATGGAAAAAAGATAACATCTTCATCAAATGGTGCTGGTCTAACTGGATGTCTATATGTAGAAAAATGCAGATAGATCCATACTTATCACCCTGCACAAAACTAAAGTTCAAGTGGATCAAAGACCTCAACATAAAACCAGACACATTAAATCAGTTAGAAGAAAAAGTGGGGAAAACCCTAGAACTCAGTGGTACAGGAGAGAGCTTCCTGAACAGAACACCAAAAGCACAAGCTCAAAGAGCAACAGTCAATCAATGGGACCTCATGAAACTGAAAAGCTTCTGTAAAGCAAAGGACACCATCATAAAAAAAACGACTGTGTACAGATTGGGAAAGAATCTTCACCAACCCTTTATCTTACAGAGGACTAATATCCAGTATATATAAAGAATTAAAGAAGCTGAAAAGCAGCAAACCAATTTTAATTTTAATCCAATTAAAAAATGGGGAACAGAACTAAACAGAGAACTCTCTGTAGAGGAATATCAAATGGCAGAGAAACACTTAAAGAAATGCTCAACCCCTTTAGCCATTAGGAAAATGTAAATCAAAACAACCCTGAGATTTCACCTTACACCCATCAGAATGGCCAAGATGAAAAACTCAAGTGACAACACATGCTGGAGAGGTTGTAGAGAAAGGGGAACCCTCCTCTAGTGCTGGTGGGAATATAAACTAGTAAACCACTTTGGAAGTCAATCTGGCGCTTTCTCAGACAACTAGGAATAGCGCTTCCTCAAGATCCAGCCATACCACTCCTAGGCATATATCCAAAAGAGCCTCAAGTACACAGTAAGGACATTTGCTCACCCATGTTTGTAGCAGCTTTATTTGCAATAGCCAGAAGCTACAAACAGTCCAGATGCCCCTCAACTGAAGAATGGATGCAGAAATTATGGTACATCTACACAATGGAGTATTACTCTGCAATGAAAAATAAGGAAATCATGAAATTTGCAGGTAAATGGTGGGACCTGGAAAGGATCATCCTGAGTGAGCTGTTCCAGAAGCAGAAAGACACACACAGTATATACTTACTCATGTAGACATATAACATAAGATAAACCTACTAAAATCTGTACATCTAAAGAAACAAATTAAGAGAGGAGACCCTGACTAAAATGCTCAATCCCCATCCCTAAAGGCAATGCGGGTGGACATCAGAAGATGAAGAAAACAGGAAACAACCTAGAAACCTGCCACAGAGGGCCTCTGAAAGGCTCTGCCCTG
The DNA here is from genome assembly GCF_907164565.1 of Psammomys obesus. Classification (NCBI taxonomy): domain Eukaryota; kingdom Metazoa; phylum Chordata; class Mammalia; order Rodentia; family Muridae; genus Psammomys; species Psammomys obesus. The sequence goes on along the minus strand of NW_026585580.1, from coordinate 15,713,073 downwards.
CAGACTATCAAAGCAGATGCTGAGACTTATGGCCAAGTGTTGGGCAGAGTGCGTGGTTTCTTATGTAAGAAGTGGGAAATAGTAAGATCTGGAGAGGACAGGAACCCCACAAGGAGAGCAACAGAACCCGAAAATTTGAAGACTGGGGTCTTCCCAGAGACTCATACTCCAACCAAGTACCAGGCATGGAGATAACTGAGAACCCCTGCACAGATGTAGCCCATGGCAGTTTAGTGTCCAAATGGGTTACATAGTGATGGGAAGAAGGACTGCCTCTGACATAAACTGATTGGCCTGCTCTTTGATCACCTACCCCTGAGGGGAGAGCAGCCTTACCAGGCTACAGAATATAACAGTGCAGCCACTCCTGATGAGATCACATAGACTAAGATCAGAAGGAAGGAGTGGAGGACCTCCCCTATCAGTGGACTTGGGGAGGGGCATGCATAAAGAAGGGGGAGGGAGGGTGGTACTGGGAGGGTAGGAGGGAGGGGCTTGTGGGGGGATACAAAGTGAATAAAGTGTAATTAATAAAATTAAATTAAAAAAAGAAACCATCTTTTAATATCCTTTAAAACATAAGAGATTGCTCCCTACGGACTGGGGTGAGGATGACTCCAGTTCTTGTAAAAAAGATAATAGGCAAAGTCCTGGGACAGATAATGACCCAAAGAACATGTCAGTCACCCAGACCAATGGGACAAATGAACATAAAGCCGCACAAGGTAATTTCTCGTTGTCGTGGCTGCTACTTGTCATTCTGTAGGAAATCGTCAGAGGAGGAGGTCGGAGTAACAGTGAACAAAATAAGTGTAGCATAGGAGCAGCTCTGAAGGCTTGGGGACAAACCTCTACTATCTACATGGCTGGATTTTGAAAAGTTTAATGTGCGCGTGCGTGCTAGAGAGATGGCGCAGCAGTTAAAAGCACTTGCTAACCATCCAGAGAACTTCATCCCGTTCGCAGTGGCCACCTGCGCCTCCTGATGCAGGAGATCGAGTGCTGTCTTCGGGCCTCCGCACACACTTGTGACATAGGGATGGGCATGCAGGCCACATGCTCAGACACATAAATAACATAAATCAAGGAAGAGGACAAGAAAATAAGTTTTAAAATGTTAGATGTTATGAGGAAATTTTTTTAATAAGTTTTAAATGAAAAATGAATAGATAAGACAGCTTAGAGAGGATGATTTATTCAATCTTGTAAATGTGGCCTCATGAAGCTTTGTATCAGAGAACGCAGGCCGGGGACCTCGTGCGTTGTTAAGTCCCCCTTTGCTCTTTAGCAGCCGGTTCTTACAGCATACCCAAGTGATTTTTACCACCAGGAACAACTCTAGTGTTTGAAAACAACGCCTATGACTTGTAGGTTCCTTAGGCTGACTACAGAGACATGCGTTTCAAAGGATATTTTGGTTAAATAAAATGCAGTGACTGAAAGGCACGTAATTTTAACAGAATCAATGTGGGGGAGAGGAAACTGATAAAGATAATAACTGTCCAGGGAGTCCTAAATAAAAGGAGACACAGGCCCCCAGCTTAAGGTGACAGCCCCGGCAGTACTGGAATCGGGACGAGAAGAGCAGTTGCCACAAATCAAGCCCTTTCATGTGGGGTATCTGCTATTCCTTTGAAATAGAAAAATTGCCTCACGTAAGAAAGGAGAAATCGTTGCCATTCTCCATGTCCTTCTGGCGTGGTTGTTTCTCAAGTGCCCCCTGACTCTAACTACCACCAATGGCTCACCCGTGTCCCTCGGTGCTCTTACATCTGTGCATTAAGGAGAGAAAACCTTGACCCATTAGCGGTGTGTCTGTGAAGACCTGTGTCTTCTGTGCCCACTCTTGGGCCAAGTATACCCAGAAGCCCGTGAGGATGGAGTGAGATTGCTGAGCAGCTGGGGGGGGGGAGCACATGTATTTCCATACGTGATGTTACTACTGTAACATCAGAATATGAAACTCAGAATCCTGCCTTAACGAAACCGTGCAATACGCTGGGGTTGAGTAGCTTGCCCGAGCAGTAGTGGTGCCGTAAACCCAAAGACACACCGTGAGTTTTCACATCAAGAGAAAAACTGGCCAGTAACAGAGATTTAATTAAGGGCACGTGATTATGCTGAGAAGTTGAAAACCAGAGACGGTGAGAAATAGGAACACTGAGGCCCAGAGCAGCAGTGTGCTTTATGGAACGCTGGGACTTGAGATCTGCAGCCGGAAAGCACAAGAGTCTAAAGATGGTAGACCTGAGAAACAGCTTTTAAGGGCAGAGAATGGACCAAAGAGATCCCACGAGGCAGGCCCTGGTAGTGTTCATTCTGGGCTCTGCAGCTGCCGAGGCTTGTCCCAAACAGGAATAGGACTCCTCCCTGAGCCCACAGCTTCCTGCTTGGCTTCAGGTCCATTGCTGCCCTGTATGTATGCCCTTTCTGCAACGCCTCTCTCACAGGACACCTCCTCCTGAAACGAGCTGGTTCCGAGCACTCGTTTCCCTTTGAACAGATGCAGTCTTGTCCCGTGTGTGTGTGTGTGTGTGTGTGTGTGTGTGTGTGTGTGTGTGTGTGTGT
>NW_026585580.1:15577114-15710495 GCF_907164565.1 Psammomys obesus | reverse complement strand
TGTGTGTGTGTGTGTGTGTGTGTGTGTGTGTGTGTGTGTGTGTGTGTTTTGAACACCTGCTGGGTACGGGGCTGTGCTGGGCTCTGGAGATCTCAGGCTCATGTCTCCTATCAGTCTTCTTTCTTGAGGAGAGCAATGGGAGCACAAGCCTCAGAGAGACAGGTCCTGTGTCGTAGCAGCTATACATTTTTTCGTTGGTGCACATACACGAGCTTGTCCAGGCAGAAGACCCTCATAATGCCATCTTTTCCATGGTGATGCCAGCCGCTGCGGCTCTGTTCTAAGAGAGAAATCAGTAGTGATGTATAAGAATCTATATTCATATCTCCCATATATATGAATCAATATATATCCACATATCCCATAAATATGAATATTCGTTGGTGCCTTAAGTGGTCATTAACCGATAAGTGGTCTTGACACTGATAACATTAAAACCACAGCGCTGACAGGATCTATCTATATATTTTCTTTCTGTAGTAAAATTGTTGGTTTCTCCTTGGATTTTTTTTTTTGGCTATACAACAGCATTTCTTCCCCAACACATGCACATTTGTTCTTTCTAAACGTCCTGCTTTTGTGGTTACACTTCTGTGAACAGTCCTAGCACGTCTTTTCTGCGGGGACTTCAGATTCTCTCTCTACTTAAGGGTGTGGATGTGGGGGTGGGGGTGGGGCTGGGGTGGGCAGCGCTCATCAGATGCCCTGTCCTGGGGAATGTGCCCTCTTTTAGCTCCCCACCCTCCTCTACAGCAGCAGAGGTGTGACGTGGACATCAGAGGTCCCTTTCTGGAGAGGCTCTGGGAGAGCCCTTGGGAGTCATGGCTAAGAGGATGCACTGCAGAAAAGGTTTGGTCAGATATTTGCAGGACCCTGAGGGACTCTGTCTTTGAGCCCGTGAAGACACAGTGTGGGGGGGGGGGGTGGGGGGGGAGTTCCCAACAGGGCTGCCCAGCTGGGTCTGAAGGACCGATACTGCAGCCATCTTTGTTCTGAGTCTGGGAAGAGCTGTTCAGCAAAGAGGAAGAGGGGACCAAGCTAATTGCTTTGGGAGCAGAGCTGGGGCCCTCTTTTTCCTCAGAGAAAGTAAGTACTGAAAGCCAAAGCACAGTGTTTCAATGAAATTCATATAAGTTCTGTTCTCACATGAGTCCTCCTCAGTGGAGGCTGAGGACAGGACGGGAGCACAGCTCTTCCTTTGGGAAACCTGTTCCAGCCTCAGGCCATGCAGGACTCAGTGCCTGCTGTAGGGCTGGCTGAGGGGTGGGCCTGGCAGTGTATTGCTCAGTGCCTGCCTCATTGTAGGGATGAAGGTAGCTGTCCTGACCCCTGTCTTGTCAGCTCTGTCGTTGGGTTTACGGAGGGACATGCGTGGTGAAACCAGAGTCAAGCGGTCCCAAACACTGTCACTATCCTAGGTGGCTTTTTGTTTGTTAGTTGTTTGTTGTTTATTTTTGTTTTTGAGCTAGGGGTCTCACTGTGCTGTTTCCAGGTTGATGTCCTGCAGGGTCGACTTCCCAAAGACTAAGGAATATCGACAAGTACCATTTTGCCCAGTTCCCGTTTTCAAAATCACCTAAGGAGCTTCTCCAACGTCATGAACTATGCCAGCAATTTAACGTGCGCTCAGATCCCTCAGAGCTTACCTCAAAGCTTGTTTCTTTGGCCAATGCCTTTCCGAAACCTACATGTATCTTAAAGCCAAGTTAGTCTTGGCTTTCAGCTTCCTTCTCTCCCCGGCAGCAACAGTTTCAGTACTGGCCACTTGAATCCAGAAGAAAAAGCTTGCTAGCATAAGTCAGATTTGGTAGACACGAGGCTTTTTTAAGGAGGAAAAAATAAGAGGGAAGCAAACAAATAGCATCATTTCTCTGCTGCTAGCACCCCATGTGATGCCTGCCCTGCCGGGAGGCTGACAGGAATGCCCTGAGCTGCATTCCCACCATCATCATGGAGTCTTATTTTTCTCCCTGGTCCCTTCTGGCAGAGCCAGAGCAAACTTTTCTTTGTGGGACTTGGAGATTTCCTTTGTGAATTCAAGAAGCAGTAATGAGAAATGTAGAAATATAGAGAATACTGTGAGAAATACCCTGGAGTAAGTATTGCTTACTGTTGCCGGAGCAAATTCATTTGAAATCCTGAGAAATGCAAAGAACTTAGAAACACATATGTGTACTAGGTACCTTTAGGAACTTCTCTTGTAGGATTTCATTGACCGCCTGGGCCTCAGAATTAAATTCGCAGACCTAAGAGGCATGTTAATCAGAGATGGAGATAAATCATTTGGCACAAAACTCTTAATTTGTGAACACGCACACACGCACACACACACACACACATACAGTGAGTCTTAGAGTGACAAAGTAAAGCAGATTCTTATTGAAGGTATAATTCTCTGTGACTTAATTGGAAATTTGATTTAATCTAAGTTGAACATGCTTTTCCATCTTTGAGTTATTCCCCCCAGAATTTCATGATATCTGGTAGATTAATCTGGAGTAAGAGTTGGCGTTAATTCCCTCTTCACAATGCAGGAAAGCAGCTCACCTCATGCATGCAGGTGGAGGGGGCCAGCCTGTCCCACTCTGGGTCTTCTTCTCAGTTAGTGATGCCTTGACATCTGTTTCCTAAGTGTGTATGTACATGAGTGTATGTATAAGTGCGTGCGTGTGTGTGTGTGTGTGTGTGTGTGTGTGTAGGTGTGTGCAGGTGTGCATGTGTGTGGGCATGCTTGCCAGTGTGACCAGGTCAGACCTCAGGAGCAGCCTCCCAGTGTTTGAGATCGGGTTTCTCTTTGGCAGGGTAGGCTGCCCGCTTAGCTAGGCCCAGCAATATCCCCCTAACCCTACTCCACAGTACCGACGTTATGTCCTGAGACATTCTGGTCTCCACATCTGGGAACCAGAGTCCTGTAGGTCCTCATGACTGCAGGGTCCACAGGCCAGGCCCTCTGCCCAGCCCTGTTGTCTGACATGGACATGTGTGTGCCTCACGTGAAAACCTCTCTTCTAGTTATGCTCCCACTCAGTTAGCAAAGTGCCACAGGAAGCTGTTGTGCATTCTGGTATGTGGTCTACGTACAGAAAGTCACACACTCCTGTGTAGAAGGCCACACCCGTACAAGTCAGGAGACTTTCTCACTGTCACTTAGCCGGCAAGTAAACACTGAGAAGAAAACTGTTTTGTCCAGATAGGTGGGAGATTTTGATAGACTGCTGGGTTTTCTCTACGTCGTGTGTCTTTTATTAATATATTTCATTCTACTCTGATCCACTGTGGTAAAAATGAGACATTAGTGGTTCTGTGGACCAGGGTAGTTTCTGACCTCAAGTCAGCCATGTGATTACTGCTTTATAGTTTAGTGGCTATTGAAAACAAAGATCTAAAGAAACACAAAGTCGTCCTGGCCTTGGCCTGTGAATGGGTTGATGTCTTGTGAACTTCTGCAGGCTTCTGGATTAGTCTACACAGTGCTGCTGAGGCAAATGCTTTCCTTAGTGACTGAGCTGTAGGTTTCAGCAGCTGAGCGGTTACACACTGCGACCTTGAGTTGCCTTCTTGGCACAGACCAGGCTTGTTGAATCCTGACACAGTCCCTCTCACCATTTGCTCTGATGGTTTCTCATGTGGGTCCCAACCCAGGGAGGCAGTGTTTCTGTTGCACACACACCTCCGGTGGACTGGGGAGAGAGGAGAGTCCACCAGACCTCATGAATTAGCCTTTCATCTCTGGAGTGTGGTGACGGATGTCAGCATTTGTATTCATCTCATACTTGACAGCCGAACCAAGGCCCTCCGCGCAGGAAAGAACTTTGACCACTGCAGATAAGTTAATGGGACGTCATTTACATTTTTCATTAACTGGCGAGGCCCACGGCTGTGGGCTGGGATAGAGGCAGGCTTTAGCTCAGCGCCATGGCAGCGCCCTGCTAGTGAGGAACACGTTGTCTGCGGATCAAGGCAGCGATTACTCATGCTTTTAGTGGTGTGCCTTTCATCGCTGCAATTAGCTTCTCATCTGGGAGTGTTTGGGTACAGAATCTGTGGTTGTCATGTAGTCAGTGTCAGAATCGCTCAACACCACGCTCACGTTTGTGCTTGAGTGCGTTTATTGATGAGCACACAGGTGTTAAATTAGATTGGTTTCAATCCATTGTATGAAGTCGCTAGGCACCAACTAATCTCTGCTCTTGCAAAGGTTTCTGATGCCTAGGTAGCAGGAAGATGAGGAATAATTGGAGTTTTAATCAAATAGGAATTATAGAGATTCATTTAATTTAATTTTTATCACATTTTTGCTTAAGGGGAAAAGGAAAACAAGCCTTGGTTAAAAAAAAAAAAAAAACAACAACAAAAACAAAAGTATGCATCGCAAGGAGACGCGTGTCTGACATGGCCATTCATTCGGCTGTATACCATCATAATTTGTACACATTCAGCAACCAAAGTCTTTTTTCCCCTTCCTCCCCCAGGTCAGGCAATCATATGTCAAATAGTTCTTTTTGGAGACTTACGTTGAAATGTAAATCCAAAAGGCAGCTTTAGAAGTTCATGAGCAACCCCAGTGCCTGGGGGCTTCTCCCGTGCTCAGGCTTCTGGCTCGGTACAGGGTTCTTATTCCTGAAATGGCTCATTACATTCCTGTGCTCCAGAGGAGGACCCTCTGCAGACACCTAGGCCCCAGAGCAGCCTGCCGCACAGGGCCAGCTGCCAAGCAGGCCGGCTAATTAAAACAACAGCTGCAGGGTCAGAATACCTGGACCTTCATCAGGAATGTCCCATGAAGGAACCACTGGGTTGAAACAAAACACAGTACCACCCCCCCCAAAAAAAAAAATCTCCGTAGAAAAGGGAAAACATTGTGAGTGATGCCTGGGCAACTGGGCTCATGCCTCGCAGTTTTATATATACACCCAAGTTGAAATAGTAAGAATTACCTCATTGCCACTGAATTTCTGGCCACACTTCTGCACAGATAGGGATTATCAAACTGTGATAGAAAGATTTGGGTCAGTGGCTTTTTCTCCTATATACATAAAATATAAAACTAAAGCCATCCATTGCAGATGGATGTCTGAGCTGATGAGTAAAACATACTTAGGAATTCTTCATAATTAATACAGATGGTGGGAGCAGATCCCATAAAAGAAACCTGGTTACCTACTTCTGGTCAACCTGGATGGAAACACTTCTAGGGGAGCAGCCATCTTGGATGTGGTCCGCTCAAGGCTCCTGTGTTAAAGACTTGTCTTCCAACATACGGCTGTTGAGAGGGGGTGGGGCCTTTAAGACGTGGGTCATCAAGGAAGCCTGTGGGTCACTGGAGCCAAGCCTTTGAAAAGGCTGTGGCTGCTGTATCCCTGACCCCTTGTCACTGCCCAGCTGTCAGGGGTCCGAGCACACATCCCTGCTGTCACGCTCTGCTCTGTCACAGGCTCCAAGCAACGGGAACAGCTGCTCATGGACCTCCGAAAACCGAGTGACGGTAAATCTTTCCTCTTTGTAAGTCGATTATCCTGGGTAGACTCGTGCCTCGGATGAAAACTTAACGAGGAATTGTTTTGTCTGATGCGCGATGTGAGGTTACAGTTGTGCTGTAGTAAAGAGACGCGTGACCAGGGTTAGTGTGGATTCATTGTTTCCAGAGCAAACTGAGAAGACCGCCTTTCCCTGCACAGAGCACCCACAGAGGAGCTGGGGGCTTGTGAGTCTAAATGTCTTAGAAATTGTGCAGGGTGCATCAGGGCACACATTCAGCATGCCACATGCAATCAGACATTTCTGATGAGAGAGCCCAGCCCTGTCCTCTAAGAGAGTGTGGCCTGCCTGACCGCAGATGGACGCTGGGGAATTTCTTTGGCCTGATGGTGCCAGGGTGAGCGAGAATTGTAGTATTTTTCTTGGCTGTTTTGTTACTGCAACTGAAAGCTGACTCACACGCTGACTCACTCACGTGAATACAGTGGCCTCGGTATCTGAAGGGCAGCCCGTGCCGCCAGGAGGTTGGTTCGGTTTGGGACCGCTAACATGTGGGCACCTTTTCCTTGTTTATGGTTTTGTGCTAACTGTACCTTAGCTCCCTGATCAGCCTGTGCCCATCCCCGATTCCTTCTATCCAGCCATAAACTCCCTGTGTCACTGCAGGTACCTTACTCCTTGTCTGGCTCCTCAGCAGGTTACAGTGGGCCTGCCTTTACCACTGCTCTGTGTCCAGAACTCGGAAGTTACCAGTGTGCTGCAGAGGGAGAAGAATCATATGTCAGATGGAGAAACACAGTAATGAAAGCAAGAGCAAAGCGCTGCTATTCCACAGTCCTGTGTCGTGCGGACACTCTGCCTGGTCTGGATTTCCTCAGCACCAGCTCACATACCCACACCATGCTTTCCCCAGCATGCACCAGGCAAAGGAGACAGACTGTCTGAGGCGTTCCCAGACGTCTGCTCGTGCTAACCCCAGCGCCTCTGCATGTCATCGGTTGTCCTGTGTCAGCTCACGCCACCCATGTCTTTTGCTAGAGAAATCTTGTGGCTTCCTTGTGACCTTGAGGATCGAGGACTGACAGCTCTATCTCCCAAACCCAGAGAGGGGTCATGACCTCATGGCCTGTTCCTTAGACAGTGTTCCTCCAGGGCCAGAGTTAAGGCCACGATGGTAGTTGGCTGCAGTTGGAGCCGTCCCCCGGCTGCCCTCTGGCCACTTGCCCTGGATCAGAAGATGTCTGCGTCACTGGGAGGGACCGTGGTGGGGTCCCCTGCCAGGTGTTTCCCTGTTGATGGAGTTTGGTGTATGTGGTGGACATCAATAGGAATCTTCCTTTTCTTTTTTCTTTCGACTGTAACATTCCTGTAGCTGGACGTCGGGATATTCCCAGATCACTCAGGCTGCTTCCAGGCCTCAAGGGAACACACTGGCTTTCCTGTTGCTCAGTTTTTGATTTGGCCTTGCGTCTGCCATGCCAGTTTGAGGTGAGGTGATGAGTTATTCTTTAACCCACAGGGACCTTTAGATTACATTTTGTGATCATATAACCCTCTTTCAGTGCACAGTGGATCAAACACTACATGTTCAGCAAAGGACTGCATAGTCTGAATCACACAAAATAAGTTTAACACACATGTTTTTGTTAATACATACACATATACACGTACATATATACATATATATACACATATATATGTGTGTATATATACATACATACATATACATATATGTAGGAGCTAGAAAGACAGAAGAGGGCAGCTAGAGGCTCAGCACCTGCCGATCAGGATCAGGAAGACCCTGGAGACTTGCTTCTTGATCCTATTCCTCAGTCATAGACAGAGGGGTATACAGTCATGGGGGCAATAGGGAAGCTTTAGGCTCAGAGCTTTGATGGCTGACTGAGACAGGGTCTCCCTGTGTGGCCTAGGCTGGCCTCCAGCTTGTGGCCCTCCTGCCTCAGGATCCTAAGCGAAGGGGGTAGACCGCTGTACCCAGCTGCACTCTGTAAAGGCAAAACCACTTGATCATTGTAGTGACCCCCATCCAGGCTGAAGCAAGGAGGACATTTGTCTTGAATGCTGTGAAAGCAGATGCGTAGGAGATTGAAGGTGTGCACATGACTCGGCTCTCTTGTGGCTCCTGGGAGTGCAGAAGCTGAGCAGATGGTAGGAAATGTACGTGGACTCTCAGAGCATTGAGGTATTCTAGACCAAGGTCTTAGAGGTAGTTATCAGACCATCAGAACGCTCACCTATCTCTTCCAGAAGGTGATCTAGAATAAGAATCAGAAACTAAAAACACTGCATTATAGGGAACACTAGCAGGCCATAGGATACCCTGGCCGCAGGGGAGGGAAGAGAAGCAGTGCTTGGGAGCGCTACAGGGAGCAACTTGAGTGATGCCTGTATGTAAAAAGGTAGATTTTTCGGAGGGTCTCAGCCTGTGAAAAGGATTTCAAAGTGATGACGAAACACGGTTTGTTTGTTTGTTTTTTTAAACAGGATTTTTTTTTCCCCCAGACTGGTGTCTCATATAGTCAAAGCCTACCCTGAGTTCCTGGTCCTCCAGGCTCCGCCCTCCAAGGACTGGGATTTTAAGTAGACACCAGCCTAGACTTGGGCTATTTTAATTGTAAAACAAGGTTTGAAGTGGAGAAAGGAGAGGTGAGCGTGGAGGAGGAAGAGATGGAGGTCTGGAGGAGAGAGTGGAGACAGGAGAGCTGGGAAGAGCATGGGTGCGTGTCCAGGCTGTGGGAAAGGGCAGAAGCATTTCGGGGGAGAGTTGAAATGACAGGAGAAAATGGCTCTCTGGGGGTCACAGGTGGAGAGCAGTTCTGCCTGGACAGTGGGGACACTTCTTTCTTTGGAACGGGAGGAGGACAACATGAGTTTCCTATCAGCCATAGAGTGAATGTCCAAAAGAAAAACATCTTTTCGTGCCTGTGCCTTCTCGGAACAGTTCTTTGCCACTTACTGAGCGGGCCCATTTGAGCTCATTATGTAACATTACTTTTCCTCTCAGGGAGTGTTGAGAGAACGCTGCAAAGAGAGCTGTTAGGCTCTGGGCTAGATATACCCAAAGATGCCTGTGCTCTCAACATTGTGCCAATGTGTGGTGCCAGTGCCGTAATGCTTTCTAAAACCGCAGAGGCACTAATTACAAAGTATAACAGCTCTGCGCACTTAGAATCATTATTTGTATAGGCAGGTTTTCCTCCATCTTCATGCACGTTTGCGTGCTAATGGTGTAAGAGGCACAAAGTTTCAGATTAAAGACTTTTTATTGATAAGTGAAATAGGTCAGGCCAATGAAGACACATTCTCATTTGTACATAGGAAAGCTAAAAGCGCTGGTTTTTTTGCTTTCTTGGGAAGGGTTGTGGTAACAGGGATGGTTAGTGGTTGGGGGTGGGGACGGTAGGCTAGGAGGCACACCTGCCTTCTCCTGTTTTACAGCACAGCAGGGTAACTGTGTTTGACAGGAACCCATCACATTCTTCAAACTAAGTAGAGATGATTTCAGATGCTCTCTCTCCCCAACACACACACACACACACACACACACAGTTATAAATGTGTGAGGGGATCATACGTTGCTCACGCAGATCTGCTCACCACACATTCCCGTGTGCACAGACGTAGCAAACCATCCCTGTAAATATGTGTGACTGCTGGGTTAAGAACTGGGGAAAACTGAAAATCTGAAGAGAGGTAACCTGTATCTCCTTAGACAGGGCTGTGGAAGCGAGTCCTGTACGCAAGGCGCCCGAAGGCGGACCTTCCTGCCGGTTAGCACATCTCCCAGGTCAGCTCAGGTCACCAGCCAGGGAAGAGGCCTGTGGGCGTTGGCTTTGAAGGTGTAAATAGAGAACTCTGGTTAGACACCTGGCAAAGTCATGAATGAGGCTGGCTGAGGGCACACCTGGGCAGGTGCTGGGCAACTCCTCCTCCTTGCACCAAAGCAGCAAGAAACTGGGGGACAGTGAGACCCAGAAGAGTGCTTCCCTGCTCCTAGCCTCTGCTGACTCCTACAGAGCAGAGTCGAAAGAGGAAGTCTGCTCCCCCACTCCTTTCCCCTCCTTCCAGCTGGGAGGACTCTTCCCTGCAGAGACTACAGGAAGGGGGGAGGGCAGAGGTCACTCCAAAGCATGCTGTTGCTCTCTGCCCCCACACACCCTCTAGCTTCTCTGTCCTGCAGCGGTACATAACCCGGAAGGTATGGCTCTGGCTGCTCTGGAGGAAGGGGAGCGAAGAGGGGGAGGTAAGGGTGCAGAGCTGAGGCAGCAGGCAAAGGAGCTGTCTCCTCCCTGTCCCCAGCTGCCATGGCTTCCCACCAGTATTTGATGACAAGCCCAGGTCCCTCCCTGTGGCTCAAATGACGTCTTACCCATGAGCCACATGTGTTGAAGGCACACATGCTTTCTGTTTCTTGATGCTAAATTATTTTGTAGCAGTGAAAGTCATCTCAACTTCAAGTTGTACCAAAGCAAAAAAAAAAAAGAGTCAACTAAATTATCTGTAATGAAATCGTTTTCTATTTTAATCATAGAGTCGACCCAAGTGTGTGGGGAGTGTGAGGGAGATAGAGTGCTTTAATTGCAGACAGTTGGAACACCCAGCCTGAGGTTAAATATCCTTTCATCTTGCATGATTGTGTCAGAGAGTAGGCATTCTTAAGTCTTAAATGCTTTTGGTTTGGGGATAATTAAAATTGAGTTAGGGAAGCAAAATGAAGAAAATACATGGTTGAAAGAAAAATAGAGTCTTCATCACTTAAGGGCAGAGCAGGTTCTAAAAGCTGATGGGAATGAAGCTGATTGCTTGCTGAGCTTGGCATATGTGAGACACTGGAGCATAAGGCCAGAAGAACACAGCAGCGGTGCTGTCAAAGGTTGTTTGGGCAGAAAGGCAGGGCTAGCCCGTTCTTGGGAGGGGGACCAGGAGAGGGGTGTCTCAGCCGTGTGGGGGAGAATAAAGGTAAGGGCACACGAGGTGAAGAGACGGCAAAGTCCTAGATGGACTCAAAATTCACGTGTACCTCGGTGAACTGAGAAAAGATATAGTAATTGATTTTCTTAGAAAACGTGAGCCATTGCGGCAGGATGGCACGTCCTACGGCGTATTCAAAGGGAGAAAATCCAGAAACTGGCGGATGGCGTGTGGAATGAGAGGTGGAGGCCAGGGACCCCGAGCAGTAGTAGGCCAAGCACCCTGAGACATTTCAGAACCGGCGAGCGGCCAGCACGGTAATGAGTCGAGTGTGTGGGGTCAGACTTAGCGGGGTGCCCACCCTGGGTGACCTGACGGCAGTGGCACCGTAATGGGCTCCATTTCCGAGAAGATGGCTCTGCTTTCTGCCGGGCCATGTCTGCCGGTGTCCACAGCGCAAACGCTGGTCGTACCCTCCGAGCCTCCCGTCAGAATGGCAGTGCGGGTGCCCCTGGAGCTGAGACGCTCCCCGTCCGCTCACAAGCGGCTTTGAACCAGCCCCTGCACACCACAGCACCTGGTAACATACAGGGGGGAAAAGATGCAAGGGCCAGTTTTGAAGGAGTTCGTGTGGAAAGAGTCCAGCAGGCTTCAGAAGCGTAGTGCTGGTGTGGGGATAAATACTAAGGCAAGGCGAGACGTGTGTGCAGGTTCACCTTCGGCATTGAAGAGTGAAGGCAGAGAGGGGAAGTTAGGGAGCCAGAGGTTCCAGCTGTGGAGCACACGGGGGAGTGGAGGCAGGGCCATCAGGAGTTAGAGGCTCGCTTAGATGGTGCTAGACCCTGCCTCGAAAAGGGAGGCTGAGGAGATGGCTGGGTGGCTATGAGGCGCATCCACGATTCCTAGAGATTACCCAAGTCCAGTCCCAGCCTGCACCAGGTGCCTCACAACTGCCTGTCACCCCAGCTCCCGGGACCCAGCACCTTCTTCCGGCCTCCAAGGGCACCGCACTCATATGTGTGTGTTCATCTGCACACACACGCACTCATATGATTGCAAACAGTAAAAACGAACCCTAAGAACCATTCAGGTGGGCTGAGGCTGGAACCTTGGGGGTGTGGAAAGGTGCAACGTGGAGAAAGAAGACCTCCGGGTGCGCGCTGGAGAGCAGAGCCTCGGCGTTCAGTCAGTCTGAGGAACGCAGTGATATCGTTGGCATAAAGAATATTTTGACTGAGTTTATTAATATAAATATAAATATTTTCCTCAGAATTGGCCCAGCATGAATTAATTTTCATAAAGTTCCTGAGGGAGCATCATTAAGCTAATTTAATCCTTTCCTATAATCAATTTTCCATAGTGTACTGTTAACGTTTCCTTTGATCCATTTTCCTATTTATCTTAATAAAATTACTTAAATCAGGATCAATTATTTTCTACATAAGTATCATGATAAAGATTTATCAATAACTCAGAAACCCTGTTGAATTTGTATTGATTATATTCTTTGCCTTATTGTGTGTGTTGGGGGAGGGCATTTGTTTTATTTTAAGGTTGGGCCTACTTTGTAGGACAGCCTGACCTTCCATTCACTTAGGTGAATCTCATAGAACAATCAAAAACACTAGCTTCAGAGTGACTTCATGCTAAAGTCATACGGGCAGCCATGACAGTTTCATTCCTTCCCACGCTGGGATAAAAACTGATGGTTAAATTGTACTACACTCGGCATCCACAGATGTTTTGCGTTTTGACATCCTTGCGGTTGTACATACAGCTTCGGGATAATGCTCGGACTTCCTGTGTAGCCTTTACCTATATTCTTGTCGTGCTGACTTCTTGCCACACATTACAGTCACACCCAGGACAGGGGCGCTGACACCAAGGTGCGGTAGAATTCGCTCCACAGAGGTGCTCCCTGCTGCTCTCTCACCCTCAGACCCTGTGGTCCTGGTGCATAATCTCGGCCAGATCTGCCGGGTTACAGTTACTGATGAGCTGCAGAGAGCGTTTGTGTCTTTCGACCAAGGGGTCTCCATGCCAGGATCGCTTCACTTACAGGCTGCGTAGTTTGATACTTTGTCCCCACGCCCGTGCTAGAATGCTTAAAGTCAATTTCGTGTAGTAGCATCTGGGGTCCAGTTACTTTATGCAGCGGGAGAACCTCTTCAGCTTATTTCGGCGTTTACATGTGAGCCTGTGTTTAAGTCGCTGGTTCTACTGTTTCCTAAACATTTCCAGTTCTCTTGGTCCTGTTCTTAAGCAGTTCTTCGGCGATTTAAAATGGTTCTGCATTTAGTAATTAGTTGTTATCTCAATGCACAGATAACCCGCATCACTACCCGCCAGTATCACTGTCCTGCTCCCTTAAGTAGCTGTAGAAACTTCGCTGTCACTCAGCTGTCTTTACCCCTTTCTAAGGCTCAGTTTCAAGTCTTTCTCCTGCACACATTACGTACCTCATCACATGGTAGTGTGGGACCATGACCGTGACCGTTTACATCTCGATCACTACCAGGAGATCCCCACCAGGCTGGCTTATTAATGTGATACCCCAAGTAAGCTCTCACTGTGCAGGCCTATTACCATTCTCCTGTGGAACTGTGGGTAGCTCACGACTAAGGCGCCTTCCTCGGGTACTCAGGAAGCACCTCCCTGCTTGAGGTCATGTACGAGGGAGCATGAATGGAAACAAGGGGCTCTTTGGTAGCTGTCCATATGTCTCCCAGGGGACCGCCTCGGCGGTACACACAGCTTGTCATTCACATTCCAAGTAGGACTTTTCAGTGACATGGTCCCCAGGGCATTCCCTGTTCCGTTGTGGTATAAAGGCCTTTGAGCTGCCGGTGCTTCGTACATAACCCCCCAAACGTGCACTTTCACCACCCTGGGCTTAAGCAGAATCCTCTCTCGGGTCCATAGAGATAAGGTCTCCCTGTGTAGCCCTGGCTAGCTGGAATGCGTTGTGTAGATCACCCTGGCCCAAAGCTCCCAGAGCTCTGCCTGCCTCGTCCTCCTGAGAGCTGCCATTAAAGGTGGGCGCCAGCAAGCCTGGACTAGCTGACGTTTCTCTGTGTCCACCCAGGAGCAGTTGTGCCTTAGATGGTTTAATAACTTGAGCTAAAAATGATGAGTTTAATTCATTGCGCTGTTCCTTTTAAAAGGAGAACATCTTATCAACGTTCTTTAACGGGCATGCTTGCTACTGCTGCTTTTCTTCGTGGTCATCCAAGAAAGTCTCTATTTCTCCTCATTTCTAAGAGATAGCATCACCAAATATAGACTTCAGAGTTGACAGCTGTGTTTGAAACCTGTCCTGCCTCCTCCTCCCCTCACCATGTTCCAGATGAAGACTCGGCTTCTGAGGGAAGAACCCTTGTTCTTGTTGTTAAGCATCATTTCTTTCCGTGTCTTTCACGGATTTTTGTTTTGTCCTGAGGTTGAAAACCTTAATTATGATAAGTCTTGCTATAAATTTTTTGGAGAGTTATCTGTTTTTTATGATTTACTTAGTTTGTTCAGTGTAGGGATTTTTATATCTTTCACCGTGTGTGTGTGTGTGTGTGTGTGTGTGTGTGTGTGTGTGTGTGTGTATTCCTAGCTGTAGAAGTGCAAGCTACCCAGTCTGTGTATCGTGACTTGTATGTTGGCTTTCGAGGCTAAATGCTTGGTGTTGGACGAGTAATTGGTGTGTTCTTTCCTGGGGAAGGCTGTTTCTCCCCATCTCAGCGTTCTTTAGTTTCCTGTACTTCCTTACGTGAGGCCTTCTTGAATCCATGCGTTTCTCCTCCCTTCTGGGTCACTAATGGTTTTAATAAGGAATCTCTCCCACGTTATCCCTCAGATCCCTGAGGCTCTGTGCAGTTTTCCCTTCAGGCTGCTGCCTCTGTTGCTCAGGTTAAGTGAATTCTGTTGATACTCAGTACTTGCAGGAAGACATGGGGGAAATGAGTAGCCATCACTCTGTCTATACCCCAGATCCACAGGCAACTTCGCAATGATTCTGGGTTTCAGTTCATATTGGTGTGTGAAAGCAAAAGCATTAATAGCTGACTTAATAGCTTACAGTTCAGTTACAACATTTTTTCTAAGCACATGTGTTGAGATTTTTCTCTTATTTGTTCGAAAAGACATTTTAAATCCTTATTGAAGTGTGCTTTTTAAGACTTTATTTTAGAAAAACAAATGAGATGGACATTGGATGTAGGAGAAAACAAGTAACAGGACAGGAGCCTACCACAGAGGGCCTCTGAAAGACTCTACCTAGCAGTGTCTCAAAGCAGATTCTGAGACTCATAACCAAACCTTTGGCAGAGTGCAGGAAATCGTATGAAAGAAAGGGGAGTTAATATGACCTGGAGAGGACAGGAGCTCCACAAGGACAAAAATATATCAGGGCACAGGGGTCGTCTATGAGACTGTTTCTTCAACCAAGGACCATGTATGGTTATAACCTAGAACCTCTGTTCGGATGTTGCCCATGGTAGCTCAGTATCCAAGTGGGTACCCTAGTAAGGGGAACAGGAACTATTTCTGACATGAACTCAATGACTGGCTCCTTGACCTTTCCCTCACCCCCTGAGGGAGGAACAGCCTTGCTAGGTCACAGAGGAGGTCATGGCAGCCAGTCCTGAGGAAACCTGATAAGCTAGGGTCAGATGAAAGGGGGGAAAACCTTCCCTAGCAGTGGACTTGGAAAGGGGCTGCGAGGAGATGAGGGAGGGAGGATGGGGTTGGAAGGGAATGAGGGAGAGGGCTACGGGTATTACAAAGTAAATATTCTGTGATTAATTTTAATAAATAAATAAATAAATAAACTTTATTTTTAATTATGGGTCTGTGCAGGTGAGTGCAGTCCCTGCGGATGCCAGAGGGGATGCAAGAGTCCTTGGAGCTGTAGGTATAGGCAGTTGTGAGCCCCCTGGTTTGGATGCTGAGAACTGTACTGTAGTCCTCCGTGAGAGCAGTGTGTCTCTTGAGCTTTATGATGAGAGCTTTAAAAGCCTGGTTCTGATAATTCCAGTGTCTGATCACGTCAGAGCTAGTGTCATTTTATTGTCACCAACTTTGAGTTTTTTGGTTCTTGGTAGTCTTCTATAAAAATTCATTATTTCGCACTCTGGCAATTACAGAAGAGGTCTCTCTTTTTAGTGCTGTTCTGGTAGCTTGCTTGGGTTATCGGAGCACCACTGCTTGGGAAGGAGGAACAGGTTTTCCACGCTGGTCCCATCCTCGAGACTTTGGATGGAGCAAGCAAGGTCTCAGCCTGTGGGAGGACGTGGGTCAGAAGTGTTTTCTGAGTGGGGTGTTGTGTTGACGCCCTTCTTTGGTGTCTCCAGCCTGGTGGGGAAGACAGGCCTCGCTAGCATCCTGCCCCAGTGTCCCGAGAAACTTGTCTGTTGCCTTGCTCTGTGGTTTCGTTTGTCCTTTGTGTTACTTCCGGAGCTACCGATGTGGCTGTCAAAGAGAAATCCTTCTGCACCATTCTGTGTACGTCAGAAGGCTATCCCCAAATGTCTTTAAGACCGAGCTTGCATTAATGCATGGAAAACCCAGACGTGTTGATCACCCAAACCTTTGTATGTCAAGTGGATTGGTCAGCTGGGAACAAAGAGCCAAGCAATTGGCAAAAGGAAAACCACAGATGTCTCAAGGCAAAATATGATTAATTGCCAAGAGTGGTATGGGCAAGAAACACTGAGGCTCAGGGGGAGGGGAAAGTCAATAGGTCCCCGTCTGACACCAGCAGTTAGTAACCGCAGGTTTGCGGTAGCCAGGATGCCCCTGAGATGTAGTGGTCACGGGAGACGGCGAGCTAGGAAACGGTTTCCCAGAGCAGGGGCCTTTGCCCAGTCACCTAGTTTCTGCTTTCCCTCAGGCAGCTCTGGAGTATCACTGGCCAGGGGTGGCTTTGCCTTTTCTCTCCCATGACAGAGACCCCAAAGGCAGCGACTGCAAGCTGAGCGGGTGTCTCTCTGGCTCTGTGCGTTTTCTGTTTTGATGGCAGGTAGTAAGCACACCGCTTCAAGGGCATTGGCTGTGGGGAATCGAGAAGGACAAGGCAGTGTGAGCGCGGGTCACAGCCTTGGCAGCCACATCTGGAAGCCAGCGGGAGAACGGTCAGGCCAGGGTGACTGGCTGGAGAGGCAGAGCCAGGTCCTCTCTGCATGTTGGAGTGGAAGGCCTTCCTCTGAGGCCTCTCTCCAGTGTAATCTGGAAACTGTAGCTGACCTTTGCTTGCTGCCCCAAGGCCCACAGAGGATCCCTCTGTGTAGGCACAAAGGCAAAGGGTAGGAAAAGCAGAAGGCTAAGGCACCTAGATGCCAGGCTTGGTTGTCGGGTCACGGGCATACTGCTGACAAAGGGTAACATCCCAGCGGGGCATCCCTGAGTCAGTCCACGTGGCCCTCCTGGTTTCCTCAGTAAACAGAAGAAGTCTGTATTAAATGAAGTCTCCGGAAGACTACTTTCCCGTTAACAGTTAAGGGTGTGTGAAGGTCTCTATAGCCCGATACTTCTAGTTGGGCCTAAAAGTAGCAGTGGAGATCAACCTATATTACTTTTATTTTATCTTTTAAATTTCAAGCATTTGAAGATGACTGCAGGAGAGTAATTGACCAGAAATTAATGATACTGAGGGTTTTGGTTTGTTTGTTTTTTGTTTTTGTTTTGAATAAACTTTCAGGTTTTGTTCACTATAAAACCTTGCCAGAGCTTCTTCAGCAGTGCTGTGAATCCTCTCAAGTAGCAGATAAACAAGGAAACAAAAGACATTGTTTTGCTTTGGCTTACTCTCTGTAAGCTGAGTTTATTTAACAGTGACGCAGGTACTGAGCATATTTTGTTCAAGGGACTGTCTTACAGACACTGAATGCAACAGCAGACAAATTTCACAATAAGCCCTCACCACTGAGAGGTCTGTTAGCGTCAGTCTTTCAAGTGCGGGTGGCGGGGGTGGTGTCAGGTAAAGCTGCCAGAGATTGTCAAATGGGGCACAGGCTGAGGCCTGAGGATTGACAGCCGGAGGCTAGCCTGGACGCTAACCTGGACTATAGAGCAATTCTGTGTTTGCAAAGCCAGGGGCGTATAGTTCAATGGTAGAACATTTGCTTTAGTACAAATGTTTAGTGACTTGGTCCCCTGCCCCACTGCAGAACAGTGAAAACAGAAAGGATGCGGGCAGGTGGCTCAGTGGTTAAGAGCACTTGCAGCTCCTGGAGAGGGCTCCAGTTGGGATCCCAGTGTCCAGGCTGAATGGCTCACAACTCTATGGGATCCAACACACTTTTTTTAGCCTATGGGCACCTATGTGTATACATACCACCCCCAACACACACACACACACACACACACAGTACGTATTATAAACATGCACCAGCAAGAGTAGATTTTATCTACAAACAGAAATGGGAGGAGCGTGTGACTGTCTCTCCGGGCAGCAGCGCCAACGGTGATGCCATGTGTGTGCTGTACACTGTTTGTAAAGTGCAGGTGCATGTGTCTGAGAACATGCAACACTGTGCCCCCGAGCCAAGCAGGGGACTGAAGAGGAAGGCGTCTCTGAGCTTTGCCTCCCGTCGGCATGAGGAGAGCTCTCTGTTCGTGTCACAGGGTTTGTCTGTGAATATAGAGACGCCTTGAAAATGCATCTTACACATGTGAACCTTTTATTAATAAAGAAAAAATGTCCAGTTCTCTGCACACTCTGCATGTTTCAAAGGTATTCCCTAGCAGAGGGCAGCCTTTCCTGCCTACCAGAGAGTCACGGCGTGACGTTGTCCTCTGAGGGTCTGCCTGGTGGCTGCCACTCATTTCTGACCCCTCGCTCACATCATTGCAGACTCTCAAAGGAAGGGGACCACTTCTCATCAAACTTGGTGTGTGCCTGTACTGTAACCCGTAACACAATTACCCACGTGGAAGTTGCTTAGTAAACACCAAGTGGAATTGTCCCAGGGACATTCAGAGTTTTTAAGAAAAACTTGTAGTTGCGCTGTTTTCTGGGCTGTCTACCTACCTCCCCCATGGCTGTCAACACACACGCTGTCTTTCCATCGGACTTCCTTTCATAAGCATCTCCCTTCAACGTTTGCTTAGGCCTTAGCGCGTCCTCTTTGACAGAGGCAGGCTGCAGCACGTGCCGGCGGCCCTCACTGCGTGCAGAATGACGCACCTGTCTGGGTCTCCTCGTTTTCATAGTGAGGGCAGAGTCAAGCCAAGGAGGAATTCTCTGAGGACCCCAGAGCCCAAGTAACGCTGGCTTTGTGCCGAGATGGCTCAGTGCTCGGTGTGCTAGGCACCGTGCCGGCCTGCTCAGAGGCCCCTGGCCCTCCTTGCAGAGACACATTTTCTGCCTGGCACCAGACGTTAGGAGGATATGCTGTCCAGAACAGGAGGACCCTCATCCCACACATTGCTTTCGGAACCTTGGATCTACCAAAGATGTTGAGGGCAGTGATAGTTCACTGCTCGGTCACCAGCTCCGAGTTACCGTGGCTGGAAGAGCTTTCTAACCTGTAAGGTCTCCTTGGTCCCCTTAAAACTCCAGCTCATCTTAGCAGGCAGCCCGCGCTGAGAGCGTCCCAAGGAGGCTCACTGCCAGAAAGCTGGCACTTTTGTGGTCTTCACACCATTTTAATCACACCAAGGAATGCACCCACACATTCTTCTCTTACTCTTTCTCCCCTCTTTGGTCCCCACACACATATAAGCACTCTCTCTCTCTCTCGACTGTCCATGGAGGTGAAGCTAAACATCATGTTAGATCCCTCCCTTGTTCCCTTGTTATTTTTTTTTTAACTTACTTCACGTGTAACCTGAAGGTGCTATGTAGTCCTTCCTTTTTTTTTTTTTTTAATAAAGGAGTGAAATTTTAATTAAATTTAAAAATAATAATGCAAGACTTTTTCACGTTTGGGAGGGAGGGTCTACGTGAATTTAAGCACATGATTAATTGCTTTCTGCCTGAGAACGTGCAAACTGCATGCACACCTGTGCCCCCGCCCCGACTGGGACGGTGTCATTGCAGGTCATGAATCGCTGTCCTAACTACGTACGTAGACTATGCCTGCTGTCTCGGTACCACTCCTCCATGCTTCGGCCAGATCCCATAAACTTGATTGCTTTATAATGTGTGTGAGTAGGCACTCAAGAGTATGTTGGCTTGTGCTGACCTCTTTTACTTTGAATTCTTACAGTGTAGAACTCACACTTCTCCAACTGAGGCGACAATGCTGAGTTTTGTGATATCTGAGGTATCTCATTTCCTCTTCTCTCCCCTGTTCCTTGGTGCCTCCTTCTCAGTGGTGCTGGGTGCTGCCAGTGCTGTCTCGAATGAGATGGATGGCGAGCACTTGTGCCTCTGGAGTTCCCTTACTGTTCTGACTTTGGGTTGTCAGAATCTGCTGTATTTAAGTCATTTTTCTCAATGTGAAAACAAGGCTCTTGCAAGCCAAGGAGGCTTATCCTGGTTCACTACAATTTGCTTTTGACAGGGAAGACGGTAAGCTTCCTATCAGCAGCTTCAGTTCTTCCTTTGCAGACATTTGTAGGTTGATTTTGAAACAAATATTATGTGCTTTCTTTCATATGATGAACTAGATTTTAACACACACAAGCACATGCACACACCATTTAGACATTCAAGAAGAGGTGCTATTTGGGGGGAGGGGCAGCTAACCAGGTATGAGAGAGGGTGAGCGAGATGTGAACAAAGTAGACAGCGTGAATCTGTGTCGAACCCATCACTTTGTATAATGAAAATGTCCTCGTAAAACAAAAGCCTCACAGACACCTTTTGAAGAAGAAGAAAAAAGTAAACAAACAGGAGACGGGAAACGTGCGTGGCTTTTAGGGGCCGTTCCAGGTGTGCACACGAGCACTCTGCGTGGGTCCCCGGTCTTTCTCGTTGCTGTTGGGGTTCTCATGCACGTCTGTGTTACTTAAAGCTTTTTCATTTTCCAGCAGCTCAAACCTTTGAGCCGCAGTGTACAAGAGCCTGTGATCATGGCTGCTTATGTGGAGAGAACACTCTGGACCCTGAATGTGCTGTAAAAAGAGAGAGAAAGAGAGAAAATTCCAAAAGGGGAGATTTTTATACCCTTTAAAAAACTTAATGCTTCCCATAAGCACTCTGGAATGGTTTTATGGCGCAGTCCTGCTTCCTTAAATGTTAAAGAAACAAACTGGCATAAAAATCTTGGCATGATAATTATTAATATAAATACCCTTCCATTTGCTCTTCAGAACATTACTCTTGCATTGAAATTATTTTTTCTTGTTATTAAATTGTGATAAGGCATGGATATAGGGGAATTAGACATTTCTCACCAAAGCAGAAGTTGGTCCTCTGGGAACCAGAAGAACAACAAATGCCGAGGAGCCTTAAGAGGGTAGAGTCTTCCGTTATTTTTAAAACGCATACTTGAGTTTATGGCTGTGCCTCCTGTTAGGATGTTAAAACATCACAAGAACTTTTTTGGGAAGCAATTCCTTGAAATGCCGTCACTTCACAGTGGTAAAGCATCACAAAGAAGCTTAACCACTTTCTATACATTTAACTGCTGCCCCGGAATAGCCATCTGAATACTGTGTAGATTTTATTATCCATCCACTTCTTTTGAAAGAAGAGTACTGTGCTTTGTTCAAGTCAATTATTTTTGATAGTTTCTGTAATTAATGTTTAATTATATTTTATTGTTTTCATTTTATTACATCACCTTGGTGATAATTGAAACATTTCTAAACACTGAAAATCTAGACAGTATTTTGTGTGTTACACTGTTACATTTTTAACACTTCCGTGAGATTTCAGGGTTGGTGTGTTTACGTCACCATTTATGGGAGACCTGAACTGAACCTGTCCTTTCCATACTTACAGGCCAGAGGAACCATACTGTGTAACTCAAGATACAACCATGGAAATAATGCCGCCTTTTAAAAATTTTCCAGTTAATTATTACTGCTATCATGAGTGTGTGTGTGTGTGTGTGTGTGTGTGTGTGCGTGCGTGCGTGCGTGCGTGCGTGCGATGTGGGGTGTGCAGTGGGGTGCATGCATGCCACAGAGCAGGTGTGGAAGTCAGTCAGTCAGAGGACAGCTTCCCGGCCTCGGCTCTCGCCTTCCACACGGGTCTCAGGGAAGCCGCTCAGGTTGGCAGGCACGTGCAGCAGCAAGTGTTTTTCCCCGCTGCACCACTTTCCCACGCCTGCAGCGCCTTCTCTCTGCACGCGCTGACAGAGGACACGCCTCTTACATCACAGTCTGACTCCCCTGGATTTATATACTGCAGAATGTGTGTCAGAAGACAGTGAAAATAACAAAAGGAGAAAAGACAGGACGGTCAGGGCCTGCCTGCAACAGGAAAGTTCTGTTCACGCTGCAGAGGAGAGGACCACGTGGGCTTTGGAGCCGAGGGCTGGTTGGTGTGGAGGAAGGAGACTCGCCCCACACAGCCTGCTCTAAGCAGGCGGCTTAGCATGGCATTCTGCGTCCTCTTGCCACTCTCGGGGAACTCCTCAAGTTCTCTGGGCTTGCAGAGAAAATCAGAGGTCACTGCAGCATAGCAGTGGTTCAGCAGTGGTTCCTGATAAATTGCCCAATTGTGAAATTGGTGTCTACCCAAGCCATCTCTTCCTCCACTGTTTGTTTTGTACCTTTCTGCGCTGTTTGCCTTTCACAGATCGGTCTCTGTGAACACCCCCTACCCAGTTGCAGTTGGGAAAGGTTCTCAAGCACAGCCGTATAGTTTCTGTGTGAAGAGCCGCTTTGAAGATAATTACCACTTATGTGAGAGCGAGTGCATAATTGCCGTCAGAACACGGGAATGCTCAGCTAAAAACTAATTCTTTCTCTCAATTCTGGACATGCGTTTAGCTCACTGTCCGGTGTGGAAGGTGGATGGCTCCTTGCAGTGGTTCTGTTTGGCCATGTGATAACGTGATAAGAGACACAGATGTATGTTTATACATGCATTATCATTGAGTATTGGTTTATTGTCCATAAACTCAACTTCATCTACTGTGGAGAGTTTGTATTTTAAAAGCTCTTGTGAGTTTGTCACGTTGTCAGTAAGGTTGATAACATAAATCATACACAGTTTCAAACAGTCGTATTTTTTGGTAAGTTTGATTCTTCTATTCTAATTATGCATAATGGAAATACTTCCCTATCTTGGCAGATGTATCCTGTCCGAAGTTTAGTCACTTGGCTTCGTACGTATCTAGTCATTATAGAACTCCTTCAGCAAGTACATTTAGAGCACATTTGGAGTTTGCTGGTGTGCCATGTCCCTCTGTCATGTACTTTCCGGGGTTTTAGAGAAGTGCCTTGTATTGGTAAAGTTTTCATTGACAGCCTCCATTTTTCAGACCCAAAGGCATCTTCCAGGAGCTTGGCTTCCTGTGGAGGAGCATGGCTACAATGGCTTTTTATACCAGAGTTCAGAGCTGAGCCATCCACCAAAGCCCAGGGAAGGAGGTTAGGAGGTCAGTGGGAGGGTGTGTAGAGAGACAGCTGTTGTCTCGCCTGGATCGCTTTCCACACTGGACAGCAGAAGGCCAATGAGTGAAAAGAAAGGCTGAACTACTTCTGCCTGCAGCTGGCCATCGCCTCACAGAGGTGAGAAGGGACCCTAAGATGCTTGGGGCTGGCCGTCTGAGCTCACGGGGGAAGAAAGAATTATAGGAATCAGGAAGACTCACCAAGGCTCTCAGACCTCAGCCTGCCCCACACCCCCAGCTGAATAGGCTGGAGCTGGCATGTGTATGCTCCTCCAGTAGCCTGTAGTGTTTGTGGTGAATGAGAGGTGACCAGGTAACTGACTCGGAGGTTTAACTCATTCTTGGTACTGGAGGTTTTACTTGGTAACATATGATATCGAGCTGGGATTTTGTTTCTTCACTCTTACATCTCCATTTCAGGAATATATACGGAATATCTGCAGCCGTAGGCTGATGGTTTTACTCTTCTAGATGGTTAAATACTGGGCTCTGAATCCAGATACGGAAAGGCTCTTGCCTCTTGCTGTTTGTCGTGGAGCTGTTAGAGGAGCATGGAAAACTCAGGCCCAGCATGCTCATGTGCACTCACTGCTCACGTCTGTAACTGATGTAAGGGACTAGAGTAAGGGCAGGTCCTAGTTGTTCTCTTACCTTCCGCTGTCTGCAGCTTGCTCTCCCTGGGGTCCTTTCCCTTCTTCACAGGCTTAGCATGTGGCCAGCATGCTACCTTGTTTTTAACTTGGCACATGTCAGAGTCCTCTGGGAAGAGGGACCTCGGTTGAGAAAATACATCCCTACGACTGGCCTGTAGTCACCGCTGTAGTGCATTTCCTTAATTAGCCATTCATGTGGGTGGAGTCTATGGGTGATGGTCCTGGGTGCTTCAGGAAAGCAGGCTGGAGAGTGTGAGCCAGGGAGACAGGAAGCCTCACTTCTCCGTGGCCTCTTCATCAGCTCCTGCCTGCAGAGTTCCTGCCCTGCCCTCCCTAGAGGATGGACTGCAGTAAGACAAAATACCACATCTCTGCGACACCCTCCTCCTGCTCCCCGAAGTTTCTTTTGGTTGTGGTTTGGTCTTAGTCAGCAATGGAGACCCTGACTAAGACAGGCAGCAAGGGTCTGGGCCAGCTTTCTGACAGGTAGCTGGGACAGCTGGTAAACAGAAAAACTGTCTTTTAGATTACAGCTGTGAAGGTTTGGATCCACGAGCGATGGGCCCTGTTGACTGAGGAGAGGCAGTACATTGGGCAGAGAGAAACTGTTCTCTATGGCCAGGGCATGGAAACAAGAAAGACTAAAGAACTGGGGTTCCCTGACCCCAGCTGGAGACCCTTCTCCATGCTTCCACGCCACCCTGCTTCAAGAGATTTCTACCCTTAACAGTTTTCCATGAGCCACAGTGAGGGGTCTTTGAGGACACTGAAGACCTAAAACATAGCCGTGGAAGTGGGCTAGATCCTTTGAGCTTGCTGTGTGCTGTGTGTGTCACATGTGTGTGTCACATGGCTAACGGGCTGGGAGCTGACCAGGCTTATCCTGGCTGAGAGAGCAGTCCTGCTGAGAAGGCTCTCCTCTGAGCTTTGTCCCTGGGGCTCACCTGATTGTTTCCCATGGAAGGAAACGTTTGGGAAGAAGGCTCAGAGGGTGCTGTCCCAGAGGCCAGGCGGCCGAGTGTGGGGCAGCAGGGAGCTTGGGTGCCTTCTTGCTGGGGCTGTGGCGCTGTAGGAGAAGGAGCCCCCTTGAGCAGCCTTCCATGATTCCTTCCCCATCAAGGGCTGGTGGCTACTTGTGTAACTCTCTGGCTTTATTCTCCAATGTTCTCTCCTTCTAGGAACCTTTGCACTTTCTTCTATGAACACCCTTTGACCTCTTCATGGACATGCTTCCCCCCCCACCCCCGAGACAGGGTTTCTCTGTGTAGCCTTGGCTGTCCTGGACTCACTTTGTAGACCAGGCTGGCCTCGAACTCAAGAGAGATTCGCCTGCCTCAGCCTCCCAAAGTGATGGTATTACAGGCGTGCACCACCGCACCCGGCTTCTAGGTTCTTAATCAAGACTCTTGATTCAAAGTTGCATTTGAGTTATCAGCTCTAACGTGATCTCAGTGCTCACTCGAGGTTAGCCTCACCCCTGTTTTATGAGATTGCTCATTCTCTTTCTCCTCTGTCCTCTCTGTCTTGCTCCCCTCCTTGCTGTCTAGAGCATAAGCTGATCATTGCATCCAGGAGAGAGGCTGGCACACAGTAGACACTTAGTGCAGGCTTAGAGGGAGAACGGTGTCATAAAGTAAGCGCAGCACACTCTCTGCTTCCTCCCCAGGAGTTAGCCCGGTGCTCCATGGTGGGGCTGAGCAGCCAGCCAAACTTTGTGTCTGCTCACAGTAGGCTCCTTAGCGAGTGCTTAGTGATGGGGCAAGGTGGTGAATTGTGCTGCTGTTAAAGATCAGTTGTCTCTGGGCCTTAGGCAGAGCCATGTGATACATAATATATAGCTATTACACACACACACACACACACACACACACACACGCATATTTGACACTGTGATGGTGATTTGGAGCACTTTGTTGATTTCAGGGGGCTGCCGTCACTGGGTGTGCATATCATGTTCCGATCACAGAGGTAGGTGCGCTAAATGCAGCAGCATCCACACACCCGGGCATCTCCTCCACGCAGGAGTGCAGAAGCTCTGGACGGTCTAGGTCACCTGACGAAGCACCTAAGACGTGCAGGTGGGCAGAGAAGTCACTGAGAAACCTAAGGTCTCCATACTTGTCAAGGAGAATTCTCTGAAATTAGCGGTTCCTGCAGCGTGGTGCCACACATGTCTACCTCTAATCTCAATGCTCTGGGCCCCGCCAGGACAATAGAGTCACCATTTAGGAACAAGACTCAACTATAAACCTTTTATGGACCTTTAAAACCTTAGTCTTATCCCAATAGGAAACTGACAACTGCAAAGTGGTTCTTATTAGCGTCATAAACAGGCAATGAGGGAAGTACAGCCTTCGTCCCTTGTTTGAAGGGTCTCGTTAATCCAGCAGGAGCAGCCCCATGTCAGATACTTCCAGAAGCACAGTTTGAACAAAGAGCTCAAGAGGTTCATCTGTGGAACCGAGAGAAAGGCGGTGGCCACCCCCGTGTCCCCTGAGAGGCCCAGCCTGTGCAAAGCTGAGGGGAGAAAGTAGATTCCTTATCTTGGATGTTACATTTCAGTTTAGCAGATATGGAATGTGTCTCACTCCCGTGTCAGTCTGAAGTAGGCAAAGCTGCACTGTAGAGAAGGGCCGAGTTGTTCTGAGCTAAGTGAAGAGGGACGTCACGAGGGCCTTCTCTGCTCGGTTGAAGAATGGGGTTCTTTTATCTGTTTACATGATTAGCTCAGTTGAGTATAAGGACCTTTGTCCCATGCCGTCCCCGAAAGTCTGAATGTTACTTAGGCTTGTGCTAACTGAGCCCTTGTAGCTTCCTGCTAGGAAGGAGAAAGCTGGGCGTACCACATGGCGCCCACTGACATTATGCCAGGCACTCTGGACTGTTGCTCCAGAAAAGGGGCTCAGACAGCATCTTTGAAAAATATTGTTCCCCCTCTTTTCACACCTTTCTTAATGATAAAAGTAAAAAAAATAATAACATTTGAATAAATCTATATCTACGTATATCTGTATATAGGGAATAGATTGTATCTGTATATTAGGGAATAGATTGATCAGTCTATTGGTTTTATTGAATTGGCTCACTAGCTGTGGCAACTAGCAAGTTCATAGTTCACACGGTAGGCTGGCAGTCTGAGCACCCAAGAAAAGTTGCTGTTGCAGTCTAATTTAAAAGATAGCATTCGGCAGAATCCCCTCTGTCTTCAGAAGCCCCAGCCTGTTTTCCGGAGGCCTTTGACTTGTCCTTATAGAGCACATCTGAAGCCTCAAAAATTTGCTGCTTTTGATGTAATCTTGTCTAAAACACACACACACACACCACACACACACACTCACTCTCACTCACTCACTCACTCACTCACTCACTCACTCACTCACTCACTCACAAAGATGCCAAGACTGGCAGTTGAGCAAATAACTAGAAAGTGTGGCCCAACCAGGTTGACACATAAGTCATTACTTCCTCTTCCTCCTTTTTCGCCCCACTGCTGTCCCCATGTGCCCGGTAATGTTCTGGGCAGCCACTGATGGGGATGACGTCGCTGTGTCTTTTCTGCGGCTGTACATGTTTCTGGAGCACATTTCCCTAGTCATTTCACCAATGGCGTACCAAGCATCAGGAAGGCAGCTCCTCGGACTTGGTCTCACACAAGCCTGCCGTGCCAGCAGTTTCCCTTAGAGAGAGCCAGGTGTCTTCTGCCTGTGGTGAATCAAGAGCTGTGCGCTGAGGGAGTGACAGTGTGTTCCCGTTCGTCGGGAAGCGTCCGTGTGAAAGGGCTGGCCTGGGAACCTGCTCCTCACATGGTTTGAATATGTACCCCAGTCTGGCTGTGCTAGCATGGTCTACCCAGCGGGATCGCCTGTCCTCCAGCGCTCTGAGAGCCACTGCTCTCCGACCTCAGCATTGAAGTCTCTTCGTGCTGCTGTTCTGTGGGCGCTAGTGGGTCTTGTGCATGTTTTCTTTCCGTTCTCTCCCGAAACACCATTCTTACGCCTGTCCATCAAGAAATAACACTGTACGTTTCTTACTGAATGTAAATAATAGTCTCAGATACGTGTACTGGGGGACACGCTTCCTGTGGCGTCCTGTGTGGGCTTCGATCATGGCAGCGCCGTGGTTCTATGCAGCTTGGGTGAGGCTGACAGGAGAGCATGCGTGCCAGTAAGTCCTGGAGGAGGAGTCTTCCCTTGGTGGTCACCATCGTTACTCTGAAGTGTCGTGTCTAACAAGTAGGATCGCCAGTCCCAACTCCAGGAATTTCTCCCCAGGAACCGGAGCCAGCACACACAGGGAACGCTAATCCTCTTTCCTTCCTGGGACTGAGTTTGAAGTTACATGCTGTCCCTTTACCAGCGTGTGATTTCCTCTAAAACCTTGAAGAGGTTCCAGCCCATAAACCCCGTGAGCACACAGGCAAGCATTTCCCGGGCTGAGTTGGCTTGAATGTGGATTTGACAGATAAGGAGATCCCTTTGTTCTGTAATCCTCCTCTGTGCTTCCTGGCTGTGTCTCCCTGAAACTTAGCTGGCTTGCTTTCCTTCAGTTCCTGGGTGGTCTGATTAGGGTAACCCTTCAGAGCAGTCCAGGTGATCGTTCTCAGCTTACGGTGCTGTTGGGCAGCCATCCTGTGGACTTCCTGGGATCTCAGGCCAACTCAAGTCCCCTTCCAAGGAGGGCTTAGGCAAGCACCACATGGCTGCTGTTGCTAATCTTTCCACACTGGCCAATTTCGACTCTAATTAATACCCAGTTTATACCCAAATCTGCTTCTCCAAAGGCTCTAGAGAAAGACAGAAAGGAAGAAGTGGAAGGGAAAACAGCAAATGGAAGGAAACAAGTGATAGGCTTGTTATGATTTTCCCACGTCTCAGTATTTTCTTGAAGCATCTATCCATCAAGGACTCTGCAGTTCTGTGGCTACAGTAAGTTTACCCAGCTCCTCTGGCCCACTGAGCACTGATCCCTAACGAACCATCTTTCAGTGAGATGGACTAAGTACAAACGTATTCCTTTCGGTAGTGTGTGCAAGATAGCAGGCAAATAACATGGGGGTTTCAATATGGTCATCTGTGGATTCCTAGAAGTCCCAAGGGTTTGCAGCTGTCATATGGTACATAAGGCTGCCCCACTCCTTAACTGCGTGCTTGGCCTACCATCGCTGTAGACCTGGGGCTTTGGGATCCCTTTCCTTCCAAGTAACGGAGCAGGACTGTCTTCTCAGAGCATCGCACGGTACTGTGTTGCAAGTCTGAGAACTCTTACTTCACAGCCCTTAAAGCGCTGCCCCTTCCCCCTCGAGCGTTATAAGCTGCTCGTTAAATGTTTGAACAATGAATCAGTGAGAATAATGACCAGAGGTCAGTTGTCTGACTAAAGGGAGTAAGAAGGAATTCTTCAGGAAGTACTACAGCCAAGCAGATGTTCAGGGGTGGGGGGAGGTTTCTCTACAGATGGGAAGAAAGAGTGCCCATGGAGGCGGAGGTGGTAGCATTTACACGATTGCTGGGCATCACTTGACATCCCTCTAAACGTTAGAGAGGGGCCACAAATTTTGGAGACTCATAGACACATCTTCTCCTTCCTCTCACGAGTTCAAAACTAACTGAAAAATAAGATGGGGAAGACCGAGTAGGTAGACATATCCATTGAGGAAACATCTTAGCAAAGCTGACTGTCACAGTGTCTTTCCTCTCCTAGGACGTCTGCCCTAACTCTGTCCCACGCATGCTCCTCCAGGATTAGAAGCATTCACTTCAGGACATAGGAGTGGTGTCATGGAGGCCCTGTTGCTTGAGGCAATTACTTCTGTAGCTCTTGCTGTGCTGGGTTCCACCAAGAGAAAGCTTATACTTGGACACTTGGGTGTTGAGAACGCTATGGAAATTTGTGTCTCCTGTCCATGTACCTTCTAAACCTGAGGCTGACAGCTTAATGTCAAATGTAAGACCATGTGTCCAGACAGTTATGCCACAGGTCCAGAGAGTCCTCATCGATGCTTAGAGAAGTGCTGTCCAGTCCCGTGGTGAAGAGCCATTAGTTGTCATCTCTCTGCCAGGGAGACCTGAGTGAGCTTCTAGCTCCCCACTTGTGTGGTTAAGACCCTTGCAGTTCCCCGTTCTAAGCCGTTCTGGAGAAATGACTGGTTATCCTGAGCTTTGGGAATGCCTCCAAAGCTTGTGTTCATGTGAGATTAGAGCTGGCCACAAGGGCTTCAGGACAGTTGTGAGGCTCTCAGGAGACCGAAGCCCTCCTCCGACTGCTGGTTCTGTTAATTACTTCAGTCACTTCACTTGCTTGTTATCCAGGTTCCTAAGTAGGAGGCTTTTCAGATACTTAGAGCCGCACCCTCCTTTGAAAGTCCCTTGCTTTCCTGATGGACCTCAAAACCTTGAGTGCAGAGTCTCCAGGTCCTTAATTTTCACAAGGTTGCATTTGTCTGAAAGAGAGCTCAGGCAGTTTTCATTACTGAAAGTACATGGCTCAGATTGCCACAGCCCTTTCTTTATTCCATCGCGTGCCTTTCTGGAAACATAAATCTGTTCCAATTAAGAGCATAGATATTTATTTTCATTGGACAAGCAAATCCAGTTTGCCTCTCTGTGAAATTACTTCACTGCTCCGTGACTTCTAGGCACACAGTCAACATCAGCAATGAAATCACTAGGTCAGGAAGGGACCAGAGAACAGAAGGACGGGTTGTGCATTAGATCAGCCGTAGCACAGTGGACAAAGTGAATTAGAGTCTGGGCTTGGCTCTGGTCATTGGTCTCCACAGGTCATGTGGGAACTGCTAACCCGCCTCCCTCTCTGAGTAACCTTCTGAACTTCCAGAGGGTACTGTCTGATCTCGCTTCTGGACCCCCTCATTGAAGCACATTTCATACATGCCAGACAGAATTTGGAAAACCGTTCTTACAATCCTAGCTCATGACTGAACCTGGCAGACAGGATGGACAGACAGGATTGGCAGAGCCACGTGCAATTTGCAAGGCGACATGGTGTAGAACCCAGGCTAGTGCAGTCCCTGGGCAAGGAAAGTTTGCACGTTTGACCTGGTGCCTTGTGGACGCTGGCGCTGGTGAAATAGTGTGGGTGGCATGTCATAGGTGGCGGAATAGTCTCCTGGGGTGTCTGTAGTGCCCTGGCACCAGACGACGCTGTTTCCAGGCCTTGTTTTCTTTAATCAGCAGAAGCGTAGGAGGAGGAGAAGTATCTTCTGAAACGCTCTTTCTCAAAAAGAGAACAAGTGTACTGTACACTGACGATAGCACGTTAGTGCTATCGAAATCGAGGAAGGTAACCGAACCTAACCTGTGTGGGGCAGCGGGATTTGAACTCAGGCCCTTGTATTTGCTAAACCTCTGTTCCAGCACTGAGCTACTTGCCTAGCCCTAGTGTCTGACCTTTAGATGTAGGGTGGCTGATTCGAAGCTGCTCCCAGGGATTAAACAGCAGTCCTCATAAATAACTATTATTTTAAATACATTGGTGCCTCCTTGTTTCACTTTCCATGGCTTCAGTTACCCACAGTCAGCCATGGCTCCAAAACCCCGAAAAGAAATTTCTAGAAATAAATAATTCATGAGTTTTAAATTACTTTTATTACAGCATATGGGTATAATTGTTCTCTTTTACCATTAGTAATTGTTGTTAATCTCTTACTGTGCCTAATTTATAAATTAAGGTTTATCGTAGCGGTTTGTGTGTAGGAAGAAATACAGTGTAGAGCAGGTTGGTGGTGTCCATGGTTTCAGCATCGACGGGGCGTCTCAGAAGACAGCACACGCCGGGGAAGGAGGCCTGCGTGTTTAGAGTAAGAGGGAAGAGGTCCCCCAGCATTTCCCTCAGCCCTTAGCCAGCAATCCAAGCTGGCCTCTGTCTGCTTTATACAGAAAACTCCACAGGGCTGGAGAGATGGCTCAGAGGTTAAGAAAACCCTGGTCCCTTCCTGGCCGTGATTCTCCTCTCTCTTAAAGGGGAACTGGGCTGCACTCTGGCTTTGCCTCGGTGGCCGGATGCTGTCGGGGCAGAGTCTGTCAGCCATTTTTCTGGGCCTGGCCTGGAAGAGGCAGAACTCAGTAACTATCCGACCGATGGGTGACTCTTGGTCCTGACTCATCCTGTCCAGAGCTCATGCCCACCAAAACCAGTGTGGTGCTGGGAACACTGATGCGTCTGTTTTATCATTTGTTGGGTTTTGTTGCTAGATAGACTGGCCCTGGGGTCATAATAAACCGTGATTGTTTTTTAGCATCTTTAAACTGAACCAGCAAAGAAAAAAAATGTGAAGGTAAAACATGCTAAGATTTATTGTGTGACTTTACTTAAAGTAGAGGTTTCTGGTATGTGAAATAACCACATTTCTAAATTACACTCAAGAGATACCGTGCTAGTCGTTGTAAGTGTGAGCTTTAAAAAGATATGCACGCTCTCAGACCTCCTTAAAGCCTCATAGAGATGGAACGAGTCTTTGGAAAGCCTGCACGTCCTCGTGTTTGAGGTTGAACTTCTGTATCAGTCTCGGGGACTAACCTTAGACACTGATTTAACACACAGTGTCCCTTAAAGGGAATAAAAGCTCCCTGGCTTCCTCCCCACGTAATCCTCGAGGATCCCTGTAACAGCTGGCATTATTAGTCAAAGCTTCGGGATCCAAACCATCATTGGTCAGAATCTCAACATCTGCAGGAATGTGAGCTTTGTGTGAAAGGGAAGGAGGGTAGGCAGAGAGAAAAGAGGGAGCGTGACAAAGCAAGGGAGAGAAGGCCACCTCAGCTTTCAGGGGAGTGCCAGCTTTACACACTGAGACACCCTGTCACGAGGGTGGCTGGCATCCCGCAGGGCTCAGCTTAAGGACAGGCCACCCTGGCAGCTCAGGGTCACCTCAGGGCCTTGCAGCCCACATTTCCTCAGGTACCATGAGGACCTCCGTAGGGGGTCAGGTGTTGGCTGCCCTGCCTGCCTGACTTCTTAACAGAGTGCAGCCTTAAAGGAGGAAGGGTTTTTGTTGTTGTTTGTTTTTTTTTTTTTTTTATTTTCTTTTTGTTTTGTTTTGATTTTACTCTGCAGATAGGGAACATTTTTTTAATCATTTAAACAGTGCATTGAGCACTGCCAGCTTAGAAGTCATCATTTTAGGTTTAAAGAGATATTGCCTTAAAGACCTATGACAGTTTCTGTATATCAACAAAAGTACTTTCACATCCAAGTGTTTCTTGAGCTTAATGTAGAATTCAACCATGAACTGTAAAACACACGTGTGCACACACACACACTGGATTTGTGAAGCTTATCGCGAATGCTGTGCTCATGGTTAGATATTTGTTGGTGGCCCAACGTCTTCAGTGACTTATGAATGCTGTTTGAAAGCAATCTTTGATTGTGAAAAATTGTACATATATCATATTTATTTTAAAGGTTCTGAATTGCCCGGTAGCTTATTGCATATGAACTTGAATCTAAATCAGATGAAGTCAGTGCAGCAGGCCATCTGAGGATGGCTTATGTCAAGAGAACATTTTTCTTAAAGTGGTTTGTACTGAAGAAGGTTGGAGTTCTTTGGGTGATTAATTTGGAAAAAGTGGGAGAACAAGAAACCGTATTAATTAAAAATTACCAATATTCACATAAAGCAAAGGAGAGACACTTTCAGGCTCAGTAATAAAAATGAGTTCCAAGTCCCAGTTTTGTTTTGAGCGAAACTCTTGTGTAAGCCAGCTTTCCGCTGTTGTGGCAAGGTACTCTGAGTTGAGCAAGTGGGGAGGGCGGAAGGTTTGGTCTTGGCTCACAGTCTCAGCCAGGTTTCATCGCCCTGGGCTGTGCTGATGCGGAGCCCAGAGACCGCATGCCACAGACTGCAACCAACTTTGTGCCCTGCGTTCCTTTGGGAGGGGAGCACTTCAGATCCAAGGCAGGACACTAAGTTTAAGTAATTGTGATTATGTAAATAATGAATGAGTTACGAGTTTTCTAGTATCATTTCTTAAATGCTAACTGCCCAGTGGGTTAAACTAATGTAAATTATCTTTCAGCTGTTTCAAAAGCTGAGCTTATAGTCCAGAGCATTTTGTCCGGGACGTGAAAGCTTAGCTCCTGCGAAGTGTGTGCGCGCACACGCGTGCACATGCGCGCATTTGTTTTATGTGCGCGTGATTCATGTGATCGGCGTACACTGTGTGGAGTACCCTGTGATAAAGCTCCCCTAATCAGAGGCCGATGTGGCCGTGGCAGGTTTGGTGTGAGTGTATGCCAGACTGATTTGACAAGCCCCTGACAGGAGGCTGATAACACGCCCTGCTCGTGTGAGCTGAGGTCGGGGCTGTCTGCAGCTCAGGCTGAGACGTCACTTGACCCAGCAGACTGCCACAGCCTCAGGAGCCGGATCTTGTCTTCTGGCGTCTTCCCGTGCCACCCACTGAGGAATGAGAAGGCCCTGTTACCTGAAGCGATAGGATAGAAGGAGTCTCTTAGCTCGGTGGGTCTGGACTGAGTCGCTGAGCTTTTGGAGGGAGGTTCTTTCATGGGTAGCAGCTTCCCAGTCCTGCCACCAGAAGGTCATGTCCAGCCTGTTCCTGCTTTACAAATATAATTAGGCAAGTGTACGCCAAAAAGATGGCCTCTAAAAACCAGCCTTCCCTTGTCAGAACCACCAAAGATGGGGAACTTGTGTGCGGTGAAAGATTGCCAAAGATTGCTCCTTCCTGTATGCATCTCCGAGAGACCTAAAGAATGTCCTCCGCCACGGACTTGTTTATTCTTAAGCTTTAATTTCCTCTCTCGGTTAGTACATCAGTCTCACAATGGCCATTTCACAGGCTCTGAAATGTGAAACCGCCTCTTGCGTGCTCCCACGTGCTCTTGGGGCTCTCAGCGCGCACGCGCGCACACACACACACACACACACACACACACACCCCATGCTTCTCTGATGTGGACGTGTAAGGTTCTTCTGATTTTAAAGCCACGGAGAGTCCACGGGCTGGCGTGTTGGTTGTGACTCGTTTGGAAACCTCTGGAAAAATGTTTAATTGCTTCTGGCTTTGAGGCAAACCTTGTCTTGTGCAGGTCGGCATGACTAGTGGGGAGATGGGGGAGAGTGGCTTCTGAGTCTTTCCCATTAAGCAGGCAGGTGTGCATGCTCTCCACAGCTCTAGGGACACCACAGATGCTCAGGACACACACAGTCTACATGTGATTGTTGTGCGGGGGGGGGGGGGGGGGTTGGAGAGGACTAAAGAAATCGACCAAATTGACAACGGTTGACATTATTTGATGGCATGATGCCATGCAGAGGGTTTTTTGTTGTTGTTTTTGTTTTGTTTTGTTTTAAAGACATTTGTATATGTGGGCAAAATCCTTTTGTCAGAAACTAACTTTTAGGGGCCAGGTGACACGGGTCAGGTGAAGGCACTCAATACTGAGTGTGACATCCTGAGTTCAACCCCGGGTCCCACAAGTAAAGAAAGAGCCAACTACAAGTTTTTTTCCCAACATATGCAAACACAGCACAGACACACACACCATAATACACACGTATATGCATATACAGTTTTTATATGAAAGTGTAAATCTGTTGGTGTGTGCAGAGAGAAGAAACCGGGTTTCCAGGAAGGGGCGAGGGCAGCACTGTGGAATGGGCGTTGTGAATAGACGCTGATGGCAAGGTGACAGTTCTGGTCCACCTCAGCCCTCTTCAGCTGGGCGAGCTCACCAGGCGCTCTCACGTGTTCTCTAGAGCCACAGAAGGCGGAAAGTCACACACAGCCCAAGCGGTCCTCGACCTGCCCTCTCTGCGCGCTCTAGCACGTGCAGTCTGTGTGCAGGACTACCCTGTGTCTGTGCCACCGACATGTGTGAAGCGGGTAGTTTGGGTTGAGGGACTCTCTTGGATCTGTTCTGCTCTGAATGATTTGGTGAGGTGAAACACATAAACATCTCACTGCCCGCAAGCTCCAGGCGTGCCTGTGCGTTGTGGAGAGGGGCGGGTGGCCTCATGGTATCCATAAGCTCCCCCTGCGCTCTCGTGCATTTGCTGGTTTTCCTCTTTTGCTCTTGCCAGCTCTGTACATTTTCCAAGCACGCCGCTGTCGTACCTGTCGGCTTCTGTATCGACTGTGGCCCAGCTAGCTGGGAGTTCCGGGGAAAGGCTGCATCTCTTTGTTTTTTGATCTCTAACTCCTTGCGTGGTTGAATTGGGGCTCTGGGCTCGTGTTTAGCAAGTGTGTGAATGATGACCTCATTTTTGTATGTGCAGCCTTCCCAGGTTACAGTGGAAACCTGCGTGAAGCTTGGACGCTTGTATTCCCTGTGGCGTGCAGAGGCAGGGTATCAGCAGACATTCCAGCATTATTGGTTCCTGGTTCACAGGCATGAGGCCTTGGGTGGGTGCCTGATAATAGAGCAAGCCTTTGGGCATGGAAGCCTGGTGTGTGGGCTTTGGAGTAACGTTGAGTCCTTCACTGAACGCTTCTACGGACCAAGCCAGTGGTGTCAGGGACTGGGTCAGTCATACCTGGGCTCCCCCGCTCTCCACTTGCCCTAACCTTCGTCTCCACAGACAAGAACTTGACCCCTGGGAAGACCGGAAGACCAGCTCTCCATGGAACTGGAAGGCCAAGTTTCCACATGCTGTTCTTCAGCCATGGTGTCCTTCCACCTGTCCAAGGCTAACTGGGGGCTCTGACTGTATAGGCCCCCACTGGCTTGTACGTATCGCACGCTGTGCTTTGCACCGAAATGTACAAACATGTATGGACATTTTACACCTACGTAAAGACTTTATAGCAAGTATGTCTCAAGCTTTAGGATCTCAAAAGCAATGGAGAAAGTCCTAGTTTGTGATCTGTGGTGGTGAGAACCATTTCTGTTGGCTTTCTCCATAGGCAAACATGCTTCTCACCTTATTCATGTGGGTACATCATTGGTAAACTTGAAGAAAAAGGAGTGACTAACCATGCCATGCCTGATACGAATTTTAATAAGCTGGATGAGCAAAGGAAAGAAGGCTGATAATGGTAATCATGAAAGATTTAGTCACTTACATTCAGTGCCGTAGTTCTGCAATAGAAACCCCTTTCGGCGTAGGTACACATGGGACCTTCACGTTGACGAAATAGGACTTGGGGTTTTGCACTCTATATCGACAGTTTCTGAAACGGAGATGTTCAGGGTTGATCCTGTAGCGTTGCTGTCGATTTATGGCAGTCAGCAGAGCAGAGGGCAACGTGAGATTTTAAACCATGTGATAAACAGAAGGAGGGTGCTAGAACTGAGGCGCAAGCCTTACACCCTCCCAGCCCCCTTAGTGACAGCGCTCTTACATGCTCCAGGCCTAAGTGAAAGGTTAGGAGTTCAACTATTGTTTAGTGAACACGGTCTGCGCGCAAAGTGCTGTGTAAGCACTGTGGGAAGAATTCGGAGAGGCCTGGAGGGGCAGAGAGCACGAGTCGGGGCCCCAGCTCTGGGCTCGACATAAGAGACAGAGCGTCGATACACTCTGTGGCAGAAGTGGCGGGATCCAGAAAGCCAGGGCAAAGGAGGCACACGTGGCAGAGACGTAAGGTTCATGTTAAACTGAGAAATGAATAGGTGATGGGAGGGAGGGACAGCCAGAAGAACTTAAACCTGTACAGCAGAAGAGAGGGCCCCCCCCCCCATTCTCTCCAGTCTGCCGCAGAGAGGGTTCCGGAGCACTTACGGATGAGCTCCCGTGAGAGAGTTCCTGCAAGCATTTGGAGAATGGCTGGAAATGGTCAGTGCTTCTTAGCAGAACCCTGTGTCTGGGGCTCACTCCTAGGAGGGCTCATGCCTGAGGTCATCAGCTCATTTTTTTCTCCTCTGCTCCACAGCCGGGGGGTGGAGCTGTTCCTTAAAGCAACTGTTAATGGTTGTAGTATTGACCCTTGCTGAATTTTATTGGTAAGAGTTTGTACATCAGAAGACAATCCCATGCTGCTCTCTGGCTTCACGTGCACATCAGTGGTGCGCTCGGGTTCACAGCCGGTGTGCTTACCTGCACGAGATCCAGCGTGCCGAAACCCCAGCTTCAGGGCATGGGTGATCTGCAGGCCCAGCGTCATTCTTCTGTATGGATATGGCCACCGTAGACCCCACTCGAGGGGCCGTCCACTCAGTGAGCTGAGTTGGACCTGGGAAGTTGCTAAGGAAGTATGAGGAGGGTTAGGAAAAATTATTGGCAAACACGGTGATATTTCGTTAAATGTGTGAAATTCTCATAAATAAATACAAGGTTTCGAAAAGGGCGAATTCTGTGGTAATTAAGTATATGGAAGTCTTCAGTGCGCACATGCTGGAAAGTGCCAGCATGTAGGCTGTGAGGTGTGTTCTCCTCCTCTTCTCTGTGTGTGATTGTCATAATTCAAGGACATCAGAGATTTTCTATTCAGAGACCATTTTTCCAAAGCAAGATTGAGTTATTATTGCAAAAGATCCCTGGAACAAGTGATTCAGATCACTTACACAGTGAGCAGCGTAGATGGGCTCAGACGCATTTTGAAAACCAACTGTCACTTTGTCCTCTTAGCTCTCAAGAATGAATTTCTTGGACTTTAGCTCCAGCCAGAGCTCAGAGGGTTCCAGTAATTTGTTGCTGTTGCTGTTTCTTTTGCAAATTCATGGCTTAGCTCTTCACAACCCGTAACTGCCTCCTGGGAATGGTAGGTAGAAGGTGGCACCAAGCGGTGCAGCCCAAAGCATCTTTCCTTCCAACTCTCCACATACCTTTTCAGCATTGAAAGTTTGTATCCAGACACTGACAGTCTGTCCTCCGCTGAGATTCACAGATGAGGTGTGGACCTAAGTCCTTGTTGGCACTTATGCCGAATGGCAGTCCGGTGACACTCTGTGGAGCCGTTTAGCTTTGAGGGCCTTGGCGTTTGGTATGAAGAGATGATAGCCGTGAGAAGCCCCGGCAGATGAGGGTTAAGCAGAGCCGAGGCTGAATCTTATCTTCAGATCACTCCACGTTATCTTATCTGGTTTGGGGCTCAGTCACTGTATGCTTCCTGTGGTGGGAAAAGGGCGGGCTTTTCAAAGTGTGTTGAATTTGGCCGGATGGTTTTACACTCTTTCAAAGGTGGGGAGCTGGGGGCATGGTGGATGTCTATGTTTTTTGAAAGTGTGTAAAATAAGGGACAATGTCCCAGACGGCACACTGGGGCTAAGTGGAGCCGGTGTGAGTGTGGAACCCAGGGCTGAGGAGCATCTCAAGACCTGCAGCAGAGTAGTAAGCTGCCCTGGGCGGAGCCCCAAAAGGCTGGCTTACCAACCCATAATACTACCAACAGGGAAGTGTGCTAGAGGTATGGATCCATGGGTTTGCTTTCACCAGAGAAGTGGGACAGAGGCTAAGCAGGAAAAACAAACAAACATGTAACTCTAGAAGACCTAGTAATGGTCCTTTATTCTCAGGACTGGTATCAATTACTTTGTTCTTAGAATGTCGGATCTATCTATCTATGTATAAAAATCTCAGTTATCAGGTATGCCTGTCAGTCACGTGATGTATGTGCCAGTCAAGGTAAAAGCATGCCTGCCCCTTTGTCTCTGATGTGGCTCTCTGACCTCCAGACACAGATGCTGACCTGGCCTCTGCCGCCACATGCTGTCCTTAGCTGTGCAGACTCCACAGGAACTCAGCCACACTGGGACGCTGGGTTTGGCTTCCCTTCACTCAGCCTGGTGTGTCTGAGATTCCTCTCGACTGTTGTTTGAACACATGACGTCCATTAGAAGACATGTAATGCGTATAATATGTTAGCTGCCCCATGAATGAAGACATGAATGTTTTTCTGAGATACTGTGAATACAATGCATGTGGAAAGTGTGCTGCAAACCTACAGACAGACACGTGGTTCGGTGGCTCTTTATAAATGCCCAGTAGAATTGAGGCTCATAAAGTATGTGACCACTGTAAAAGCGTGTTCTAGAGTTTAGTGTTTTACAGTGTACCAGTCATTGAGAAGAGCCCTGACCACTCTGCCTTTGGTGGTGTCAGTCTTCTTCACTTCCTCGTTCTAGTGGCTGGGCATTGATGTCTGCTTTCAGGCCAGAGGTGATGGTGAGCGCCCTTTTCTACTGTTTCCTGGCCACCTGTTTACCTTCAGGTAAAGTGCCTCTTCAGGTCTCTGTCTTTCTTCTGGTATTTTTATTTAAAAATGCTAAATAGTGTAATATTTTTTACATTCTGAATAGAAATTATATATATATAATATATATATTATATATATATATATCATTGTATGTTGTGTTCTTAAAGTAGTCTGTCCTTTGTTCTGACAGCCTTCTTAAACCCTTTTAATTTTGAAATAACTTTAAAATAACTAAAAAATATCCCAAATTTTGTACAGACATTCGGAAGTGTACCTTGGTATTATGTCCCAATATAAAAGCATTTGAAAGGATTATAGATTAAAATACTAAAATAGATTAAGATTGTTTTCTACCCTAGGAACCCCCATCCCCAACATTGCAGCATTGTATAAAGGAAGCAGCGGTGTATTCTTATTCTGTACAGCTGCCCAGAGCTCTGCCCCAAATGTGGCTCGCCCAAGAAAAGATCAAAATCCAGAGTATGCTCTGTACCCAATGCTCTTGTACCATTTTAAAGTCAAATTATCACAAGTTGAACCATGATAAGTACATTGAGTGTCTGTTTACATTGGATCCGGCCTCTCCTGATGTTAATGTCTCACAGAACCACGGAACACTTATCAAAGCTAAGAATGTGACATCTATACACGCTTTTAAATAAACTACCGACTTTGTTTGGATTTTACCCCTAATGCCCTGTTTAGGACACAGTCCAGGATTCTCTGTGACATTTTATTTTCACAACTCCTTAGCCTTCCTCTGTCTGCAACGGTTTCTCAGCCACCCTCCCCTTTCCTTTTTACAACGTTGACACTTTTGAATGGTACTCTAAGAGTTTTGTAGAACAGCCTCCAGTTTGTGTTAATCTAAAGCGTTTCTCACGATTAGACTGTGCATGTGGATTGCTGGCTAGAAGAATGTTACATGCGTTCTTCCCGTTATGTAGTTGGGTTTTTCTTTGCCTTTGTATTTCAATCTGTGATTGTCCCAAATTCTGTGTCTATATTCTCTCTTTTGAGCAAAACCTACTAGTGTTTTCAGCTGGTGCTATGTTCACCCTTTTGACCAGTTTCAGGATAGTTGATGCATGCATTTCTGTGTATTTGTTTATTTATCTTTGTTGCTTCAGTAGTATTACAGATTCTTAAGTATAAAGATCCTGCACAGGTTTTCCCAAGACTATTCTGGAATGTTTTATATTTTTAAATGTTTTTGCAGGAAATATTTTAACTGCTTTTATAGTGTCTAATTGCATGTTCGCCTCTTAACAGGGTGTGATACTGTATTTCTACTTTCTGTGTCAGTTTCAGTAAGCTGTACCTTTCAGGCAGCTTATCTGTCACTTCCTCATCCTTTCAACTTATCATCACAGTGAGGTTTGTTTTTTTTTTTAATCCTGTTTTATCCTGATGTTAGTAAGATGCTTTTTCCTTTTTGAGTAGATCTTGATAAGTGTTGCTGGGTGGTCACCACAGTTATTAATATTTCAAAATAACTGACTTCAGCCTTTGTTGATTCTTTTCTATTTGTCAGTATTTTTTATTTTAGTAAAAGTCTGAGTATTTTCTACTAGGTTTTTGGATTAAGTTTGAAGTACTGTATATTTTACCTTTCATCTTAAAAGAACCTCTTACTGGTTAATTAATAAGAGAAGGATGTTTAATTAATATAAATTACTTTAAAAATTTTAAGTAACTATTTTAAAATTAATAATTATTTTTAAAAGTAAGAATTCTTTTTAAAAGTAATATTTTTTAAATTATTTTTAATTTACTTTAAAATATAGTTATAAAACTATTGGGTACATTGAACTTAATGTTAGTTTTCTAAATATGAACAACAGTCACCTATAGACCTGAAATCCCCTCAACAATTGTAGCTGCTTACTGTTAATGGCAGCTGCATTGAAGATTGGATGATCCCACTTCCCGCAATCCATTCTAGAATTGTCAAAGCAACACCTCTCTGAATACATGTACCAGAGGGCAGACAGCATACCCTCTTTACATGATTAGCTTTGTTTGAGATGTGGAAATCACACATCTTGTTTTAATTGCTATATTCAGCCATGGGTGTTGATGTGAGGAACACACTCATTATATTTGAGATCAGCATTAATACTCTCATGCTCAGGGGTCATCTGCACAAGGAAAGTAAGATGCTATAGATGAGGGTTTTTGTCTCTTTCTTTTGGGAGATAGAACGTAGTGGAGAGAGATGACTCCATAGTACCCCTGGAGAAATTAATGATTATTGTCCATATTCATAAAGTTAAGACAGTCCCCTGGGATTCACCCTGAGCAGTAACCCTAACGGTTAGGATGGACAGTATACCCTGCCTTCCC
The DNA here is from genome assembly GCF_907164565.1 of Psammomys obesus. Classification (NCBI taxonomy): domain Eukaryota; kingdom Metazoa; phylum Chordata; class Mammalia; order Rodentia; family Muridae; genus Psammomys; species Psammomys obesus. The sequence goes on along the minus strand of NW_026585580.1, from coordinate 15,668,474 downwards.
AGGCACAGCAGGTTAGCAGATATGCCCCAGAGGAAAATGGCCCAGTCCCTTGAGACTTGGAGGAACATAGAGTCTCATGCAAAAGTTGTTTGGGATGACAGAGGAAACCCATATTTAGTGCCCATACTGAACTTTTTTTTTCTACTGAGTTAGCATTTTGGTTGATTTTTTTTTTTTTGGGGGGGGGTAGCTTCTGAAAGTGAGACGGAAGCATAGAAATTTGTTGCTGCTATTAAGATTTGATTTCAGATGTCTGCTTACATTCACCCTTCCTGGTGTACTGAGACAGCGGTCTGGCGGACACCTGTACAATGGCAGTCACGTGCTGCTTGCCTCATCTGTTTCAACACTCCATCAGTGTTTATTTTCAGAATAAATAGATGAATGAATGAATGAATGAATGAATGAATGAATGAGACTTGTTAATGGATTAATAACTTGAGCAATTGATATCATAACCAGTGCTTCTAGATGGATAAATAGCGTTCTGATGGTTACACGCCATGCTGTAGAATTAGGCATCATTATAGTGATTTGATCTGTTCTTCTGCTCTTTAAGGTGTCAAAGAGTTAGAAGGTGGATGGTCAGGCAATGGACACGCTTTCTTGTAGGGTTTTAAGAACATGAGGCGCAACGAAAAAGTGGTTTCATTTAAGTAATTCTGAGCTACTGTCTGAGGATGATGTTGAACTCCTGACTCCCTGCATCTCCCTCCCCAGGACTGGGATTATATGTGCGGGGTACCACACACAGCCTCAGGAGTTGCCTTACAGGAGCTGAAGTACAGGATACTTCAGACTTCAGCATCTCCCTGTCACTGAAGCAAGATGGTGTCTCAAAACCTCTTCCTTAGGACTTCATGCACGTAACCGGAGGTCTGCAGAGCGCAGGGCCACCCTGGGGGGAAAACGGCGCTCCGCTTTGTTCCTCAGCGGCAGCAGAGCGTGTATTTTAAATGATAGGAGGGAAATCACTGGGTTGAAGGACCAGTAAGTTATTTATTTTCCCTAGGAGGAGAGAGAACACTGAAGGAGAAAAGCGGTCCCATCTCCCCCTTACCCTCTCCCTTTTATCAGAATTGATTGTGCTTTAGTGTGTTGCAATTTGATTCCATAAGAATTTGTTAGGATTTTTTTTTTCTTCTTCCTAGGATTTTTATTTCTGCAGTATTTTCATGTGATAGCTAAGTAATAAATACCCAACAGAACTTTTTGTGTGCTTTTTGTTGTGAGGCAGATAAAGTAGTATCTTGTCAAGGAGCAGGCTGTTTCCCATCATTTACTTTTCTTAACTCATGCTGTGTCTCATGGAGTTGCTGTGGGATTCTCATCATTGTTAATGCGACAGAGCTCCATTACTAGCGCCTACAATCACAGTTAGGGGCATGTTTTGGTCTTTCTTCTTCTTTCTTCTTTCTTCTTTCTTCCTTCTTCCTTCTTTCTTTTTCTTCCTTCTTCTTTCTTTTCTTCTTTCTCCTTTCTAATGTTGAAAACTTGGATGGCCTGTTTAGCAATCCATCTTAAAATCACTAAAGAATCGGAATAGTTAGATAACTAAGTTTCCAGGATCTTAGATTCCAGGCCCAGGACACCAGGCCGGCCCAGGGAGAGAGGACAGCATGGAGCATCCTAGGGGGCTGTTACAGGTTGAGAGCGGGGAAGGGCTGATGAATGGCCCTTTTCTCCTTGCTCTTTCTCCACCTTTGGTGCCATGCAAACCTTCCTGTTAGAACCTCCCGTATCCTCCTGCCCCCAGCATCACGCTGAATTCGAATAACGAGGAGCATTCTTCAGGCATGCAAGGTGCTAGGTTGGGATTTCAAAAAGAAAAAAGATGGGCAAGAGAAGGGCTCACACATAGGGAAGGTTTTTTCTAAACGGGTGCAGAATCTCGAGCCATCCTGTGGTTCTTCATGCCCTCATCATCTCATCATGTGGCCCAGGTGTCACCAGTCTGGCCCAGGATGGGTGGCAGGACCATCGTCGCTTGGTTAAGAAAACCGACCAGCTTTCTCCATGGAAGTTTCTAGTGAGTACTGTCCATGTGTGCGTTGGAGGCAGGTAGACACGGGGAGTTTTCGTTCGCTCACCGGTGGCCCTTGCCTGAGTCCCTGGACGTGCCGGAAGCTCACTTTACAGTGCTGTCTGACTTCCGTGTTTATTGGTGGCATTCCTTTGTAAGAGAGACTTTCTCCTTCTGCCTTCGGAATGTACCTAATCAGTATTATTGCATGTACTTAATCGTGGAGTTTGGCTTCATTAATCAGATTACGGTCATTCAACCACGTTATTGTAATGTTGACTAGATTCGGCCAGTGGAAGATGCCCTTCCGGCCAGTGTTTTCCCAATAGACATGGCCTCCTTTTTCCCGTCTTTCATACAATAGGGCGTCCTAGAATTATCTTGTAATTTGGCAGCACTGGATCTGAAGTGAGTCATGTGCCACGGGAGTTTTTTTTTCCTATACAAATGGAATTCAGAGACGCAGATCCCGCGTCTTTTGTGTGCTCAGAACCGGAGTGTTACTAGGTGCAGCTCCGCTGCATATACAGTTCCACACGCATGCCTGCACACCCAGGCACACAGCTGTTGCTTCTGCAGTGTCTGTCGTCTGTCTGTCTGTCTGGTGTGGAGTCAGAGGTCACGCTGACACCTCCTGTCTCAGTCACTGCACTCTTATCCCGGTCCTCCCTTCCTTGGTGTTTCCAGCCCTTCTTCTCTGACAGCAGGAAGCCTGCGTCCACCTCAGAGTGTGTTCACGTCATTGCTGCCTACGAGGGTACTCGTTCAAAACTGATATTTCATTCTACAAAAACACCAAATCTACTGTTAGTGTCTGTTTAATGTAACTCTTCATAAAAGTTCGCTGAGGTAGGGCACAGTGTGGCACAGTGGTGAGGACGGCGAAATAAGAGCCTGGCCCTGCCGTTAAGTTACTTCAGCTCCCTGAACCGGAGGAGGAGGATAGCTCTGGCTCCGTGTGGCGACTCCGAGCACAGCGGAGTCTGGAGAGGGGACTTGCTGCTCTTGCGCAGGACCCAGGGTCCGGTCCCAGCACCACGTGTTTGCTCTCAACCATCTGTAACTCCAGCTCTGGGGAATGCAGTGTCCCGTTCTGGCCTCCACAGGCCACAGGCAAGCACATGCATACAGAGCATCCGTTCACATGCGATAAAAATAAACAAAGCTTTCAAAATATCGCTAACAGCGAGGACTTCCGAGTCCAGGCTGTACCAGGGTTGGGATTCATGGGTAATAAGGGGTGTGAGTGAAGGACTTTTTTTTTTATCTCTTTTTTGTACAGTCAGTCCTGGTCTCTGCAAAGAGGACATCCCTGGCGTGCCTCGTGTTGTTTTGGGGCTAGTTATTGCTTTATCATAAGCCATCATTTAAATCATAATACAACCCAACAATAATCTGTATTTCTCATTGTACACTTCAGCCAGGGCAAAAGTTAAATCCTAACATGAAAGTAAGCTCAGACTTTGTTTTCCCATGCTGTGGTTTAGGGATGTGGTACCCAGGGAGAGTCTGACCATCCCTGCGCTTGTTGTTGATTGATTGTGTGACTTTGTGTCTCTCCTCAGGCTGATCTCAAGGACTCACTTGGCTGAAATACAAGTATATTTCTTTGTGTTAAAAATCTGACCTCATAGAAGCACTGTGTGGTTGGGGCCCTCTTGAAGAAGTCTTGGTGGTGGTGCATTTAGTGGTGCAGAGAAGTTATTCACTGGGTCCTCATGGGGCTTCCAGACGGTTTATAAATTTGATGACGTTACAGTCAGTGATATGGTACTTGGAAGCATGTATGCCCCAGTGGTGACCTTGATTAATAATTTTCATCAATGCAAATGCCCAAGTTTAAGTTATGGCCTGTGCTTTTCATCACATGTAAAGCTTAAGCCGAAGGCCGATCTATTGATAGCTTTATGGGCAAATGTGGTCCCATGGGCTACTGTCGATTTCCCTCTTTGCTAATAATGCCGTACTCTAATGTTAATAAATGGAGCCTTTATGGGCCAGTTACTTAGGAAGTGAGGCCCCCAGGAATGTGAATGTAACCTCGTTCTCCTCTGCGGTAAAAACAATGCATTACTTGCATTGATCTTGGAGCCACTCTGAAGGAACCCTCTGCTGGGACCCAGTGTCCAGGCTGTGCACCCTCCTCCTCCTCCCTTTCGCTAGAGCACTTTGCTCTGCCCGTCGTAATTCTGCCTCGTTTAACAAGACATCTTGATGAGTCATCAGAGGAGTAAACCTTTACCATGTCAAGCTCGTAAAGCCTTATACTGCCTTCGGGTACCCAGTTCTAACCTCGACACCACGACGCGGCGTCACAGTTTTCTAACTCCGAACAACAGGTTTGTCCCTGTGCTGCGGCGTGTTTGAGAACAAGACTCCTCTCTAGATCCTTGGGGGTTGTGACTCAGCACATCCCACTCAGTTGCTGGGGAGCGTCCTTCGGGGCGGGGGGGGGGTGAAGGTGGCACAACAGCTTGGCTTTTGGAAGGAACAGTTTGCAAGTGATACATGACAGACACCTGCATTTACAACCTGCTTTGACGTGCAGTTTAAATGTTGCTGAGCAGTCAGCCCTGGAGCGTAGGAACACCCCAGAGACCATCGCCACCAAGGAGTAAGGTCTTCCTGAGCACAGGAAGGGGGCTGGTGAGTTGACCTTTAACCATGAGACTTGGAGCCTTTGGTCTTTTCTTTTTCACTGAAGTCACTAGGAAGCTTAGAGCCCGTCTGCAGCTACCCTCGCCTAGCAGGTGACAAGGGTGTGAGTATTTGGTAAGTAATTTCGCATCCTTTTCTGAGGAAGGGACCTGTGAATGGCATGGTGACTTGGAAGATCAAGTTAAAAGTGCTCGTCTACGGAACTCTGGCTGCTTTGCTAATAGCCTAGACAAATCACTTCACAAGAGCTAGCAGCATATATATTTATATATGTAATTTTTTTTCATGATAATGAATTGAGGACTCTACAGTTTCTTCCTCCATCTCCAAGGCTAGCCTGGGACAAACCTCTTTCTTTTTTTGAGCATGAAAACGGTATGTGTCTGAGTTGTTTCGCCTGCTCGTGCACACCGTGGCTGCCGGGGCCACCAGAAGAGCCCCCTCTGGAACCAGTTCCACATAGCTGTGAGCCTCCAGGAGGAGGGGACTGACCAGGTCCTCTGCCAAAGCTACCAATGCTTTGAGCTGCTAAGCCATCACTCTGGCAGTTACTGATAGCTCTGAAAAGAAAGCTTTTCTCAAATGCAGGGAAGGCATGAAGGGTTTTGACTTGGGAGCACGGTGTGGGGATTGGCCGTGCTCCCCCCTGTCAAACCAGCTGATTTCAGGCCATCCAAGCAGCTCTGGAAGCCAGTAGAGAGCAAAGAGAGACACCTAAATAGAAACATCAGTTGTCAAACACACAAAACCATGGTAACTACCCTTTGTGCACTTCTCATGCCAGAACGGTTAATGGTCATGACAGATTTTAAACGTGGCGATATCAGCCATGATTAGGCCGATAAGAGCATGCTAGGGTGAAGGAATCCTAAGAAACCAACAAAGTTGGCATTGCTAACGCATCTTACAGAAGGAAGAAGAGGCACGAGGGTTAAGACCTGCTCCCAGAATTAGGGGACAGTAGAAGTGGACTCAGCCTCGGGGTTCTCAACAGCTTAATCTTCTGGCACAGGGATGCACAAAGGGCAGTTACTGTGCTTTTGTGTGTTTGACTGCTGACATTTCTATTTAAGTCTCTCTCTACCTTGTCGTGGCCTCCAGAACTGTACGACAGCCTGAAATCGGCCGGCTAGAGAGGGAAGAGGTCTGAATGTCCTCAGAACCCGTGAGGGCTGCTTCCCTCTTTGGTCTCCAGCCTCACATTAGTCAGGACTGGATTTAATATTCTTCTTCTCGTGCAGAGAAAGTGTATCAGCTTGCTTATCAAAGGCAAGGAACAACAACAGCAGCAGCAATTTTAAATATTGTATGGTGCTGTGAGATGTTGTACCGTCTGGACGGAAGCCAGACACAGTCGTTGGTATCTGTTCGGGCTTCAGCTGAGCTCCTGATGCTGGGACTGGGAATGTATGACTTAAGGTGTGAGAGGGTGCAGCGCTTAATTTTTCAGTTGGTTTATTGTAGCCCTTAACAAGTGTGGCTGCTGGTAAATAGACAGTTAAATTAAACTCATGAATATCTGTTACAGTTCTTAAAATAAAAGCGGAAACAAAAGCCTGGTGCTGCTGTTTGTACCAATGTATTGAAATGTACAACACGCCTCTCTCTGGGGTGGGGTCGTGGGGGTGCGGAGCCAGGAATGAACACACTGGAGCAGAGAGAACAAACAGGAAGCTGGTTCGAGGCCTCCTCTGCCTGTTCCAGTATTAGGCATGTAGGATAAGTAATGATAGACAGTGTGTTCTTAATTTCTAAGCGGGAGGGAGGGAGTGGTGGAGAAGTCACTGTCAAAGGCTGTGGAGCTGCTGCACAAGCCTCTGTCCTTGACCTTCTGGCTCGTTGGTCACTATGGCAGTCAGGGTTATTGTTGTATGGGCTCTCATGGGAAGCTGTTCAAACAGGCAGAATTAGGTTGGCATAGCCTGAGCGGGTGTACTGACGGCAGGTCTAAGACATGGACACCAGGTGTGAGAAAGAGCAGAGACCTTCTGGGGGATGCGCCAACCTCGCATTCCCATGTGTTTCTTGTCATTTGGGTCCCGCCATGAGGGAGGCAGAAGAGGGAGAAAGTTGAGGAGAAGAATCAGGACACCAACGGCCAGAGGAGAAGACGAATAATTCTGGGGAAAAGGAGAAGAAGCCAGAGGTGGTGGCAGAAAGGAGGCAGGGAGAGGAATTGGAAGTCAGAATGGTGGATGCGGTATTGGCATGGTCCATGAGGACATGTCCGCCACCGTGGAGAGGGAGCAAGGCACCTGGCAAGTTAGTGTTGCAGCGTTGTGAAGGGTTTCGTGGCTGAGTGTGCTCATGTGAGATGCCTTCCCCTTTATACAGAGGAGAGGGATTCCTAGGCTGGGGTCTCAGGAAGGTGACAGAAGCGAAGAAAGAAACAAAGTGCCCAAGCTACCAGTATGACTTGCATTGAAAAGATGAATAGGAAGAGAACTGTCTTGCTGTTGATGGCTGTATTTGGTGCCTAAATCAACACTAACATGGCAGGTTTTTCAGGCAGATATTTCTGAATCACTGACGTTTGTCTCACAAGATCCTGGGGGTGAGGGGTTCACAATAAATTAATTCAAAACCACATGAAAAAAAAAAAAAGCCCCAAGCCAGCATGTATTTTTGGATATGCCTTTTCCACCCGCAGGCTAAATTTAGCCAAGCAGAATGCGTTTTTTAAGTGCTGGCCCCTTCCACCTTCAGAAATGAAGGGCTTGCCATTTCACAGGAGACCTGCATTGTATTGCAAAGCTGCGGAGCAGAGCACTTGCATAGCTGCTCCTCAGAGGTCCAAACTCTGTTCTGCAGTGTGTGTTGAGGAAAGAGGAGAAAGCTTGGCCTCAGGCCGGGCAAACCTGGCAAGCTTTGGGGGACCCTAGTTCTTCCTCCCAGTAGAGTATAGTCGGAAAGCTATCCAAAATGACACAGGTAGCTTTCATGATCAGAGTTATGAGCCCAGGAAGGCAGAACAAGTGTGAGAGAAAAGAGCAGGCCTCGGAGATATAGGATGAAATTAGTAAAGAATTTTTCTAAGACAGTTGGTGACTGCTTGGTGAATTTAAGCAAGGAGCAGGTGCTACTGAATTTCTCTCTGTACAGAGTAGGGATGGCTTAAAAGGCTGCCAGAAGATGTCAGCTAAGAGAAATAAGTACAACAGAGGAGATCAGCAAAGAGAGATCCCCATAGCTGGCACAGAAACACTTGTAATCGGCAGCGTCATCGGGTCCTTAGCAGTTAGAAAGCAGAGTACCTTTCCACTCAAATCGGTGCAGCGAGCAAGTAAGTCCATGGGGTGTTTTTTCCCATCAGATAACACACTTCAGACCTCCAAGATGCACCCGACGCAAGTAAAGACCGTAGCATAAAACATGGAGATGCCTTTATCTCGTGTGCATCAGAATAGCACATTAGGATGAACGGTTCCAAGATCTAGTTAAATAAAGCGTAGAGATCCGATGATGGCTTCCCTGTGTGTCTTGAACACTTTATGAATTTTATGGGAGCCTCTGTACAGTTTGTTACTACTAATGTCCTAAATCCCTGAGCTGTGGCTTTAAAGGAGACACAGCTTGGTCTGTCCATCAACCATAAATGATAGGAAATTCTGAACTACGGAACTGCCACGGAATCTGGAACTCTGGGGGCTCTAACACAGGGCTCTAAGTCTGAGCTCAGCATCGGTGAACCTGGCTTTGTGCATGAAATCAGTAAAAAATACTGTACAAAATGATCTTCACTGTGTTTATATTGTGAAATATGAAACAGGTATGAATTTCAGATTCAAATTCCAGTCCTGTCCCTGAGCTACCTTGTTATACTTAAATACTCCAAAATCTAGAAAACAAAAACAAAACAGTCAGATATCCAAACAGCCCCAGCCCAAAGCATTTTGAGTAAGGAAAACTCAGCCTACACCATCACAATATTTTATTTTAATCACAGTATTTTATTAAAAATTTAAACGCAATTTTCACAAATAAAATATATCTGCACATTTTGTCATGTTTCACATACCCAGGTTTTTTTCCCGTGCCTTCAGGAAGCACAGCGGTTCGGTATTGCTCAGGGCTGCCCCGTGTGCTGGGATGAAGCATAAATCTGTCTTTGAGTACCTGGTGCTGACCGCACGCTGCGTGCTTTCTAACATTGGGTGTGTTTCGTGACATTTCGTGGTGCATGTTTTCTAGCATTCCGACATCCCCCAGTGTGGAATGCACGTCACATCGTTATGATCACACTGTGCCTGCCCACCTTGGTCTTCTTCGGTTGTGGTGTGTGTGGTTGTGATGGGCGGCCCTGGAGCTATGCAAGCATTGTTGTGGGAGGCGTGGGAGGGTAGAACTACATGAATCCCACTCCTTCTGACTTGATGTTCAAGCATTTATTTATAAAAATTGGGATGGCACTTCTAAGGCTCATTTGTATACCTGAGGGTGGTGTGTGTGTGAGAAAGATTGTGTGTGTAAGAGGGAGAGAGAGAGACTCATATTCTGATGCAGAGTGTTATTTGTGTCCTTGGTAATTGTAAGTTAAGAATAAAGGGTAAAAAAGGAAAAACACTGAATTAGTGGATCACATGGGATTCCAACGAGTCTAAATACTTAGCTTTCCTATATTTTTCCTCATTACACAGAAGCAGCTCTCAGCCTAATGGTGCTGCTGTTTGTATTGTGGAGAGCTCTGGTAATGTGTAATGTGTACCTGTCTTAAAGCACTGCTTTCTCTTTGCTTTTCATTTGGTGAGTGAATCTGTTTAATTACTTTATAATATTGCGTTAATTAAATCCAATTGTGAATGCCTGGCGTATTCAAGAAAGTTACATTTGGAGGTGATTATTCCCTTTAACATAGAATTAACATGAAATTTGTTCAAATGGGACATTTTAAATCAACCTTGATTCACAAACATTTGATTTGCATGAAGCTGTAGTAGCACGCTTGTCATGTAAAATGAAGTACACGTGCATTATTGAGCCACTCACTGAATCCAGAGAAACACTCTAGACTTGTACAAAGCTGTGCGTATGTGTGCATGTCCAAAACATTGTCTGAACACCTACCATTGATGATTAGGGTCATTAATTTTTCCTTTATGGGCACAGACACTGAATAATTGCTTAAAATCAATTATTCAATGTCTGTGCCCATAAAGGAGAAATTATACTCCCTTCATTACACACACACCACATTATGCGTGTATCACACTGTATACTATAGTTATCGTAGCATGTAGCCTCTCATTCTTGAGAATTTACAGAAACTCAACAGCTGCTGTTCATTGAAGCTTACTCTGTATCTTAGTGCGCGGCTGCTTACGTCTCTCACAGTGATGAGCAAGTATCTTCCACCTGTGTCTGAATCCTGTTTGATGAACAGCATTAAAGGCTGCCACACACAGGGCTCAGCAGGAACAGCTAGCAAAGGATCATTATGTCAGGCTAGACGAATCTTATATCCAAGCAAACATCTGAAAGACGCACAGAAACGCAGGGCAGCTTTGCAAAAATCTGAAAATACAGTGGAAACGGGAAGAGGGTGGAATATAGAGGTGACGAGAATTAAAGGAAGAGGACGCTGAGCCCTTCTCCTAAAGTGCTCTCTTGGATGTAACAAGCGGTTGGCCTTTTCTTTTAAGGGCACAGCTGTCAGAGTCCCTTGAGCAGGGGACTGATAAGATGAGGTGGATGATCTAGAAAGCTTACTATGGCTGCAGTGAGAAAATCGATGTGCACCACTCAGTTTTGTATTACTGTGATAAAATACTTGAGGTACTTACCTTATGAAGAAGAAATGTTATTCTGGCTTACAATTATGGAGATCTGGGGTCATCGCCTGTTTACCTGTGGAAAGAATAGCATGTGATGGCTGAGGCCCATGAGAGCAAGCCACATACATGTCGCCAGCCGGCCGTGAAGCAGACATGGAAAGCATGAGCAAGAATGGACAGTTCCTTTAGAGGCATGTCGCTGGTGACCTCTCTTGAGGTCCCAGTTCCTAAATACCCATCACAACTCCCAGTTGGGCTAGCCTGGGGAACAAGCCTTTCAACAGTACCTTTGAAAGCCACACCCACCGTCCCACCACGGCAACACCAGAGGAAGAGATAGGAGGTTGGGAGTTGAGTTGACAGGTAAGGTGAGAATGGCCAGAAGCAATGGCTAGAATAAACACTGCAGGGACTGAGGGGCATCTACGCAGAGACAGTTTTCAGGCAGACCAGGGGATGTGCTGTAGTGGGGTGAGGCCGACTCCAGCTTCCTATCTCTGGCAGGTGCAAGGAGGGGGTACCATTCTCTGCAATAGTGATCACGAGAATAAGAGCATGTCAGTGTCTTGAGTTTCTTCATTGAGACTTGATTTCCCTCGGGCCATGGGGAGAAGGGGAGAGGGGTAGGAGAGAGAGGAGGAGGAAGAGAGGAGGGCGAGGGTTTGATTAAAGCTAGCATGGTGTGCGGAGCCTGTTGGAGGCTCGGGAAAGCTGGGTGGGGACGGCTGAGCCCACAGTGTGCAGGCTTAGATGCTCTCCAGCCTCATCGAGTAAGTTGCCCGTGAGGACTAGAGGGCAAGGTTCATCAGCCTACACCACTGGGGAGACACATCTACCACCCTCAAAACTGAAGGGGAGAAAAGAGAAAAAAAATCATCTCACGAAGGACAACCTGCCACCTTCTTTTAATGATGATATTTTTATTAAAATTTGAGAATTTGTGTTTGAGTAACTCTTCCCTACCCTCTGACTTTGTGTCCTGTTAAACAAACAATAAATAAAAATCAACCAACCAACCTGCCAACTTCCCTTTGCAGTGCTCCTGCACTTACTGGAGTGTGGTCTAAGCGCGAGGGGCCGCACCTTTAAAGAAAGCGCTCCTCCCCTGTGAGCCGCCAGCTGTAGGTTGCCCTAGGCTAAGCTCTTCGGCTTCTGAATTTCCTCTCCCTCTATGTTAGAATGTCCACTGGCTTGCTCTTGCTGGGCCTTGGGAGGTTCCCACAACTGCTGCAAGCTCGTGGGTTCAGAGGCCCAGTCATGTCAAGAAGGAACTGTTTCTGTCTGGGTCTCCCTGATCTCTACCCCTTACAGTCGTGTCCCCTCATCCGTGTTCCTCCCTAAGCCTTGTGGGATGGCGTGTGATACCCATGTCCCGTTTGTGGGTGAGCACTCAACAGAAATGTCGCTGTATTTTTTGACAAGTTGTGAGCTCTTGCTGCAACCACAACCCGGATGTGGCCAGCAGCTACCAAGTGCTACACTCATCTGTGGGTATAGAAATAGGAACTCAGAAAGTTTGATACTGTCTAGCCAGGGGTGGCTGGCTGGGCAGGACAGACCTTAGGGGTAACCCATTCCTGTCATTTTGCTAAGTGGAAATAGTGTCACGCTGACCTCTTGACTGTCAGAATATCAGGGAGACTTTTCACAGAAAATTCAAAGCCCATAAGTGTGTGTGTGTGTGATCGCATGCACGTATGCACACACACACTTGCACACGTGTTTGTTGCTTCACGTGACATGGAAGGGCCTGTCCTGGGAGGAATTACAGGTTTTTCAGGGTCTGCAGCTAAGCTGCACTGGAGGCTTTCAAGGAGGAAGAAGAAAATGGGCAGCATTGTGCACTCCGTGCTCTCTGCTTCCAGCGCCCTGCTGCCATGAGAAAGTGCCAGCCCTTCTTTGTGGAGATGGTCCAACCCTGCCAGACAGCCTTTCGTCATGGGCTTTCCCCCCTTTGACTGTCCCCATGGCTACAGCTCTGTTCCTGCCCAGCACAGCTTTTACAGCTGCTTAGAACCACATTGCCAACATCCTGTGACCTTCCACAGAATCCCAGGCCCAGTCTGGCCACCCAGACACTTCCAGTCAGTAAATGCCATTGTATCCAGTGCCCGCTGTGCCCTGCTGGGCATCGCACCAGCCTGCAGGAGATCCGAGTCTCACCAAGTGCTGAGCAGGGTTTCCTCTTGAGTCCCTGAGAAAGACCTCCTTGGGCAGGACTCTGGAGGCAGCCGCGGCCTAGAAGCCTGTTTGAAGGAAAGAAGAAAGAGAAAGCTCCCGAGGGGAGCCTCAGTAGTGACCAAGAGGAAGGGCAGGATTGGCGAGGACCTAAAGGTTCTGCCTTAGGAAAAAAATTTCAAGTTTGAAAGCCGTTAGGACTGAGGAAAAAAAAAATGAGTTTGAAAGCCCTTTGAGGTCCAAACCAGATTTGCAGCCTGTTAGCAGTTTCTGCATCCCGAAAGCTGGGTGTCCCCGGGTGTGGTAATTTTAACTGGGCTGGTCAAGGGTCTGAAATTGCATTATCAGCCAGCGTGGCTCATCATGGCGGCTTTGTTTCATCACTGCACGGCAATGCTGTCTCCCAGCACTGCAGCCGAACACGGCCAAGGCCATTTCTCTGCTAAGTGACAGCCTCCACGCAGGGCCGGACATTCCTCCCTTCTCCTTTGCCTGTTGCTTCATTTCACAGGGACCCTGACTCCTGTGCCTGTGTGTCTCAGCCACACAGGCTACAGAGAGTACGTGGAGCAGCTGGCGGGGATATTTGTATGTGAGTGGCTGTTAGTGGAAGTGCTAAAATGTTAAGCCAATTGTGAGGCTTTCAAGCCGCAGCATTGCGTGTTCTCTCTTCCTTCAAGTCCGTATGTCAGCAATATTTCTGTCACGATAACATTTATTTATCAAAGTTTATGCTACTTTGACTTTTTATAAAATACTGGTGAAGATAAATGGATCGATTGACCCCAGGAGCAGTTTATTCATCCCTTTAGTCACACTTCAGTGGCAAAATCAATGCCCTTCTGAAATATCTGATACTACAGCAGGGCCGGTAAATAGTGACACTCCCGAGCTATGTGCCGGGGACTCAAATTTATTATCAACTTAGATTTTTAGTACCTGTATTGATTTTCCTGGAGATGCTTGTGAATTTTTATTTATCTCTAGCTGAGCAAGTGACCTTTGTTTCAGAGAACTGCAGTTAAACTTGCTAAAATTTGGAGTTGGGAGGACTATCACTCATTTGTAAATGTGGGTTTGAAAGAAGGAAAAGGAGGTATTCTTTCCAGAAGGGGACTCTGCTCAGATCTTCAGCCCAAAGCAGGCCTGTCAGAGCCACATGTCCTTATTAAAGACACCTGTGTGCCCAACACTGTGAGGAGTTTTGCATTCATCTTGATTGGAGGTGGGATCGACAGAAACAGAAGCTTGGGGAGAAGAGGAGGTGAGGGCAGAAGGAGAAGGGAGGCTGAGCTGCTGGGGGTGGGGGGAATCAAAGGAGGATGTGCTTCCCCTTGGAGCAGGAAGACCAGCAGAGACTGCGTGGGAACACTGGCCGTCAAGGTGTTGGAGTCCAAACTCAACAGGCAGTGAGAGTTGTTGGAACCTCAGCTTAGTGGATGCATAGTCCTGAAAAGCTAGCAGAGAAGCAGTTTCCCGGGGAGTGGGCTTACCCAGCAGCCAGGCACAAGAATGCTGGCCAGAGCCATCACTGCAGCTGACCCAGATGCTGGCCTGAGGAAAGAAAGGACTGAGGATAAAATGCAGAATGTCTCTTGGTCAGCAAAAGAGTGGTAGCAACAGGGAAGGCTTCAAGAGCTGGTTGATTGACACCTTCCTTGACCTTATAGTACCTTCTAATTTCATGTAACTTTGGCAGAGTAAGCTGGCTGGCATTCTGCCTTTAATAGGCTTTCAAAGTATCATTGAAAAATAAATAAAATAATAGGCCAACACAGATGCCTAAATGTGAGCCGAGCAAGGACAACAACAACAGACATGTCAGAGCAGACATACAAGGCCTCAAGCCCACACAAAGCACTACAGCACTAAGGAAGGCTGAGGGTGGGGGAAATGCTCTTCCCCAGGGAAGAACACACCAGTTGTTTCTCCACACCAAATGGTCAGTCCTGAAAATGTACATACGAGTAACATTATATAGACCGAACAGACTATATTTAGAAATATATGTGTGTGTGTATGAGCATATACGTATATGCATATCACAATAATTGATGAAAAAAGACATGAATTTGAAAGAAAGCAAGGAGTATATGGAAGGGTTGGAAGGAGGAAAGGATAAGGGAGAAATTATGTAATCACGTTACAGTCTCAAAAGATAAAAGGAAAGAAATAGCACATAAACCTTTACAATGTATATTTTATAAGGGTAAAGAGTTGTAAAGGGTTATACTTGCCAGATAGCTCGCATATACCTGGAAGAGAACTATTGAAAAAGAATGTTTCTGGCAGCGAGCTGGGAGGTGGGGGATGGCCAGGGCATGACTGCCCACAGCTGTCTGAGCTGGCCTGTATCGCCCAGTAGGCTGTCCCTCATAGACATCTTGCACACTAGTCTGATGAAGGCAGCTGCTCTATTGAGACTCTCTTTGCAGGTGACTAATGCGGTGATGGACGCTACAACTTACACCTTGGAAATACCTGCAGGGAAGCCCAGCAGATGGGGTTAAAGTGTGGCCAAGGGTTGGGCTGGGCTTTTGTTCTTCCAGCTTGGAAGATTTTGTGTAAAAGGTAGACAGGGAAGGTCAGAAGCGTCTGGTGCTGATTTCGCATCGTGAATGCTTGGCTCACCTCATGCCTGCATCTTCACACAAACGAATGCTGGCAAACAAGCCTCATTTGTTACGCACCCAAGGTGGTCTCCCTAAATGTTTCTTCAGAAACTTAAGATAGACAGAATTTCTCAAGACAGATAATTTCTTAATTGAGATGGAGGGCCTTGGGAGGACAGGGAGGGCCTGAGGAGATGACTTGGTAGATAAAATATTTTTGTGGAGATGCTAAGATGGCACACTAAAATATCTTGCTCAAGAAGAGGGCAGCAGCCATCTTCCTCAAGTGGATGACATTGACAGTAAATTGAAACAGAGAAGAAAACCACCCCCAAAGAACCTAAGTTGTGACGTGGACTCAGGTCTGTCCACTCTTCTCACAATTCACACACTGTTGTTACCTGCAAAATTCAGTTCACAGCTGTCAACTACACAGTTGACTTACTATCCTTCCTCAACGTTCTCCCTTTCTCTCCCCTCTGTCTTTCTTTCCATCTCTCTGTCTCTGTCTCTGTCTTTCTCTTTCTGCCTCTCTTTATGTTTTACCTTTTTGTTGTTGTTGAGACACATTCTCTGTTATCCTTGATCACACGTGGGCTGCAGGTTGGCTGCACCTGATCAGTACTTCAACTGGGATGCCAGAATCTTATGTTATTGAGATTTTGTCACCAGAAGAGGAAGACCATAGAACAGGAGCCACGATGGACAAAAATAGTCCATGTATTTGGTTTCATAATCCACATTTGCTTCCACTGCAAATGCTTATCTCTGCTGTGACGCAAGCTGCCACAGATACAATGTTAATGACTTGTGTTCCAATAAAACTTTACTTACAAAACAGACAGCAACAGAGACAGAGAGTAACTGTCAAGGAACCCGAGGTAGGTATCATCATCATAGCAAGCCCCATCATTCCTGAAGAAGAATAAAGGCCACCATGACAGGAATTCTCCCAGATAGCTAGGCTGTGGCAGCACTCACAGGAGAGCCAGGGTGTCTCAGACCTCACAGACCTGAGGGTGCTTCGTAAGACAGGGATTCCAGAGCCTTCATGTAGCATCTGCCCTGTGTAAGAACACTGCACCTCTTTGTGAATTGTGCGGTTCCCCTGTAGGTCTCAGCTGCTGCCGTGTTCAGGAAGCATCATGCTTGAGCCATCACAGCAGCAGGCCTGATTCCCAGGGCCCCTGAAACAGAAGCAAGGGAGGAGAAGGGGCTGGGCTCTGAGGTAAACTCAGGCGGAATTCTTTATGGTCCGCCAAGACTTCCTTTTGGAGGATCCGCCCTGCCCTTTCCAAGAGATCAGAATATGTCCATGTTAAAAATACTTTGCAGCTATCTGTCCAGATACAAGTCACTTAGTCACTTAATTCCTGCTTGACCCCAGGGTAATAATTCTCAGGCAAACTAAAGAATTGTTGGGACAGCCTGCATTCTTTTCAGGTGTAATGAACTTTTAAATGGATAGGTATAATAATAGAAATACCTCTGTGTGCTTTTAGGGATTTAGCCATTCATTAACATTGACCTTTTAACCTTCTCTTCTCATTTCGGAGCCGATAAAGTAGTTAAGACCAAAGTGACCTAAACTTCCGTGTCACCCTGCAGCTGTCATGTGCAGCCATGTGACACTTCCAAGGTCTTTTGTGGGTAAAACAGGGCTGTGCCGCCCCTCCCAGGGAGCGCTGTCGGAACATGGAGAGAAACCTCCATCTGCTCCTGTGCAGTCGTGAGGAGAGGGCCCAGGGTTGGGTAGCCTCTCCCTGATGCTTGGCCTTCCTCTGCTCGGCATCTACTTGGTTGGACTGTCCGCCTCTCTTGTGCACTACGCCATCCCCACCCGACTCCTGTACCCTTCCCCTTGTTCTGATGGCGTTTTTATCCTATAGCTTTGATGTTTTGCTACCTTAAGGTCTTGTTGACCCTGGAGGGCCTGGAAGTCTCTTCTAGGGCTGCCTAGTTCCGAAGGCAGCAAGCAGCTGGCCTGCTGCCAAGAGCCTATGGAGCCCACGCTGCAGCCACACCCGGTGTGTGCTTCTGCCTCGTGCCCTCCTGTGCCTGCATCACCATCGAAGGTCAGCCCCGAAATCACCCAAGCTTCTTGTCTCAGCCTCCCTGCCCCGGCTCACTGTCCCTTACACTTTTCTCCCTCTCCTCTACCTCCTGACCAGTCCTGGTGCTTCTCTGATGTGCCTCCTCCAGTGTGACATGTCCTCTGCTCTTGGGAATGGAGTGATAAACTGCCTTGCCATGTTATCAGTGGTTCACAGCTGCGTTGCTTTTGCTTGACTCGAATGGTAAAGAAACATGTGATTTAAGATCCCTTCCTGCTCCTCGGCCTTGCTATCAGGAAGATGCCCGTTCTGGGAATGTTAGGCCCTGGTGATCATAGACGAGAACTCCCTATCGACTTTGCATCCCAGGCTGGAGGTGGGGAAAATCCAGCTGGCCGACCAAGGATGCTGCACCTGGTTGGCCAGGGCCGTGGGGAGGTCACTTCTACCCAGGCAGAATTATAACACAGCAGAGGCTGCTCTCTGACCTCCTGCTGTTTGAGGGACAGCTGGGCAAAGGGTCAGCAGTGTAGGGCTGCATGCATGAGGACATAGCTATAAGCAAGGGCTGAACTCACAGATGTCACAAAGAGCCTCCGCCTCCTGCCCAGGGCTTTCTTCTGCTATGGTCCAGGAATATTTGACTTGCCTGGTCAGACATGGTATCTGTTCGAGTCAGGCCTTATCTTGTTCTTGTCTTCATTGAACATGAGATGTCAACGCGTTGTGACTTAATCAACGTTAAAAGTCTCTGTGCTGTTTCTTCAGGCTTCTTCCTCTTTCTCTTTAACTATTTTTGATTAATTTTCATCTAAAAATTGATAGCAAAAATGAGTTATTAGGAACAAATTACTTGACTGTGCAGTCGCCCTCATACGTATGGGGAATTGGTTCCAGGACCTAACTGGGGACTCTCTGGTCTCTTGTATAGAATTTTGTATGTATAATTGATACACCCACATGCACACATGCCCTTCCATGCACTTCAGATCATCTCTTGTGACTTGTAAGACGTTAATGTTAAGCAAATGCTTGAGCTGGGATGTTGTTTAGAGATTAGTAAGTGTGCGCATGTTCAGAGTAAACACCATTGACCCCTGATATTCTCAGTGTGTGGTTGCATGCACAGACGCTCGGCCCATAGGCTGAGGACCAGCTGCATCAAACACTTCCTGAGAAGCCGGAATCTACACCTAATGACAAGTCCTGTCCATCACCTGGATTGTGTCAGGACGTTCCAGAGCCCTTCATCCAGTGAGTGTCCATTAACTGATGGCTGAGCAGAGGCCTGGAGCTGCACGAACACTCTGACACTTTGCTCTAAGCCTCAACACAGAGCATCTTGGGAGGAGATTGTGAGAGTGACCAGGAGACTGAGTCGGAGGCCCAGCTCTTTGGCGCCTGCCTGAGACGTGCGGAGCGGATACTGGTGTTTTCTTGTGTAGGAGGCAGCAGCAGAGCCTCTGTGAAATTAGGCTTAAATCTCAGGGCTTCTGCGCTGTAAGCCCTCCTCCAAGATCTTCTCTCTAATTCCGTACTCAGAATTCTGCTTTTTAAGAAAAGGGAGAAAGAAAAGGCCAGCTTTTCTAGGGTATCACCATAGCTCTATAGCTTCAAGAGCCCTGACACAGGCCTGCCTGTGGCCCTAGCAGGAGGCTGTGTCCACAGTGCTCTCCGGGGACAGCACCTGTTGAGACATGTGTCAACATCAGTCGCAAACAATGGCAGCAGCATACCTGCTAATAAACAGATTGCAGCTCCATTATTCATGACGTCTCAGAGAGCAGGCCTCAGAACCTTTTCGTTTTTTTCACAAGATGCAGATTTTTTTTTTAAAGGGATCAATTCAGGATATGAGGAAAGGAAAGAACTGATAAATCGGCGCCTTCATTTCTAGCTAGCACATCTGTCCCGCTTCGAGGATTTAAGCCTAAAAATGAATTCTCAAAGATTTGAAGCAAGCGGCTATGCCATTATTTTTAGGACAGCCAGATTCTCCCATCTTTCACTTGAAACCAGTGAAAATGGAAAGTCTGGTTTTCTTCCTTTAGTGACGTAAACCTCATTGAGAATGACGATTCCCGAGGATGACAGACAGGGCCATGGCAGCTCTTGATTGATGGGGAATCAGCCTCATGTTCAGCTCTCACTGCCCCCACGGGCAGAAGGATACCACACACAGCATTGCTGAGGTTTCCCTGAGGAGATGTGACGCTTGGGCAAGACAGCTGCAGTCCTTCGGGAAAAGGCTGCAGTGCGGGTGTGCGTGGTTCAGACGCCTCAGACGGTGATGGCTGGCTGGATCCTCACCAGAGGAAAACTCAGGGCTGCGGAAGTTAAATGCCCTCTGAAAACAGGAGGAATCAAAGTATGATAATGATTTTCACTACCCACATAATTCAAAAGATAAGTTGACAAAGAAGCAAGGATATAATAGAGGAAATGGGTATCACACACACACACACACACACACACACACACTCACACGTACCAGAGTAATTAAACCATTTAATTTGAATAAACATTTGTACTTTTCTGTCTGTGAAGTCTTGAATGGATATACATTTACATTGTTTTAAATATGATACAAACAGTGCAGCGATATCCTAAAATGACAAAATTTAAAAATTACATGTTACAAAGTTTGTTTGATTGACACCTTTTATTCATTTGGGAATAGGTATAATTTTGTTTTCCATATCTCTGTTTCATGGAAGTCCAACAACAATTTATCCCAAATTTACTTTTACTGTCTACTTTGTTCTCAAATTTATAAGTAAGTTTTAGAATATCATTTTTTTCTTTTTTAATTTATTTTTTATTTATTACAGAATTGTATATTATAAAATTTGCACCCCAGCTGTAGCCCACTCTCTCATCTCCTCCCAATCCTACCTTCCCTCCCTCATCTCCTCCCATGCCCCTCCTCTAGTCCACTGATAGGGGAGGTCCACCTCCCCTCCCATTTGACCCCAACCTATCAGGTCTCATCAGGAGTGGCTACATTGTCTTTCTCTGTGGCCTGGTAAGGCTGCTCCCCTCTAAGGGAGAGGTGATCAAAGAACCAGCCACTGAGTTCATGTCAGAGATAGTCCCTGTTCCCATTACTAGGAAGCCCATTTGGACACTGAGCTGCCATGAGCTACATCTGTGCAGGGGTTCTAGGTTATCTCCATGAATGAGTATTGTTTGGAGCATCAATCTCAGAAAAGACCCTTAAAGACTCTTGTGCCCAGATTTTTTTGGATCTGTTGCTCTCCTTGTGGAGCTCCTGTCCTCTTCCGGTCTTTCTATCTCCCCCTTCTTTCACAGAATTCCCTGCACTCTGCCCAAAGTTTGGTTTTTAGTCTCAGATCTGCTTTGATACCCTGCTGGGTAGAGTCTTTCAGAGGCCCTCTGTGGTAGGCTCCTGTCCTGTTCCCTGTTTTTTCCCTCTTCCGATGTCCATCCAGTTTGCCTTTCTGAATGAGGATTGAGCATCTTACCCAGAGTTTTCCTTCTTGCTTAGCTTCTTTAGGTGTACAGATTTTAGTATGATTATCCTATATTAGATGTCTAATATCTACTTATAAGTGAATATATACAATGGTGTCTTTCTGCTTCTGGGATAGCTCACTCAGGATGATCTTTTCTAGTTCCCACCATTTGCCTGCAAATTTCATGATTTCCTTGTTTTTAACTGCTGAGTAGTATTCCATTGTGTAAATGTACCACAATTTCTGTATCCATTCCTCAACTGAGGGGCATCTGGGTTGTTTCCAGCTTCTGGCTATTACAAATAAACATGGTTGAGCAAATGTCCTTATTGTGTACTTGAGCATCTTTTGGGTATATGCCTAGGAGTGGTATAGCTGGATCTTGAGGTGGCATTATTCCCAATTGTCTGAGAAAGCGCCAGATTGATTTCCAGAGTGGTTGTGCAAGGTTACACTCCCACCAGCAGAGGGGTATTCTCCAGGCAGTGTTGGCACACTCGCTCCTTCAATCCAGCGCTTGGGAGGCAGAGGTAGGAAGATCTCTGTGAGCTCTGCCACAGGCCAGCCTAGTCTACAGAGTGAGTGCCAAGAAAGCCAGGGCTACACAGAGACACCCAGTTTTGAAAAAACAAAAATCATATGTTTTGGAATTAAGCCTTTCCATTCTAATATTTTATTGGAAATACAACTTTTCCTCCCTCACCTTAAAATTCTCTAAAGCATTGGTTCTCAACCTGTGGGTCACGACCCTCATGGGGGCGAGTCAAATGAGCCTTTCCCAGGGGTCGCATCACATACCCTGCACTCAATGTTTACGTTAGAGTTCGAAACGGTAGCTACGTCACAGTTATGAAGTAGCGATGAACATAATTTTATGGTTCGCGGTCGCCACAGCATGAACTGCATTAAAGGCTTGCAGCATTTGGAAGGTTGAGAACCACTACATGTTAGAGCCATTCTCAAACCAAAGATGCGAAGTTTTGACCTTGGATGATGGTGTTTGTGGAACTTTTCTTATCATACATACTGATTTTATAACAATTTCTGAAAATGGCTTCTAGACCTTTAGATCAAGGAGGCTGGGAAGGTTAGAGGAGGCGTTTAGGACCATGCTTGTTTAGAGGTGAGCCTCAGGTGGAAGTCATAGCCTCTCCCTCAGCTGGGTGCTTCACGGCGCGTCCCTCACTCTCCTGGGTCACTTACCCACCTGTGAATGGAGAGTGGGACTATCTGCCACACGGAGATGCTGGAGGATTCGATGGTGCCTCTTTCCGTGAGGAGATGCTCATGGGCAGTGATTGCAGCAATCCCAATCCGCACAACAGGAGCAAAAACACTCTGCTGAGGGTTAACCGCAGTGTAGATGCTACACTAAAGCTGGGATTTTAATATCTACCTTGGCATAGAAGAAGTCATTCTTTCTGGAAAAGGCACATGTATTTAGGTGATAATTACATTATAGCGTGATAACCAAATTCTTAGTAGCACCTGCTATCATTTTTATGAGTGAGATAAATGTGTTGCTTTGAAAAAAAAGCCTTGTGAACTAAGAAGAGTTCAAGTGAGCACATACAAGACTAATATTTGCCTGAAAAACCAGTTATTAAAAAGATCCAGGATCCTGGAAAGACAAACAAACAAAAATGGCATTTTCACATTGAAAGATGGGTGATTCTAGTAACAGTGCTCTCCCTGTCTCAATAATTCCTTGTTTTCCAAAAGCAACAGTGTATTTTACCCCTTCTGGACTGACAGACAGACTTCCTGTCTTGGGGCTGTAGTTTGTGGCTGCTGTTTGTCTTAGCCTCTTAGGTTGTGTTTCTAGAGCTTGAGGCCTTCTTGACTGGAGTAGGGGAGGGGCGGGGGAGAGGGTAGAAGGGCATAGATTAGGTTAGTTGTCTTGGGACAGCAGGCTGACTGCTTTTAGGAAGCCTGCCCCCAAGTTTCCAGTGTGGACAGGTGGTACACACTTGCTGGTGTGATGTACCTCAGAGGACCTGTTTACAAGAGCTAAGAATAAGTGGGGAAATTTTAGAAACTGGAAATAACTCAAAACTTAATTAAGGGAAGAGCATTATTTCCTGTAGGCCAAGGTTTGAGTAAAAGCCAATAGTTCAAAATAATGTTTTCTAAATAGAAGAACGGCAGATAAGGCCTGCAAGGAAGCATCCCGATCCTCGGTGTGGAACACCAGTTCCATTAATGCTCTTTGCTCTTGGAATTTGTTCTACAGCAGTCACTCCAATATAATTTGTGTGTGCCTTATTGCCTCCGGTGAAGGATCTTCTGTGTAGCATGTAGGCACACCCATGGTATCGCCTTAGTCCAGTGGGCCTGACATTAGAGTGATCCTTATGGCAACCAGGCGTTGTCCCAATGGTGAATGCACAGCTTCCCACTGCCCTAGCACGGAGAGAAGCCAGCCAGCCGGAAGCAGGACGCCCTCAGCTCTGCTTCTCATCCTGGCTTCACTGTGCTAGCTGCGGAGTATGCCTGTGAGAAACAAGAGTCAGACTGCTCAAGCAACTGGCTTTCCGCCTTTGGGTTCTTCAACCCTCTCCGAAGGTAGAAAGGATTTAACTAGGAAAAGGGAAGTTGGGTTGTGCACAGATGGACTGTGGAAAGGGACTTTCTTTTTGTTTATTAAAGGATTTGAGGAAGTGTGTCCACAAGTCAGGTCTCCTTCATCCTTGTTCCAACCAGTTATTCAGTAAACTAAACCAGAATTGTACCTACCTGCATGGTCCCAGTTCCAGGTAGATGGGTGTCCCACAGCAAAGGAGGAAATTTAACTGGTGTCCATCAGGTATACCTGCCTCCCTTTACTTGTAAGGTAGCGGGACAAGCCAGGTGAAGCAGCCCTCTCACATGATATGATCACCGGTCTTTTAAGTATTGTCTGTTCCTAAACCTGTAGATGAATTCAGGACACACGACCCAGCTGAGCGGCTGTCCAGGCAGGTGCATTGGTGAATTGCACTGACAGACTCAGCACACACTTGTGTATTGTGTTCCAGAAAAGGGCTCAAGCTCTCCTAGTGCTTCTAAATTTTGGCGGGGCCAGCGATGTAATCATGAGAGTCTGAATCCCAGCACCGCCATCCTGAGATAGTCCCCGCCGGAATTACTGACCGCAAACCCAGCCTTGAGTGCCTCTGCATGGCATGCTCTCGAAGGCAGGGCCAAGAACGGAACGGGCTGTTTAAATGCTGAAGGGTGTTTGAGTGTGCAGCATGGGTCTCACCCTGTGCCGTGCACAGGGCAGATGTTTGGGGACGCCAGATGCAATTCCTGTTCTCGCTACTGGTGGCCCGTTAGCAGCCCAGGCACAGGGCTGTGGAGGTTGGGCTTTGAGGAGGGAGGAAAGAGAAAGAGAGAGGGTTCAAGTGGACTGCAGTGGGCAGTTTGTTTGCTTTTCTACTTGTGCATCATCATGGTGAGCGTTGTGCCATTTTGGTAAACGTATACATTGTGTAGTGACCGCATCACAGTAGTTAACATGCCCTGTTATCCCAAACATCTACCTTACCCTTGTGGAAAGAACAACATTCAAAATCCAGAGGTGGGGATGGTGAGTCACAGTTTGAGAGGAGTGGGAGGGATAAGCAGATGCCCCAGCGAGATGGCTCGCAGGCCACTCAGGAAGTTCCTAGGTGGCCAGGCATGGGCAGAATGGTGCAGAGTGCAGCTGCCCTCAACTCCGAACGCTGTATTTTTCTTCCAGGGGTCAGAGAGCCCTGAAGGTTGCTAAGCATGGAGGACAGAATGATAAAACTTGTGATGTCAACACAGTAAATCAAGGGGAAGTTGCTTAGAGAGGCAGCAAATGCTTTTCAGGGTTTAAAGGAATCATTTCGGCTGGAGAGCATCCCCAAAATGTGGTAATCCATACAGATTGGTCCAGCAGATGCCCTGGATGGGAGAAGGACTCAGATGGGGGGAGGGAGCGGACCCTGAAACCTAATGGCACGGGACCTTCTCTTAGAGTTAGGTCAGGGATCTCCTGCAGCTTGATGGATGACACAGACATAAACCAACACCGTGACTAGATATTACCCATAGAGCAAGTGTCAAAACTGCTATGAGCAGATTTTAAATTTCTGCACCATCTAAAGAATAAGCAAGCACATGGGGTGCCAGATATATTAGCTTGACTCACTCATGTCACATTGTGCAAACATATCAAAATAAACATGATAATAAACATATCAAAATAAGCTTGTGCCTTGCACAGTAGTAAGGCCCAGTGTCTGCTAATATCCCACACAGTGGATAAAAGCAGCCACTGTTTGTCCTGCACAAAAACAGGACCTGTTCATGCTCTTAAAGAACAGGCACATTTTTCGAGTTTTGTGTTGCTTAGTGAGACAGTCAGGCTGAGTTGTGGCCCATGTGCTGAACAGGGTCCTCGAAACGAAGACTTGGAGTGCAGCTTGTAATCTGATGAGATTTTAACCAGTGATCAGGCTCCATTTCCTCCTGAAAATACAGAATAACAATTTCACCTAGCTTTGTTTGTTTGTTTGTTTGTTTGTTGTGGTCACCCATTCCTAACACCAAGTCCTCATCCTTTCCTGACTCAGTAAATAGCTCTGTGCTGATTTTCAGGTTTAAGATGTTTCTGTGGAGAAAGGGAAAAGAAAGTCACCCTGAGGGTGAAAGCGGAGAGTAACAGAAGAAATAGCTTTATATTTTCCTTCTCTCCACAAAGCTGGCATTTGCCCTAAGAGGAAGAGACCTCTGAGAAACGTGATGGTTCTCTTCCAGAAGAAATTGAAGGGTCACTTCGAAGATTAATGATTCTGAGATGTTAATTGGGCACAGAATATATTTATTTGGAAAGGCTGAGATCTATCCTGAGGCAGGAGATTGCAAGTTCAGCTGGGGGGGGGGGGGGAAGCACAGATTGTGTTTTGTAGCGTTCCTAGTGGCGCTGGCAGTCATTTAACAGGGCAGAGGTCTGTTCACCCAGAATCTTAGATCTAGTGAAAAGTCTATACCTTCTAACTGCGAGAGCCTTCCTCACTGGTGATTTCCTCAGGGGGAAAAAAAAACTGTAGAAGTAGCTTATTCCTGTGATACTTGAAAGGTTTTATGTGTGAGAGTTTTGTGTTTTTATGAGGACGTCATATTGGCACAAATTCTTATTAATTACTAACACATTTCAAAGGTTAAAATGCACATTTTCACAGTTGGGGGTACTTTTTTGTTTCTGCCATATATTGTTTCTCCTGCCTGGAGTCAAATATAAAACAGTTTATTGACAGCCCACTGGTTCTCTTCCCAGACTCCAGGAGAGGCTTCAGAGCCGCCTTGCAGTCTTGTCTGTCCTTGCTCACCTCTTCCTCCTAGTTCAGTTGCATATAGAATAAAGCCTTGCTCTCCTTCATCAGAATTAACATCCTCATCATTGCTTAAAACACCCCCTGGCCTGTGCTCTTGTCCTCTTCTCCCCCACATATCTCAGAGGCCCCATTACTCCCCGACATTAGCTTTCCCCTCACTAATCAATGGAGTCCTTGCACCAGAAACCAGTTAGCGTGCCTATCAAATTGCCTATTAAGGAATCAACAGGGAGAAATGCAGTGGCCACACTTAGGCCGGGACTGGGGCTCTTCATGTGCCCCACTCTTGGGGTGTCAGTCTTGGGCATTGTATTGATTTCAGCTCCATTGTGTTAAAAAAAAAAACCACACACAACACCTTCGTTATTACATATAGGTAAGTGAATATATTTGCGCAGGGTGTCCAGAGGGCTGTCCAGACTTTCTATGTCTCCCTCGGCCAGACACGTTGTCCGTAAGCAGAGGGAGGCCACGCCGCTAAAGTGGGCCGTCAGGGGGTGCTACCACGGGGAATGGATGCTCTCCCCATACATGGCCAGGCTGCCTTTGGGAGCTTATTCAGCCCAAGCCTGTGCTGGATGGGCTCCTGGCAGGAAGCCAGGCCTCCATGTAATGCTGCTCAGTAGGTGGCTTCTCTCACAGCTGGATGCTCTCAGCCTTCCCTTGGGGATATTGCCCCCTCTTTTTGACCTCATAAAAATATAGTGTCTTTAGAATGCCTATCATTGCTTAACGATAATTCATTCCGCAGAATGGGATTTCCAAGGCCCCATTGCCTAGATTAATGGCCGTTCCCTGGACATCAGGAAAACCTCAACAGCACAATTATTTGTCTCTTCATTTTATATACATTCACACACACAGAGGATGAGCTAGAGAGAGACATGGGTGAGCTAAGCTCTCACACAAGCAGGACAGCTAGATTTTGCAGAAAAAAAAATGATTTATAGGCTTGGCTGCAGCAAAACAGGATAGAGAGGGGAGGAGGCGAGGCAAATGAGAGCCAATCATGCTGAAATGAGGCTTGATTTGCTGCTCTTTTCCTTTCTCAGTCTGTGTTTTCTGGGTGTCCCCCCTTCCTCAGAATGCTCAGTCACTCCTGTGTGTGCTCATGCATAAATTCAGGTCAAGTAGAAAACCCTGATTTCTCTATTCATAGGAACTGGTAATGTTCTTATCGATACATAACAAGAAATCGCAACTAATTTGGCTCATGACCTTATTCTTTTATCATTAGTGGTGGAAATGGTGTTTGCTTAGCCATTAACGCATTCAGCTCGGTAAACTAAAGCTGTTTGAAATTTCCACTAATCCTTTCCCATTGAGGGTTTCCTTGGACCAAATCACTTGTGAATAAAACTAAAAAGTATATGCATGCACAGGTCTCTAAGATCTTCCGGGATCAAACATAATTTATAGGGCACACCATTTTCAAATGAGGTTTCTTCCTCTCTTTCTTTTCTTTATATTAAATCTCTGCTCCCAGAGTACTGCGGAGTGAATGAACTGTTTACTGAAAATATGAATTGCATGAACTTACCCCATGAAGTGCTCAAGTACTAAGAGCTTTTTTTCTTTCAATGAAAGAAAATTGAACCAATACACAAGTAGAAAAATAAAGTAGAAAAGTGGTGTAACACCTAGCTTTTTTTTTTTTTAAGATGCTTTTCGAATGAATCTGTCTGTGCTGTTTAATTTACATTTTGAGGGCTCATTAGGGTGATGAATGACGTGGCTGGAGAATAAAACATACATCCTGAACAAAAGACAATGTCGGTGGCCTGATAACATTTTACGCTGGCACTTATATCTGTGAGAAGTAGATGCTATTTATCCCTGTGATGATTTAAAAATCATTTTTATTGTCCTTTGTACTGTGTCCTCTTGTGGGAATTTTAATCCAGAGTTTGACACCTACTTATTAACTTTGATGAAGTGTTGAGTACAAAGGCCTATACTTTATAGAGAATTCTAAACAGCCGTGTTTCTATTCCCTGCAGCTCTACACAAATTAGCTCAGTTTGGATTTGTTTCCATCAGAAATAGAAAGCATGTCGGGATAGCAAGTCACCTCTGCTTCTCCACAGAAGCCAGTGCTGTCTGCTGCCTGCCTCTATCCAAAGCAGCCGGACTTACCGAGGAGACAAGAAGGGAAATTTTCCTGGTGGTGGTGGAGCCCTTACGCATAGATAGACAACTTCCTTTTCCTTTGCTTCCTCCAACGGCTTGTCCCGGACCGCTTCAGTCATCTGTCCCTACAGGCTCACGCCCATCCTTTCTTCTCCGATCCCCTCTCCCGGCCCACGTTTCTTCTCCCACACCCTCGCTCTCACCCCAGATTGATTCTTCCCGAAGCCATCTGTCTCCCTGGCTGCGTATTTTCCCAGCTACTATATGGGCTTCATTTTTTTTTTCCAGGGTGGGTAGCACCCTTTTGAAGTTGAGTGGGAGGGCTATAAAGGTGTGAAGAAGTGCAGCCCCAGGATCCTGGGACGAGGGATTCTCCTGCTGGCATTGCAAAAGAGCCAGCACTCGTGTGTGTGTCTGTGTGTGTGCGCGCGCTAGCATGTACGTGTGCATGAGCTCTCATACACAGTGTCTTTCCTGCACGTCAAGCCTCTGTCTCCACCCACCACCTCAGGATGCCAAGGCATGTCACTCGTGACTCATCCTTGAGGTTTTCTGAAAGGCCAAATGTCTGTCTTTGTCCTCCTAAGAGGAAAAACAGCTCTAGCACTGACTCAGAAACCCGGGTGAGTCACACCCCTGGGGGATGTCTTGGCAAATCCCGGGGTTCAGCGGGCACTCCTAGGCGGGAGGCACAGAAGTGGGTGGGCGTGATCCGTTCACTTAGTTTAATGCATTTACGCATGCACCCTTCCACACTTACACCTGCTGGTCTCCACAGTCTTGTGGGTTTTTTTGTTTGTTTGTTTATTTATTTGTTTTGTTTTGTTTTTTTCTTTTATATAAAACTGCAGAAAAAAGAAAACCAACCAACACACACAAAACGTCAGAGACAAATTCTTGGAAAATAAACTTCTTGTTGCTACTCACTTAAGGCTCGCTTTAAATGGTATTTGCAGCTGATACTTCTGTGGAAATTCTGGAGAGGGTTGAGTTCCTACTGGTTTGGCTTCATAGCAACATCTTCTCAGTTTCAATGTTATTTTAGGTAATACTCATATTCATACCTGGTCCTTGATGACATTTAATGAAAGTTGCAGTGATAGCTCATACCAAAGGTGTATGGAGCCACTAAATTGTTCCCATGGACATTAAAACTAATTAAAAAGAACATAAAACCCAAGAGAGAGGTCATGGCACTAAAACAAGGGCTTTTTATACCCACACAGTTCTGGTCCTTGGGTATGCTTGCAGGATCTAATGACTTGTATGACCCCACATGAAATGCAGCCTGGTGTCTTTTGCTTCCTTTGACAAAATATGGACATAGAAAGGCCAGTTGTTTGTGCCCAGCTGACCTACGTTAACCTACCCAAAAGGTCAGTATTCCTTGACCTCTCTTCTGCCCGTGAGGTGATGGGGAAATTAGATGAGAGTTGCCAGCTGCACCTCAAGGAATTGGGCTGGGGGAGGACGAATGTTGCGCTTTTTACACAGAGCATCATCACTGTTATTAATATTGCTGTGGTGCGCATTTATGGAACCACTAGGAAGTTGATGAACGTGGCTCAGAACGGAGGAACACAAGCCCATTCCTGGTCTGAATTTAAATAAGCTGGAAGATGGATGGCAGAGACCCAGCAGTTCAGGGAAAGGAAATGATTTCAAGAAAGGAATTCCATGAATCTGCAGAACTCATTATGGACCTCATAGGGACATCACAGACCCTTTTCAGAAGCATAAATAATAGGTATCTTTGTTAAGGAATCCAGTCTGGAAAACAGTTTTAGAACTGTGTGCTTTATGCCTTTGTCACCATGACCGGCTCTGGAATTGTCTTCAGCCCTGTAAGTTATCACTTCATTTCTTCCTCCCAGCAGAATCCCGGGCCTGCCTCTGAGCGTAGCCTTTAATGCACATAAAGGCAGCCTGGCAGTCCTCTAAAGTGACCTAATTTTGTAGCCTCTGGGCTGCCCGAGTTTCCTTTTCTTCTGTCTACGCTTAATTCAGACAGTTCTGCACCACATGGTGGTGTTTTGTTCAGAAAGGACCATCTGAATCCAGGATGATCTGTAAGCTTATAAAAAGTTGAAAAGGCCCTATCACTGAGCGACAGTACTGGGGCTGTCATGCATCGTGGAGCAGAGAGCTGATCTCGCAGTTCCGATGCTGCTGTCCGTGTGATCCCTTGGTCTGTGGCCGTCTGACAGAAGGACCCTGGCAGTTATGTCCAACTCATATACGTGTCCATGACTGTGCTACTGGTTTACGTATTTGCCGTACCTTGTAATCATTTTGAGTGCACTGTGAAAAATACTCTAAAACAGTGCATTGTGTGGCGGCAGCAGAAGTCTCAGGAAGGAGCTCCCTGTGCCGTCCATGTGAGGGTTACTGCTGATGGAATTGTCTGAAGACCAGACACAGCTCTCAGGATTTGCTGCCATTAAGCACCACACACTTCTGTTTAAAGTTGCTCTCTATTCAAGATGTGAAAGGAGATTAATGTTTAGGCCTTTATAGTTTATTACAGTAGTGTTCTAAATTAGGAACTCTAAAATAGGTTTTGTTTGCAAGCATTGGCTCTGTCTACCCAGTCTTTTGTCATGGGAGAGACATCAGATGGTCACACAAGAGCTCAGTGATGGTCACTTAGGTAACTGATGATTTTGCCTGATCCTAAATTCTTATTTTTTATTTTATTAATTTGTAGGGTCCCAGCCCCAAGTGTGATAACTGCAAGCAATGCAGTTAAGATCTATCTATTGACAGAACATCAGAAAACACATTCCTTTTTTTTTTTTTTTTTTTTTTACTGAACTCTACAGTGTCGTAAAGTGGCGTGTTTAGGAAGTCATGATTTGGTGAATGACTTTAGAGCCCACTTGTTCAACAGTCCATCACAGGCAGGTTGAAACACTTCCAGTGTATTCCGATAAGTAAACGATGACAGAGTACAGTTTTTTTCCTGACTCAAGTTGTTTTTATAAGTCTGATTAAATGTAATCACACAGGGAGAGTGTTCCATTGTAAGAACTATCATCTCATGTTAAAGTGGTAACTTAGCCTCTTGAAATTCAACTGAAAGAATTTTTTCCTTTATCAAACCGCCTCGCCTTGACTCTCTTCTCAACTTTAGCAAAGTCCACGGTTGATCTGGAGAGTATTGTCACAAGGCCACAGAAACTTTTTCATCTAGTGTTCACCTGCTCCTCATCATTACAAAATCACATTTTATTGGCTGATTTTTCTTTTTTAGCATAGAACTTAATTGCTGAGTGCTTTCCAGCATTCGGTGATAAATAACCAAGGCCAGGTGACCTGCGGCTGAGCAAAATTGTGGTAAGGAATGTGACTTAAAAATAGTGACTTCATATGATTCATCCATTTATCTTAATGCTCACAGCATCGATGGTCTCTTTCTCCTGTCCCTTCATCTACCTAGAATAGATTCTAACCCACCGTGGGGCTTTATAAACATTAGTGACATTGATGGAGATTTTATTCTTTAGTGAATTTTCTTGGTTTAGAATTGAAGGAATTAGTACCTACTGTCTTTCTGTTTAGCAGCCTTCACATTAGTGGGATGCAAAGAAATATTTGTCAGTAAACTAAGTAGGGTATTACTTAGTTTATTTGTGGTGGTTTGTGCATTTCTGTGACGGTTTCATCATCTTCCAGAAGTGACCTGGCTCCGTGTTTGGTGCATATGCTGTGAATTCTGGAATTCAGTCTTTAATAAAGAATTAATGACAGTGACATCATAAAGGAGATTTCCATCTGAAATGGCAACAGTTCTAACAACTCCCCCAAACCCATGCAGAGGTCCTTGGGGCCTTTTTCCTTCTACTTCTTGTCAGCTTCCTATTTCCCATAGTGCTGATTCCAAGAATTAGTGCCCTCCACAGCCCCTACAGCAAGCGGGGGGCCTTCTCAGTAATGTCACACTGATACCCCCAAATGTAGGCTCCTGACTAGATTCATTCTTTTCCTTCCTGCCTAAATTCCAGTGACTCTCCAACCATCACTTGGAAAAACCAGAAACAGAGAGGGCACCCTCAGCATTTCTGCTCTGACCACA
This sequence comes from Psammomys obesus, assembly GCF_907164565.1. NCBI lineage: Eukaryota > Metazoa > Chordata > Mammalia > Rodentia > Muridae > Psammomys > Psammomys obesus. The sequence goes on along the minus strand of NW_026585580.1, from coordinate 15,636,152 downwards.
TGCTAATTTTCATTACCGTCCTTAGAGATTTGTCAAACATGAGGGAAGCAAGCACCTTCTAAGACCTTGTCTCTCGCTGCCTCTGAACTACAGCAGGTTTATACCCTTCTGCCCTCCATTTTCATCGTCTTATGTTCCTGTCTTCCACCCATTACCTCACACCAGGCCTTAGCATCCCCAAATTACTACCTGCATATATCTTTATACATCGTTAGAGTGGTTAAGCACTATTTGAAATCTTGTTGCTGAGGACTTGTAGGTGACTTAGCTGAAAGGTTTGAGGGAGGGTGCCCTGGCTGTGAAATAGCAGGTGCCAATGGCTTAAGACAAGAGCTTTTGTACATCTTATGGAGGCTGAAGGAAGATCAGTGTGACCGAGGCTGATTATCCCAAGGCAGGGTAGTTGGGAATGGGGGTGGGGATAGATCATGCAGAGCCACTTGGGCCATCTTCAGCCTTTAGTTTTTAATGCCTTAGGTCATGGAAGGCATTGCTATCAAGCAAGAAAATGGTATGCCTCTTCCCTCTTGTGCAGAATAGCTTCTGTGTAAAACAAGAAGTGGTCCAAGAATAGAATCTGGGAAATAAGTTTGAAGAGAGAAGAGATGAGACCTCAGGTCTTGAAAAATCTCAGCAGACTCAGGTGTAAAATACCTTCTTGGAGCTGGAGTAATTTTGTCTTTTGGAATAAGTAAATGTGAAAGAAGGACAGGTGAGTTTTTAGGGCAGACCGCAGGGTGGCAGAGAATGGTAGGCATTTAGCAGTGCAGAGCAAGAGTTCACCTGCAGGTATGTGGCGTATGGTATACGGGTGTGGGTTGACATACTCAAGAGGGTGTGACAGCCCCTAGAGAAATGAGCCTGGGCTTCAGCAAGAAGCTGAGGGTACGAAATCAAGAGTCAAGGTTTGGGTGACATCTGAAGCCAGCAGGTCCAGGCCTGGGGGATGAGTATGGAGTAACAGAAGAAGACGGCCCTGGACTGGCTCCTTTGTAAAGTTGGGTTGATGTGATTGAAGGCATGCTAGAGGTGAGGGCCGGGGAGCAGGGGTGCGGGGAGGAGACCCCGAGGCCATCGATGTCACAGAAGCCTGGGAAAAGATCAGGCAAACGTTGCTTATACGGGTAAGGCTCCTGTGTTCAGCAACATCCAGGTTCTGAGTGACTTTCCCCTGAGCTGATCTGTGGAACAAAAGCCACACCAGGACTACTTAAAGAGGGACTGTCAAAGAGGTAGAGTGTGCCTGAGTCTCCTGGGGTCCAGGCTCTCTGGGAATGTTCTCTCACCTGTTTGCTTCCATTGTCTTTTGGTTACTCCATCTGTATGGAGGACTTGCCATACCCAGCACTCCCTGCGATAGGAGACACCAGATTCCTGGTCTGAGGGTGAGACATGAGCAGGCTGAGCTTCTGAGGAGGGACACAGGAGGAGAGGAGCCCCAGACTCCGCAAGAGCGAGGGCAGCAGGCACACGGCAGGTCCCCACGTTGGAGGCCGGGACACCGTGGCTGCTCTGCCTGGACCAGGGCGGGAAGGGTCTAAGAGGAGCACTCCAGGGAACAGTGCCATGGAAGAGTGTGCTCAGGAGAGCGCCCTGTTACTTTGAATCTTGAAACAATTTTCACATTTACAAGAAGAGTTACAAACATAGCCGGTTTGCCCAGGTTCAATAATTTTGCCCCCTTGCTGTGCATAAAGGCATTCCTTGAGTTCCAGAGTCCTGTCTGGATACTGCTGTAAAGTGCTCAGGGCCTCTGTGTTTAAGGCACACTTGTGCACATGACCCACACGCCTTCCTGCACACCGCAGTTTCTCTGCAGACGGGGTTCATGCCATGCAGTGTGAACAGTTGGAGTGTCTTGCTTTAGAACGAGTGCACATACTCATACCAAAAATTTGCTTTCTGTAATTAGTTGAATCTGTGGAGTGAAAAAGCATGTAGTTAAGGAAGGCCGACTAAATTGAGAGGCTGTGTCTTTGCCTGTGCTTGCTTGCTCGTGCTCACACTCATTGTCTTGTACCCCCTCTCCATCCATCTGTCCGTCCGTCTGTCCATGCATCCATTCATCTATCCATCTGTCCATCTACCTACCTATCTCTCATGATTCCTAAATAGACAAATGCATTTCTTAAGACCAATAACCTTCACTTTCATAACCAAGACTTGACCATGTGACACTCTGGAAATGTATCTTTGGTCTAATGCTGTCATCTAAAATATAATATATATATGATGACTTCTCCAACTGTCTGAGGTAAAGGTTCTTACAGCTCCCCACGCCCCATTTGCTGGCTTCATGATCCAGGTCACACCCTTCAGTGAATTACATTTCTTCGGTTACCAAAAATATCGTCTTAAGTTTGTATTTTATTCCACAATACATCCATATTTTATTTAATTGGAATGTTTTAAAATACTGCTAAGGAAACAAGAGTAACAAGAAAGAGAGGCTGCAGCTTTTCTATCTCTAGCTAAAGAAGCAGATGTTTTTGTCCCTGTCACTGTCTCTGAAAACCGGGCTGTGCAGGACAGGGCTGGTGGCGCACATCATGTGCGGGGCCCAGGGGTCACCTGTCTTGGTGTCACACTTTGAGAGCCCAGATGCATTTTCCATGGTCATGTAGATGCAGTTTAAAACCTCAAGTTTCCCTTCAGGATGTGTTTGATGAAACATCAAAGACTGTTGACTTCATTCAGTGCCAAGGGTTGAGAGCACATCCTCCTGATGATAGTCCTAGCCTGAGACTGCGCCTTGCCCCTGTTAACCGTGCGGTTGGGCAGAGCAGTTGTTGTGAGAGATGCTAGCCTGTGTTTGTTTCCTCCTCTGAGTTACCATTTTCCTTTGAAGGTGGCTAAGAGACAATCTGCAGTTTTGAACTTAGGTATTTGGGAAACATTTGGTCAGAAACGCTTGGAGTGAGGGAAATAACTGACAGTGTTTTCTGCTAAAGATAAAATTTGGGCAAATAAATGATAAAGGTTAGAGTTTTGGAAAACTTATATTTACCAGCAGGAGCTATTTTAACTGAAAAGTAGCATACTAAACACGCTCCTGGCAAGTTCAGTGATGATGTTCCCAGATGTGTGTTGGGTTTTGTGTAGCGAAGGGTGCTCCCATATGGGAACGCTGCCCAACTGAAGGAACCAAAGCTTCCACATGACCCGGGTGGCGGGGCACAGTTATGCACATGGACAATGCTCCCTCGAAGCAGAAGATAAAGGGTTTTAATATGTCTTCTAAAGGCACCTTACCACCCTGACCACTTACAGCTCAGGATACCTGTGTTCTCTGCTTGGTAAAGGAACCCTCACATGTGTCAAATTGTTGGTAGAGGGTCAACCTTGAGGGACTGTCTGAAGCTCTCTTCCTGGTCCTGGCGGGACGGTGGTTTGCCAGGTTTTCAGTGCATTTACGTGACGGAGAAGTGACATGGTGACTGTCACATTGAGTCCCCTTCGTGCGCAGCGTTCTTTACTGTGACCCTCGCGTCTAGAAACTCCCCATGAAGAAGAGTCACCGTGTGCCCACTTTGCCAGTGCGGGCAAAAGTAAGAACACAAAAAGATTAGCACGCTCCTGTGGAAGGGTAATACAGTTTTTTGAAAAGGCTTATTAAATGTTTTTGAACACTGAGACTTTAATGATATAACTCTGAAGTGTTAGGAAGTGTAATAAAGGATATTATCTTATTCTCTCTCTTTACAGTGAATAAACTGAGTAACAAAAAAGCTTAACTCACCATTAAGCAATAAAACTAGTATTGAAACTCACAGAGTCTGATTCCGGAGTCCAGGGTTTTAATTAAATTTCGTGGACCTTAATACAACTGAAGGCGTGGCTTCTGTGTGTAATTGATAGATCTTCAGCTACCATTTCTTAAGGTTTCTCTAAGATATATTTTGCTAGTGCCACACTTTCCATTGATGAGACTCCAGTGAAACCATGAGGGCCCTTAGGCCCTGGAGTCCCAGGCCAGCCCTGGGACTGGGCCCTTGCTTTGCCAGGATCTCGCCCCTCCTGCCTGGTGTCCCGTAGTCGTCAAAAGAACCTCGGGTTTCACCCACCTACTTAGCTTTCCGTTTCTTCTCTGATGAGGTTTTCCTGTAGACCCGCCATGATGGGGCGCATGTGGGAAGATCTGGCAGATCCCATCCAGGACCCCCTCAGGGCCAGGGTCCTCAGTTCTTGTCTATTCCCTCCTCATACCCCGACTCTGAGCCACTCCTCCGCCACCCCTGTCACTGAGGGTACCAAGGGAATGGTGCTTGAGGGAGTGTGCTCTTTTATGAAGGGTCCTGGCTGAGGCTTCAGAAGTAGAGTGCTGTTAGCAGTGGGAAGCCATCATCAATACATTCAGTAGAGCGTCTTCTGGGAAGGTTTTAAGCCTGTCTGTCCCAGAGTGCGTGTTTATGGCTGTTTGGGGGCTACTTCGTGTGTTGTCCATAATTCAAGTGAAACCTTCGAGTTGAAGGAGCCAGTAGCTGTGGCAGAGCCCACCTGGACATTTAGAACACCAACCTTAAACACGGCAACCAACAAGACGGCTCGGTGGGCTCTGCCCCCAGGACTTATGTGGTAGAATGCAAACTGATTCCTAGAAATTGTGTCTTTCCTTGCACACTGTGACACATGGAACTCGCCCCCCACACACACACACACACAGCTGAAAGAAACAAAAACGAAAAACCGTGCTGGAACAGGGTACTGCTGGCCCCTCTTCCCTTTCATGAGACAGCTTCGTCACTGGAGGGATACAGCGTGTGCAAGGGACAGCAGAACAGCCTGAGGTGTCTCCTTTATCACTGAGGTATTTCTTTATCACTGGCCAGGGTATCAGAGATAATACTAACCGGAAGAAGGCTCATCCGAGAGCCCCTCTCCCGTCTTCACTGTCTTGTTTCTTTCATTAAAAATCAAACATGCATGAGTGTGTTCACACACACCCCCCGGCATACACACACTAAAAACAGTCAAGCAGAAGTAACCCAACCCCTTGTCCAGAACTTTCTAAATGAGCTGGAGAGCCCCCCCCCCCCCCCCCTCCCAGAGCAGGGCCCATCCCCTCGGGGCAGCACCTGCCAGGCACCCCTCCTGAGCTGCCTGCTGTCTCTCTTTTCCAGCCTGGTGCTGAGCTGAATGTGAGTGGGCTGTAGCTCCTGTCGAATGGGCTTCAGATGTGGGCCTCTCTGTAGACTAGGCATGATTAGCAGAGACAGTTAGCTGGGTTGGATTAAAAGGGAGAGAGGGGGGGGGAAAAGAAAAAACAACCTCAATTTAATTATTGCCCTGTTAGTTATCAGTGCTTGGAACATTGGCTACTGTGGAAGCTTTTTTTGTGATTCCGGAAGAAGGTGGGAAGGGTTAGAAATTAGAATTTTGGATTTTTTTTTTTTTTTTTTTAACTTCTAAAGGAAAGAAACCGAGCACACTTCCCAAGGCTGTGAAAGCGTTCTCGTGATCTGGTGCGTCCCATCTGTGCGATTTCCAGTGACATATTTGAAGTACATGAGCTGTAGTCAAAGGACCTTACAAGAAAGAAAGAGCCGTGGGCGTTAATGTGAGGGCCCAGCTTGACAGCTGTGAGGCAAAGCTAAGCGAAGCACACTCTCTGCTTGTGCCCACCTGTCCCGGGGGCATGATTAGCATGCTTGCACTTCCTGAAGAAAATGTGGCATGCTCAAGTGTCACTCAGAATCCAGAGCATGCTGTTGGCACGTCATTCTGCAGAGAGGGAGGTGCCCCTGACTCTGAGCCCTGGACCATCCTTTGAAACCACAGTGGAACAGTTAGATGATGGTGAAACCCCTCTGTCTACACTGCCGAGGGTGGGAGCAAACTAGTATCAGAGAAGGTTCTACCGGTTGCAGCTCTCGTGCCTGTCTCAGGAAAGGGGAGTGTCAGCCACCTTCTTGGACAATCCAGCCCTGGGAAGTTAGGCGATCCTCCCTGACTCCTGGAGGTTGCTTCCAGGCCTGTGATACCTCGAGTTATTCTTGGTCACAACGTCTACTCCACAAGGTCAAACGGTTGTACAGAGTTCCCGGATACAGACCCTGCCCCTCGGGGTCACCCTCCTGGGTTCATGTTAGAAGTGGGGGCTTGCAAGGATTAGGTGAAGATAGTGACAGTGTGGCAGGATCACCAGGTGCCCAGGCTGTTGCTGACTACAGCATCCTAGACTGTCGACAGGCCATCCTAGACTGTTGATTGGCCATCCTAGACTGTCGACAGGCCATCCTAGACTGTCGACAAGCCATCCTGGACTGTTGACAAGCCATATAGACTGTCGACAGGCCATCCTAGTCTGTTGTTAGGCATGTGAGTTCCCTGCTTGCACCAGAGGCATCATACTATGGCCAGGTCTGCCAGGCGTGGCTGTGTGCCTTTCCTGAAGACAATGTCTTAAAGCTTGGCTTTTCAAGTCTCCTGAAGATTCTTGAATAAGTGTTTTTCTGGTTAAATTGTCCAGTGTTGGTTTCGTCAGCTTCTCTTAAAAACTATGTTGAGTCAAGTTGTGTCTTTCTTGGAGAACTGGAAGAGCGAGGTGTGAGATATAATTTGTAGATGCTTGCAAGCATCTCAGAGGTGAGAAGCTTAAGGTCTCTGTTGCATCCACAGCCAGTGTGACTGAAAGTTCAGCTGTTGCCATAATCTCTTCAGCAGGAGGCCTTCAGCATCTTCAGCAGATCAGAACTTTAGTGTCTGGAACATTCTGAGTGTTGGTGGAGTTGCCATTCCCTTTTTTCCTCACTCTACACTTCCCTAGTGTCTGGCATATTTGGTGCTTTTCTCATACGGTGACGAAACCCACAGAAGCAGCTTAGGGGAAGACAGACTGAATTTGGCTTCTAGTTAAGAGGGGCACAGGCAGTTAGTCACGGTTGGAGGACGAGGTGCTGTGGAGGACGAGGCGCTGGGAGGGCGTGGCAGTGGGAGGGCATGGCTGTGGAATGGCCAGGGTGGGAGGGCGTGGCGGCAGGAGGGTGTGGAAGGAGGCGTGGCGTTGGGAGCATGAAATGGCCTACTGGGTTATATCAGCAGAGTAGAAGCAGAGGCAGGTGAATTCTGTGCTTTTGGCTTTCTTTCTCCTCTAATTCACCCTGGGACAGTGTCATGGGATTGTCGAACCTACATTCCAGACAAACTCCTCTCGGAAATACTCTCACAGACACGCGCAGAGGTGTGACTCCCTGGTGATTCTAAAGCCAGTCAGGCTGATGGTAAAGGTTCACTGGTTCACTGCCCCTGTTAAGGGCACACCCAGACACTTGGCTCTTCATCATAACCAGTGGCATCCAGAGCCTAGCCCACTGCTCTGCTCTTGGTCTGATGTAGGCCTGTCCCCTCCTTGTTGTGAATAATTAATCAAATTAAAATTCCACCAACTTTGCTTTACTGCTCACTCGCCAAGGGCGGCCAACCTTAAATTGCATTTTTGGAGTTTCATTCTGGGATGTCAACTCTAGACCCATTGGCATGTGTTCCGTTTTATTTGGTTGGATTGGCACATCAGCTTGGAGAGATCGGAGTTTCGCTCCGTCATCAAATCTGTGAGCTATTTGTGACTCATATAGATAGTAGTTGTGGATGCTCGTATGAACAAACGAGGGCTCTTCGTCCACGCTTGTTCCCTGGACAAAGCCCCCATTGTTGTCCTTGCCCACTTGGGAGGCCCTCCTCAGAAGCTGCCCCATTGCTGATGGCTGCAGGGCCTCATGACTGCTCCCTTTGCAGCAGTGCCAGCTGGGCCTCGGCAGCTGAGCTCCACCGTCAGGCCATTATTCCCGCGTCCCACCCTGCTTACCTTCATTCGGTGTTTCACATAGCCGTCGCCTAAATGTTCAATTTCCGCCCAACCTCGACATGTTCTCTGCAGCGAGGGACCCCCAAGTTACTGTCCTAATGTTTTAAAACTGGATATGTTTCAGCATCTCATCCCTTCCTGTGTAACGCTTAAAGACAATTCATATCACAAGCCTAAGAAGCAACAGGTGACACCCAAGTCACCCCCCCCCCCAAACCTTCAGCTGCAGAAAACACATGACTGCCTACTTCTTGATTTGGAGGTTGTTTTTTGGTTTTTTTGTTTGTTTGTTTGTTTTTTGTGATGCAGGCTCAGCTCTCCTCCCAAGGAACATGTCAGGCCTTGGGCACTAGTCCGTATCTAGTGAAGACTGGGCTGTGAAGCAGAGCTCACACAGCATTACCTGACGAATCCCCATTAACTAACACTTAATTAGGTTTCTCTGCACTTATTGAACAGAGCTGACTACCTATTGAACAGAGCGATTTTAGAGTCTAAAGCAGCCTTGGAACAGGTAGTCATAAGGCCTTGACAAGCTGTCTGCCGCATTTATCCTGAGGGATTCCCTCAGGGAAGTAATGCATGGTTGCACCGGCCCGCAAGGCCATTTTATTCTTTAAAAATTACTGTGTGGGTTGTAACAAGATGGCAGCTCTCATGAAACTCAAACACAAGCACAATGGAGATACACCTGCTAAAACGTTTTGCCAACTCTGATGCCATCTTTAGGAAATAAACTAGGTGCTGTGTGTGTGTGTGAAGTTTTACCTATAGACAGACTTGCCTGGAGCCTAGAATGTGACAGGCCTGGAGAAGAGACCTCATGTATCCTCTGCCAGTTGTGTGTATGTTATGCAGCAGTTATCATGTCCCTTGTGTTATAAGGTGAAAAGAAGCTAAGGGAATAGTAATTGTGAAGTCTCAGTGGGGGTAGTAGGAAGCGGTCCAGTCAGAGGCCACCAGCAGAAATGAGCTATGGGCCGGCACTGTGGAAGCACCACTTTCCCTGCCTCCTTCTGGAAGCTGGTTCCACCGAATCGTGGCACCAAGTCACTAGGCTGATAGTGTGAAAGTCCCTCATATTATGTCTTGTGTCCATCTTTGTCATCTCCAGGGCAGAGAGTTGGTTCTGCTGCTATGAAGACGCAGCATCCTTGGAGTGTGTGGATGTCAAATGGAAATGGAGCATGGACTTTTCATGTTCCTGGCGTCTGTCCTAATCTGGCTTCAGGCTGCTGAGCTGAGTGCGGATTGTCAGCCAGCTCATGCTTGCAGCATCCCCGTGCTCAGCCCGGTTGTTTCTGCACACCCTTGCTTAACGAGGGTCTGCTGTGTGTGCAGGCCCCATTAAATCACATTTATTGTGTCTGGAGATCAAAGCACAACAAACACATTAAGAGATAACTTTTTAGTGCTCCCTGTAATGTTGTCTGCACAAAACATAAATTACCAATGAGGTTTTAATATTTTCAGCATACTTAAGTCATATTTATTTAAGATAGTTCGTAATAATGGCTAAAGGATTCGAGCTGGGGTTATGTGAAAATTTCTCTGACAATTTAGTTTTTATAAAAGGAGGATTAAAAATGCACAGGATGATCTGACTTTCGAGGTGTGTGTATATTAAATCAGATACCATTTGGCTTCCCAGCCTGCTTGAAGGCGTTGTGCTTACAGCCCAGAACCGTTACATCTACCTTACAGCAGTTATACTTTCAGAGAAGGAGGAGCTTTTAGGTTTTTTTTTGCTTTGCTTTGCTTTGCTTTGTTTTGCTTTCTGAAATAGACCACTGCAGAAACCTTGGTAAGCAGGGAAAGCCCAGCCTTTTAGAAAGCCCACAGTTCCTCTTCCCAGCCTCTAGATACTATTGGGGGGGGGGGGGGGATCAATGGCTATAGGATATGAACACTGGTGTCTTTACTGAGCAAGGTGGGTATTGGTGTCTTTACTGAGCAAGGTGGGAGGATGGCTTGGTTCTGAATTTCTGTCATGCCTTTGGTGGAAAACATCTGCTGAGAGAATTTATTGAGTGTTCCATTTAAAGCTGTATTTATTTTAATAAAAAGCACTTGTGATACTAGTTTGCCAAAATAGGATCATTAAATTGTAGGAAGTGCTTAGAGTAAAGCACTTTACTTAAAGTAAAGAGTGTAGAATGACGAAGGGGGTCTTTTTTTTTTTTTTAATTGCCATTATAGCTGTTTAAAGGAAGGAAGTCAGGAAGGGAAAAGCTTTCGGTGTCTGGCACTAGGTTTTAATTGAGAAGAAAACACTGAATGAGTACAATCACAACCTCATTTGATATCCTTTTTGGTGTTTTAGCCTTCAGCAGAAGGATGCATCAGTGGGTCTGAAAACTAGCCTGTGTTTATAAAACATTGTTTTATCCCCGGCTCTTACACAAGATAGAAAGCATGAAGACCAAGACAGGGTTGTGAAATTCTTGCCTATGTCATTTGGGCCAGCTTCAGGTTAAGCTGTGGAATGCTGGGAGAGACTGGTGGGATGAGGCTGGCTGCACCTAAGCTGAAGACTGGGTCTCAGTAACCTGGGGTTAAGATGTTTTTCATATGTGATGAGAGGCTTTCGGTAGCGTTACGATTATTTTCTAAAACATGAAACTTAAACCCTATAAAGATGCTTTTCGGCATGTTTTGGTCTCCCTGCCCCAAGCTGTGCATAGGTGTGATACCGACAGCAGAGAACACACCCAGGCTAGTGTCTCATTCACGTGAGGGTCATGAAATGGAAGACGTCTGCCATTTGATGTGGCAACTTAAAAATCAAATGCAGTCATACCCGGCTCTTAGGGAAGAATTGGAAGGCATAAGGGTTTTTAAAAGGATCTTTAAAAACTTAAAATCGCTGGTCATCAGTGGCCCAGCATTGTAACAGTGGAGCGTTTAGGGGCGTGGCAGAAGCTCTCCAGACCAACCAGTGGAAAAAGAACAATTTGACCAAGGCAGAGAACACAACACCTTTCTGATCTGCCGCATCACCCAGTGGAAGAGAGGAGCTGAAAGGGGCGGCAGATGGAGACTGTTAGCAAGAAAATGGGTCATACCATAATTTATGAGCAACTTGGAAAGTTATTTTGCTAGTAATAAAAACTCGTAGTAAAGCTATGAAGGAAAGCATGAGAATGGCGTGTGCTCCATCTGGGCATGCGAAGGCACGAGGAGATAAACGGGAGCACAGAGGGCCTAATGCTTATTGTTTGAACGCTGCGTCTTAAACTGTTCGGGCACGCAAGCATTTATTTTACTGTTCTTAATGTGTACACGCACATCGTGAGTGATATATTCTGAACTAAAACACTTAAGAAAACAGGAAGACATTAAGCAGGAGCCAGGAATACACTTTGAGGATTAAAAGTACGACATCGCCAATCTTGAGTCCTCCTGACTCAGGCGCTGCCTCAGCACATCGACAGGGGGACCTCACCTGTTACAGGTGCACACAGCAGGCCAGCGTTCCCGCTTCGGAAGGAGAGTCGGACAGAGTGTGAGCAGAGTGCAAGCCCAGGACACTCATCCCAGAGCCCCAGTTCTCGTTCACTTGAGCATGCTGCATGCATCACACCCATCCAGTGAGACTCCAGAGCAGCAGAAATGGGCTGAGTGGCTGCAGCGCTTCTAGAATGCTCCACCCGTACCGGTCGTTTGGCTGTTGGTATTGCCGAAAGTCTGCTGTTAGCGGTTTAATCTGTCCCCGAAGGAAATGAAAAGGATGTGTGCTTGTGGGTAGCTCCTACGTGATGCAACACTGTTGAAGGAGAGAACTCTGAACGCACAGGGTGAGGTGCTGGTGAAGGGTACAACACAAACCCCGTGATTAACCAGGCAGGTTTGGAGAATCAGACACACAGTCCATTCACAGTAATAGTCCTGTTTGCCTGAAATTTATGAGAAACGTGCACTTAGGCAAAATGATAATGATAAGTACTAATAATTGTGTTCACTAATTTGTGATAATTATTATACCATAGATCTATCTAGTTCCTATTGTACACCTCAGATATACGTACAGTTTTAACCAATTAAAATTTCTAAATAAAAAAGTTAAAATTTAAAACTCTTAAAATGCAAGGACAGGACTCTGTGTATGGTTTCCATGTGAATTCCCTACCTGACCCAAATACGTTTGGAAAGATAAAATTAAAGAAAATATATAAATTAAAGAAAAAGTAGACATTGAGACAGCATGATCTTATTCTTGGCCTGTAATCACAGTCAAAGGCCTGTGATAATGATCTCTTTAAAAGTTACTGTTTTCTTATGTGGATAGTGGTTTGCATGCACAGCACGTGTGAGTCACAGAGGTCAGAAAAGGGGACGAATGGACCAGAAGAGGGTGTCAGATTCCGAATCACTGCTGTCACAGAGAGTTGTGGACCACCATGTTGGTGGTAGGAGGTGAGCCCAGGTCCAAGAGCTTCCAGCCACCAAGCCATCTCTCCAACTCCCCCTCCCCCACACCTGTTTTCAATTGACTTCTTATGTCATTAAAAAGGAAGGAAAGAAAAGTAGTATGTTAAAGCAGATAGAAAAACAACCATAAAAACAAAATGAAGGGATAAACTAATTCAGAGATGGTGACAGGACATTATTTAAATCCCGTGGGATCTGGTATTATCTGGGATATGATGAGTTAGCACATTCGTACCTAGCTGGTTCCCAGACATTGGGTTAACAGAAGAGTTTCATAGGGAGCTTGTTAAAAATGGAAACCATCAGCCCTCACCCCAGAGATCTGACTTAGTCGTTCTGGAATAAGCCCAGCAGTAGGTAATTTTAACAATTCTAGGCGATTTTGATCACTCTGAAAGGAGAGAAACAAATATGGATTGAGAACCCTGATTCTAGAGGCCAGGGTGGAAAAGGACATGCGTGCAGGGGATGCTGCAACTCTGAGGCCACATGGAGTCACGTAGGTTCACGTGGGCCCACAGGAAATGGTTAACTAGGTAAGCAGAGGCTGATGATAGCAGAGGAACCTCGTCCAGATTTTCAAATGTACCTGTGACACAGGAGCAGCAGAGCTGGTTTTCTGTGCTGGATGGTCCGGACTGTGATTGGTTCTGTGTTAATAAAGTAGGTGTATTAGTCAGCTCCTACTGGGGTTCAGAACACCCCAACCTTGATAGGCTTAAAACAGTGATGATTTACTCTTGCTTCTATCTCTCAGCCCTCCAGTCTAGGCTGGACCTGCTGGGTCCACCTTGTTAAAATTGTGCTCTGTTCTAGTTTTTCCTTCCTTCACTCACACCTTGCGTAAGGCCTTCCCTTTCTTTCTCCTGGTGATGGAGGAAATTCTGGTCTTCTGACCACATTTTAATCCTTACTTTCCATCGCGTCACCTTATCCTGGTTGCTTCAAAGCAAAGTCCTTCAGCCAGAGTTGAGGGCTAGTTGGGAGACTATCCCACCCAGTGAGAGAAAGGGGAATATTTTCTAAGCAATGACGCAGCATAGCACAATAAGGTAGCACAATAAGGTAGAGGCAAGTTTCTCTAACTTGGTGCATCAGGAAAACATTAGTAAGATCCTGTACTGAATGCATTTGAGCCTGCCCATGTGAAAGGGAGGGTGGGAAAAGAGTAGCACAAAATTCTCTGAATGACCATCAAAGAAGATGGTGATCCATCATTTATAGGACTATCTGAGTAGAGCTCATGGGATGGCTGTGAGTTTTCAACATCCAAAACAGAAAGTTCAACTGATCTAATCTGGGGTTTACGTGTGTGTGTGTGTGTGTGTGTGTGTGTGTGTGTGTGTGTGTGTGTGTTCCAGTGTTACATCCCTGTATCTTAGTGTTTGTTGCTCCTGAAAATCACAAGGTACATTCACTTCTGTGTATTTTCCAATGAGTTCCCGGCTGATGGACTTGAAAGAACCTCTGCATTGTTGGAGGTAAATCAAGAAAAGCCCAGTCACAGTTGATCATCTGAGAATTCAATGGTTGTATTAAAACTGCTATAAAATCATTTGATAATCAGCATAATTATTTTAGACTGAAATGTTACTCAGTCTTACAAACTAACTGTGACAATCACAATTACTGCAAATAAGTAGGGTACAATATTATGTTCTGAGTCACTCAGTTATGTCTGTAAATGAGTAACACAATTATAGCAACAGCTTGCAAAAGGGCCCCAAACATAGATACCAATTATGAGTATTCATTTATTTAGACTGAATGATCAGTTTAGCAGATTTTTTTTCATTGAAAAAAAATGCTCATTTGAGCAATCTTGAAACCTTTGTGCCTATGCAAATAGTTCAATAAGAAGAAAAGGCACGTCGGTGGTCTTTTTCTAGTGAAACAATGGAAAATTTACAAAGTAGCGAAGAGCTAGACCCATCCCCCCATTTTTATAGGATTTGCTGTGTCTCCCAGGACGAGCCCTAGCCTCAGGTGCATCAGGCTCTCCAAGAGCCAACAGTTGTGGCCACGCCCAGCAGGGTTTGGTCCTTAATACTTGTCGTTCTAATGCCAGGTGGAGACTGTTCATCATGCCCCTTCATTACAGCAGCAGAACTATCATGTGGGCATTTCCCCAACTCTAGCCCTTCCCCGAATGTACCATCTCCAGAGCCCTGTGGGAAGAGCCTGTGTATGATCCAGTACCCAAGTCATCAGAGTCCGTGTCATGGGACCAACATGGGAATCCTTCAAGCCACAGGACCTAAAGATGTGTGCCTGTTTGAAAAGGGATTAAAGATAGATTTCTCAAGTACTGATAGAGTGAATAATCCTCAGATGCTCCGTAGTATTGAACTTATCATAACACTATATAAAAAAAATCCCAACATAATATTTTAACAATGTCTTGATCTCCTTTAAGGCTTTTATTCCTGTTTTGCTATCTTTTGGGGACAGCATAATATGTGTAGTCACAGAATCCACTAAGTTTAAAAATACCTGTTTTTGTGAATCTGGTGTATTGCCTTTGCTCATTTCTATGCTCCACATGTGTATAGTGCCCAGGAAGGCCAGAAGGGCGGTCAGATGCCCCTGAGCCTGGAGTTTCAGGCAGATAGGAGCTGCCAGATGGGTTCCGTCTGGGACTCAAACCTAGGTCATGTGGAAGAGCAGCCAGTGCTCCTAATTCCTGAGGCTTCCACCCCCAGAATCCACTCATTTGAAAGACATCGTTTTGGTGTCTGTTGTCTTTCCCTCCAGGAGCAAAGCTTTTCGTTGTTCTTCAGTTACTTTGAATATTGTATGTAAATGTAACTAATATTGTATTGTGTATATCGTGTGTTAGTATATGGTGTGTTTGCCACGTGAACAGATTCATCCCTTCTATAAGCACCTTAATGCGTTATTCAGATTTACTTGTTTTGCGGGCGACTTTTCCATATCCTAACATTCCACCCAGGGTACAGTACATTTCATGGTAATAGCTCCTTAGATTGCTGTGAATTGTGATGGCTTCTCAAATTGTTCCTGATTCTAATGGCCTTGGTGGTTTTTAAAGCGCACCGGGAGTTTGCTCTTGTCTGGTGTTTTGCTGACAGTCAGACTGGAGTTACAGACTTGGAAGACCACAGAAGGAAGGCATCCTTTGGATCTTGTCTTATCAAGGATGGATGTATCACTATGACCTATCATCGCTGATTCTGACCTTGTTCACTGGGCGATGGGGGCTTGCCATTTATCTTCATGGTGAAGGTTTTTTGTCTTTTTGTTTTGTTTTGTTTTTCCTCCTGTGCTGTTCTCTTTGGAAAGAAACGATTCTGTGAAGTTCATACTTAAAGATGGAGGGCATACTCAGCCTCTTTAAAGACAGAAAAGCCACATAAACTATTTTAGTTTATTCTTTCCGCACTTATTTATTCAACTGTGTATTTTATCGAGATGGAATCAGTGATGAAGTCCCAGCACTGCTGCGATGTATTTTTCCAGCTCTGACCATCCGCCATTTTGCTCTATGTGTCTTCAGTATCTCTTCTGTGTTCATGGTCTGTCTATATCTGTGTCTCTTCCACGTGCCCCATTATTGTGTCTTTGCTCATGTTCTGTTAAGCTGTTGAGTCCTTTAGTCTGGTTAAGTCTTCTCACGAATGTATAATATATTCTTGTAAGATCTTTTTCTCGTGTGTGCGTGCAAGAACTATTGTCATTGCTTTGGGCTGCCCACCGGTACATGATGGTTATAGCCAGTTGCTAAAAACGGTGTTCCCTTTGGTCACTGAACATGGAGAAATCCAGCTGGGACTGACCAGGGAGCGTCCTCCCTGCTGGCCAGCTTTTATAGAACTGAAAGGTGCTATAGAGGATGTTGGAAAAGAAAAGTCACCAACAGTCTTACCCAAATGTGAACCCTGAGAGCGACAATAATGACTGGAATGGTAGGATAAGCCCGTGCAGTAGTGGCATCAATGCTATGGGGTCACCAGCTACGTTCTAGTTGGACTTATCGCCCAGTGCACAGAAGGAAATGCAGGCCTGCTGCTGTAGCTCTTGCTATAGTACCCCCACAGCTGGGGAGTTCACCTGCCATGAAGCCACTGGAGAATTTGTCTATGCAGACACAGTATCAAACTGGTCTCTGAATCTGTGTCTTTGTGCCCATAGATGCCTGAAGCTCTCAGACCTCATCAGAAAAGTTTCTCTCTGTAATACACAAACTCAAAACCATTTCAAGTGTAGAAAATAAGTGTCAGTGTAGAAAATATGGCACAGTCAGCCATAGGTAAAACTTATTTTTAGTTTTAGTTTAGTGTGACTGGTGATGTGACCGGTAGGTATTGAGGTGCTGCTTACTGCAATTATTGAAGTATTTGTTTCAAACCCCCTGATTGATTTGCCACGTTGGCTAGCATCTCTCGGTGCTGCTCTGGTTATTTGGCAGGCGTGATTGGCCTATCCCTGAGTAGCAGCTGTGACCTTCATCCAGAGCAGCTCTGTACCTAGAACCGATGGTGTTTCTTCCCGTGATGTAGGTGCTCTAGGCTTTGTGGTAGGGCATGTCATCCTTAATGACTGCCTAAATGGCAGCTTTAGAAATGTCTGACCTCAAAAAAAAAAAAAAAAAGAAAAAAAGAAATGTCTGACCTCTTTATAACAGCTAACCTGTGGAACCAACCTGAGATTCCAACAACAAAGGAGTAGACTAAAAAAAAAATGTTTTCATTTTTGAGTGAAAAGGAAGAAAGTTACTTTGTTTTGTAGGGAAAAAAATTTAAATGGAGATAATCATATTAAACAAATTAAGCCAGCCCTAATCAGATGAAGATAATTGCGTATCATTTAGGACTCCTAGATATTATATATATATATATAATATGTAATATATATATTATATTATATATAATATGTAATATATATTACATATATATGTAATCTAGGAGTATTTATATGGATATGTATTTATATGAATATCACACACATATATGACATGTAAAGAAAAGAAAAATATTCTCTGAGAACAAAGGGGTGTTAGGACAGGCGGGGAAGAATATGGGAGTGTATGGGTGGAAAATGTTCAGTGGACAATATGATTTGCCAAAAAGTATCAGGACATATAACACACACACATATAATGATAAAGGATTATAAAATACTACTAAATATTAACGTAATTGAAAAAAATCAGTCTGAGCTTTCAGGTTTATGACTGCCTATGGGGGAAGAATGGGGTTTTCTTTTTAGAATTGAAAATAGATTTTATGCAGCATATTCTTACTGCCACTTCCTCCCTCCCATCTCCTCCCCACACCCCCGCCACCCAAACCCACAGCCCTTCTCTCTCAATAATAATAGTAATAACAACAACAACAACAATATAGAAACAGAACAAAATAGGATAAAACAAAAGACAAAAGAAAACCACAGAACAAGTACAAGAAACAAATGAAACTCTGAGACACACACATTTGTACATACAGAAAATCCATAAAAGTAGAATTGGTCTTAAGGCAAACATCCACATATTAGTAAATACGTACTGTATTTGTCTTTTTATGTTTGGGTTACCTCACTCAACATAATTTTTTTTCTGGCCTCATCCATTTGCCTGCGAATTTCATGATGTCTCTTTTTAATGGCTGCTAATACTTCATCGAGTGAATGTACCACATTTTCTTTATATGGTCATTCACTGAGGGGCATCCAGGCTGTTTCCAGTTTCTGGCAGTTGTGAATAGAGTGTCAGTGAATGTGGCTGAGCAGGGGCCTCTGTGCTAGGATGACGAGTCCTTTGGGGACAGCTACACCAAGAGTGGTACGGCTGGATCTTTCTTCCTGAGGAACCACCACGTTGTGTTCCACAGTAGCCACAAGTTTGCGCTCTCAGCAGTGGAGGCCCCTCATCTCACATCCTCACCAGCAGGAACTGGCATTTGTTTTACTGATCTTGGCCATTCTGATATGCGTAAGCTAAAATCTCAGAGCAGTTTTGATATGTTTCCTTGATGACAAAGGATGCTGAATCTCTTTTTTTTAACTCTTTTAAAAAAATTTTTAATTTTTATTGATTGCAGTTTATTCAATTTGTATCCCCACTGTAGCCCCCTTCCCTCATCTGCTCCCAATCCCTCCCCCCTCTTCTCTACCCATGTCCCTCCCCCAGTCCACTGATAGGGGAGGTCCTCCTTCCCTTCTTTTTGATCCTAGTCTATCAGGTCTCATCGGGAGTGGCTACATTGTCTTCCTCTGTGGCCTGGTAAGGCTGCTCCCTCCTCAGGGGAAGATGATCAAAGAGCAGGCCAATCAGTTCATGTCAGAGACAGCCCCTGTTCCCCTTACTAGGGCATCCACTTGGACACTGAACTGCTGTGGGCTACATCTGAGCAGGGGTTCCAGGTTGAGCATCTCTTTCAAGCACTTCTGAGCCATATGCGATTCCTCTTTTGAGGACTCCCATTTCTGATCTGGTGTTCTGTAACCATGTCAGGTGATGTTTCCTCCATTGGCCGTTAGTCTTCTGAATGCTGTAACTCTTGGTGTGTCTTCTATCTCTGGGAGGGCATTTTCTTTAGACCACTACTTGGTTCTTTGGAGTTGGACTAAAGTCACTTCTTCCTGCTTTCTTTCTTGATTAGACAAGGGAGATCTACCCTGAGATGCCCATTATGTTTTTAACCTTGAAAATCCTTTTCATCTTGAAACTCTTATTAACCTTGAGAAATCGACACAGATCTGTCCCCACATCTGAGCACTTATCACTGCCATATATAACTGTGGGTGAGGGCATAGCTGTGGTCCCTGAAATTATGCTCATGCAGTTGGCCCTGCCACATATATGACCTTGAGGAAGAAGTCATTGCACAAATTCGGGTGAGAATAGGACACGCTACCGAATGGCAAGTGCAAGCACTTAGCTCTGTGCCTGCGAAGTGACGCCCTCTTGTGGGATTAACAGCCACGACTGCGGCTGTACTGGGTCTCCTAGGTCAGAGGTAAAGCAGACCTGCGGAATACTTCTGTCTGCCACCTCCCCAGCGTCGCTGTCCTTCTGGAGCAGCTGACTCCACCCGCCGCACAGCATCATCTCCCACTTCAGAAAAGGTGAAGCGATTACTGTATTCACGAATAGCTGAAGAAAGTGTAAACACCAAGGAATTAAATAGGGGGGAAAGTGCTCAGATGGAAACCCAACGTGCCTTAGTAACGATTGGGTCGGTTAGGAATCACAAGAAGGGTGATTTTTTTTTTTTTTTTAACCTGCTGTAGGGCCATATGGTTGCTGAATGTGTTGTGATGCTGCTTCTAAGATCCTTGAGTATTTTAAACTTGACATGTTATTTTTTTTTAATGATTTCAAACATCATTTCTTTCAGAGCCTTTCCCAGTGCTGCTGCGATACCGAGCAGATGGCTCAGCAGCGTTTACATTTGCATTTTGCAATGCTGCCATGTTATTTGCAGAATTCCCTTTCAGAAACCTGTGATTTGTTCCCTACCTTCTCAGAATGGCTGCGATGAAATTATAAAGAGGGTCTTGGGCATGTAGAAATGGAAATTGCGCGTAGTGTAGCATTTCAATTGTGTGTTGTTTTGATTTGCTTTTTAACACCCATTATTATTAGTGTGCGCTCTTGTTTTAGGACTTCCGCTCAGGGGTTAAGTCCTTCTCATTCTTTCTGATAAGAGATGCATTAGTGTTGAGAGGAACTGTAATGGCTGTACCAGAGCTTTCAGTCTGCTCTTTCATATAGGCATATCACGTCTTCTAGAGTAGTCCTGTTTATCTGTTTATTGTCTGGCCGCTGCAGAGAGTTTCAGCTCCTCGAAAGGTAGACCCTGCTTTGTTCAGTCCTTAACCCCTGTACCAGCACAGCACCAGTTCCCTGTGGATCGGTGGGCACAGAAACTAGAAATAATAGCCAGCTTTCTAGGAACGAGGGCTTTTACAGGCCAGCTAGCTCTGAGCAAGGCTACTTTCTTCCCTCCTTTGACTTTTATCTCATGCTGGTGTGTTTTCAAGGGAGCTTTTCTGCCAGCTTTCTTCCAATCGTCTTACTTCCTTAGTCCTGTCTTATCTTATTTTTGTTGTTGTTATTCTAAAAACCAACCGTGTATTATTAAACAGATAGCCTCTTGGGGCATCTTTTTCTTCTTTGGGGCACGATCGGATTAATGCCAACGCAAAGGCATTTTCTTGCTTAACAGATTGAAAGCAGGAAGCAGGACAGGCTGTCTTGATCAGCACTGACTCCAGGCCTTTCCTTTAAAGGCCTGTGATGATGAAACTAAGCCCACCACTGTCCCTATAAAGATGCTGCTCTTCTAAATGAGACCCGGGGACTGCAGAGGTGTCTCTCAGCTCACAGGGTAGTGCGGTCTACCCGTTGATCACCGTTGCTTCAGCTCGTGACTGGCATAGAAGACCTTTCATTAACTGTCTTCATGACTTGAGGCAAATGGAGGAGGAAAGTTAACGTTGAAGCTTGCACTCTGCCCAGTCTAGAGAAGGAGCACTTGCTCTAATTGTTGGAAGCGTCGGCAGGTTGTTTATTAGCAGAAGAGCAAACCCTGTCTCTCGGCCCGGGAGTACTGTGGGAGTTGACGATATCAGTTCATTGCTACAACCGCATGTCCAGAATGCTTTAGGCTCCACTGGGTGCTGGGCAGAGAAGCAGAAAGAGACCCTGCTACCTTGGGGAGAGAGCAGCCACGTGGCGTGGACTTGGCGTTTAACTGCCCAGTCACACACCAGCGCTGACCCACTCCACTGGATACTGCTCAGAGATCCGCTCGCCTTCCGGTACTGGCATAGTGTCCGGCGCGCACACCTTTAAGGAATGTACCTTTTGAACCGTATTTATACCCTAGGCACCCAGCGGGGATTAACAGCATGATAAATCTTGTCCAAGTATCATATTGTGAATATCGAGCTTAACCATTTGTTTGCTTCACGTTGTTTCTGCGTTAATCTTCTCTGTGTGTTGGGAGGAAACAGTGTGCCCCTGTGGATAACATCTCCCATACGTTGCTGAGCACACAGCTGAAATACTCAAATTAAAAGCTGTGAGCAGGATTGTTACAGATCGCCATGTTTGTAATAAGCAGTGCATGCATGTAATCTCTTAAATATCTACCTAATTTAACTAATTGTTTTGAGCGCTGTGATAGCTCTGTACTCCCACGTTGACCCTACTAGAACAAGCCTTTGTGTTCTCGTCAGGGGCTCTACGGGTAATTCACCCCAGGCTGTATGGCGATTCTCCCTTCGACCTTTGTTAAACAAACACTGATAGAAAATAACCCATTAGTGGGGGCTCCGGTGTTGGGGCTCCAGTGTGGGTCCTGGCATACAAGGATAGGTGTTCTGCCTACCATCGACCTGTGGCCTACAGCTCAATGAGTATGTCTGCAAAGCCAAAACATATCTTGCACTTTGAGGTGTGAGTTTGTAACTCATTTCTACTCATTCACCTTCTGGTTGGAACCTGCAAGTCAGTCAGAGTCGCTGCCTTTCTGGAAGGCTCTAATTGTGCATCAAGAACTTACAGGAAGCTGAGATGACCCAGGTGCCGGCCCCACATTGATTCAGAATCCTTTTTCTGTGAGGCCCCAAGAAAGGCTTGGGTGCTTGCTTGTATTAGTACCCTTTACCTCTGTAAGACATTCCACCTGGCATTGTTCTGTTCTGTGACCGTGTCTCCATTTCCTTGGTCTGTCTCTTGGATGCTCAGGCCCCACTTAGTCTTGACTTCTTTCTACATTCCTGGCATTCTCGTCAGAGTAAGGAACAGAAGCAAAGCACGTGGGGATCACAGGACTGAGGCTTTCACAGTGGAGAGAAAGGAGGAGTGCGGAGCAGGAAGGGACGTGGGGAATGACGCAGATCCGTGTACATTGCATCTTCAGCCTTATCTCGGGTTTCTACTGATGTGATAAAAACAGCTTGGGGAGGAAAGGGCTCACACACCCCATCCGATCGCTTATGAAGGGAACTTAGGGCAGGAACCCAGAGGCAGCAGCTGAAACAGGGGCAGTGAAGGGAAGCTGACCACTGGCTTACTCCTCACGGCGTGCTCAGTTTGCTTTCTTATACACCTCAGGCCCTCCTGCCTAGGGTTAGTGCCGCCCACCGTGGGCCGGGTTCATTCACATAGATCACTGATGAAGAAAATGCCCCACAGGCTGGCCCACAGCTGGGTCATAAAACTGGGGGGCGTTTTCTCAGTTGAGGTTCTCTCCTCTCAGATGTCTCTGGCTTGTGTCAGGTTGACAAACCCAGAAACGCAAACCTTGTTGGAAGCTGTATTCTCCTCATTCGTCCTTGACATTCACTTGGTTCCCCGTATGCTGCAACACTATAATTTTTTTTCTTTATTGCTTTCCTGGATTCCATTATTAAAAATATAAGCTCTACAGTGGCAGGGATTTTTATCTCTGTAATTCACTTAAGAGTCAAACATCTAAGTCACGCCAGATAAGAAATGTTAAGGGGGGTTGTTAATTAGCTACCAGTCCGTCTAAGTATAGGAATACCTGACTTAGATATCTCCATCTGCCCTCTGGGAGTGCTCTAAGACCTTGACAGATGCTTTACAGAAACCCGGAAGGCTCATGGCAGTTTAGAAGCAGGGGAGACCATAGCCATCAACGTCCCCCGGTGTTCATGAAATCAGCTGGGCCTGCTAGTAACTGTGGCTTTCCTAGGCGCTTAAAGTGATGTCTGTGGCATTCTAAGATCTGGAATTATTCCTAGTCATTGATGAGCTGTTGTGTGGAAGGCACCTGCTCACGTTTTGTGTGCATTGCCTCTTTTAGTCCTCGTGTGTGCTTGGTACTATTATTATTCCCATTTTCAGAGTGATAAGGATGGGCCCGGTGAGCTTAGTCAGTAAGAGCCCTTTCTGCCAAGCCTGGTGATTTCAGCCTGATCCCAGGGATCAACACGGTAATGAAAGAAAATGCTACCACAAGACATGTACCGTGCCATAGCCACACCCATGTACTTGGATAGTCACAAAACAAGTGAGCAAATGCAAACTCTGCATTCAGAGGCTAGAGAGATGTCTCGGTGAGTAAGGGCGCTTGCTGCTCTTTCAAATGACTGGAGTTTGGTTCACAACACCCACATTTTGTGTCTCAAGACCACCTGTTATCACAGCTTCCAGGGCTCTGACACCCCTCTCTGGCCTTCTCAGGTATCTGCACACACAGGTGCTAGCAGGCGTGCACACACACACTAAATTTAGAAAAATAAAGAACAGAATGAGAACGTTGGTGTATGTAGCACAGTGAGAAACAGTCCAGGGATCACGTAAGAAGACTTAGTTTGCAAGAGTCTGTGGCTCTAGCTCTGCCTCAGCGGTGACTGGCCTCCTCTCACTCCTCCTTAGGCTGCCTGCAGGCTTCTCCAGTGCCCCCTGTGGCTGTGTGTTATTCTAGACAGTCCTTGCCATTCATGGTTTTACTGAGCTTCCCGGTGTCTGTATTCAGCCTTAAGCAAAACTCTTTCCTAAATTCGTTTATTTTCCCATTGCTAAAAATCAAGTCCAAAAATCAAACGTTTCATCTTATTTGGTGTTTATTGTGTTGAGAGGAAGTTGATAGATAACAGAATTACTTTCTTTTCTCTAAGCACTTAAGCCATGCGGTTAGAGAGAGAAGGACCTTGACAATTTTCATTTACACTTTCTGACTTAATTTGACTGTTCTCGATAGTTTTATCACAAGCCAGTTATTTCTTGTTAAATTGTCTCGACATAGTCTTGGGGTTATAACGATTAGATTTCAGGCCTGCTTGTTTTTGGTAAATGCAGCTGCCATTTTCACCATTGGCGGTGGAGGGGCATCCTGCTGCAGTGAGTGCAGAGAGAGAGAGAAAGGAAGAAAGGAGCCAAAGACTAGGGGAAGATGAGCGAAGCCAGTGCCTTTCTTTAGGTGTTAGAAGGAGCTGATCATGTGGTGTCGGGAGCTGTTAAGGAGGGATGTCCACATTGCACACAGAAATTGTCACGGGGTCTGGGTGTTACATGTGTGATGTCCATGTCTTTACCAGCTATTGGTTTGATCAAGGTAACGTCTAACGAGAGCTGTTGTCGGTGAGGACCTGAGAGGATGGGTACAGGGTCTGCCTTCTCATGAGGCCTCACCCAGAGGCTTGACAGGAAGGACTTCGTAGAGAGGAAAGTGACTACCCGGTGACTTGGCCCCATGATGTTCTTCATGGAAACCTAATGAACAGCATTCACTTCCTGGGGCTTCCCGAGGCCTGCCCTGATAGAGGGAAATGCATGGCTAATGCCCGGCCTCACTCGCAGCCGGCCCAGGAGCAAGCAAACTTAGCTTGTCTTAGGATCCACACACTAGTTCTCCAAGAATTGCCTAGAAGTCAGAGAAAAAGCTTTTGTCTCCCCAAGAATCTCTAACTAATAGCTTGTAAATATTTCCCCAAATGAATGTAAAACTATGTCAATGGCGTGACTAATGAAACTACCAGAAAAGGCTGCCAAAGGATGGGGGGTAGTATCTTTAAATACCAGCGTTTAGATATAGGAATGAAAAAATAGCAAACTTTATTTCTGCCAAGTTCTCACCTCCTAACAAAACTAGGCGTGAACCTCTCGGTCATGATACAGTAATTCTTGCTCTCCTCTCTCAGACAGGATTTCTGTTCTGCTCACACCAGCTGGATTTCATGAGGGTTTTGTTTGGTTTTGTTTGGTTTTGTTTTTGCATGTACTTATGTACCAGCCCTGGATACATAAGGATAGCTCCTGGCCGGTGAGTTTCTGTCTCTAATAGGGTGGCTAACACTCCTGAGGATGAGGCCCATGAGTGTCCCCTGGCTTCCACACTCGTTCCCAGGCACAGACACAGACGTACGCCTACCTGTGTACACACATGCAAAAGTAATAAAAGCAAAGCAAAGCACAAAAGACTTTTCCGTTTAGTCTTGGGTTCCACTGCCGAGATCACACACCTTACAGAACTGTTTTTGTGCTGGTTTGTGTTTTGTGAGCTTGGCACAGTCAGGGTTGTCTGGAAAAAGGGCTTGCCGGTGGAGGAACTGCCTCCATGGGCTTGGCCTCTCAGCAAGTCTGTGGAGCGTTTTCTTGAATCATGGTTGCTGTAGAGAGCCTGGCCCACTGTGGGGGGTGGTGCCATCCCTAGACAGGTGGCCCCAGATCCTCTAATTAAGCAGACTGAGCACGATACAGTCTCTAGACAGTAAACAGCAAACAGCATTCACACGTGGCCTCTGCTTCAGTTCCTGCCTCCAGGTTCCTGCCTCAGATTCCCACCTCCGAGGCAAGCAAGCCTTTTTCTTTCCGTGCTGCTTTAGTTTGTGGTGGCTTGCGAATATAAAGAATAAAAAGCAATAAAAAGCAGACTAAGATAGTATTTAAACCTGAGGTCGGGGACATGGTTTAAAAGGTTTTGGATGAGGGATTTCACCCTGTGTTGTCAAATGCACAGCACCGCAGTGCCATTTCCATTCTTGGTTGAAAGAGAATTGATTATATGCCTAACCTGGGGACACAAATTAGAGTAGTCCTAAATTTCTTTAATTGGTTAATTTCATCAACCACATTGTATTACTCTTTCCATCTTACAAGCGTCTGTGTTCAGAATTTCATGATTAGAAGGAGAGCACAATTGTGATTATACTTGATAAGGAAATGTGCTTTTCCTGTGTATTTTTCTTTATCCTTTAAGAGGATGTGTTTTAGGGATATCCTATCAGCAAACCTTCTGCTGCTCACAAAGAACATATTATTTGCTCTTTATTAGAATAGGAGTCAGACAGATAATTGGGGGCAGGATGAAATTCAGGAAGACACTAAAAAGGAAATGGTGCATTTCAGTTGTCTCCCTGAAGGCTTGCCTCGTGAGTGAGTGTTTAACTGCTTGCTCTTGTTACCCGTCTTCAGCCTGATGGTCTACCTCTTCCTGGGCGGAGTGATTTGAGATGAAGGACTGGCGAGGTCTTGCCATGTTCTTGTCAGTGTCAATTACCAGTGTTCGTTTATGACTGTCCTGTGGTTTCTTTACCCTGTGTTGACAGCACAGTGTGGAAGATGACCCTGCCTCCCGGTGCTGGGCACTTCATTGAGACATGACCCCACAGAAGAGCACTCGATATAAATTAGTGATTAAGATGTGAAGTCACTGTGTCTGGTTCTAATTTCTTCACGGCGTCAATAAGGCTTCTGACAAGGCCAGCGCACCGATAGACAGCTAAACTTGCTGCTGACAATCTCATGCGCTTCTAACCCAGAGTTCTGGCTGAGATCACTGGTGTCCATCATCGTGGACTGAGTGGCCGTGCCCTGTTGCTGAGAATCCAATAGGGTTATTAAATCTGTAATAGCTGATTTTTTCTATCAAAAAATTCCCAGGACCAAGCACTTCATAATTTGTTCTTTAAACTATTTGGAAGCTTTTCGTATGTCTACTGAGGTGATGGGATGAGACTGAAGTCTAAATGAGGTTCACCTGTGGCTGCTATGTGCTTTACACACATGGACTGTAGGGAACTTTGTGGTGTGTTTACAAACCCTGATTTTGACCATGCTGCACCGTTTGAGGTGAGATGTGGGAGGCACGTTCTTTGCACACTGAGGGTATTTCAAATTGAGCTTTTCATGAGGGGGCTGCTCAGCCGCCAGCCCTTCACTAATATTGCCCGCTCATAAAAGGCTTGATTTACGGGTGCCAGTGTGGGAACTGGGGAGTCGAGCAGCCAGTGAGAAGTTGAACCAATAGGCATGAAAAGTTTAATTTTTAAAAAGTTAATAAATGTTGATGGTCTGAGATTTGGGTTTTAAGGCAACCGTTATTTGTTAATGTTTTAGGGGAAGCAAAGACCTCTCTCCTGATGCCGGTGACTGCCCTGGTCATTAAGTTTTAATTGTATTTATTACTGTTATTTTACCTGAGCACATAGAGTGTTTGTGCAAGTGCGTGCTTGTGTGTGCATGCAGGTGTGTGCACAGACACGTGGAGAACACAGTTTGACATCTGGCATCTTGTCTGTCACTTTCCACTTGACTTAAGACGGGGTCACTAGCTGAGCCCAGAGCTCACTGATGGGCTACACCGTGACTAGCATGAGTTCTGGAATCACACACGCGCGCGCGCACACACACACACACACACACACACACACACACTCCCTGTACAGAGCTACCCATCACACCACTGTGCCTGACTCTTTGTGTATATATTGGGGATCCAAACTGAGGTCTTCACTACCTGAGTCAGCTCCCAGAACTGTAGATTTTCTTTTTTAAATCCAGTTTTCTTCATATTGGCTTATTCTGTCATTCAGCACATACCATGTAGTAAGTACCCTTGAGTTGTACCACGTTCTCTTCTGGGACCTGGTCATGAGCATATACATGAGAAGGTCACATGTCTACTATAATCTGCTAAAGAAGCCAGTGGCCCCCAGAACATATTTTTGTTTTATTCTTTCCATTGAAGGATGGTACAGGTTGATTGTCCCTTACTCAAAATGTAGCAGGCCAGAAGCACTTCAGAGTTCAGATTTTTAAAACTTTATAGTGTTTTGCAAATGCCTACCTAACAAGATATTTTGGAGATGGTTCCCAAGTCATTGAGCTTTTTTCTTAAAAAAAAAAAAAAAAATATATATATATATATATATACATATATATACACATATATATATACATATATATAGATATATTTTACAGATAATATATTCTGGTCATATTTTTTCCTCCCCCAAAGCCTCCCACATCTTTCCACTTACCGGCTTCATGTTCAGGGCTCCTCTCTCCAAACAAATTTTGAAACACAAGCAGAACTCAGTAAGACAAAAACAACAGAACATGAGCACTCACACCTAGTTCCCCTGAGTTTGTTTCATGTTGTCTTGGAGTGCGGCTGGTACACCCAGTGTCACTCCATCGGAGAAAACATTCCCAGCAGCAGCAGTTGCAAATGGCGTCTTGGTTGTGGGTGGGACTCTGTGTCCCCCCGCCCTCCTCCTTGCTGGGGCTTGGTGTCACTCGGATGCATGTAGGCCTTGTGTGTGCTGTTCCAGTCTCTTGAGTTCCGTGTGCATCAGCCTTGCTGCGTCTTCTGTCAGACACTGTTTCCTTGAAGTCATCCACCGCTTCTGGCTCTCACAATCTTTCCTCATCCCCTTCTACATCGGCCCCTGAGCCTCGAGGGAATGGTTCTGGTAAAGACATCTCCCTTAGGTCTGAGTGCTTCAGAGTCACGCAGTGTCTGAACATTGTCCAGTTGTGTGTCACCGTGTTACCTCCTGTCTCCTGTGAGGCGGCTTCTTTGACGAGGGTTTACACACTGACCTGTGGGTATGTTAACACGTTGCTGGAGTCCTTTTACTGCCATGTTCATTTAGCAGAATAGTAGCAGTAGGTGTTCCATTTTCCTGGAGCCCGTGGCCTATCTACTTTCAGGTTCTTGACCTCATTAACAGTGTCAGGTTGGGTCCATCTCATGGAGCGTGCTCTGAATCCAATCAAAAGGTGGCTGGCCACCCTCATAAGGTGTGTGGCAGTATTGGATCTTGTGGTCTGGTCACTGCTGTAAGTATCAGTTTGTAGCTGGCTGATGTTAATGGTTACGTCACAGAACCTTGAAGCACCACCAGTGCTAACCAGTCGAGGTGAAATGTCTAGGTGGTCACCAGCCTGGTTGCTCCATGTTGGATGACAGAGTCAGTGGTACCTTGAGCAGTGGGGTCTCACTGTCAGGCTGTGAAGGGTAACCAGTAGCCTGGACAGTGGCTTTGAGTTCTGGGAAAGAGTCTATGGGAGCCTTTTGGCCAGTGGCTCAGCAGAAGGCACCCACCCTGGCTCTGTGGATTCTAATTGGTGTCATAAGATGTCTAGTTGGTGCTTAAATTCCTGTCATACACGTATATGTCCTAGAAAGCTTCTAGAGTACTAGGTTTTTATATGGTTTTTCAAATGCCTTTGAAGTCAGTTTGCCTCCTCCCATATTCCCTTCTTTATTCTGCCCTTTCATCCCTCTCTGCACTTAATGTTCTTCATCTGTTTTTCCTTTATCTTTTTTATAATCCTATATTCTATTTACTCTTTCTTGGAAAGTTCCCCTCCTCCTCTTCCTTCTTTTCCTCTTCCTCTACTTCTTCCTCTTCTTCCTCCTCCTCCTCCCTTTTCTCCTCCTCCTTCTCTTCCCCTACCTAAACTCCATGGTTGTCCTAACTGAAACACACATATCTAAATGTCAACATTAAAGAGAAAACATGCAATATTTGGGATTTCTTTCTTTCTTTCTTTCTTTCTTTCTTTTCTTTTCTTTTCTTTTCTTTTCTTTTTTTTTTTTTTTTTTTTGGAGGGGGAGGGTCTGTGTTACCTCACTCAGGGTAATTGTTTCTAGCCCAGTCTACTTAGCTGGAAACTTCATGATTTTTTTTTCTAAACAACTGAGTGATAATCCAATGTGTAAATGTTCATCAGCTGATGGACGTCTGTTGTTCCTAAGGTCTGGCTGTTATGAATAGGGCAGTCGTGGACATGGACGAGCAAATGTCACTGTAGTAAGTGTGTTGCTGTTCTTCGGGCATGTGTCCAAGAGTTGTGTAGTGGGAACTTGTAGATCAGTTTAAGCTTTTTGCGGACCCTCCATGCTGATTTGCATTGTGCTAATTGAAAAGTCATGTAGGTTTTATCAAGTATGATTAAGAAAAAATTCAGCAAGATGAGCTGACCTCAGTTTTGCTTATTTCCCCTGTGGTATAGTACTTTCAGAGGCCCCTGAAATTGAATGATAGCTACTGCTGCATTCCTAGAGCATTCCATTAATTCTGATATTTTACTAAGCAATATGTATTAAGAATGTGATAAGGGTTTTATATTTATTTTCATGTGGTGCATTGATTGAGAATTCCATTTTTGAATTCAAAAATTGAATTGTTTTCTGCAAATTTATATTATAAAGGATAAAATAAACAAGGATTATTTCTTCCTCAAACCTTTGAAATAGTCATCTGGCTCAAATCTCTATTTAATGGTGTTTTTTTTTTTTTAACTTGTTGCATCAGGGCTCTTAGTCCAAGCTCTTATTTCATATATCAGGGTTTTTTTTCCCCAGATATTTCCAGTTTCATGTGTTTTTATTAACACTGTGTTCTAAGTTCATTGTAAATTTCATTTTAGCCTTATGTAATTTTTTCATATTTCCTTCCAGAAGAGTTTGTTTGTTTGTTTGTTTGTTTGTTTGTTTGTTTTGGTTGATACCCTGAGTCTGTCAGGAAAAGGGAGGTGGGTGAGGATCTCTGACTGTGACAGGCCTGCTGCTGTCCCCCCTTTCCTTGACTATGGCGCTGTGAAGTTCTGCCTGTATCCTGCCTTCTCCTTCTTCTGCAGCATACCCCCGAGCTCTGTCATCTTTCCCTCAGTTGCTACTGACATTTCCAGGGCCGCTCATTGCCCTTTATATCCTGCCTCTCATATTTTGCCTTTGCTTGTCTGTCTCGGAATGTCTGGATGTCTCACGGCTGGTGGTCACAGTAGGATTGTGTAGGCAGAGCTGGGTGGAACAGCAGGGCAGGAGGTCTGTAGATGAGCAGGGCAGGGAAAGCCGAAGAGCAGAGATGAAATGGGTCCTCTGGCTTCAAACCTGGGAAGCAGAGTGTAGTCCTTCGATGGCGGCATGTCAAGATAGGCGGAGAGAAGCGGAATTGGAGAGCATAGTCTACCTTGGTTGTTCACAGTCATCCTGTGCTCAGGGGGAAGGCTGGGGTCTTGATCATGGGGACGGGGCCTCCCACAGAGTTCCTGGTGTTAGTGTAGGCACTGTTTCACAGTGTTGATAGAACACCTCATCTGTTTGTCTCAGGTTTCCTGTAGATGAAAAGCAGTAAGACTTGTTTAAAAATAGTCCTGTAGGGAATATTTAGGGGTATGCGTGGGATAAACAGTTTCTAAATGCGCGAGGACTTCTGAGGATTTGCTGACAAAGACGTTGTGACTTTAGCATTGTTCAGGAATGAAAGTTTTCCTGAAATGCGTCTGATGAAGAGTTAAACTGTTTTCAAAATGTGTCCATGCGCAGCTCATCTGCTCTGCCATGAAATGCCATTTCACCCTGATTTGATGGAGCCTTTTCTCCTTAAGCCTTGCATTTCCAGGGTGCTGTGCTCAGCATGGTAATTAGGGGCTGCTGGGGACTTGATGCTTCTGGCTGCCTCTTGAGCTCTCCTTTCCCAGAACTTCATCACTCACATGTCCCTGGCAGGCTGTGCGAGTGGAGGATTTGGGGAAAGCATGTAACAACCAGGGCTGTGGAAGTGGAGTCGGCCAGGGACTATAGCTTTTTAATTCAAGTTTGAGTCGGAGTTGCAGTGAGGTGAGACTGTTGTGACAGATTTCAAAATGTAATGATAGAAAAATGAGGGAGCTTCATCCGAGTCGCAGTAAATAGCGGAGCAACAGCTCAGCGACTCAGCATGAGGCAGCAGCCACATGCGCTCAAAAAAAAAAAAAAATACCCCGTAATTAAAATTTACATTGTGCAACCTCCTTCTGAGTGGGTACCTTTCCAAGGGAAGCAGTGATTTTATTGTGAAAAATATAAACACAAATTTGGAGATGTAAATTGTGTGCACGTTTTAGCTTTACCCATAAACACAGAAAGTTATGAAGTGTAAATATAATCAAACCACACAACTATAGCACAGATCAGACTCTGAGGAAGATCCCCCAAAGCAGAAAGCTCCCCTGGCTCCTCCCCCCTCCCCCACTCACTGACTTACCAGGTGGAATCCTATGCTCCCCATTTCTGAGGACATAGACCCTTCCCGTTTGTTTTATTAGTTAGAAAGGATAATGGGTTTGACTGGCTCGCTCTTCACCCGTTTCCCTTCCCCTTTCTCTGTGTGTGAGAGGCCAGGCACAGTGTTGAACAATGCAAAGTCAGAAAGATGAAGAAACTCACCTAAATGTTCCCAGAATCTTCTCATTTCCCCACTTAGAACATGAATGTCAGCTCCACTAGAGACAGCCCCGAGATGAGCACAGGGAGTTTGCCTGAAAGAGAAGATTCACCAGGGGACTGCTAAAAACAAACAAACAAACAAACAAACAAAAACAACCTGTGTGGCTCCTGCCCAGGCTACCACTGCTGCCATAGTGATTTTGTTTAGAGCCCTTTATTTCTTTGGGCCACAATTTCCCTGTCAAAGTCTTGGTTTTTGTTTGAAGGAGCTCCTCAGGGCCTTCTGAACCAGACTTCCTTCAGCATTGTGCACCATGGAGCCAGCCCTGTGCAGCTGGAGGCCTGGAGATCCAAGCCAATATGGGGACCCTTCTTGAGTCCCCAGGAGAATTGTTGCAGAAAAGCCCTGGGGGCCACTCTGCCCCACTCATTCAGGCTCCGATTCAAGGCTGAGATGTCCTGAGATAGTTACAGATGACATTGCCCTGGCCTTGTTTTGCTGCCTTCTCTTGGTGGGGTGCTCTCTGTCACTGCCATGAGGTTTGCACTGCCATCACTGTCACCCATCAAGGTCGGGACAAAAGTGTTTCATGGTGCTTCTGCTACACATTTCTCTCTGTGCCCTTACTAAAGTAAGGCAGTAGGAGCTCTCACGGGGTTGCAGGGAACGTAGCTGGAAAAGCAGCCTGTCCCATACATACAGCACACCAAGGGAAAATAAAGTTTATTTTCAAGGGAGGCATAACTTTGAAATCTTTTCTTTTAAATTCAAATACAGTTTTATCATCCCCCCCATTTCTTTTCTACCTCTAACCCCTTCCTTGCTCCCCTTTTCTCTCATTCATGCCCTCTAATACTTTAATTGTTGTTACACACACACACACACACACACACACAAACACACTCCTAAATATATAATTACAGTCTGCTCCATCCATATAGTGAAACTTGTGCGTCTAAGTTCTCAGAGCTGACCGTTGGGTACTAGAGTAGGTGCGCTCTTCCTGGAGAAGACAGTTTCTCCCGCTCTCAGCATCCCTTAGTTGTCTGTAGTTCCCTGTTTAGGGCTGAGGCCCTGTGAGGTTTCTTCTTCTGTTTTGCAGATGTCTGTCACTATTGCCCTCATTCGGGTCTTGTTTAGGCAGTCATGTTGATGAGGTTTCATAGATGTCGCTTCTCTGACATTTGTAGGCAATAAACTTTCGAAATAAGCCCTTTGCTCTGACTCTCACACTGTTTCTGCCCCCAGAGGAAGCTTATTTAAGAGCTTGAACCTAGTGTAACATGAAGCCTTTTTCGTAAGCTGTTGTCCCTGGGTAATGTGAGGTCACATTTCCCTTCTGGTTGTTTCTCAGGTAGAAATAGGAAGTACATTGAGAGTTCAGCAATTGCTTAGTGAGCGTGTCATCTCCCAAGAATGGTTGGGGACTTGAAGGTAAGAGAAATGGTTGTGGTTTGAAGAGAAATTTTCCAGCGGAGACCACTAATTCTTCCCACTAAACACCAGAAGGGACATTCCACAGGACCATGAAACCCTAGCCCGGCTGAGACTTTTCTATGTAGCCTTTGGGACAGTTGCTCTGGGCTTCCCTTTCATAAACAAATTAGGCCAGGCCTGCTATGAGAGAGGCCATATTTCAAGGACAGTGTTTATGGTTGGGGAACATCCATGGAAGAGGAAATTTCCGCTGCCGGGCATTAGGCAGTCCAGTCCAGTGAGTTGTGTGGTAGCACGTGGCCTTTCCCGAAGTTAGGTCACCTTCTGGGGCCACAGTTGACTGAGGCAAACAAGAGGTTAATCCTATAGCAGAGAAAGTTGGAGTCACAAATGCGACCTCTGCAAATCTAATATTCTCTTCCTTCACGCCGACCTATTAGCCAGGGCAGGGGTGCATCCCTGGGGAGTCTTTGCCAGCCTCTGAACATCTAGAGTCGATTCTGATCAGCTTTCTGTACCACAGAATACCAGGAAGTACCCTGATGTGGGAATGTGTATAATCCCAGAACT
The DNA here is from genome assembly GCF_907164565.1 of Psammomys obesus. NCBI lineage: Eukaryota > Metazoa > Chordata > Mammalia > Rodentia > Muridae > Psammomys > Psammomys obesus. The sequence continues at coordinate 15,601,969 of NW_026585580.1, read as the reverse complement.
CAGGAGGTTGAGGCAGGGAGATGACAGGTTTCAAATAGCCGAGGCTGTGTGGTTAGACTCCATCTGAAGAAGACAAGCTGAAATGAGAGAAGCACAGAAAAGAAATGCACTCGTTACTTTCCTTCCCATCAGCTGACATGTGCATTTTACACGGTACATACAGTGTGGAGCACAGTTCAGAATGACACAGGCCTTTGGCATGGAGTGCATTCTAAGTGGAGGGATATTTTGGGGTGTCGAATTGAAGTTGTGGAGAGGCTAGGGTGAGGAGGGGAATACTACTGAGAATGCCAGAGCCAGGCATTGCCACTGTGAGGAAACTGTGGGTGAGCTGTGGCTCAAAGGATGCCCTGAAATTGGCTAGAAGACTACAGAAGACACGCATGGCATTCCTGAGGGAAAAGAGAGTTGTGAAGAAAAGGCGGTGAATTTGAGTGACAGAGCACAAAAATGTCCCATTCTGGCATGACCACTGCGCCGTGGTTTACAGGACCCCAGGGCGACCTCCCTGGGACCACAGGCAGCTCACCCAATGCTTATTGCTTTTATGTTCCCATAAAACCACGTCCTCTGCTCTGCTCTTGGCAGAGTAACCAGCAGTAACCAAACAGTGTCTGTGGAGTCCCCATCAGCTGTGCCCCAAGGCCACCACACCCCAGAGCTGCCTACAGTGCAAGGCAGCAAGGCTGGCAGCAGAACAGGCGGCTGTGGTGGGGTCTGACGCCAGCATCCTCAGCAACCCCCAGAGCTTCGCAGCTGCTTGTCGTTGGCATGTAGGTTTAGGTTCACCCTGACACTCCATGTGACATTCGAGCACTGGGACCTAGGGTTTGTTTAAGCTGTGGTAACCACCATACCATCTGGTCCGTGTCACTTTCCCACAGGTAGGCCCGATCTGCTTTGCAGTAAAGTCGGTGGTTTCCACGTTCGGATGAAGCCCAGCATGGACGGACCTCAGAACCTTGGAACATCTTCTGTGTTTCTAGAAACTTCCCCACTTCCTTTAGCCTAGTGGCAGAGCTCTGGGCTGAGTCTGTGGGCACGTGCATGTGGCTCGGCAGGCCAGGAAAGGGCAAACATCGACAATAAGAACTGACCAATGAGAGCTGGCCATCAGGGGGTTCCCCTCATCCGCCTCTCTACTTTACACATTCCTTTAGGCCAACTTTGCTTCATCCTCCCACTCATTTGGAAATGTGGTTGTCATCCTCTCTTTGTGACTACAAGTCCGTTTGAGCAAGCCTAATTTGTTTTTTCCTTTGCTTTCAGGAGAGTAGATCTGGAGAAAGCAACAGCTGTGTTGAAGAAATAATTCGGGTAAGGATGCTCTTTAAAATTTTATCAATGTGTTGGCCATACACAGATTTCCCAGAAGAAGGAAATCATGTGGCCACATTATCAAAGGGATCTGTCATGCTTTGCTGTTTGATGCTGACCTGTCCTGAGGGTGGCCATCCGAGTCACCCAAGTGACAGTTAATGAAGCGGCCCTGCTTCTCAGGAGCTCACCAGGGCCTTGGGGCACACTGAGGTGACACTGTTGAAGCAGTCAGCTAGAGGACCAAGACAACAGATGTTAGGTGAAAAATGCAGCAGGACCCCATCAGTATGTACCACTGTTTATCACCTGAGCATCCTTTAATATGCCGCCTTCTGAGTCAGGCAGGGCTGCCTGTGATTTCTCTCCTAAACTTAATTAGAATCAGAAGCTCCTGACAGAGACAGTGCTTGAGCCTGAAATTTATTTCTGTGTTGCATTACGGGTTATGAATTTCCTTGGTGCCTGTTGGCCCATCCCTCCCACCGCCTTCCATCTATGTGCACTCTCTCACACAGATGGAGTTGGGCTCCTGCTTGGTGTCAGTAGTCTCCCGAGTGTTCCAACTTATCCTCGAGAACTCATCACCAACCCAGAGCTTTTCTTCCCTCAGAGTCTTCTCAGGGAGATAACCTGAAAATGTACAGTTCTCGAAACACTGATGCCACACTGGGCAAAACCCCCAAAGAAATGACACCAGATGCTGTGGTCATTCCCTGGAAGGAGGAGAACATGAATGTGTTTCCACCTTTTGAGGCCCCTGCATGCCTTCATATGAATGACCAACACATAACATATTATTATATAATCGCTTGAATTAGAATGTTTACCTTTACAAACTGTTTTCAAAAACAGGATATTTTTCCTCCTGAAAAAATGTTATTTCACTAATCTTTTTGAACAAATTGGTCAGAATAACTAAAGTTAGATTTTTTTTTAATTCATGATTTTTTTTTTTTTTTTTTTACTTCTGAAGAAAACTGATCAAAGCCCAAAGGTTCATTTATGACCTTTAATTATGTTGAGTCCATGTTTTATTTAAGAAAATCTATATTATCTTTTTTGTTTCACATTAAACAGTGGATAGTATATGAGGCTGATAAACTTCTCCTAGTTTAGTCTTCCAGCATTCTTTCACGTTGGGGCTAAATCCTCCATTTTGTGTCACTTCCCTTTGGTTGCTTGTGGTGCCTGTGTTCGTATGCCACTCTCCCTTACTGTGATTAGACTTGTCTCCTTATACCGTCTTGTATCTAGTCTGAAGAAATTTGGCATTTGAGATACCCTCTCCTTTGTCTTCTTCCTTTTGCTCCTGACTGGGTCTCCCAGGCTGGCCTGGGACCCACAGATCTGCCCACTGCCCATTTGCTGGGATTCTCCGAATCACCCATCCTCCATGCTCAGCCCTGGCCTTTTGGTTTTTCTTTGTAGACAAGGCTTGAAGTTGAAAGAAGGACTTGAATAATTTATACATCAAAAGTTATACTTTAAGGAAATTGAAATTCATTGAAGTAAGGCAGATTCCTTCAGTCCAGTTTGAAGCTTTCACGAGAGCCTCATGCCCTCAGCTATCCAACTCCTACCTTCCTACATCACTGATTCACAGCCTCAGGCCTCCTCCCATCAGGTGTGGTCCAGGGAGAAAGGCTGGCGCTGTGGAGCAGCTGGGTTGGCGCCCACAGACGAGGCTGAAGTTCGAAGTTCCCGTCCGTGTGCTCACTGGGCTTGACGTGGGGACTGTGGGAGAAGATAGTGGACTATTTAAGCTCTCCTCCTCTCAAAATCTGTAAGTCCAGTACTAGAGGAGGCAGCTGTGGTACCAGTCCTGTGGGGGGGGTGTCTTTTACACCAACCCCCAGCCCACAGGTGTCCTTAGTGAGCTGATGATGGAGGAGTCACGGGGATGTGCTGTGTCGCCAGCGGCCCCGGGTTTTCCTGCTGTCCCTCGCCTCACTCGGTTGGTGATTCTCTACCGTCATCTTTCCCCCTCTCCTGACATGTACCGTCTCCCCCAGACATAAGCGCCGTGCTCCTTTTGACTCACAGCTCCAATACTTCTGTGTATCTGTCCCTCCCAGACTGTGGCCCCAGTTGACAGCCCATGAGCAAGGAAATGAGTGAGGGCCTCCAAAGGAGAAGCCCAAGAGCCATTGCAGTGTGGTCATTGTGAGTCATGGATGTGGTTGGTGGGTCTTTTGATGTCTGGTTTCCATGGATAGTCTTTATAAAGCCCAATTTTCCTCATAACCTCTCTGCTGTGTGACTCACTCAGGGAAACCGGATGTGGCCAAGGTCATCGGGAGTACTGGTTTGAGGCCGTGCTATCTAAGGGGTGATACTCTCTTGTGCAGGAAGCAGAGGGCCCCCAGAATGTGTTAGAATGTTGACAGAGTTCTCATGTCCTTTCTGTGTGGAAAGGCAACTGGGCAAACAGTGGTAGACTGAGTAGGCACGGCCTCCGGCCCTGGTAGGACCATCTGCCTAGTGGGCAGTGTCGATACTGACGTTTCCGAGGTCCACTTAGGAAGTAGCTGTGACAGACTTGCAGGGATTTCTGTGACCCTACCCTACCATATGCTGTATGTCCTTTCTTGTGGTTACGGCTGATCTCACTAAGGAAGCGACTGGTAGGTAGGAGAGAAACAGGACATTGACTGAGGCATGATGAGGGCCCCAAAGCAAAGGAAGTGGCAGAGTCTGTCAGAGCCTGGTGAGGACAAGGTAGGTGAAGTGACCAGAGAATGGGCAGATGGAGGTAGGAGGAACCAGTGCTTGCCTCTCGGGCATGTTGAGGCCCTGTGGAAGGGAGCCAGGGGGTTGGTGTGGAGGGTGAGCTGGTCACATTGACCATTTCAGTTCCATATTCCGACAGCCATGGAGGATGGAGTGAAGGGATGAGGAGGGGACAAGAAAGGCGGAGGCCATTGAAAGCATGCAGAGGAGAGCTACCTGGAGGCCAGTCTCAGAGGCGAGCCACAGCAGCACTTAGGATTGCTCCTGCCTCAGGGTCGGGGGGGAAAGAGGGACCCAGTGACAGACTAGGCGAGGTGAAGAGCATTCGGGGCATCCACGACGTGACAGAGACCAGCATGTGGGTGGGGCAGCTGTCAGCAGACAGCTGAGCTAACAGATGCAGCCCACGTTTCCAGGAGAGGGGCTGGGAGCCACAGCCAGAGTGTGAAAGGCGCAGGACGGGAAGGTCCACCTGTAAACGGAAGTGAGGAGTGGACATGCAGCCCTGAGAATCTCAGAATGACGGGCGTCAGGGCCAGTCTCAGCGCTCCGGGGAAGGTAACCAGGGCAGGGAAAGGGCTGGCCCGTGCGTCCACGCGTTAAACACACACAGGTTGACGGCTCACACTGCCAGTGACGCCTTTAACTTCTGCTTCTTCTCCCTTTTTTTATTTTTTTGCTGAAGTGGCTGTTTTCGCATCATTTGAATATCACAATGCATTCTAAGGTATAATTACTTTTTATTCTTACTCAGAGAATTTTAATCCTGGGACCTAATAAATCTGTGTGTAATTACAGAATTCTCTTATCCGAGAGCGAAATTACCACGGAATTCTGTGGAGATGGGCCACAAGGCCTTGAGTGAGGCCTTGTGGCTGACATAGGCGCGTGGTACACAGTTGTGAAAGTGGTCGGACTTTCACTCCCCTGAAGGTTCAAGGGGCACCCACAACACCTCGGTGCCTTTCATAGCCTCGTCCATCAACATACAGTGGCATTTACATCTGTTGAGTCAATAAAAGCCGTTTACAGCATAATGGAAGGAGCACAGGGCTGGGATCCAGGATACACGAGTTTTATGCAAGAAGGTTTTAGGTCACGCTCTGCTGAAGGCACCCCACGAAGTGCTGTGCCACTTAAGGACGACTGAGGGGCCGGCGCTGGGGCCCGGCTTGCCCTTAGAGATCACCTGAGTGTAGCTCCTGGACAGATCCCGCTCCCGCCGGTCACCTGCACCCACTGACTTAGCTCCAGTGTGCGCCCTACAGAGTTGCATAGGGCTGCGTACTGCTGTTTACGAGAAAGGGGTAAGTGCTGCTTGTTGACACTCGTGATCCGTTTCCTGAGATTATAAGGGAACAGCTCCAGACGAGTACAGGGAAGCCATTTCCCCCTTAGCTCCCCCCAGACCGAAAGCCGGCGCTGCGCAGCCTCACTGGAGAGGTTTGTGTGTGGTAAGCGTGTCATACGGCTTGCCCGTCATCACAGCCTGTCTCATAGCCAGGCTCTGCCTGGTGAGACAAGAGAGGCCTTGTGCTCAGACGTCTCCGTGCCCCTCGCCCCAGATGAAAACACGTTAGCTGCTCTGTGCCTGCTGGAACGTGGGAAACAAAGAGATGGCTTGTTGGGGTCACATCTCTTCCTCTGCAGGCCAGAGCGGCTTTTTATAAAAGCCTGTACTGTTTCTCTTACAGTTATTTATCATTTGTTTCTAACAGTAAAGATCTGGTTCATGACAAACTGAAGCCCACCAATGACAAAAAAAAAAAAAAAAAAAAAAAAAAAAAAAAAATCAGCCCAGGGAGAGCTGCCCAGTAGTAACAGTCCGTTACTTCTTATAGGAAAGTAAGCCAAGAGAAGCGCGATGCTGATAGAGAGAGCTCACTAAGCCAAACCTATCATCTTACCCAAGAACACACTAGGCCGTTTCATAGTGTTGTATTTTATGCTTTCTTCGCGCTTTTGGCTATCTGAATATTAAGGACAGAAACTGCACGTGTTTAGATTTCACTCTACATCTATCGATACATTCTTAATTTAAAAAAAAAATCACGGTTGGTGCATTGGATAGAAACCAGAAACCCCGTAGAAAGGGCTGCGTTCCCACCTGCCCCGGGTGCCAGGTCACTTGATGCGGGTCCCTCTGGCCACGCTCCACATGCTAGGCTGTGAGTCTAAGGAGTTCCGTCTCCATAAGAGAGGTGGGTCTGGCCCCGCGGGCTCTGGGGTGACAGCCACAGAACCCTAAGGTACAGAAGCTCCTTCTGAAATACTCCTGCCTCAGCATTCAGTCTTCTTCCTTGTCCGCTGCACAGTTAGCAATCTCGGGGTCCTTTGCAGGATGGTAGAGTTAGTGAGGAGACCAGGAAAGTGTCGGCAGTGAGGTTTTAGTTTCCGTCCTAGCAGGGGAAGCCTGCTCATGAGTGTCAACATTTGCAGTGGTGTTGTGCGGCTGTTGTGACATGCTTTGGGAGTCTCTGTGCTGCAGAAATGGCAGCAGCGTCGAAAGGCCTCCATTTATACGCTGTGCCATCCGTGCTGCGGAAGTGTCGGTGCGCTCAGTGTCCTGGGCACCTGAGCACCTGGCTCAGTGGGTGGAGACAGCCGGAGGGGAAGTGGGCTCCTTTCAGAATCGGCACTCTTGACGGGTGGCTTTGCCCAGTCCAGCCCCAGTGGCACAGAACAAGGGGGCAGGAGCTGGGGTGCGGCTGCGAGGTGGTGGCCTTGCTGGCCTCCTCTGTCCAGCCCACGGGACTGCACATTGCCGGCCATATTGTACTGCTAGGGAACCCAGGGCCTTGCACCCGCCACCAGCTGCACCGCTAATCCACATGCCCTGTTTTCACTGTGCGGTCACTGTGTGCTGTTCTCCAGTGTGACTTCTAAGGTGCTGGGGCTGGCACCGAGGGCCTCGCAATGCTAGGCCAGCAGTCCACCACTCAGCCACTTCTGTGGCTCCTCGTTTCAGTTTTTCATGATTTCTGCGTGTAGTAAAGAACATGCGTATGTTTACTAACTATATATGTCCACCAGACTGTGAGAAAATTATAACAGGGGCTACAGAGGTGGTTCAAAATTGGTTAACAGCATTCATTGCTTTTCTGGAGGATCTGAGTGCAAAGCTCAGCACCCACATGGCAGCTCAGTAACTCCTTCCCAAGGGATCGGGTGCCCTCTTCTGGTCTCCATGGGTACCAGGCACACACACGGCGCACAGACAAACGAATAAGTTAATAAATAAAGGTTTGTTAAACTTAAAACATAGAAAATTATCTTTAGGGTTACTGTGTTTTAAGTCATCAAAAGATTTAGGTTCCTAATGAAGAAGCTTCTACACAAGAAACTATGTGCCAGAGTGACGTCAGCACTTAAAATGTGGAGGCAGATAAGATCACACTTGCTTGCAAAAGGATCTGGGGAGTATCTGTGTGTGAATAAACTGAGCGTCAGACAACCTCCAACATAAAGAGCCCCCATCTGTGGCCTACTCTGTCTCTGCCTGGCATGTTCAGTTCTGACCTAGACATCCCACCGAAGAGCTGGTCCTTGCAAATAGGTCTTCAAGAAAAGTCACCCAGCCCTGTCCTCGTACCGTTAGTGCCCAGATCCCTGGGATCGCTAGGTTCTTTACCCCCGGAATCACTGCCTGTGTTAGTGTGTAGACCATGTGGCCACAGGAAGGTCAGGCCATTTTCTCAGGCAGGTCCTGCTGCTAGCTGGACCAGCATGCTGGATCCACATCCCCGCCGGCCTTTGCTGCTGGGTTACTTCAGGTCTGTGGATGGAGCAGTAGCCTCTCCAGCAGCTGGCAGTGCAGGCTGCACTGTGGGCTTTATGCCAGGCAGCAGGAGGTGGTCTTCTGGCTTACCTTGGACCTGCCTTCCGGGGCAGGATTACAATAGCCTTTCAGTGTTCTCTTCCTTCAAGCAACTCGACTAGAGCTCACTGGCAGCATGATATTCACAGCATCTAGTGGCCTTACCTTGTCCTCATCAGCAAATTTTCTCAACCTTTACCCTCTGTTCTCTGAGGGATCCATTCTGGAGCAAGGGTGTTTGGGATAGAGGCCAGGGACCTATACAGGCTAAGGAGCACTCTGCTACTGACTTTAACCCCCGTTGCCAAGGAAGCGCTTTCGAAACATTTTTCTTGTCACCGAAGATGCTCTGTATCTCTTTAGATGTCGCACCCTTATCTGCCGTGCTCTCTGTGAGGAATAAGCTTTTCATGCGGAAGAACTGTTCAGTGTGGCCAGCTTTGAAAATGTCTGGTTGGGTTGGGCCATCTCGGCTTCCTGTGCCCACCCTCACTTTCGTAAGTGTCACATTCCCTGCACTTGGCCAACTGGTGTTTCCCTCGGGTGTCCTGGGACTGGCTGTCTGCAGCTTCGCATGGTTCTGGGCACCAAGACAGCTGTGAGTGACCCCGGTGGAGACCCCATCTTCCTGGAGCGCTGTAATCCAGGCTGCTGATACTAGATACTTACACTCATCCGTTTCACCCTCCTTCCTTCTCCACACTCTCTTCCCACTTGGGACCAGCCCTCGCCCATCTCCCCGGTCCCATCCTCCCCCGAAGCTGACTCAAGGGCGAGCAAGTGTTTCCACTGCCTGGTAACCACTGTCTCTCTACTCGTTTCCTGTGCTCAGAGTACACATGGACACATTCCAAAATATTTCCATCCTACAACAACAACAACAAAGACCATAGAGAAGAAGCAGGCTTTCTCCGGAGCTGCATTCCCTGGGGCTCCTCCTTCCCTCCCTCTTGAGTAGGTCAGTCTGTCATCAGCATTACCTCCATTTTGCCTTCACCCCTCTGCTGCCTGGCTTTCACCTACTGTACCTGTAAATCACCGTGTCCTGAGAAGGTCATGAGCCCGAACATGCTCATCAGGAGGCACAGGGGTGATGCTCTCCACAGCACAAAAAGGGTGCTTGTCTGGCATCTCTCCCCACTGGACCCTGTAGGCGGCCTCCCAGCTCTGTGGTCCTCCCTTCATGCATCTGTCTGGGATGTTGGCATCCTTAGGTTACCCCCTCCCATTCTTCTCTGAAGTTCTCTCTTGCATGCTGCTATTCCTTGGCTTCTGATAAAAGCTTCCGTAGTGCTGGTATGTGTCAGATTCATGCCTTGAACCCAGCTCTGTTTCCTGAATTTTGTGTTCACCTGTCCAGCTGCCCCTATTTCCACCTGTCTACCGTATTTTCCTCCAGTGTGAATTCTCGCTATCATGTGGCTGCTGAGGCTGTTGACTTCTCTCTCTTCTCTCTCAACATTATCCTGGCCATCATCTCATCCAGTTCTTCCCCAAGCCTGTCAACTCTTATTTCTTCAGACAGGCCTATTCTCTCTATCGTCCACGTCAGCACCATCCTTTTCTCCCTAGACTATTCCAGAAGGCTGTCCACTGATCTTTGCCATCCATCCCCCCTCCAACTAGCTCTCCACAGTGCAGACAGAACCAGCTTTCCAAAGCATACATTTTACCAGCCTCTCCCAAGCTCAGGACAGTCAGATTTCTGTATGCAATTTGTAGTTCTCTTCCTAGTTGTTCTAGCCATGTTTCCCCAGCCTGTACTCCAAATTTTAACTCCTTTTCTGCAAGAGTGTCACCAACTCTGGCCCCTGGGTCCTGCTTTGCCACAAAGCAGGCCACAAAGTTGGCTGACTGACTCCTTTTTAATTGACATAGGACTCTTTTTGGGAACCTTCCTTGTTCCCTAGGTCTGAGATAGAGGTTCCTAGTCTGTGTTCCCAGGAACCTGCATTCATATTATAATACTGGTTACATGGTAGTCTTTTATCTCTCATTGGGCCATCTATCTTGAAGGGCTGGCCATAAGAACAGCCCATAAGAGATGCTTAATAAATGCTGAGCCGATGGATGGATGGATGGATGGATGGATGGATGGATGGATGGATGGATGGATGAATGACTTCACCCTGTGTTTTTACTTGTTCCTGTTCTTCACCTTGTGGTCTTCCAGCACTATAGCAAAGGTGTTTGAGGTGATTTTTTTTCTCCTTAAATGATTGCTTCTGTAAGGGCTAGCAACAGCACTGTATGCAAAAGAATCAACATAAAACATACATTGAACAGTAATGCGAGAGAGATGAAAATTTACCTGTCAGTGGTTAGAAATGGAAAGGAATCTGGCTGTCACTGAGGCACACGGAATGTCAGGGAAAGCCCAGGCTCCTTTTGTATCTGCCGCTTGTGTCTTGATTGTCTTTTATAAGATGGGGTTTTTCATTTTGATAGATAATGAATTTTACAAGTTGAAAAAATGAAGATAATAAGTTTGCAAGGATAATTTGGTTAATTAGCATGTTGCTACTATGGAATCGGGCTGCAAGTCAAAGCGATTTCACTGCTAATGTGGTCTATGCAAAGCATCTCTTGGAAAAATTAAAATATCCACCCAGAGCGATCAGCTCAAGGCACACATTTAAAACTTGTATTTATTATGAAAACCACACAGTGTTCTCCATTACTTTTTTTTTCCAAATTGAGGGTTGTAGAATTACATTGATTTGCTGCAAATTACCATTGTATGCACACAGATCTCTGAAAAATAATTTCTAACATAGATAATGATAGCTTGAAGATAGAAGAGATAGAGGACTTGAAAATTGAGAGCTTCTATCCTAGTAACCATTACATATTCTGAATAAGGCATAATTCTTTACCTGTCCAATCTTAGGGGTATTTAGCTCATTTGAAGCTACAAACTTAGAAAACTAATTCTTCCTTTGTCCTTATATTCATGCGCTTTTGTAAATTCTGCTAATTTTGACTTGATGTATGATACCTTCTTTTTGTGTTCATTGGATTCTGTGAAGTGGAAATGCTGAGAAAACCGTGGTCAGACCTCGCATGCCTGGCACCTCCGCACACTCTTTTGTTCTGAGTTTCTAAGGTGCTGTTCTCACAGACCCAGATTTCCAAACAGGTAGCACTGTGCTGGGTTTATTTAACATTCTGAATTAAATGCTTTATTGAACGTGAAGCCTTTTTCTTTTCATTTGCTCATGGCTCTATTTCTGGTCCTATTTGTGCCTTAGAACTTCAAGAAAACTGTTGTGCTCAGCACCTCCATTTTCTGGCCGGTATCATACTCTCAGTAAATTTACCTTCCTTGAAGCCTTTGGTTACTGAGGATCAATCAGTGAACTTCCTATGCCTCAGGTAGTTGGTTTGGAAAGGATTTTCTCTCCAGGGAATTTTCTAGGAAGTGATGGGCAGTTCCTTGTTTATAGTGATAGAACTTTTTATTAACAAAACTTTCATCATAATGCCTTGACCTTTTTATGGTAACTAAATGAATAGAGATTGTTTGGTTCCACTAAATTAATATATAAAGAGCTGTATTTTCTCACATTCAAGTGTCTGTCTACAAATACTGATTAGGCTTCTGAGGTTGGCTTTAAAATATTTAGACCAGAGGGACCGGGGCACAGCTCGCTCCTGGCCTCACGTGCACAAGGCCCTATGTTTAAAACAAAGACAAAAAAACTTCAGACCAACATGCTGTTGGCAATCCAGGCCGTGGCTACTTGTAAATCTTTGCAAACACAGATTTAGTATACATACTTTAAATCATCCTGGCATTTGATCCTGATCAACATTCTCAGAATACATTTTCAGTACACATGCCTACTCTCTGGGGTTAGCGTTCCCCTCCCCAGGATTAACTAGTATGCTGGGTTATTTCTTAAAATATGCTTCAAAAACTCATGTTAACAGTATATACTGGTAAGAGGACAAAAGAGATTTTTTTTTTTAAGGTTTAAAGTTAGCTGAGATCGATATTGAACATTTCTTTCAAAGCACCCAACCTCCCCTACTCCCCCAATCCTGCCTCAGCTATGTCTCAGGAAACCATATTAGAGATTAGGAACCTGGTGAGGACAAGGCTGCGCTTCATGGAATACAGAGCATCTCTAGACTGTTGAAGCTCACCCAAGGAAAAGGGAAGAAGGAGAAAAGAAACCACAGGCCTCATGGGACATGAGAAAGATACCACCCAGAAACCAAGCAGCAACAGGTCTCTTTTAGACAGGAAGATTAAAAATCTCCCTTCTGCTCTACAGAACAAGCCTGATCATCTTGGTTTTTTATTTGTTTGTTTGTTTTGTTTTAACTTTCCATTTCCTTGTTTGCTCACTGAAGTCATCACTACCCCCTGGGCAGAATGCAGAATGAGCTGTGAACTCTAAGGGGGAAAAAGGACAAGAGATGAAAATGGAGCTAGTTATTGTTTTCTGAAAGGAAGCACCCACGGTGTGTGAGTAAAGACCCCAGGGCAGGTTCCTAGGTTAGAGACAAGTGTTGATGCTGGCAGAGGGGGGAGGGGTCATGGGAGCTGGAGGCATCTGGAAAGATTGCCAGCAGCCCTTGGGTAGTGAAATGATTAATCACTTCAGAACAAAAGAGCACAAAGGGAGACTTGTTAAAAATAAGCAAGGGACAGAGGGTCAGCCCCGGAGGGCCACAGGGCCCCTCTGTGTAGTCATGTGTTTTTAAAGTGTGTGCAACACCAAAAGCAAAAATCACATGCCCCTGAAGGAAAGTCACCGAAAATGGCAGAGAACAAAAGAGTCAGTTAGAAGGAATATTTAGGAAATGAGATAAGCCATCATTTGGGACTTGATCATCCCTCCATCTACCCCCTCCCAAAGCCCAGTGTCTTAGTGTCAGGAAAACTCACGGGCCTTCAGACGACATGTTCTGGACCTTTCACCCCTAAACATGAAAGGACCCTGTCAAGTCAATATTTTTAAGTAAACTCCTCCTTAAAATCTAAGTTCGGGGACTGTATGAGCTCCATGATTGGACCTGTGGACCCTGCAGCCCAGCTTAACGGGCGGTTGTGGGAGTGTTTCACTCGTGACTGTACTCGCTCATGTAGTGTCACCCAGGTGGAGGGAGAGAGGCAGGGTTTAACCGTGGCTCTCCCACTGTGCAGCCTGGGGATCTTCCATACCACCAGAGTGCAGCCAGCCCCCTGTACCCACCGCCACGTGCATGGAGAATAGAAAGGATTCGGGAGAGAAACCCCACCACTTGAATTCCCATGCACCAGCGCTTTCACTGAATGTGGGTGATTTGTGGGGGTGGCCCCTGTGGCCTCCACATTTTCACAGGTCCTGGGCTCTCAGGGAATGAGTGTTTGGCGTCCCAGGGCCTCCTGTCTCAGTCGTGAGCCATGATGTTAGGTAGACCTGCCATGGCCATGGCCATACGTAACATGCGTAGACCTGTTCCCTGTCGTTACTCCCCAAAGCTTTCAATAGAATGACCTGACACTTTGTGTCAGATATTATAGTCATCTAGAGGTGACGTAATCCATATGGGAGGGTGTTGTACAAAAACTGTTACACAAGGGATTTGAGCACTTAAAGATCTGCATGCCTTTAGGGGGCCAATCCCCAGTGGCTACTGAGGAACAACTCAACTATGTTAAAAACAAACAAACAAACAAACAAAAAAAAAAAAAAACCAAACATGTTTTTAAAACATCCAATTGATTGTTGTGGAAGTTCTTCAGGACTCTTGGATCTGGTCTCCATCACTCCCCTCACCCTGAAAAAGATGTGTCATGGCTGCATTAGCTGCTTCTGTATGGGGTGGGGGAGCTGCTAAGTGAGGTTTAGGCAGAGGCTTGGCTCCATCAGCCAGCACATGAAGGGGTCTTGCAAGCATAGAGACACCTTGACCGCCCCTGTACATCGGCCTGGAGCACACATAACTAGGTACTTAGCAACACACCTTCAAATGCAGGTACTTAGTGACACACCTTCAAATGCCAGACTGTTTTGTGCCGTGGCCTGGGTTGTACTGCTGTCTGTTGAGCTCTGTGGCAAATGATCCTGCCTGTATCACACCCAGGAAGAGGACACTGGATAGCGGTGGTCTTCCTCTTCAGGGAGAGGAGAAAGTAAGGCAGAGAGTAAGGAGACACCGAGCGGCCAGTGGGGCAGAAACCCAGGTTTCCGTGGCTCCAGGGTAAGAATTTCCCACTGAGCCTGAGCCTGAGCCTTCGGCAGCTCTGCTGCTCACGTGGCTTTGAGCCACTGTAGGTTGCAGTGTGGTGCGGCGTGCTCAGGGGAAAGCCATTGTTCTCGTCACTCTGCATATGGCTGGAACATCTCCTAGATGAACCTTCGCTTGTCCCGGTGGATCATCATGTCCTCAGCATGTCTTCATTCATTCCATGCACTTCTGGAGGTGAACCAGTCTGTAAATCGGTGACAAAAATGAACGTTTTCTTTCAGAGCTGAGGGCTATTTGCTGCTATCATCCTTACTGTTAAAATGACTGCTTTTAGATTTATTAGAAACGAGGCTGACTTTAAGAAATCTCAGTCTAGAAAATGCAATCGTATGATACTTGCTGGGTTTTTTATTTGCTGAAGTATTACTGATTATAGCAAACTTCTCTAAGGAACCTGCCTGTTTTTTTTTTACAGCTTGGCATTAATTTGTAAAACAGAAGTATTAGAAATCATTAGAAGTTGCTTGTCAAACAATAAAACATAAAGAATGGCCTTTCTTGGAGTTAAATGTAAAGCAGCAGGATGTTATAAGTCACTGTGCAAAGCAGTTTTTGGAACCACAGTTAGGTCCATGCACTGAGCAACTGTGGAGGAAATCATTGCAGACTACACCCCCTGGTGGACCATGTGCCTGATAGACGCTCCGTGGCTTTTTGTCTGTTAAGGAGGAAGTGGAATTTTATGTGTAGAAAATCCATGTCTTCGGAGGAAGAACTAAGAGGTGTCTGAAGGCACCAAGCTCGTCTTTACCTCCAGTGGGGGTCCTGTGAGCAGTTTATACTGTTAACTTATGTTTCCTTTGAAAATGAAAAGAAGCGTGTGGATATTGGAAGGAGCATCTTCTTATTGACTTCCTTTTCTGACACAACAATGTTCAGCATGTCCCTGCCAGGCCTACAGCTCAAACTGCCTAGACCTTGGTGAGGGTCTCCCAGAAATATTAGTAATATTTTGGCTTTGAGCCGACCACCTGTAGGAGCACCAATCCCACTGTGAAGAAAACAAACACACAAAAATCAGAGGACCAGCGTGTTAATGATTTTTACCAAGCTCACAGGAGCTCAAGCTGCAGAGCAGGCAGCCCGAGCTATGGGGTGGAGCTGGGGTCTTCAGGACAAAGCAGGACTTGGGCGACGCTCACTTACATGGGACAATAATCAAGGCCTCCGTGCCGATGAGAAACCCAGCTGAAAACTCTGAAATGTTTGGTGAAGGTCCAGTATGGGGTCACATTCATTCATGCCGGAAGGTTGGCCCCCTCTGGCAGGTTTTGCCTCTACCGGGCACCTGGAGGGGAGACCTGGGAAGATCCTGGGACCTGGGACCATCCAAGGAGCCCCGTGTCCCACCTCCCCTCCCCATCAGAGCCTCAGCTTGCAGGAAGGACAGGAAGGACAGCCCGGAGAACTGCATCCCTCTACTACAGAGGGAGGTGAAAAACAGCTAGGAGCCCCTGCCTGGGTGGGACTCCTCTCCCCTTGGTCCCAGCATGCAGAAGCAGGAGGAGTACCGGCCATGCATTGTGAGGGACCCTGATGGAAGCCTGCCTCGCCGGGGGAGGACAGGAGGAACTTGAACATGCTACTCCGTGGAAAAGGGTGGTGTTTGTGCACTGTGTGTTACCTTCCCGGGGGAGTGGACCAGAATGTTTAAGAAGGATGCCCTGGCAAGACCCCAGTCTCAGGGCCTGTGGAAGCCTCCCTGCCTCTGTCCACCCCACACTTGAAAACACTGAGTCAGAATAACGGTGGCATGCAACTAGGAGAGCTGTGTAATGGGAAGTCGGGGAGGGGAGTGCTTGTAAGTCCCAGAGGGAACTCGTGTGGCCTACTTCCTGGATACATAAACACAGACCTCCATATAAAACAAAACCCGCTGAAGGAAGGTTTCACTGCACAGAACATACTTCAGTGTCTGCTCACACAGCAGTATGGTTGTCTGGGAGGGTAGGTGTGCAAAGGCATCCAAAAAGGGAGGGAAAAAAAAGTTTGAGGAGGCAAAGCAATGGTCTCCACCCGAATCTGCTATGCACAGATAAAAGCAGCTGTTTTAATGGATACAGTTCATGTGCTGCTCTTCCAGAAAAGGTGGACGGCACGACAGCTAACGCAGGGTATTTCACCAGTGATGAGAACCATAGGGCGGAGCCAAGTGGAGAACTGGGAAACAGAAAACAAAGATTTTTAAAAACTGCCCCTCAACATCTGCCTTGATACCATGCAGGGTAGAGCCTTTCAGAGGCCCTCTGTGGCAGGCTCCTGTCCTGTCCCGTTTTCTCCCTCCTCCAATGTCCATCCTCTTTGCCTTTCTGAATAGGGATTGAGCATCTTAGCCAGAGTCCTCCTTCCTGATTAGCTTCCTTAGGTGTGCATATTTTAGTATGTTTATCCTATATTATGTGTCTAGTATCCACTTATGAGTGAGTATATACCCTATGTGTCTTTCTGCTTCTGGGATACCTCACTTGTTGAGACTCATAGCCAAACTTTGGGCAGAGTACAGGGAATCTTATGAAAGAAATGGGAGATAGTAAGACCTGGAGAGGATAGGAGCTCCACAAGGACAGTAACAGATGCAAATGGTCTGGAGACAGGGGTCTTTTCTGACACTGATACTCCAGCCAAGGACCACTCATGGAGATGGCCTTGAACCCCTGCACAGAGGTAGCCTATGGCAGTTCAGTATCCAAGTGGCCTCCATAGTAACGGGAACAGGGACTGTCTCTGACATGAACTGATTGGCCTGCTCTCTGATCACCTCCCTGTGAAGGGGGAGCAGCCTTACCAGGCCACAGAAGAAGACAATGCAGCCAGTCCTGATGAGACCTGATAGACTAGGATTAGAGGGAAAGAGAGTAGGACCTCCCTTTTCAATGGACTGGGAGAGGGACACGGGTGGGGAAGAGGGAGGGTGGGGTTGGGAGGGGAAGAGGAAGGGAGGTACAGGGGGGATACAAAGTAAGTAAACTGTAATTAATTAAAAAATAAATAAATTAAAAAAAACTTTCCCTCTTCCCTTCACCACAGAGGGCAAAGGGAAAGTGCCACCACGCTCTGGCGAGTTTCTCTAGATAAATGACCCCGCCCCTCACTTTACTGCAAGCCTCATCCAGCCTGGGCTCAGGACCCACCTTTGGTTATTTGTCATGCATTGCCTGTTTTATCATAACATTTCTGGCACCATCTTCTGCATCCGTGTTTGGCAACAAGGCAAATCTGCCTTATGAAAGGTTTACCAGTTCCGTTCGAGGGCTGGCTGCTGTAGGGCAGCCATTATTAACGTCGTTGATGGAGACCAGGCTCGGAACCAACCGAGGTGCCTCCTCTCCTTTGGCTTCCTCACATTCTCAGCCATTTTATCCTTTCCCATTTTTTTCCCTTTGCTATATTTTATCTTTGCAGTAAATTTGGTTTCAGATGGGGTACACAGACCTCACTGAAATAATGAGCCAGCATCTGCATGGAGAGCGCAGTACCCAAGCCTTATTAAATAGTCAGGGTCAAAATCGGGTTTCATGGCGTCAGAGGGATCAGCCAGCGGACACAATGAATCCTCATTAAGAGCTCGTTCTCTTTTAATTTAGTAAATGTTTCTTGTCCTGGGCTTCTCAGCGCTGCTTAGCTATTTTTGAAACACCGTGTTAACTTTTGAATAAAACAGACCTAACAGTCGACTACACAAACCGTGATTTTTCTTTAAAGTGAGAACACAGCTAAGGTCACAGCCTAATCTCGGGTGACGTCTCGTGTGAATAGCGGGGCTCCTCTGCCTGCAGCTCTCGCACCTGGGCCTGAGGATGCCCTTGAGAAGCCTGAGTGGAGCATAGGCAGCTCAAAAACGCTCAAGAGGGGACACACAGACTTCTAGAAATATGTCAGTTTTCCTGATTATCTTTTTTTTTTTTTTTCCTGGGAGGTCAAGCTTTTCATTTTGACACTTAATGAATAAACTGCCTGTGTTGCAAGAAATGGGATAATGAGTGGTAAAAAGACATAATCAGCAATGACTAAATAATTAAGGGAATTGAAATGCAGAGTCATCTGGGAGTGCATTAATAATAACACAATTTGTTCCATATGCTAAAAAATTCTGTTTTTGGAAAATCACTCATTACATATGCTCCATGGCAAAAAAATTAATGTTGACTAATAGGAACTGTAATTAGGCGTTCTGCTTCTAAACAGCTGCATAAAAGATGAAATCATATAGAAGGTATATTTAGATACGAGTGAGAAAGTAAACTGATTATTATTCATGGTGTTGATAATGGGAACTGCAATTTATGCACGTCGTGGGAATTGTGTTAGGCAATTAGAGAGACACACTCGACTTCCCATTATGTGTTTACACTTACATATTTCCTTTCCATCCGTGACTGTCTCTTTCCATATCTCTTGCCAATGAGAGTCGTGAAGGATGTTGTCACTGAGCACCTGGGGACCCAGGGGCTTCGTGGGCCTTACGTGGAAAAGATGCTGTGGCCAGAGGCTGGCCGAGCGAGTCCCACGTGGCTGGGTCCAGAAGGGCCAGCGGGTGCTCAGCCCCCTTCGACTTCTGCAGCTGTGGTCGTGGGAAGGAAAGCAGCAGTGGTCACCAGGACTGGTGGCCCATCTCACTAGTCGCCTCGGTGTCTCTTGGGATTGGTCTCCTCCTGAAAGAGGACAGGGGGGCAACTCTGGGAGACGGAAGGTGGAGCAGAGAAGCGTCTGTTCATGGAGTCTGCATGCAGTGAGGAAGCTGTGTGGGAGAATAAGAGTGTTGCAAACGTAATGAAATAGTGTCAGAGCGAGATTTCAGCTTAGAAGGCCAGCACCGCCGTACCCTCTCTCACGTAGGGATGCAAGGACTCTGGGGACCTGCAACCAGGGTGTCCCTTTAGCACACCTCCAGTTCTTCTCAGCCACACAGTGACCCTGTCACTGCCACGGTGTGGATTAGGGCCGTGCCCTGAGCTGACTGAGGGAGAACGTGGCGCCTGGAACCTCCGCTCTGGAAGAAGCATGAATAAAGAGCGGTGGATCTGATGTCTGCATCCCTGGTTGGAATCTGCTGTTTTTATGGCCTTAGAAAACAAACAAACAAAAAAGACCTCCTTACCCCAGTGTTTTCTTCTGTAAATCACAGCTAGTCATACCTTCTTTACCTGTCTTGCAAGGTCTGAGGTTCTCGAAAGATGGATGTCAAAGTATAGGCTTAGATTTTTTTCACCAAAACTACTTTATTTAGGGTTCCTGAAAGCTTCTGTCCCCCTTCCTTCACTGACCAGAGGTAGGGGAGAAAGAAGATTATTAGTTAAAGGGGGCTGTAGACCTTTATAGAAGTAGTTCCTTGGGGTGAGTCCACTCTTCATGTCCAGATACCCGCAGTCCAGTCCAAAAGCCACACCAAGAAGCAACATGAGTCAGCACAATTTAGAAGATCTCGACAAGTCAGTGAAAGCCGCAAGACTCAGTTGGATTACCCCAGAAGCTCTCCGGAACGTTTCTTTCTGCAAAGTCAAGTGTTGAAGCATGAAGGGCCAGCACAGCGATGCCGATCCAAAAAGCAATGTCTCACTGTCTGTGGGCCTGTGGGCTTCTGTATATTTCCTCTCCTCAGCGTTCACCCACGGATGTTGTCAGCTGGCCAGAGTCACACCCCTCACACCAGACAGCTCACAGCAAAACATCGCGTACCCTCTCAGAAGCCAGCCTCCAGCCAAACGTCACATGCCGACTCACAAGCCAGCTTCTGGCAAAAACACCACACGACTCAACTGAGCCTTCAAGGAAACTAAGAGCTTCCACTTCATCAAAGAGCTTCGTAGCCACAAATCGGATTTTAGGTGTAAGGCCGGTTCTGGTTGCAACCAGTATTTTACATATTTATCACCTCTGTTTTAGGTCATTAAGTTCTCGAAGGCATAGACTTATCGAGGTACCTGGCTCCTACCCACACAGTGCATGGCCCTTCATTAATCTCAGTAGATAAACTCGGGCAGAATGGTGCTCTCCACATCCCAGTCTCCAGAACACATGGATACATGCCAGTGATGAGGCGAGGGCTTTAGTCAGCTTACTCTGAATTAGAGATGGTCCTGGAAGGTCTTCTGAGTGCAGTGCAGCCACAAAGATCCTTAGAAGTAAAATGAGGTGGAAGGAAGGAAAGCTAGAGAGGAGGCAGCACGAGGAAGACTTGCAAGCTTTGGAGACAGAGGGTAGGCCATAGCCGGGTTACCTGCATTCCCTCTCAAAGGAGCAAGGAGTGAATTCCAGCCTGGAGCTCTGAGGACAGAGAGTGTCCATCTCTGAGGTCACTGCCTTCGCCCACTAGGTTGGAGGTGATTTAGTCCTGCAGAGATGGGAAGCTGCATCCATGCAGCTTGACAAAAGAGACTGGCCCGCAGGTGGCCAGGCTCGCCCCTGTCAGCCGGAGGATTCGCAGCCTAAAGCCTCCGCTTGGGCCTGGTCTGCCCAGGTACCCCGACTAATCCTGCACTTTGCTGTCCCTTTGCTTCCTGACTTAAGTAAGCAGTAAGCTTATTGCTCTGTGCCCTGCGGTACTCCATAAATACTTGGTGACCGGCTGACAGTGTAAGTGTCGAAATGATTTCCGAGCGGAGGGAACAGGTGTGGTGTGTTCAGAAGCTGGGGGAGGGGAGGAGAGACTCAGGACTTTGTGGGGTTGCATAGCAACTAGGAGGGTGCTCTGCGCCTCTGCCTTATCCTTGCCTCTAATCACCTGCTCTTCACACTGAGCACTCCACTTCAGATTAGCATCCCTGGCAGTTGGTCTGGCTTACTTATCCTCTGTGAGGTGGCTTTACATGTACCACTATTGATTCAAATCCCAGAGGGCCTTAACCAAAACCAGCGGCCCCCCAGTACATTAGGAAGGTCTTGGGTTGTGAGTGTGTGAGGTTGACCTGGGCGTGCTCCCCAATAGATGCCAGAGTCATCCCCAGGGATTTGATAAAACGGAGAGACCTTTATCTTACCCACACATTGTCCATCGGAAGTTACCGGAGAGCTCCTGGTCAAGTGCTGTCTTCAGCAGGAAACTGTCTTAAAATTGAATACACAGCCTTGTATTAAAGGAGCTAACAGCTCCGCGTAGCAGTGACTCGGTAACTCACAGAAGTCCCAGGCGTGAAGGCCAGAGTTCGCAGACGGAGCGGACTTGTGGGAAGGGAGGTGGTTTCCATTGCTTACGCATTTAGAGGAAATAGGTCCCCCACACACACAGACACTTGTGCTCCCTGGACATTAAAAGATGGCGACCCAGAACATACCCCCAAATGCAATCTTTAAGAGCCACCATTGCCTCCCATTGGCAGTTTCTTTGAAGACAGACCAGCTTTTGAATTCCAGCTTTATGGCTTGCTAGCTGAGTGTCTGCGGATAAATCACACAATGTCCTGTTAAAAGAGCTTAAAGTCATAGAAAGATGAAATGGAGCCTTGCATGAGACACCCACTGTCACCTGCGCCTCTTCCTACTCGCTGGAGGCTCAGGCTGCCACAGAGGCAGCGGGCTCCCTGTGCCCACACTGCTGGAGGACCACTGAGAACAAGGCATTCTGACCCCACCCCCCATCAGCTCCAAACCCCCCCAACGCCCGCTGCTGGGCCGACATACCTTCGCTCCCAAGTTTTGAGATGTGCCTCTGAGCCTCGAAGCGGTCTGCTTTCTAGAAACTTCTTTTGTGTTAAAAACAAAACAAAAACTTTGAGGAACACTTCCCTTTCTCATCCACCCTCAAAACACACACCGACAAAAGCATGTCTCTCCTGCTACCTCCCCTGATCGGATTCAGACTGTTGGCTAGCTGCCGGCCCTCGATGCCCGTGGAATGGGCCTGTGATCTGCAGAGGCACAGAGAATAAAGACCCTTTCTCTCTGTGGCTGCGTCACCACCAGGTAGTCATTAAGTAAACCGGTGTTCTAATGCACTAACAAAAACACATGATTGTTTAAGAGAGTGCATTATGGAAAATGCAGCTTTAATGGTCTCTGCGGAGTCGGAGTTGGGGAGAAGTTCACTGCGGCACTGCTGAGGCAGAGCGCTGCTTCCGTGTGGGAATCTAAGTTCCTGACATTCTATATCATTTTTATACCTTGTTGCTAGGCAACACGAAAGGATGTAGTTACTGCAGCTATGTGTGCTTTCTTATTTTTTTTTTTTCCTAAAGCCACTTTTAATTCTGTTAAATGAGCCTGGTTATTGATTCCACGGCCCTTCCTGGTTGCATTGATTGAGCTGCCGCCGTTAGCGTGGGGGTGGGGTGGGGTGGGGGCGGGCGGCAGTTTGCTTTTGTAACCAGATCACACGTGTGAGTCATCATCAGTCTTGCTCGTCACCTTTTGTTTTCTTACATGTACAGTAGTGTTCCGGTACCTGTCGTGTGATACCAAACAGAGGAGCACTAAGTGCGATGTGTGCCCTAGACTGAGTCTGCTGGCGAATCAGACAGGGCCGACCTGCTTCTAGGATCTGTTTCTTGTCATCATGGTCTTGACGTCCCGAGGATGTCTGTCCCTTTGTTCTGAGGTACATCTCCTGTCAGCCTGTTCGCTTGTCCTTGGTTCGTGCTATGAGGTGACCTGGGAGCCACCCCCATAGGAACGCTAGGTGTGGCGTTGAGAAGCGCAGTGCTCCTCCGGGAACAGAGAGTCGAGGCGTCCCTCTCCGGGCCAGCTGTTTGGGTCTCCTCCTGACGATTGTGAGAGTGAGGGAAGGTTCCCCACTCTACGGCCACAGTGATGGTCCAAGACACAGCACCCCTGGTGGACAGGTGAGGCCGGGCACCTGGGGCCGTGCAAGGGCAGCGGTCCAGAACACTGAGCCTGCAGGGCTGCATGACCCAGGCTCCGTAGTAACAGAAGAGTGAGGTCGTCTCAGCGTCTCACCGGAGGGTGTGACCGGCTTGTCGGAAAAACAGGAGCTGCACCTGGTCCCTTGTTAAGGGAACATGCATGACCGAGCACATTTCACAAGGGCACGTGGAGGCGGATGAGAACTTGTGGAGTTAAGACAGTGTTGACTCGTTCAGAACACACAGTAATCTGAAGAAAGCTCTGTTGGCTTTTTGACCTCAGAGTGAAACAAAAAAGAAAAAACCGAGGGCAGGAATAGAATTCATAGTTTGGGATTCAGTAGGAATCAATATGATTCCTTTCCACCAGCTTGAATATTAGGAAAGCCACTTGTCTGTTTAGGGACGGAAGAGTTCTCTGCTCCAGAAAAAGCATGCACGCTGGGTGTGTTGTGGCACTTGGGACCTTGGAGCCATGACTAGTTCAGTCTAGCCAAAGAGCTGCTGGGATTTTATCAGACCAACCAAGAGCCAGCAGGGGGCTGAGTCAGTAAAGTACTTGCAGCCGTGAGGACCAGAATTTAACCTCTAGAAAGCATTAAAAAGCTGACTCTGGTGGTGTTTTATAATCCCGATGCAGGTGAGGTAGAAACAGGAGGGTTCCTGGGCTCCTTGCCTAGCCAGTCCAGTGTGCTCAGTGAGTTCCACACCAGTGGGGGACCCTGTTTTCAAAACAGTGTTGAGGGCATCGGTGAGCTGATGGCTGAGCTTGTCCTCTGGCCACCACGCACATGCAAATGCACGCATGTATCCCCCCACACATCAGATCAGATGTGTCAGCAACCCACGTAACAGCAATTTCTTCATCTCCACTCCCGCACCCTGCTTGCTTATTTCTACGGGGCCAGCTGGATCAGACAGGCCAGTTTTTATTCCCCGAGAGCATTAGTACATGTACGTATGAATGGTCGTTTTATCAGGATCTGTTGGTGGATGCAGAGAACGCCCTAGGTGGTGGCAGTAATGATCCAGTGTGGGGAACCCAAGGCTCAGCATCACGCCCGCTGTTTCCTTTCCAAAGCCTCAGAAGGCCGCTTCACCCTGTCTGCAGAGGTCCGTTTTCAGCTCCACAATAAACACTGTTTCTTTCCAGAAGTGAAGATTGATTAGGGAAAAATGCAAACACTCAGTCTTACTATGCCGTGTATTGTAAGTGGCATTTCTGTAAATATTTAGCATTTACCATAAAGCGCTTTCTGTATGCCAGCCAGTGTGCCGACTTCCCCAGCAAGGCTGCATTAAGGAGGATGTTTGCTTAAGTTGACAAAAAGACAAAACATAAATGCTAGTGAGGATACAGAAAAGGGGGAACACACACATTTGCTGAAAATGTAAATTAGCGCTCCACGGTGGAAAGCAGCCCCGTGATTGGCCCTGGAGCCGTCCGTATGTTGAAGACATGTTGTATCTCTCCGCATCTCTCTTGGTGTGCATGCACGCGCGCGCGCGCACACACACACACACACACACACACACCCCAGAGATGTGGTGCTGGATGACATTCAGCACACACTGATAGGATTAATGAATGAGTGACGCCACGTTAACCTACCAAAGGTGAACTCGTAAAAGGGCTAGTGCAGGAGCAATCTTCAGAAACAGGGTTGAGCCGAACTTCCGGGCTCTGTGTTCGCCACAGCCACCACGGCAGCTGAGGAGAAGGTCTCGTCTGCGGCTTGCTACAGTTGTCATCTGTGACTGCTGGGAGGCGTTTCTGTTTGCTTTTGTGTTTCTTAGTTTGTGTGGAAGTTCATGGTTAAGATTGATCTTAATGAATACTGCAGGTTAAACTGCTGAGTGGAGAGGTGCGTGAGTTCTGCTAGTCTCCTCTGTCTGCGCGCGCGTGTGTGTGTGTGTGTGTGTGTGTGTGTGTGTGTGTGTGTGTGTGTG
>NW_026585580.1:15574774-15577104 GCF_907164565.1 Psammomys obesus | reverse complement strand
GTGTGTGTGTGTGTGTGTGTGTGTGTGTGTGTGTGTGTGTGTGTGTGCATGTTGGTACACGTGTGCCCGCAGGCATGTGTAGATACACCTGAGATGTTCAGCCCAGGTGGGAACACACTGGCTGCACTGAGCATTCACTCTGCTGGAATCACGTTCCGCAGAAGCAGCCATATGCATAATTAGGAGATAATGGGATAAGTACTACTAAGTATGTGCAAAGTGTTCCTGGCGAGCCTGAAGAGAAGGGATTCTTGCAGACAGTAATCAACCATTGTGTTGATCGTGGTCAGGAAAATCAATAATTGATTACCGGTTTAGAGGATGAGGATTATTTCCTCAGGCACAAAGTTATAATGACTCATTATTGCAGTTTCCAACAGCCCTTCCTGCCCGTGTCCTCTGTGTTTTGTGTCCTCGTGTCTGTGTCAGTGGCACACATGTCGTCCCATCTCTCTTTCTTTGACAGTTTCACAGGTCCGGGCACAGGACTACTGTTTATATATGAATGTGTTCACCCTGCGTTCCTCTTTTCTCCCCGACCCTGGAACTTTTCTTCTGCCTTTCCTCATCCATGTTAAGAAAAAATTAATCCTGGTGTTGCACAAAGCAAAGAAGAAAGCAAAAGTAATTCTGCGAGGTGTTTTTTGTTTTTGTTTTGTGAAAATGGTGCACCAGAACCAAAATCGGCCAGTGGTCACCCTCGGCCAGAGCAGCCCGTCTCTCCTGACCTCGGTGTCTCATCCCTTTGCTGGGTGCTCAGCTGACAGGACTGTCTAATGGCACAAAGGTGAAGGTTCTGGAAATAAAGGGCCTTTTCAGTCTAACTACCTTTGATGGAGAAAAGGCAGTTTCCTGGCCCCCTTTCCGACTTTCCCGGTTTCTTTCTGTGTGTGACTTGCTGAGTTCATGTTCAAGCATGGGTGGGAGGTTGCTTTCAGGAGTTTGGGACAGTTTACCCGTGGCTACGTGGCTAAAGGAACCCGCATCCCTCCCTCAGCAAACAGTTTCAGGAGCCCTTCGGGGAAGTCAGCCTTGCGCCATCTTCAGCACCGTAGAGACTGCCATGACATTGCTGTGCCCTCACTGAACAGTTTCACTGTTTCAAATGCAGAGAGGCAGGCCGTTTTCTCACCGTGAAAGCGACATGTAGTCGGTGTTTTTGTTGTTGTTGTTGTTGTTTTTTAAGAGTGACCTTCTTCCTCTGAGACCAACCATGCATGGATTTTGAGGGGCAGAAGTGATTTCACCATCTCCTGGGTTACCAACTGGGTAGTGACGTTTGTACAAGTCTCTGCCACTCACTGTTTGACATTAAGGGAGCTATTACTGTGTGTGGGAGGACATCCCATGTACACTTGATAAAAGATGCTTTCTTGTGCCTCTTTTTAAAATCCAGTAGCATTTTTTTTAAGATTTTCAACATACGCTGTAACATCATAGAGTTGACTCGTTTTTTAAAGATTTATTTAATTATTTAACATGTTTGTATGTGCATGGCCGTGCAACTTCTCCTGTACTTTGCGCATGCAGGAGCCCACGGAGGCCAGAGAGCATCAGATGCCCCGGAACCAGAATTACAGGTGGTTGGCGTGGGTGCTGGTAACCAAACACGGGCCCTCTGCGAGAGTAATTTAAGTGCTCCGAGGAGCTGAGCAATGTCTCTGGCCCCTTTACTGGCATTTCAATTGTGGTTCCAGTTAAAATTATTTTTTTCAAGGCCTGGGTAGCAAATCTTAAAAGTTGCCTGTTCATGCATGCATTATTCATTTAAAAATAATTTCCATAACTTTTAAACTTGGTAATTACATGTTTTAATTATATAATTACACATTCTAATTATGCCGTTAAATCCGATTACGGTAATTATGTAATTATATGATAATTGGTACATAATACACATGTGGAAACCTGCATGAGCGTGAATTTAACAAAGGAAATGGTTCTGCAGAAGGTGACTGTGGGAAGGATGGCAAAGGAATTGTCTTAGTGGAGACAAAGGAGTTGGACTAATGAATGACTAGGCCTGGCGACCCACATACAGTCCTATAGAACCCACGCCAGCACTGGGTTCCCCTTTCCACAGTCAGCAGTAAGTGATGACCCAGAGAGCTGGGGCTTGGGGCACTGAGCAAGGAGGGGCACCCTAGAAGTGGATGGTCAGCTGCTGATGGCAGTTGGAGAAAACTTTTTAGCAGCCAGGCTGTCCTGGAGGAAGCGAGAGCCAAGTCCTTCCTCCAGAGGAACTTCTGGCCTCCCCGAAAGGGGGAGGTGCCTGCAGTTTAATTGGCTTCATTTTCTTGACTCTATAAATATCTCTAATGACAACAACA
>NW_026585580.1:15541580-15574764 GCF_907164565.1 Psammomys obesus | reverse complement strand
GGCTGATTTTGGTGAGGATAAGTTTCTGGGGGAAGTGTATAGCATACAAGCAGGAAACCGATGTTACAGAGACTCAAACTGAAATACATGGGGTTTTGCTTTTTTTTTTTTTTAACTGATGTGGAATTGGCACTTAATGAGCTACACATCTTTAGACAGACAGGACGTGTTTTTCTTGGTATTTTTCGAGAGATAGTGACCACAGGCAACTTGAAGAACATATAGCCACCATTTCCGGCTCTTCCTGTCAGTCCCTTTGTGAGTCTTCCCGTGTGCCCTCTGCACGTACCTGCTCCTCTGCTGGCCTTCTCGTTCTCAATTTAAACAGAACCATACAGTGCATACTCTCCTCTTTGGTTTGGTTTCTTTCATGCCAGATCATTACTGTACTGTTCACCCAAATTGTCACGTGTATCAGTAGTAATTTTTTTTTATAACTTTTATTTACCAACAGGTAATTTTTATACTACTTCAGCATTTTCCTCCCAGACAAACGCACGAAAGTTTTAGAACTGAATCACTTAGCCCTTTTCTCTTCTCGTCTTCTGACCTCAGTGAGAATAACCTGCTGCTATTTTTATCTCTGAGGTTTTTTTTAACTGTTTACTTTTATAACTTTTCCCCTGCATTTTACACACTTGTGGGCCATGACTTGGGGGTGGAGGTCCTTCTGCAGATACCCAGTTTCCAACTTTCCTCCTGTTGCTCTGTTTTGCAAGCTTGAGTTAGCTTTTTTGTCCCGGATGGTCAGCTCAGAGTATCCAAGGGGGTTTCACCTCCTTGTGCCTTAGCCTCGACATTCCCTTCATGCAGGAAACCAGAGCAGTAACTCACCTTAACCCATTTGTCTTCCATTTCCCCAAAACTCGGTGCCACTGATTGCCTGTGTCCACTGCCCCCAAAGCCTTCGTTGTTTTTACTTTTTCTAAATAGCAAAGAAACTTTAATCAGATTCTGTTGCTCAAATACAGAAACATACTTATGATGTGAAGTGATGTGGTGAATTCCAGACAGCTGTGTATTTTGATTGGTTGTAGTTTTCCGTGGTGGTCTCTATTTGTTGCAAACAGAAGTTTCCTTGATGAGAGGCAAAGACTGAATTTACCTGTGGATATAAGGACAAATGCTTTTAGATTGGTGTTTGAGGTTATGCTGGTTCAGTAAGTTAATGGTCACCGATTTTCCTCCAGTAGCCATGATCTCACTAGCACTGAGAATTCACCCAGGCCTGGTCTTCCTCTTGCTGAGAGGGTGGCAACTCCAATTCGAGAGCTGTTGGTTAGCAGCAGCATATGTGTGTCACTAGTGCCCCCTCGGGGCCATGGTGCCATGCTGGCAGATTGTGTGGTTTCCAGGTGTCATGGCTGAGTAGGACTGTCAGGTGCCTCCTTTGGAAGCTTGCATGGTGCCCTCTGGAGGCGTTCAGCTCATTTCCAGCTCAGGGGTCTTTGGGCCATGTTTCTGAGATTCAGAGTCATCTTCAACAATAGGACTTTGAGATCATAGAGGTTGACATTTTAAGATTCTGATTTTCTGAATGGGTTTCGGATAGGATTGAGAATGATTCAGTATGTTGGGGAGGAGTCAGTACAGATACAATCCTGTGAAGGGATAAGCCATCTGACCCCAGCAATCACCTTAGTTGGCCTTCCTTAGCACCAACAGCCGATAATAAACAAGAGCATGGGAACTGAACTGTCTCCTGAGTAGCTGCTGTCTTTCCTATGTTACCAACTTTACAAATGTTCCTTCTAGATTACATTTTCTACAACACCTATCTTGTTTGTTTTTCCCTTTGGTTGCTTACAAATGTAAACAAATCAATAAGGTCATAGGATCCCCGGAGATACAAAACATGACATGAACAGTATCTGTACCTGGAGGGTAAACGGGTGTGTGTGTTAATGAGTAACAGAAGGGAAGTGCCATGAGCAAATGAAAGGGCGCTGGAGAGGCATTAAAGTTGAAGGACTGAAGTTTGATAGGGAATGAGGAGAGGGAGAGTTGCTTTCCAGACATCCGTTCTCAACATTTTGGCATCTTAGCGCCAATCTCAGTGCAGACAGTAGAACATATAGTCTGGTTGGATGGATTCCACGCTGGGATTGACTGACACCATCAGCTTTACACTACTGAGCAATTATTCTGGTTCCTCTAACAAAGTAACAACTGGCATAGGGCTTACCCTTCTGCCACAACTAGGAAAAGGTGTAAAACCTTGAAATTACTAATTTTAGTTATTGGGCAGCTGTCAGTACAGACCTGGATCTCGTGGATGGAAGGGAACAAGTTGACTCCAACAGTTGCCTTAGATGTGTGCGGACTGCAGTGCACAGGAGCCAGGCCTAAGCAGAGCCTTGAAGTCTGTCGGAATTGAAGGGAAATAGAACAGAGTTTGGAAAGGCCTAGGTAGCTAGAATTGATGACGGGAGACAAAGTGACAGCATTCACAGGAAGAGCCCAGAAATCTACACGGGGGTGGGGGGCTCCTTCTGTCTTTGTCTGAATGCTAATCTTTGCATGCATAATATAAAACTCCATAGGCCCTGCAAATAAAAGTTGTCATGAATGTATGAGCTAAGTAATCCCCAGTACTCAAGTGCAGAGGTACATTTAAATTTTCACAAGCTGTAATGGAGAGACCTCATTAAAAACCTACAGCACTGACTGAAGAAGAGCCCTGCCTTGTAAGGAAGCTAGAACACCCCAGTGTCAAAGGATCGGCCCCATCCTAACAAACTCAAGTGTAAGATCTCAGATAACAAGTGGATATGTGTGTCTGAAGATGACAAAACAAGAGCATTATTTTTACATGCTACAAGAAAATCATCAAAAATGTTAAAAGATCATCCTACCCCACAAATAAACTAATTTTTGTATAGACCCAAACTCATCAATACAGGAAGGAAGGAAGGAAGGAAGGAAGGAAGGAAGGAAGGAAGGAAGGAAAAAGGATTGCCAGCATGGCACCCATGAAGCTAAAAAGTGTGCCATCCAAATGCTGACAGACAAGAAAGCCAAGCATATGACCCACAGCAAAAAGAGAATTGGCTAATGAGAACATTAAGGGAAAAAAAATTTTATCAGATAAAACCTCACAGTGAGCTAGAATAGCATCATGGATATAAAGGGATAAAGGAACAGGCAGTGAAAGACATTAAATATATATACACAGTAGATCTTTTCAAGCTAAGAAAATATATAATTTGACATTCTAAATTTACTATATGTATGTAATAATAAACTGACATGTGTCAGTACCATTCCACTAAGAAGGAAGAGGGGTCTGGTTTGAGGACTCAAAAAAAAAAAAAAAAAAAAGAGCTTATGCTTTTACTTGATGTCAGAGAATACGGCAAGTCAAAAATATTAACTGTAAACAGAAGAACACCCAGGTAAATTAAACAGGAGGCAGCGAATCAGCCCGTAATCTAGAAAAATGTACAGGAAAGAACAAAGAATGAGCAAGGGAAAGAGAAAACGGGTATCAAAGAGGTAAACTTAAACTATATAATTTTATAATTTCTTTAAAGAAAAGTGATCTAAGCACTACTTAAAGGCTTAAGGTTCCTAGAGTGGCTGTGACAAAGCAGAGATGCCCAGCACCTGCCTGCGTGCCCTGGAGAGAAATCAAGAGAGCCAAAGCAAAAGATTCAAAACTTCATGCACATTCTAATCTAGGGAAAACAGTGATGGGAGGCCTCGCCTCTACAAGAGAATCCAAGACAAATATTTTCATGGATTCAGAGGACAAGTTTGAAATAATAAAAATTGTGAAACCAGCACTGGAGTTATGTAAGAACCTTTATGGACCCTTGCATATAATAAAAAAAAAAAAACTTTTTATTACAATGCATAAACTCTCTACAAATACTAGGGGAAAACTACCTGACAATTTCAGTTGGAGATTTCAATATTCTTTTCTCATTCTTGACAGAATATTGGGATCATAGAAGACCTTAAAACTTGAGCAGACAGTTGATATGATGGGCCCTACACCCACTAGCAGCAGGCTAACGGTGTTATAAGGTGGTGTGCGTGCGTCCCAGCCAGTAGGCCCACACACGGTGCTCGCTGTCCAGTGAGCACGGCACACTTGGTAAAATGGACTATGTTCGGACTACGAAACATAACTCCACAGACCAGAAAGTTCCAAAGAATGGAAAATATGTGCTCTGGTCAAGATAAAATTAACTTAGAAATAAAAGGCGGGGGTGGGTGGGGAATATACCTGGAAAATTCCCAGCACTGCAAGGTTCAATCCCATGATTCTGCATAACTCAAACCTGAAGCCACAAGGAGTCGGAGCAAATGTGGGTCCGAGGATGTACCCGGGAGATGCAGCTCACACAAAGCTTAGGGGAAAGCCTGTAGGCTTTCAGGACAGGAAAGAAGGAAGGTGGAGAAGAGCCTCAGTCTTTGCTGCCCTGGGCCCGCATTGACACGATTGCTGTCATACGCTCTATCAGCACTGACAAGTTTTTCCGTCTAGGTTTAGACAAGATGTAATCTTTGTGCCTTGCTTCTTTGATTCATCAAAATGTTTTCGAGGTTCATCTGTGTTTCTTGTATCTTGATCCCTCCTTTTTTCTGTTAAAAAATATTTCATTGAATGGGTCTAACATAATAGCTCTCTCCATTATTTGTTTGTCAATGGATATTCTGAGTTTCCGGTTTCAGGCTTTGTAAATAAATCTGCTGTCATGTGCAAGTCTTTGTGTGCTTGTGTGTTTTCATTTATCTACGCTAAATAGAATTGCTGGCTTATGTACATCAGGGTTTTAACCCTGACACTGTTACCACTTTGAGCCGGGTCATTTCTTGCTGTGGGTGTAGTTCTGTGCACTGTAGATCGTGGCAGCACCTCTGGCCTTTACCCACTAAGCGCCAACAGTATCTCTCGCTGTGTCTACCAGAAAGTTTTCCAGCAAGTGCCTGGTTGAGATGCGCTGTCAGACTCAGTAGCCACTTAATGGATATCATTGCTGAAATTATGAAAGCAAACAGTGCTCCATTAAAGCAAGAATTGCATCCTCAGATCATGGCTGTGCCTTTGAATTCCCTCACTAGCTAAAGGGAATCAGATCTCATTCATCACCGAAGTTCTATTTATTTCATTCAAAACTCCAGAGCACTAGGCCTCTGTGTGTTGGGTGGGGCAAGGTAGCCTTGTCAGCAGATCGGTGGCTTTGGTGTGTGTGTTGCTGCTGTAACACTGTCCTTACCATGTTAGCCTAGTTCTCCATCCTGCTTTAAAAGGTCTGGGGTCCCTGCCTTTACTGTACTAGCCTTGCAGAGAATCAAGACTCTGATGTTGCGGTAAAATTTCTTCCCTTATCTGTGCTGTGGACATATTTTCAGATGAGAAACATCAACTTGCAGTTTTTCGAGGGCAGTTGGTAAATGCTTGAGTAGTCATTTTGATGGAAGAATTTATCACGGGCAGGAAAGGTTTGCACGGGAACGTATGGGGTTTCTGATGAGCAATCACTTCACATTTCTTTCTGCAGGAGCCGCCATCCACAGTCTAATTTTAGGTTTCATCACCAGAGTCCATGCATGTGTAATTTCGCCTGGCTCTACATTGCCTTCATTGTTGGAAGTGGTGGAAAGATTCTGTAATCTGCTTTAAAATGCAAAGGACATCATTTTGTAGCTCTCTTCTAATTTGCTTCTGCCACGGATGTTTAGTTTTCCAACGAGACTTGAGCAAGTGCGGGAGAGATTCCGTTAGCCGGAACATGCATGGAGGCAGCAACAGCCTCCCTGAACGGTGCGGCCAACGGCTTCCCCTGACCTGACCTGCCTGTGCTCACTGTCAGGGTTTCTCCTGATGCCAGATGGTCTGCGCACGCGCAGGCTAACCCAGCACATAGTCAGGCCAGCCTGTTTCCAGGCCTGAGAGGAGACAGCCATTTTGTTCTGCTGTCATTTGTGTGGTTTCTAAGGTCTGGAGAAATGAAGACAGGACCAGTCACCCAGTTGTCAACAACGTCTTACAGAAATCATGATAAGCTGTCTGTAAGGCATTTCATATATGTAGTGTAGTCTTGCTAACTTCTGCTTACTGAGGAGCGGGAATGAGTCCAGGGGCAGCTTATAGACGAGGGAACAAACTCAGGGGCTGCCAGGAGGTTGGCCCAGAGCTGGTCTGTAACCACGTCAACAGGCTGCCCTGTCTCCCACCGAACTCCGAGGCTGTTCTCCAGCCAGCTTTGAAAGGCCGCCTGCGTAGTCTTCCTCTGCAGGGTGCACGTCATGGAGAGTTACTGACTGGGCAGCTGAGACCACATGTTTCTGCAACAGAAATATGTGACCTGTCTGTGGATAGCAAGAGAAAGCAGGAGCTGTGCGAGCAAGGCAAGCCTTGGTAAAGCCTGCGAGGGAAGGAGCAAGGCCCCGGGCGTTCTCGCAGACATCGCACAATGCTTCCTTCCCACCGCGTGTTCAGGCGAGACTCGGTGTCAGTGCCTCGCGATGGAGGGTGGCCATGTGAGCAAGGCGGCCTCAGGAGAACCGCGAATCGTCACTTTCGCTTGTTTTTTACCCTCTGTCCTTCAGCCTGGCACTTGCGGGTCTCCGATTTAAAGGGCCGAGTTTGCAAGCATTTCGCTAATTATAACCCAACAAAGCACTTCTGGCTTCGGTCAGAGTGAGTTGGGGTGTGAGCCAGCGCACGGCCGTGGCCTCTCGTTGCCATCTGTGATTTAGAGCAAAATCTTTGAGAGAAGTATAACTGCCTGAATTACTGCTCTTTTATATGTTTTTAAATGAGAATGTAAAGGCCAAGGGCACTTTTTTTCTCGTTTAATACTGTTAAATCATCATTAAATCTCGTCGTGAACACTGGCTGATTTTAATGATGCCCTCAAGTGCCCATCCTGGCACTTGACTGTGTTAATATTGTTGTATATTTGGATACAATAAATAATGCCTAGCTAAGATGGTATGAGCAGCACTGCTGTGTGTACCAATAAAAGCAGCCGCCCTAATGAGACCAAGTGTCAGGAACAGATGGCCTGGCGGGAACCCAGCCACTGCGGTTCAGGTTCGACAGAGTTCTGTGGCAGGCTGAGCCCAACCCTAAAACCAGCCTCAGCCCTCTGAAAGTTTCACAGCAAATTGGCATGGAAGGATTAATTTGAAGTTCTAGTTTGTTTCTTCATTATCTGCCTTCATAGCACCGTGGAGTAAAGCCCGGGCAGCAGTTCAGTGTCTGTTCCATTTAATGGCTGCATGCCCCTGGCACCTGGGCAGCCACGGTTATCAGGTGCCCAGTTCCTCAGCACAGCACTCAGTTGAACTTGCCTCTTTATCATACAGAACAAAGAGAAAGACTGTGGGAAATGCTGAGCTTCAAAACCTTTCTTTGCTTTAAAAGTGGCCTGTTCTTTTATGTGAATTCTCCGTACTATGTCCTTTGCTTTAGGATTTTTGTCAACCTATAATCATTGTAATAATCACAGCTAACATTAGGAGCTACTGTAGTGCCCTGTTATTCATAAGGGATGTCTTCCAAGATTTTGCCTGAGAGCTTCAAACCCTGGATATACTGTTTTTATCCTACATACCCATACCTAAGGTAAATTGTGGTTTATAAATTAGGCACAAAAAAAGATTAACATAAAAATAGAACAGTGTACTATGATAAAATTTATAAAGAACTTATGAATCATTTATTTTTAGAATGTTCTGTTGATGTGTTCAGACTGTGGTTGACTCTGGATCACTGAATTCAGCGGCTGGGGTGGGCCCTACTGAAGGCGTGCTGCTCGTGGCTCCAGGACTGTTATCGTATGTGACCTTCAGTCTCGTGAATCATACACAAGCTACACAATTAGCAGAGTGTGATACCATTTCAGGAGAGCTCCTGCAGTCTCTGTTATCAGTCCCCGTTGACATGTGAGGAAATGGAGCCTCAGACAGGAGACAACTTTTCCAAAGATACAAAGCAAAACTGGCAGAAATAATTCTCAGCACAGCAGGTCAGTTAAGGAGCTCAAGTTCCACATCTCCCCTTCTACCCCCACTTGCTTTTGCACACCCACGTGAGTGTGCAAAGAGTGTAAAGCTGGAATGGAAATCCCTGAGGATATTTGTGGGATGTTGGGCGGAGACTGCAAATGAGGTGCGTTGTTCTAAAACCTGAGTTCCTCCTAAGTAACTTGAAGGCTTAAATAGACTCAGTCCCCAGGAATTGCATGTGGGGAGACTTTGGAAGCCTCCCAGCAAGTTGAAGTTTTCTGTGGATTTAGGGGAAGAAGAGAGCAGAAAAGTGGTCCCTCTACTCTGCTTTGTGTAACTTTTAAATATCTGCTGGAAAACGGAAGAGCATTTAAAATATCCTCATTTAACTGCCCCCTCCCAGGGATTTCTGATGGGACTGCCCTCGAGAAGGGAGAGAGTAAGGCTGTGATCACCCCATGTTTAGGAATTTTAACTTTCTCAGCTAGTTTTTGGAAGTTTGGAAGAAAGTGTTTGGACCAGGGCTGTCCTCATAAACGCAGGCCAAATCCACCTCGATTCGTGACTTAGACTGAGAGCCGGCCACTTAATTTGAACATAGTCCCAGCATATCCATGTGAGCTCTCACTGAAACTCCATTGCTATGATTCCCTGTCACAGAACTTCTTACTACAGAGTCTCTTGTGGGTTAGAGGTAGGAGAGAGATAGCCCATAGGAGTGAGATAGCCCATGCTGAAGAAAAGCAGGGATGCCAATACAGGGCTGGCTTCAATCACTGTGTTCCTTCTCTTTTCGCTGCTCTGGCTATATTAATATTTTCATGGACATACATATCTATGATAAAGTGTAATTTACAAGTTGGGCACAGCGCACAGTTAGCAGCAATGCTAGCTGTCATGGCATAGGGAGGAACATGAGTGGGAATAAGATGCTTAAACCTCAGAAGAGTCCCTGTAACACCACTGTGCACAAACACTCAAAATACAGCCCAGGAAACTGCATTTCAGGTTGTCTTGGTACATAACTGCAGATCCGAATCAAGGAACAAAGAAAGTTTTAAAAAAGAAGAAGAAAACAGCAATAACATATTTGCAAAGAAGAAAACTAATACAGCTTCCTTGTCACTGTAGTACAAATATTTAAACTCTGTTCCCTCAGACAAACAAGAAGGGCAAGTTGAAGAACACAGACTCAGTTTTAGGACAGTTACATCTATTTTATTGTTCTTCCTTGAGATCCCCAGACAGCAAAAAGTGTTGGAGAGGATTGAAACCTACATCATGCAACAGAAGAGTGTCGCTCCTTAGTTAAAATTCTTGTACAGCTTGCTCCCCCAGCTGCTGATAGCATGAGCTTGTAAAGCTGAGGCCTTTCACATGGCCCCTTTGTATGCTCCTCCAAATCTGGAGCCTCTGTTAGTTTGACAGGGTTTTGTCATTCAGAGATAGACACACAGAGATCCTAGGACCCAAAGAATGCTCCAGGGTGACTGACTTTGGTGCTGGACAGCAAGGCACAGGCAGCCCACCAAACTTATTTCTATTTAGGGAAATGTCGAAGGAAGTAAAGCCCAGGGCATTCTGGGTCATGTGGGCTCGGTTCTCATTGGCAGATGCTCTGTTCAGTTCTCTGAGGGTCTTGGAGCTTATATGACCCTCCAAGCCAGGGCAGCTGGTGAGATGAAACTTTCTTCCCTGCTGGGTACCTGAAGCAGCCCCTGGGTGTCTTCCTTGAGCACCGTTAATGTGCCTTGGCAGCATCTGGTGTCAATCAATGACATGGCTGAGAAAGTGCAGTGTCTGGGGTTGGAACATCACTTGAGCATCCTTTCCTGGCCGTAGCAGCCATGGGAGACATTCTTGAATAGCTCTTCTTTTCTGTGAGGGCCCTGTGATGTGCTACTAGAGCAAGACGGAAGAGTGGAGAGGCACGGCTAGACCTTTGCTCATTCTTCCCTTTTCTGGCTGCTTAACTGAAACACAGCCCCAAGTCAGGACTCAGGCCTGCATTCAGAATGGCAGCCTCGATGGCATCTTAAAAATGATTTGGACAGGGATTCTTGTGCCTGAGAGAGCTCGGCTTGGTCCTTAGGACAGTGTCAGTCTAGGGGAGCCCTCTAACATTGTGCAGTCCTATGCTCTTCCATCAAAAAGCCTTCAAGGCACTCTTCAGGAAGAGGCCTGAGTTGCGTGCCATGAACGATGGTGCATTTGCTCAGATAGCAAGGAAGCTGCAGGAACAGAACTGTGGAGTTGAGTCTGCCCTTTCTTGGGCATTGTCTGACATACCCTCCTGATGCTTCTGAAAAGGAGGTTCGGAAGGGCTACCCCATGTTTCCACTGTCAGAGTGAAGGATGGAGGGATTCCCACCCCTTAGGCTGAGAGGAGACTACGAAAGACCACCAGATGAAGAACATACTGTAATATACCACAACGTAAAGAACAAAAGCTCTAAGTGCTCCTCATAGATACATAGAAACAGTTTTGAGAAAACCCAACACGTTTTATGGTGAAAACACTCAATGAGCTGTGAATCTAGTTAATCTTCCTTAATCTAAAAAGAGTTTCATATATTGTGCAGATTTTACAATTTATTATATATATACATATATGAATATGTATATATAGAGAGATTACAGAAAACCCACAGCCAATGTCATACTTGATGGTAAATATATAAAAATATAAACAACAAAAGGAAAATTAGCAGGAATCTAGACTGAAAGGTGTAAGGTCTTTTGCGCAAAGGACAGTGTCAAGAATGTGAAAAGGAAAATTCATGGAAAGAGAAGAAGCATTTTCAAGTCACAAGTCTGATAAGGGACTATTGTCCATTCCATTGAGAATCCAGGGGGAGCTTTGTTGGGGCCCCTTGTTCCCACGCTGTGGAGGGCGATATTCAGGTCAAGGTCTTCTTGTCCGGTTACTGACTGCGTCTTCATTTAGAGGCTCCACTGCACTCGCTGTGTGCACACTGCAGAGTTACTTCTCCGCTTTGGTGCCGTTGGAGTCCGTTTGGCTCTTTAGTCATTTCCTGGTTAGAGGACTGAAGCTGCATGTCCCCAGAATCTGTGCACCCCAGTGGTGCCTGTACACCTAACTGCTGTTTAAATGCAGGTGGCTTTCCTGAACAGCCTTCCGTTTCCTGTGTCTGCCCGTGTGTGTACACTTAAGTATGATTTACACACACAGAGATCCTATCACAGGAAGCCCACGGTAAGTCAGCAAGCTGGTAAACGGTGTATAGACAGAACATATTGATACACACATAGATGAGGTGGGAGCAGGGAAGGACAGGCTGCCATGCCCTGGCCCATTGTTGGGTAGAATTATGTTGGTATGTATGTGTGTATTAATATGTTCTATGTATTACTTATCTCTTCAGTTACCTTACACTTTCATCAAACCATCGCTTTTCCTTTTTTCAAATCAGTTACTTACTCCTTTATTTCAACACAGTAGCTGAGTTTCACTCAGTGCCAGGAGCTGTGTAAGACGCTGACAGTTGTCACTCGCCTATAAGAAAGAGGCAAGAATAAAGGATGCACAAAAACAATCCATGTGCAGAGAATAAGGGACCATGCAGTGTTCCTCTCTAAAAGGGACATCTGTGCCACACTGTCTTCTCACAAGACCCAGGGATCATCTCAGAGGGGCATAGAAGGACAGAGGTGGTGAGTGCACACACAAGACCTGCCCAGAGCAAAGCCAGCCAGAGTCCCAGCACTGATGAGGGAGGGCCCGGTGAGGCCTCACACTGGCTGAGGAGCGGACACTTGCTGAATGTGGGCACAGTCACTTTTCTTAAGAATATGACCCCTAGCCAGCAACCCCGTGCTCTAGGAGATAGTTCATGGCCTCCAGGCCGACCTAGGTGGACTCAGTGCAGCTAAGACACTATCAAATGTAATTTGGAGGGGAAAGCAGCGGTTGGGGGGTGAGGACTTACGGGGGAGTAAGTTTGATCAAACCATCGTGTGTGTGTGTGTGTGTGTGTGTGTGTGTGTGTGTGTGCGCGTGTGTGCGCGCGCGCGTGCCATTCCCAAATGAAAATAACTTTTAAATTGTATTTTACGTGTTTGGGTGTTTTGCCTGTATGTATGTTTGTGTGCTACTCGCATGTCTGATATCTGCCAAAGCCAGAGAGGGCATCGGATCCCCTAGAACTGGATTTACAGACAGCTGTAAACTATTATGTGTGTGCTGGGAATAGAACCTGGGTCGTCTATATGAACAGACTTAACCACTGAGCTGTCTCTCTAGCCGCTCAAACAAACTTTTTTTTTTTTTTTTTTAATAAAAAGAATGAAGACTAAGGGAAAGAGAAAGAGTGGAAATGGCAGGGCCCAGGGAACTGCAGAGCTCATAGACAGAGCTACAAGCTGTGGTCTGTCTGTTTTCCCTCTTCAGAGACTGCTTGGTCTTTAGGTCTTAACCCGGAACAAATCAGCTGAAGCCTGACCCTGCCGGCTGAGGCCAGGCCAGGTGGACGCTCATATCACCCGCTGCAGGTAGATATGCCGACAGTAAATTCCCCAGGTTTGGGCTTTTTATTTCTACAATGTGGTGCAAGCTGAGCTTGTGTTCCCAGAGCCAGACTGGGCAGGACACAGCTGTACAAGGCCACCAGAGCTGGGACAAGGTGGCTGAGTCGTGTGTTCCGGAAGTCACCTGGCCAACACCTGCTCTTGGGAGCATTTTCATGGGTTCAGAAAACAGAAGAACAGAAGGGAGAGCCTGACCTGACGGAGGATGAAGGCAGAGAGTAGCTTTAAACAGTTGTGAATGAAGAGAAGTGTGCAAGGCCAGGCGGATGCTTACACCAGTGTGTCAGTCCTGGGTCTTGAGCACGGAGGCGGTGTCGTTCCTTCTTGGGGAAGAGCCAGGAGACTACTGACTTCTCAGGGGTCAGCTCAGCATAGCGCATGTGCAGTTCACTGATGCCCATGGCCAGGGGCTCGGGCCTTGGAACAGACAAGCTTGTACTCTGTCCTTCCAGCTGGTTCGCCTCGAGGAGGTGGGAGAACGCAGCGCTTTTCAGGGGTGGGGGCTGTGCTCTGTGTAGAAAGTGCTGGCAGCTCCCCATGGGCATTCTCCCCAGGGTGCTTCTGGGTCCCAGGCAGGTGAGGAGAAGGACCCCTGGCTCGGGCTCGGTCGTGGTTCACCCCCTGCTTCTTTCATGTGTCCCCGACTGGTGTGTTCCCAGCAAGCGCCGGTGTCGCGCCAGTGGCCCCCCACCGCGGCGGGCGGAGGGCTTTACGGCTGCACACGAGTGTCTGTAGGTTCCTGCCTGCCCACTGCTGTCCACTCGTTCAGAGAAGGACCGTCGTTCGTGTTTTCTGTGCCCTGTGACACGCTTAGCACATGGCCCTGCACAGAGCCAGCTGGTGGTGGGCCGGCCCTCCCTCAGGCAGGGCTGCCACCACAGGCCCCAGAGCTGAGCCCACTCAGATTTTGGTGGGAGGCGACCACTGAGCTCCAGCTGGAACGACTTGCTGCACAGACTAGAATAATAAAAAGTTATTTGAGCGGATTTTGGTTGTTGTTGTTGTATCAACAGCCCTTTGTCTGTGAGTCCAGGGCCCAGCGCGGCCTAGCCTGGCCTGGCGGGAAGGGCCAGCCCCCTCTGCTAGAATTAGTCACCGCATTGCCATAGGTGCATGCTTCATCCTCAGCAGGTGATTGTGTTTTGAGTTCTATCATTGCTTATAAAAACAGAACGAGGAGGGAGATTTCATCAGGCCATAAAGCATCCCCCACTACAAATGAGATATTAGTGTTAAAAATTCTTGCATGTTGCTAAATATTTACCCAATACAGGGCGTCTGCCTTCTGCCAACCTGGAGCATTTTCTTGGCAAATGTGCCTCATCTGGAACTCTGGAATTTCTCTGCATTGCTCTTCCACACACACAAACCCAACCATCTGTCTATACTAGGTAACAGCCTGACCCCTGTTCTTTAAAAAAATAAAAAATAAATCCAAAAATCCTTTGTTTTAAATTTCTTGCAAATTTCCCAAAATAGCCCTGACTGTCAGCCGTTTGCAGCCAAAGTGAACAGTTGTGAGAGGGAGAGAGGCCGCAGCACCATGGATACGTTCCTTTCCTCCCTTGTGGTTCTGGGAATTGCACTGGCAGCGGACGCCCTCTCTCTTGTTCTCCCATCTCCTGCTGGCGCGTTGTTTTATTGTCCTTCTACGGGAGCTTAATATTTTCAGAGGGTCAGATGTGTTTTGAACTTGATGCTGCAAGGAGCCAGAGTAGCCGCAGCCGCCCTGTGATAAATTCGGGTCAGTAGATAACGGTTAAATAACTTCTAGGTGTCAGCTGGTCAGTTCATTTCAGGGGGGAAACATGTTTGGGATGTTTGAACGCCTTCAAGAAAACGCTTGTCCTTGGGAGTCATCATGTGGGAAACTGAATACCCGGATGTGTTCTCAGAACTCCTCAGTTTTCATAACCTGAGAGAAGGAAGATGTGTGGTGAGGACACTTCTCTGACCCTAGTCCAGAAGAGCTCTCTCCCTCCCCCTCTCCCTCCTTCCCCTCCCCCTCTCCCTCCTTCCCCTCCCCCTCTCCCTTCCTTCTCCCCTCTTTATCCCCTCCCCTTCTCCCTCTCTCCCCTCTCCTTCCCCTTCCCCTCTTCCTTCCCCTTCCCCTCTCCTTTCCCCCCTCTCTTTCTTCCCTCTCCCCCTCTTCCTCACCCCTCTTCTTCACCCTCTCTTCCCCCTCCCCCTCTCCCCCCTCCCCCTTTTCCTTCCCCTCTTCCCCCTCTTTCTTCCCTCCCTTCCTCTCTCTCATTCCTCAGCTCTTGAATTAAGGGGCTTTTGACTCAATTCTGTTCCCTTCTGACCTCTGAGACTCCCCCCGGCACCTGCACGCATCCCTGCGTCATGGTGCAGTGCACAAAGAATGGCGGAAGTACGCTGACCAAAAAAGCACTGTTGAAATCCAGCACTGAACTGATAGATATCCAAAGTTGGCTCCAGAATTTTCTAAGGAGCACCTCACAAAGTCAGATCCTGGGGGCACAGCCATGCACCAGACATGAGTTCTCTTCTCTCGGAGAGCTTTGCTATGTCCCACTCACTGGAGTGAGTGCTGCAAACTGCACCGGTGCTTTAGTCACTGAGAAGGGGGGCTCTAAAGCCATGTTACCCAAACATACCTGATCTGTACCTGAGTGTTAGCAAAAGGAGGCAGAGGGGAGATGTTTCCTAATAAGTGTGGTACTGGCCAGGTGGGCACGCATCTGAGAAAAGCCTGCAGGTCGGATCACCACAGCCTTCTCCCCCAAGAACCCTGTAGAGGCTCCTGCAAGGAGCAGCATTCGGGGGTGGGGGAACGAAAGAGCCAACCATTTGATTCAGGGATTCCTTCCAGTTAAACTGACCCAGGACAGCAGGGCCGACATGCTGGGGAAAGTTGGCTGTCAAAGTTCACCCTGCATCAGGACCGTTGGCCTTTCTCCTTACCTTACTCTACCCTACCATGCCTGTATGTGACACCTGGTTCAGAAATGACTTGGAGACTAAGACCTTACTCTTTTTATATTTTTAAGATTTTTTTAAATTATTATTTATACAGTATTCTGCAGGCAAGATGAGGGCACCAGATCTCATTATAGATGGTTATAAGCCACCATGTGGTTGCTGGGAATTGAACTCAGGTCCTTTGGAAGAACAGCCAGTGTTCTTACCTCTGAGCCATCTCTCCAGCCCCCTACCTTACCCTGTTCAAGTGAAGAATAATTTAAAACTTAAGGCATGATGTTTGTGAAGTAAAATGCCATTAGATTTAACAACATCACTTCTGACCTGTTAGAACACATCTTTAAATTGCCACTTTGCCTCCTAAACAGAGCAGAAAGCAGGTGTCAAAGGGAGGATGATGTAAATGCGACATAATGTGACAACATGAAGACCTTGGTGACACGCCTTAGGTTTCCAGAGTGAATACTCGGTAGCACTTAGTAAAGCTGACTACCCAATCTTTTCCTCTTCGTAAACGCTTTGAACGTCCTCTCTTCATGGAACTCACAGATGAGAAGCCGGATATCCCATAAGCCAAGTGCATCTGGCCAAGGACAGAACAGGGTATCCTGGCTCCAGCTGTACATCCGTCCCCTGCCACCAGGTCCGCGTGTAGACACTACTCCTGTCTTCCTGTCTTTTTATCCTAGTCATGTTTCTCTGAGGAGAAGAGAGCCTAGTGTACCTGTGAGAGAATCAGAATGCTGGGAATCACCTGATTGTGTGTGTGTGTGACTCCACAGAATGAATTCGTTCTACATTCAGAACAACATTTATAGTAGCTACACAGACTCTTATGTCCCACAGAGCCTATTAGGTATTCTTGTCAATCTTTTACAAACTGAAGGAAGATAAAATAGTCTGCATTCAGATGTTCTGCAGAGCAGCTCTGTGGCTGGGGGAGCCAACCTAAGTCTTTACAATCAGGCATCCTTATTTGAACGGCTGGAAACACGTCACCTCCCTTGGGGCCTTACCTGAAGCTCCATGGCTCTCTGTGGCTCTGGGACCAGAATCAAGGTGCCCTCATTCCAGACCCAGTGTTGTCATTACTTGTCCGTGGTGTGTGGTTCTTTCTCTGAGGCCTTTTAAGTATTTAGAAGAGGCACAATTTTAAGATAGAAATATCATATGAAGCAGGTAAAGCTTAGTTGCCTTGGAAATTTAGCTGCTGTACAATTTTTTGGAGTGCTTTCACCTGGATCAAACATCTTACCTTTCAGAGATGTGCTGGCCAGGACAGCAGACCTGAGTTACTGCTCACTGCTAAATCTGAATAGCTGTTTCTCAGCCTGTCCATGACCTGGGCACTCCTTTTCTGTTCCTGTTTTGTTTGCCTGGGCCCCACAGTGCCTCCTCCAAACTCAGCAGGCACACAGCCATGGGATCACACCGTGGATTCTCAACCTCCCTCAAGCTCGCTGCACCTTCTCTGCCTGCTGCTTGCCCCGCTTTCTCCCTTAACCATTCTGCTCTCATCTGCAGTACAGAATTCCACTCCAGGTAATCATTCCTTTTTCACAGCTTTACAGGGGTTTTTCTGAGCCAGAACACAGCCTGTTTCTAACATGTGACTCAATAATATCAGAAGATATATTTTTCATGTTGTTGTTTGAGGGGATTACTGTGGGAATTTAGAAAAATATTGGCACCTTTTGCCAATTGGACCATTGTGTAGTTTCTATATAACCCATATATCAAAGGAGCTCACGATGTAAAAATAAACAAGAAGGATGCAAGAAAAAAATTTAGAATGGTCAGTTTGGTAAGTCACAGTGTTGTGAAGCCGTCACTGTGGTAGAGTTGCAGGACACTTTGGCGCCTCCTTGAGGTCAGCCACATGCTGTGTGTGTGTGCACACGTGTGTATGTTTGGAGGTTTGGTCTGTCTTGTTTCCTATCTTTGAACAGTTTAAGAACAAGAGTCTCGCCATTTTTGGTCTCTGCTGTATGTCCCTCAGTGGCTGACACTATTCTAAATCTCTGGAGACAGTCACCTCACGTTAACATTTCTCAGGGCTCAACAACAGGCGCATTGCTGTGGTGACCAATTTAAACTTTTATTACACCAAATATGCTTAGGAATCATTTTCTTTGGTTCAACATTAAGTTTGCCACTTGGCAATGAAGTGTACTTGCCACATACTTTTATAACTATGCAACAC
The DNA here is from genome assembly GCF_907164565.1 of Psammomys obesus. NCBI lineage: Eukaryota > Metazoa > Chordata > Mammalia > Rodentia > Muridae > Psammomys > Psammomys obesus. The sequence continues at coordinate 15,557,102 of NW_026585580.1, read as the reverse complement.
AGAAAAGCATTCAGCCTTCCTTTCAACAGTAAAATTTTATGACTCACCATTTTTTTTTCAAAGGTTATTTTTTTCTTCCAAATTTTTATTTATTTTAACATCAGGAGTTCCTTCTATAAGTGCATAATATGGAAAATACCTAATATAAAACAGGCCAGTAACCTCCTGTGTTCCCATTGCATTCTTTAAACAATCATATGAAAATATGTATTCATACATCAAAACAGGCATAGGGTGTGAATAAATATTTCATAAATAAGTGAATATACAATAAATATGGCATATTGATAATTAAAGGTACAGTTAAAATGACAGCTAAATGATCTTTTTCCTGTAAGATTAGCAAAGATTTAAAAGAAAAAACTCTTTTAAAGGAGGTCTTAAAGCTCTCCTTCCCTGTCTTTCTCTGTCATTTCCTCTGTCTCTGTCTCTCTCTCTTTCCTTCATTCTGTCTTGTTCTTTCTCTGTCTCCATCTCTCCCTCATGCCCCTACTCCTAGACAGCCTTTTGTTCTCCTTACTCCCCCAATAAACTTCTTAGAATAATAAAAAAGAAAGCATTAGTACGGTTAGAAATAGGGAGTTTTGTGAAGATGTAAATGTTGAGGAGATATAAATTGATAAAGGAATACTTTGATACTATCTTAGAGTCAGAAGTATTTATGCCATTTGGATTAGAAATTTGCTCAAGGCATTAATCCTACTGAAGAATACAGAATTGCAAATATATGCAGGCACAGGGATTTGCCAAAGCATCATTTGTACTAATGAAGACGTGGCCGCAGCACAAGTGTGTCACGTGAATAGACAAAGCACCCCCTCCAGAGAGTGTGGCGGTCTTTGCGGCCCTGAAGAAGGAGATAAATCTAGCTGTGATGCTGTGAAGTAAAGATGTTCAGGATATGCCACCCAGCAGCATGGCCTCATTAAGGTGTGTGTATGGGGAGTTAGGAAAGCTTGGATCCCAGCACCCACATATCAAGACAGGCATTAGACACAGGGCTCCAACCCCAGTCCTTGGAGGCAGAGGGATCTCAAGGAACAGGTGAAGAGTGATAGCAGAGGACACGCGATACCCTCTTCTGGCCCCACATCCTTCATATTAGTATAACAGTTGAGTCAGTACCCAGGGTTTAACACTGCTCACGGTGGACTTCATAGATGCTAGTATCCAGAGGCTTCCACACTCCTACACTTAGCGTTTCTTCAACTTTTTTAACTTACAAAAAAAAAAAAAAAGCATCATTTATCCAAGTGGGAAAAAATGCCATAAGACACTGTTTAATTAAAAAGTAAAGTGAAATCATATGATCTGAGCAGATCAGGTCTTTCATGTGAAATTAGTGACAACCTCAAGTCAGGAATAGAGACAAATACACAGAGAAATGTTAAGTCAGGAGCCCCTTGGCGCTACCAAAGTCAGAGGTGCGCGCGCTCCTGAGCTGCCGTCCCGAGAGCCACCACCCTGCCAAATGCTCCTGAGAAGAGCACCCCAGCATTTGGCAAGAAGGCCTGGGTACCTAGGCACAGTGCTGCTAACGTTGTCTCCCCTGACCCCTCATTTTAGTTAGTGTATGAGCAACGCATGACACTACATGAACACTTTGCTCAGGTTTCCCCCCCAGGGCCCTTCTTTGTCCCCTGTCCCCCAGCCTGCTTTCTCCACATTCTGATAGTTCCCTTCTGCTTTCATGTCTGTGTGTGCGTGTGTGAGTTAGACCCAGAGTCTGCACGTGTAAGAAAATGCCGTGTGTTTATCTTTCTTCTTCCTCTGTTCTAGTGTTTCTCTTGCTCTATTGCTTTGGCTAACACTGCACTGAATAAGAATGGACAGTATCTGGCTCCTGACTTCCGGAGAGATGTACACATTTGTCACGTACATCAGTTATTATGTTGGAGTGCGTTCTGCCTTCCTGGTTTCCTTGGAGCTTGTATCATGAAGGAACGTCGAACGTTGCCGGAGGCGTTTTCCACATCTAAGATGACCCAGTGACCTCTGTTTACTTACGACGTTCAATTCATCGGCTTGCATGTGTTGCCCACACTCTGAGACAGCTTTGATGGTTGTGGTGTTATTGTACAGTGCGCAGACTCCCTTGGGCTATATTACAGAATGCTGTGTAGTGGGATGTCACGCAGGCTTTCTCGCCCTTTTGGTATTTACGCTTCCTAAGAGTGGGAAGCATTTGTGTGGCATTGTAGGTTACGTTCTAACCCTGGCTTACCGTGAGCACTCGGTATGCATGCCCTTGAGTGCACGCTAGGTCAGCCATAGAGACTGCACTGATTGGCTCTGCTAAGTCGGCCCATTCCTCCTGGCCACGGGCCTCATCTCAGGATAGAAGCTGCTGTCTGTGAGGAGCTCGGATCTCTGCACACTCCGTCTGCTCTCATAGCTTGGCGGTCCTTCTGGCCTTCTTCTGTAGGATGGTCTCTGAGGTCGTCATAGTTACCGAGTCCCTAAAATGGTTCTCTTTTGTGGTTCTCGAGCAGCTCGGGTACACGTGGTCTTTTGACTTCGTTGATGGGGCACTGTCCTCTTGCCTTCATTTGTTTTCAGTAGGTCTCTCTTGCGGCTTTGCAAATTCAGTCATCTCTTCTCTACAAAAGAGTTGGTGACAGGGCATACCTGTAAATCCCAGCACTCGGGAGGAAGAAGATGGAAGGATCACAGCGTAGTGAGCCTTCGGAAAAACAGACAGACGGCAAGCTGTCACTCTCTTTGTATTTGAGCATGACGTCTTGTTTCAGATACATTATCTTTTGAGAGGTGTCATTTGGGGCTTTTTCTTCTCCGTTTTAAGGATTTTGACCTCATGCTTAAAAAAGAGAAAAGGAAGAGAAGCATGGATCTCGTGAGAGCCGAACAGCTGCCCCCTTGAGGGGGGGTGGCTGTGGGTGCTTGGCGTAGATACATCCGTCCATGTTCCCTAGAAAGCCACCGCCTTTACTCTTCATCCTGGAGACCGACAGACATTGCTGTTGAACTGGACCACCGTGCTGTCCGTGGTACAGTCACGTCTCCACCTAACATTGGAATAAAATTAACATGCTGAAGTCCCCACCCCCACAGCACCCTGCATCTGCAGTTTTCTCTTTGGCAGTTTCGCCGAGGTCTAGAAATACTAAATGAATTACTAGGTAAACTATTTGAATTGTGCCCCATCCTGAGTTGTGTGTTAACCTCTCTCCCTGCCGTGCTCCGCGTCACCTGGGACCTGACTTCCTTTTGTTCAGCGTGTTCCCCCTGCATACACTCTGTGGCTGATGGCTACTTAATGCCTGTTGGTTACCACAGCCCACCACCACCCTGTCACCAGGCCTGTGTCCAGGATATTTCTTAATAGCATCCCAGAGCATTCTAAGACGGGCAAGATGTTAAACTTGTGAGTGTACATGTGGGAATAGACAGACCTGTGTTTGAGATCGCAGGCATGTCCTGGAATCTTCAGGTGCGTCTCTGTGAGCGCTGGAGTCTCCTGCAGGCAGAAGCCAGACTAGTCAAAGGGAACGTGGCTGCAAACGTCTGAAAGAGATGCCGTGTGCCGTGGCAGAACTGGCCTTCCCTTCCCTCATTGAGTGAGACATCCACCATACCTGGACTTTTCTCCCGGTCCTGGTGACTCAGGTTTGCTCTTGTCCAGTCTTGCCTGGACCTTGCTCTGTCTGGTCAGAGCAGTGGCCTTCCACTACTGTGCTCACAGCCTGCCCCACGTGCCCTGCAGTTAGCTGAGGAGAGCTTAGGCCAGTGCACCCCTCAGGGCTGTGCCGGGGCCTGTCCTTAGGCCTAAAAGGGATGCCTCCGGGCCCCTTTAAGCCATAAACCAGCTCTTAAAAAATGGTGGACCCTGCTTTCTCTCGATTATCTCTTTGAAGAAACGCTCCAGACACAAAGGCTCATTCTCCCTTCTATTTGTGCACCAGACTTTAGTGAGGAGGGATCGGGGAAGCAAATTATTGTTTAATAAGCATACTTTTATTATGCCTTTTATTTGACCATGAATAATTTACCAGTTAAATATTAAATAATTAACTGAGTAAAATAGATTAAAAAACAAACTCATAAATGCCTTCTTTATTTATCCTTTCCCCTCACAAGGCCCAAGCCAAAAGCTGCCAACAGTAATTATAAAGTTGGTATTATAGCAGTGAATCTTACTGAGTCGGTACCTACTGTGTGCCAGACGGTCTAGATGCTTTGCATACTTATCACTGTTTCTATTAATGCTGTAGCTTTGGTTGATATCATTTTGTATATGACAACAGTAATAGTTGGGAAAAAAATAACTGTCCACATAAGGTCATTCTGTTGGTTTGTGCCGGGGCCAGTATCACACCAGGTTTCATACACTGTCCCTGGTCCTGGCCACCATTCTGCTTCTCTGCAACCGATTGACACAGGATTTTGTCAAGTGCATTTTCCCAGCATGCCTATGGAAAAGGGTTTGGGAATAGATTACATGGAACACATGGCCAAAAACATACTTACCATCCTCTTCCCCCTTTGGCCCCCACGATCTTCCTGAACGTTCAGAGTAATGCCATTTTTCCTTTAGCTGTGTTATGAAAGAGCAACTTGGTTGCTGCAAATCACAGTTCAAAGATTAATTATAAGCTTCGTGTGTCTATCAGGAGGCTAATTTCTGGCTGTTTATGCTACTGCTGAAAGGTATCGTGTGAGTCAAAAATAAGGCGATCGCATTACAATTAATGCTGTGACCTCTTCCCCCACCTTTGCCCACCCGGATCTGATGTGGTTCTCGGAAGTGGCAGAGAAGAACAAGCCTATGTTTGGAATTTGGGATATGCCCCCAAACTTCCTCAAATGCTTATTGTTTTGATTTTAAAAGAATTTAAAATTTAACATTAGGCCAATTACCGAATCTCATCAGGAGCGCCAGTTGGAGACTGACAGGTGTGTGGGCTGCCGCCAGGAGTGGGGTTTTTGTCACCTGGCCGGAACAGGGCTCATTCAGCCCGGCAGCTGGGCACGGCATGGCAAGCCGGTGGCTTTCAATTCTGAGAACCCAATTTAAATTCTTCTACCTTCACCTTTCAATCCACTGAGAGTTATAAAAACAGCCCCTGGACTGAGGAATGGGGAGTCTAGTATGTTTTAAACACAAGCCATAAAATTACGTAGAATGCCAGGTGAATTTAAAAATAAAGTTTAAAAATGTATTGGGGCTTTTTAAAAAATTATCGCAGAAGGCTCCGGGTAAATATAAGGACTCCCTTAGCACAGGGTGCTGGAGAGTAACAAGGACATCTCCCTTCTCCCCTCCCCGAAAAGACCCAACCACACCTGTGACGTGGTCTCTTCCAGAAGGTCCTAAACTAGGTATCTAAGATGAAAATCAAGATTGGGCCTCGTCTTTGGAGAATCAGGAGTTCCCAGGGGCAACTCAAGTCCAGGAGATGAAAAGTGGGGGGGGTCTTCCTCTGTGGCCTCAGCTGTTCTCTCAGTGGGTCTCCTACAGGCGAAGAAGCAGGCTGCTGCGCATTTCCAAGGGACCCTCCGTGTTTCCTGTCTGTAGGCCTTCTGGATTTTTGCCTTTGTCCATCTGTGGAAACTGCATGGCCCGTTCTTTCCGAAACCCATTCCAGTGAGCCTTGCTGACTTTTATCCCATAATGAGTCACCTCTTCGAGGGCAGAGCCCTGGCATTGTGGTTAACTGGCTGCATTAGCATCCCCTCTCTGAGATCCCACCACCCAAGGATCCCACATGAGGCCAAGAAACGTATCTGTCATGTGACGGGGCTCTCCATCCATGAATGCAACTATCCACTGAGCAGACATGCTCAGAGAAAAGACTGTGTCTGGGTGAGCAGGTAAAGCCCGCTTTCTCTCAGTGTAGATGATTGAAAGTGCAGAGGCTTGATGCCAGCACTGTGACATTTTCCGTGAGGAAGATTGTGCAGATCTGTGGATCTCAGGACGGTTTTCCGTTAGTACCAAAGGATGTGGGCGCGACTCCTGGGAATCCCTGTCTTGGTTATTTCTCATTCACGTTGGCTCTGTTCTCATTTTGCTCTTAAAGAAGTAAAAATTCGCTATGGTCTTTGCTGATTCTGTCTTTAAGCTATCATCAGTCATTTGTTTATCTATAATCCACATATAAATCAGTTGCAATTGTGGTTTCTGGCATTTTAGCTGCCTACACTTTAGAATTTTTTTAAAGCAAATATTTTTAGAAGGTATGTTTTTCTCCAGCATGTACTGCTCTTTGTCCAAAAGCTTTCTATGAGTAGTATTTCCATTAAAAAATGGTGATTTTATTATTTTTGTCAGTCTTTGAAATTTGAGTTCCATGCTGTTTCTTAGACTGATTCCATTGGACCTCCCCATTTTACCCCTTGATCTCCAACCAGGTTCACTATAGACAGAGCTTGCAATGAGTTCAAACGCCCTGGCACAGCACTGTTTGTTGTCTGCCAAGCCCTAGGCCCTTCTACTATAGAGCAGCGGATGAAGGATGTCGTTGAATTCCTGCTCTTGGCCATGACTCCCTTGGCAGGAGCAAAGCCAGCTAGCCTTGATGACTGGCCCTGGAGTCTGTGTGCAAAGGCTGATGCTAGCGTTTTCCTCAGGCACCACTAAAGGGTTGGTGGTTAGGACATACCCTTCGTATACACCAAGGAACGAGCCATTCTCTTTTCCTCTTTTATGCCCAGACTGGCAGTAGGTCCTCCAAGTTCAAAGTTTGCAGAAACACAGTCCCTTCTGCAGAGGGCAGTGCTCCTGTGAGCCTCCTACACAGGGGACATTGGCAGGGTAATGAAAGCTACCAAGTTCTGATGAAACACTTTCCTGATAGGAGCGCCATAACATGAATGATATCTGTGAGGTAACTGAAAATAGGTGGTTGTTCTGGTACGGAAACTGAAAATTAAGCCCTGCTCTGGTCTATAGCCATCAGGATCACACATAAATAACCAGCTTCAGCATTTAAACTTTGTTCCGGAGTGGCAGAGTTAATCCGTGGTCCCACTTAGAAAAGAGTATGCTTCTGAAAACAAAGCTGTAGTTAGCTGCTCACCCTGAGAAGATGGGCAGCCCTTGCCACAGACCTCTCCCTCCTACCCCTGTCATCCCCCCTCCACCCTACATTCCCTGTTCCACATTCCTGTCTTTTTGTTTTGTGGCCAGACTGTTTTCATCAGGGTTGTCTGAGTGGCCACGGGTGTGAAACTAGCCAGGGGAGCCAGGGGAGGTATACATACATATGAAAATAATGGCTCTCCCATCCCAGAATCCATAGGTTGTCATCAGTTTTGGCAGGGAAAGAGAGGGCTGCAGAGATAAGCTCCTTCCTGATCTCTGAATGGTTCTTGGCGGTTGAACAGGTCCATGTCGGCTCCTACAGCTGTTAGAGTTTATGATTCTAATCACTATGTCATAAAAGGGTTTGACCACAGGTTTGATGGCACAAGGTAAGACATAGTACATATAGGATTCTTTGTGATCCAGGTTTACGCTTCCCCTGTGGCATCCTGGCATCCATAACCTATGGGTAAAGGGGATCTGCTGTAAATAAAGGGAAGTATCAAGGAAGGGCTGATTTAATATCAGGGGTGTGGATCAGGGCTTGTAGACATTGGCACAGGGGGTGAGAATCCCTGTCCTTGCCACAAAACTACATTCTTCTCTACAAAGAAGGTAATATGAGGCAAGCAGAAGGAAATTTGGACAAGAGTCAGAAATCATACACACACACAAATCCATGAAGTCCACTTTGTGCTGGTTAATTATTCCTGAGCATGAGGCATGCATGCCCTGGAGTATGATTGATAAAAACTAGTTCCATACCATTAAAGAAAACGGATTTTCTCTCTCAGCAGCTGTCAATTACAAGTAGCTTCTTGGTGAGGGGTGGAATTTGAGCCCACTTTCCCTTCTCCATGTTCTGATTTTATCTTGTTTGAACCTGTGCTGGTCTTGTCTGTGCTGTCACAGTCTCTGAACTCACATGTGCAGTAGCCCCATTCTGTCTGGAAAACACTGTTTTCTTGGAAGTCTACACCATGTCTGAGTCTTACAATCTTTCAGCCTCCACCTCCACGTAGATCCCCAAGCCTCAAGGGGAGGGGCTCGATCAAGACGCCTCATTTAGGGCCGAGTGCTCCAAAGTCCCTCACTCTCTGTACATTGTTCAGTTGTTTGTCTTCATGTTCACTGCCATTTCCCAGAAGAAGAAGAAGAATTGGCTCTGATTAGGGCCTGTCACTAGGCGTCGTTTTATTGGTATGCTCACTTAGCAGAATCACAGCCACGACCCCAGGGCCTGTGATCTATCTGTCTGAAGTCCTTGGCCTCATCATCAGTGTCAGGTATGGGTCCATCTCATGGAGCAGGCCTCAAGTCCAGTCAAAAGGTGGTTGGTCACTGCCGTAACATCTGTGCCGCTATCGCACCAGTGAGTCTGTCTTGCTGGTGGGTCACCGTTATGGGTAGAAGACTTTGTGGGCGGCTGAGACTGACAATCACTTTGCTCCTCTGGTAGTTTGTACAGCACCTCCTAGTACCGCGAGCACCAGCTAGTAATGGTAAAGCTTCCGTTTGAGCACCAGCTTGATTTCTTGATATAAGTATATGGTGTCTTTGGCAATAGGGTCACGTAGAATAACCAATAGCAATGATAATATGCTGTAATGTATGTGGGGTGGGGGTTTCTTTGCTCGAGCTTTAACTCAGTACCAGGAAGACGTTTCACATGAAAGCTCTTCTATCAACGCTTAATTACCTCACCAGCTGCTATTGTTTTGTCACAGATATGTTCATTTCAGAAAACCTAGAGACCTTTTCCCCAAAATAAAGTGCAAGCCACCCTTATAAATCATAGTTTTTTTTAAAATAAGTTCAGTTTAGTAACATAATTTGTGTAAATATTTACTAACTAAACTGTAGATTGCATGTGCGTGACACCTTATTTTGTTATTTTTAAAACAAACACGCTTTGACATATGTCCTTAAAGCTCAGAAATAAGTTACATTTCTGATTTTAGAGGGAAGGATTCAGGAACAGCATGATGCTGATCAGTGCTGTCCTTGATGAATGCTCAGATGTGGGACACTGTGCCATGTTATCTTGAGCATCATCTCATTTAATGTGTGCATGACTCACAGAACGGCATCGCCATTCCCTCTGTGTCTAAGTATCACATGCTCAGGTCCAACTGATACTAAACTTCAAAACCTGAAATTACTGTAGTGTACTGGAGCTTGACTTAGGCGTGCTTGCTGAGCCAGTGAGCTACAAGAAGAATCACCGTGTCTGTTTGTCCCTGGTTTCCCTGCATGACCCTAGTTAGTAATTTCAATAAAACACAAAGTATGTCTCATAAAGCCGTTGCACAGTATACCTACATAACATTTTATAACTTGCGTTACATTAGAAACTTACTTAAATAGTTCATAAAAATTCACGGTTTTGGAAATTATTATAGATCTGGTTGTTTCATGCAACAATATCCATCTTTGCTACTCATGTATGTGTTTGATAAGATTTGTTAGAAGATAAATCCCATTGAGATGCTGAACTCCTTAAATCAATATTAGCAAGGAAGTTTGGCTGACATGTGGATATTCAGCTCAACTCCCTGGGTTTCTGTGGAGCATTATCTGTGTAAAGGACTCTAGCCAACACACACGTAAGTAGCTCCTTTGCCTCAGAGGGAGTCTAATGTATCTGAGTACCCTGTGACAGGTTATTAGGATTCCCGCTTGTTAATTCTGCTGAGTAAGGCTGGATACTCTTGAAAGAAGGTGTTAATGTCTCCTGGGCATGGTGTGTATTCAACAGGGAAGGAAAATATCAGAAGAGGGGAAGCCTAGGTACAGATGGAGCTGTGCACTTATAAAAAGTATAGCCCGGAACAGTTCCCGAGCATTGAAGGAATGAAAGGGGAGTGCTCTTCCGAGGACGGAGCTTTCATGAAGTGTTAAAATAAGGGGCGTGTCAGCAGAGGCTCGTGGCTGTCACGGACAGTGGGAGGTGCAGCAGCATGTGGGGATGGGCTCTCGGCCAAAGCGGGCACTACACAAAGAGAGACGCACTTTGCCCTGTCTGTGACGGAGCAGTACGTGCGATGAGACTAGCACAGCTCCCGTTATGTAGCTCTCACGTATGAGGGTTGGAGCTCTGAAGGCAAGTGCACTAGAGTGAAAATCAAACTCTGTAGTGGAAGTGAGGGAACACAGGGCCACACTTCAGCTGTCAACTGAATCAATAAAGTTTGGCGCTCTCTCTTCCTTACCTCTGATGTGAAATAGAAGTTAGGTTAGATGGGTGGGCGTGCTCAAGACAGCTTGCGTGGGACTATCATGAGATGGTTTGGTATCACCATCAGGTAGTTGTCCTCTCATTGTGCTTCTGCCTCACATGTGATGACTGCTTATGAAGGTTTAGAGCTGTGAAGATTCTTGGCTAGCTTGACACACAGGACAAGTCACTTGGCATCCATAATGGAAGAAGGACTGATAACAGAGAGGTAAACAGGAAAAGAGTAAAACAGGAAGTTATTAAACAGAATGAGCTAATGTCTTCATAGCCCAGAAAAACACAAAGGAAGGAAAGGCAGAAACCCTGGAATCATACACTTCCCTGTGACATGAGTTCAAAGAGTCCCTGAACACACAGGGTTGGTATTAAGTGCTGGGGCCATCAAACAAATGGTGCAGTCTCTGCCTTGAGAGGAGGGGGGCGGTCCCCCCAGATGAAGGACAAATATCCTCAATGTTGGATTGAACGTCGGCTTGTCATCTGACGGCTTCATTGAGAAGGGGGGCATGGTAATGGATGAGAGGCAGCCCTGTGGATGGGCAGAGGAGAGGGGAGACCAGCAGTGTGCACAGAGCTCAGGGAGTCTTGGGACTTGGGTAGAACCTGGAAGGTCTTAAACACACTGAGATGCAGTAAGCAGTGCGGGAACTTTGGCAGCCCTCTACCCTGTTAATGACTTGGTTTCCTCACCTATGACATGGACACATACCTTTGGGAGTTATTAGAGGATTATGCTAAATAAATCATGCAAAACGTTTCCTATTTTAAGTGCTTAATTAAGGTAAGGTGCTGTTTTATTTTGGGAAAGGGTTGGAGTGGTACAGGAAGAGAGACTCCATAACGATTACAAGGATTCTGGCTGCAACAGTTCATAGATGTTGGTGCCTTTAACCAGAACCGGAACTAGGAAGAGACATAGTTAGTGAGGAAGACCCAACCAGTGATGAGTATGGTGAGTTTGAACTGACCATAGAGCAACCATGTTAACAGATTCAGCAGACACCCACAGTAGGGAGCTGACTGCCAGCTATATATTTAGGTAACATAGACATCAATGATTTCTAAAGCAACAGTAACTTAAAAAAAAAATAAGGATTTCCCAGCGTCAGCAGGAAGAAAGAACCTGAAGAGTGGAGGTGATGACATCATGGGAACTGGGATAGGTAAGGCAGAGCTTATCTATCATTTCATGAAGAAATGTCTATTCAGGAGAGTCCAGTGAACTTGGCCACTGGAAGTAGCTTTATTGGAGTTGGCTCTGCTGAAAGGTGGATGATAAGGTCTTGGAAGTAGGAAGGTGGGTTATGAGTTCATTGGTATCCATTTCATTATCCATAAGGTACAGTTGTCCCATATTCCAAAGTCTCCCTTGTATGTGTATATGCATGTGTGATTTTCAGCAAAATATGATTAATAGTTTTTTAAAACTGTAAGAAAAAGTGGCCACTGATATGAAACAGAGAAATAAAAAAAGGCTGAAGGAAAGACCAGGGTTGTTCAACCTAAGGGAAGAAGCCAAGGAGGAAGAAAAATTAAAGTTAAACAGTTATTTTCAAAGACATAATACAGAAGAGTTGACTGTTGTTAGAAAGTTAGAACTAGCTTCTTTAGGTACAGATTTTAGTATGTTTATCCTATATTATGTGGCTAATAACTACTTATAAGTGAGTATATACCATGTGTGTCTCTGCTTCTGGGTTACCTTGTTCAGGATGACCTTTTCTAGTTCCCACCATTTGCCTGCAAATTTCATGATTTCCTTATTTTTAATAGCTGAGTAGCATTCCCTTGTGTAAATGTACCACAACTTCTGTATGCATTCCTCAGTTAAGGGACATCTAGGTTGTTTCGAGATTCTGGCTATTAAAAATAAAGCTGCTATGAACATAGTTGAGCAAATGTCCTTATTGAATGGTGGGACATTGCCAAAGCCTTCCAGCAGAGTCAAACAGTTCTTGAATGAGGAGTGAGGACTGAAATAAAATAAAAAACTAACACACTACACATGGGATCTGTTTGAGAGGGCTGCCAGTAGAAACTGCTGAACCACATTTATTCCACAATCCCTTTTTATAGTCTCTCAGTACAATGAAGGGGTTCATGGAGAAGTCAAACTTGTTTACCTCAGCCACCTGTCTGTGTGATCCTCACACAAACAAAAGGAAGTGAACTTGGCAAAACATCCTGCCTATTCCTGTCTCCAGGTGAAGGCCAGGGTGAAAACATGTTTTTTGCTGAGAACTCAGGAGTGGAATAGCTGGATCTTGAGGTAGCACTATTCCTAATTGTCTGAGAAAGTGCCAGATTGATTTCCAAAGTGGTTGTACAAGGTTACATTCCCACCAGCAATGGAGGAGGGTTTCCCTTTCTCCACAACCTCTCTAGCATATGTCATCCCTTGAATTTTTTTATCTTAACTGTTCTGATGGGTTCAAGGTGGAACCTAGAGAAGAGGCTGAAACCTTACTCAGAAGGGCAAACAGGATAGACATCAGAAGTAAGAGAAAACAAGGAACAGGACAGGTGCCTTCCACAGAGGACCTCTGAAAGACTCTACCCAGCAGGATATCGAAGCAGATGCTGAAACTCTTAGCCAAACTTTGGGCAGAATGCCGGAAACATTATGGAAGAAGAGGGAGATAGAAAGACCTGGAGGGGACAGGAACTCTACAAGGAGGCCCACAGAGCCAGAAAATCCAGACCCAGGGGGTCCTGCAGAGACCAATACTCCAACCAAAGACCACGCATGGAGAGGACCTAGACCTCCTGCTCAGAGGAAGTTCATAGGTTGCCCATATTTCAAGTGGGTTCCCTAGTAAAGAGGATCAGGGGCTGTCTCTAACATGAACTCAGTGGCCAGCTCTTTGTTCACCTCCCCCTGATGGGGGGCAGCCTTGCCAGGCCACAGAGGAAGATGATGCAGCCAGCCTTGATGAGATCTGATAAGCTAGGGTCAGATAGAAGGGGAGGAGGTCCTGCCCTATCAGGGGACTACAGAAGGGTCATAGGGGGAGGAGGAGGAGGGTGGGTGGAATTAGGAGGACCTGAGGGAGGGGGCTACAGCGGGGATACAAAGTGAATAAATTGTAATAAATAAATTAATTAATTAAAAAAACAAAGTAAGAACTAAAAGGGTTCAAGGAGGATCATGGAGCATAGGAGCATCATCCAAAGAGCATGGAAGAGAGGACGGACTAGAGCCGGGCAGAGACTGTTGTAGGCAGCTGGAGGTCCAGGACTTAGGAAATCAGCATCTCAGGTTTGTATTGTCACAGACTAAACGCCTTCTCCTTAGCTGCTACTCAGTTTAGAGAAACAGGGATGAAGGTTTAATTCAAAGGTTGCAGGGGACCTAAGAGTGAGTCACATCTTTTAGGAGGATCTTAGAGAAGTCAGTGCAGTGGAAGTTTTAGTTTCTTTAAAAACTCAGTTATGTTATGCAAGTATGTTTGTGTCTTAATTCCAGGTGTGGGATATGGGGCTGCCTTAGTTTGTCCACAGCTGATAATTGCCTCATATGTGGCATGGTCCTTGCCAGCTGGTAACAGCCTCGTGCAACTGGAGAGGGCCATGGTCTTTGCCAGCAGCAGATTGTAGAACTCTGAGGACTCTGAGACAGTATAAATACGGGAGCCCAGAGAGAGAAAGAAGAAGGCTGCTTGTCCATCCTGCTGCTGTGTTTGTTGTTTGCTGTTGCTGGACTGCTAGGTATCCTGACAACTGAGATTGGTATTTTCCCAAAGAACCCGACGACCCTAACCAGCCAGAACAACGTCTAAAGAGGTCTACATCCCCTCTTCCTCCTAACCTTCCTTCTCTCCTACCTAGGGTTGGTGGGTAGAGGCATTAAGGAACACCAAATAAAACAGAGTTTAAAAAGTAGCACCCACAGTCAGCTAAGAAAAATTGATTGTGCTGACAGAGTAGACTGGAGAGAAGATATACATACTGAGAGAAGAGATATGCTGAGTTACTTTGTAACTCATAGACGGAGCCCTGTGTCTGCCCACAGGAACTCTTCAGACGGCCCTCTGTAGGGAATGAGTGAGTGGCCAGGGCTCAGGGCACAAGCACCAGGAGGACGCCGTTCCCACCTTAGGGATCACAGGTTGGTACTCTCTTAAAGCTTGTTTGCCAGCCCTGTCTTGAATAAACTGTGCAGTAAACTCATCTCCGAAGGTGTCACTTGTGGCAAGTTATTTGTAGGTCATGTCCTTAAGAAAGTTGAGTCATTTGTAGTTCACTAACCTCCATGGCACACATAGCTCACCTCTGGGGTTTTACAGCCGTCAGACACAAACATGTACGTCCATGACATGCTGGTATATAAACAGAGCACGCAGTACCTGGTGAAAAGTTGACGTGGCCATGCCGGGGGGGGGTGTGCACAAGTCCGATGACCATCCTGAGTAATGAGTGTATATTGTGTTTATCTATTTGGACTCCTCAAGATTTACACAGCCTAAACTGTTGAATGAAAAACTGATTGCAGAGAAAGCTACCGAGTAATTAGGACGGCCCTAGGGACACATCAGACAGTTGATAATGGAGAAGGAGAGAAGCAGGTCAGGTATCTGTAATTGATCACTAGCTTCCTTTGTAAAAGATTTGATGGCACTTCACCCTAGCCAGTGACTGAAATAAAAGAGGAAGTTGAGAAACCTCACGGAAAAGGGAGAGATTATTCTACAGAAGAGCTGAGTGCGGGGGGGGGGGGGCAGAGAAGAAAACCCATCTGTGTCCTCCGGAGCCTTCTTATCTGGGGAGCAAAACTCTAGGTGAGATCATATCACTTACCTTACAAGTGGCGCACTCATGAATGTGATGAGCCAATCCTTGATCCCAGGGGCAGGTCTGAGGCCACTCTGAGGACAAGCCCAGCACTCCTACTTCCTCACAGGAGAGGAGAGGTGGGAAGAGAGAGGACATAGGGTCGCTAGGTCCCTCCTTGATGTGTGCTCACTGGTAACCCCTCCTGCCTTTGGGGAGACGGAGGTCCATCCATCAACTCCTCACCCTGCCTTAGCTCTTACGTGAGCTCTGCCACATCTGAGGTTCTGCAGGAGTACTCACGGAAAGAAGACACAGGCCATCCTTTGATTTCCCAAACCCTGAGGAAGCTTTCTCAACACACTGCCTACCAAAGGGTAGAGAGGACACAACCTCTCTGACAGAGATAGTCTTACTTTTCTAAGGAAGGAAGGAAGGAAGGAAGGAAGGAAGGAAGGAAGGAAGGAAG
>NW_026585580.1:15447329-15541570 GCF_907164565.1 Psammomys obesus | reverse complement strand
GAAGGAAGGAAGGAAGGAAGGAAGGAAGGAAGGAAGGAAGGAAGGAAAAAATCAACCATGGTTCATGTTTGCTCATACTTGAAATTGCAGGACAATTAGAAAGCAGGGTTCAGAATCTGTTTTCAAACTGCCTTGGTTCCCTTGGTCATCAGAAGTTAGTTTAATCCCGTAATAAATTATTGATGGCGGTTGTCTTCTAGGAGTCAAAACTGAAGGAAACTACTGAGCATGAACAATACAGCCTCCTCCCTCTCCCATAGCTCAGGGAACAGTGTCTTTCAAAGAGTATGTGACGGGTTACTGTACACAGAGCTCAGGTTATGTTCCTAATGCTGACGTCCTTTCTCTCTTCGCTGCATGTATGCCGCTGGTCTCTCTCATTTCCCCCCGTTTCTTATGAAGGCGGCAGCAATATCTAGAACTTGCTGGGAATTTCTTTTATCTTTACTAGTTCACAGAGTTCATCCAATAAAGAGCACTAAGACTTCATCTGTCTTAAGCACGTCTTCGGAGACGTCCTGGGAATTCTGTGTGGCAGCCCCAGCCTCTCTTTGTGTGGCGTGAAAACAGGACAACCTTCTCTTTAAAGATGTTAACTCCTGGGCGGGGGGGGGGGGGGGGGCAGGGTTGGGATTCCGTCTCTGTAGAAAACAGTTGATAAAAACAAGCCACTGGTCTGTGTTTTTAATTCCCCTGTAGCCTTTCTCTATTGCTGTCATTTTCATGCCGTATCGTGCCCTCTCCATGCTGTCCGTGTTGAATACGCTGCCTGAAAATACTGTTTTTATTCCACCCTTAGGAGATGACCTGGCTTCCTCCCCTTTCTGCTGTTCAAGGTCCCAGCAAAGCAGAACCAAGCAAGTTCCCATTCCCAAATAAGGTGAGAGTCTGTGGCACTGGAGAGGGGCCCCGGCTTTGTGTGGACGGTTGCGCTGGGTGGCCTGTGGCCTTTTCTCATCTTCTCCCTGTAAACATTTTTTGGCAGAAGCATGTGACTCTGGTCTTCCGTAGTGTGTAAACACGTATGTGTGTGCTGAAGTAGGCATCCAGCCTGTGATTACACTTCCACATCCTGAAGCTCAGCCTTCCTAATGCTGCCGCCCTTTAATACAGGTCCTGCTTTTCCGGTGACCCCCAACCATAAAATTATTTCATTGCTACTTCATAACTAGTAGTACTTCATAAGTAGTAATTTTTGCTACTGCTGTGAATCATAGTGTAAATATCTGTGTTTTCCTATGGTGTTAGGCGTGTGTGAAAGGGCCACATGACCCCCAAAGGGGTCATGACCCACAGGTTGAGAATCACTGATCTAAGTGTTAGTGAGACTGGAAAACATCTTGCAGTCATTTCATCCGTCCAGTGAGACTCAGTGTCCCCACAGATACCCCCCAGGAAGCTGTTTCTAATGGTTTGTCTCAGGATGGATGCCCTAGAACTGAAGGTCCAGTGTTTAACTTCCGGCTATCCTTCTCCCAACGTACACTTCCCCGAGATTTAAAAGGGACGTCTCTGTCCTCTGAGGAGACCAAGACACAGGATACAGTTAAAGCACTCCTGCGCCCAGTGAGCTTTCCGTGACCTTGCTGACACGCAGCTGAGGACTCACTATCAAAGAGCAAACTGCACGGGTAGAAACTAGGAAGGAGAGTATGGATATCCTGGGAAGATAGCACAGCCTTCTAGAGTGAATCAGTGAAGTAATCGTTCGTTGCCGTTGCCAAAATGATCAGCTCTGCTGTAAGCGTTGGCCTTTTGCTACTCTCTTTCTTCCCCCTACCCCACCCCACCCCACCCCAGTTTCTTTTTCCTCACAAAGAATCCACCCCCTCCCTCACACCTGCTGGGCAAGCGCTCCCACTGAGCCACAACCACAGCCTCCCGAGAGAGTTGATCCAAGAGCACTTGGAAGACCTTCTGAGTGGCTGTGGACAGTACCGAAATACTGGGTAGTGTGGGTTTGTCTTGATTTATTTCCTCCGAGCATGTGGGTAGACAGATTGTTTATGATCTGTTACTATAAACACCAGTACCGCAAGCACTCTTTGTGAATGTCCCTTTGTGTGCCTGTCACTGACTGTCCCCAGTAAGGGCAGAAGTTATGATATGGAGCCACTAGAAACTGCATTTACGCTTGGCTGTGTCTCAAGAACTCTTTTCATGTATCCTGGCCAGTGATTAATACTATCTAGGCCTTTATCGTCATGCCTGCGTGATGGATGGAAAGTTGATGTCTCATTGTTTTAATCCGAGTTCCCCCGATTACTTCTAGCATGAGCCATCACTGTTTTTCTGTTGCAGATCGCCCATTCACATCCACTGCCAATTCATGAAAATGATTTGTAGTAACTTCCTTTATCTTCCTCATTTGTCTAGTGTATATAATGGAGTCATTTTGTAACCTTATTTATGTGCCTTTTGTCTAAAAAAAAAAAGTTAATTTTTATCAGAGGGAAGTAAAACCTCTTTTCCAACATTCTAACAATAGCCTCTCTTCTAATTTTAATGTTTTTAGCTTTTAAAAAACTTGGATGTTGGGAGTTGGGACTGTGGCTTCCATCTTCGTTGTGGTTAGTGTAGCACTCTTAACACAGTAGCCCTTTTTCCTCCCAGGAATTTGAAATCTCTTGTGTGTCAACATTTGAATTCATTCTAGGCCTCACTATTCAGATGTGTGTACAGGTACATTCATACACACATACATACCTGCACATAGATCTCACAACGGCTTAGGTGAATCAGGCCATCGAGGCTGAGCGTGGTGATACGCCCATACTCTCAGCCACTAAAAAGATGAAGAAGGATCTCCTGGCCTCAGGACCTCAGAGACTAGTCTCGACAACATTGTCAGAGTCTCCATCAAAAACAGACGGGTGGGGTTGGGGAGGACGGGAGAAAACTCAGAGGTTTACAGAGTTCTTCAGTCAAGAACCAGAGAACGAACAGTCAACGCCGTCACTGACAACACCTGATAAAGTAGCATGGCATGGGTGGGGTCTATGAAATGCTCAGGCTTCGAGCTAAACGGCTTCTGCCTTCTTAACAAATTTTAAGTGTGATATAAAGTCAATATAATATTAACAGCAGCCGCATTTCTGGTAGGTTGTGCTACATACCATTCATAGATACCACATCTGTGACATGTACACATGGATGTGATATGTATCAGATACATGGTGCCTTTATATAAGGTCTATTATGTAGAAGTATGTGTGTGCGCGTACCTGTATGAGTGTGTGTGCGCGTACCCGTGTGAGTTCGTGAGTACGTGTGTGCATCTTACTAATGTCTTCTCTCTAGCTGCTTCACTGATCATTACCTTGTATGGTGAGAGGAGGCTGTTTCATCTCCTGCTTCAGCCTAATATTGCTACACACTTAGTGTCTGAAGACAACGCACATTTGTTGTCTCCATGCTGGACGTGAGGCCAGAGCCTTGAGGTCAGGTTCACTGACTGACATCAGGCTCTGGCCAGGCCTCTGCTCTTCAGGGAGTCTCCCTTTGTTGGCTTCGGGAAGCATCCTTGCTAAGGGTGCCTTCACGCTGACCTCTGCTTGTCTTGTGTTGTCTGGCTCCCTCTAACCTCCTCCTTTGTCTCATCAGGAGTCTTGAAGTTATCCTGGGCCCCCCTGAATAAGCTCCCACTTTAGAACCATTAGCTGAGTTACATCTGTAGCCGCCCTTTTCCCATGTGAGGTGGCATATTCTTGGAATTTACAGCAGCAGCATCTTTGCGGTGCCAGGATTCTGCCTACTACAAAGGTAGTTATTAGCGTTTACAGTAGAGTGTGCTGCTTCTGTGTGTGGAGCTGAGCGAGAGGCCACAGCCTCGCACATGGAGGTATATGCTTCCACGTGGGCGGTGCTGGTCCTGGTCCTACAGTGCTTCTCTCTGTGCTCTTCCCAAGGCTGAGAGACTAAGAGACTGAGGGACTGAGAGACTGAGACACTAAGGGACTGAGCTAGACTGAGAGACTGAGGGACTGAAGGGCTGAGACAGTGAGGGACTGAGAGACTGAAGGACTGAGCTAGACTGAGAGGCTGAGGGCTGGACAGTGCAGCTGATCGATTAGACTATTAATGTTTGGATTATTGAGCTAAAACAGTTTATGGAATTTGAGGGGCAAAAAAATCTTCAAAATGACTAATAAATAATGGAATTAGGACCTTACCAAGATTAAGGGTGTCATTTGCTCTCACAAAAGGAAAAGTCAATTTTACTGCACATTCTGAGTTTCCGCTGTCACTAATTTAATTAGCTAAACACTTCTGAGAATTTCTTCATCTTGTCTAAGTATTAAAAGATATATACCAAAGCAAAGTCAGCTGATAATGGACTTGGCTTTTGTTTCGGTCCTCTGAAGACTTGATTTGGAATCACAGTTCCCAAGACAAACACTGCCCGGCATTTCTGCCTCATTCTTCAGATCTCAAAAGTAATTGGATTTGGTAGAGAAAACAATGCGTGGCCTCTGTAAATTGGCTGCCGTTCATTACCAGGTATTTCAGCCAAGAGAGAAGAAAATGAATTCGCCCTGCCCCTTTCCCCTCTCGTTTTGCAGCAATCTCATAAGTTAAGCAGATAAAGAACTGAGAAGTGCAGCGTGCTCTCCAGCCTGGGGAGGGGTGCACATCTAAACAGAGGGAGCTGTTCACGTGGTCGGGAGTGATGCATCTGATGGACCGGCCCTCATCTGAACTATTCTTCCTGAGTGGTTGTCAAAGCCTTGTTCAGAATTCTAACGTCATTGCAGAAATGAGAATTGGCTGCCTCCTTCTTAATTCAGCAGAAGGGGAAGGAGAGCTAGCTGTTGGAAACTTTATCACAGATGCCCTCTGGGTTGCTGGCGTGCCTCAGTACTCCAAATGAGTATTCGCACTAGAGCTTCATGATTCACTTCAGAAAGAAACATTTGAATGAACCATAAACTATATTTGGTCAACTTGAGCCTTATACATGCAGAATGAAACAAAACAGAAAGCTTGGGACCTGCAAAGATGCCTCAGCAGGCAAAGGCACCTGCCGCCAAACCTGAGGACCTGAGTTCTAGCCCTGTAATTCACATGGTAGAGGAAGGAAACCAGTTCTTAGACGTTATCCTCTGACCTTAGCACACGTGCCTGGCAGTATGCATGCATGCGCGCGCGCGCACACACACACACACACACACACACACACACACAGCCAAAGGAATGAATGAATTAATGAAAATAAATAAATAATAAATAAATACCAATCCGGTGCGTTCTCAGAAAATTAGCAATAGTGCTACCTCAAGATCCAGCTATACCATTCCTGGGCATATACCCTAAAGATGCTCCACCATTCAACAAGGACATTTGCTCAACTATGTTCATAGCAGCTTTATTTGTAAGAGCCAAAATCTGGAAACAACCTCAATGTCCCTCAACTGAGAATTGGATACAGAAATTGTGGTACATTTACAGAAGGGAATACTATTCAGCAATTAAAAACAAGGAAATCATGAAATTTTCAGGCAAATGGATGGAACTAGAAAAGATCATCCTGAGCAAGGTAACCCAGAAGCAGAAAGCCAGATATGGTATATATTCATTTATAAGTGGATATTAGCCATATAATATAGGATAAACATACTAAAATCTGTATGTCTAAAGAAGCTAAACAAGAAGGAGGACCCTAGAGAAGATGTTCAATCCTCATTCAGAAGGGCAAACAGTATAGACATCGGAAGTAGGAGAAGATAGGGAGCAGGACAGGAGCCTTCCGTAGAGGACCTCTGAAAGACTCTACGCTCAGAATATTGAAGCAGATGCTGAGAATCATAGCCAAACTTTGGGCAGAGTGCAGTGAAGCTTATGGAAGAAGGGGGAGATAGAAAGACCTGGAGGGGACTGGAGCTCCACAAGGAGACATGCAGAACCAAAAAACCTGTGCCCAGGGGGACCTGCAGAGACTGATACTCCAACCAAGGACCATGCATGGAGAGGACTGAGACCCTCTGTTCAGATGAAGTCCATAGGCTGCTCAAATCCCAAGTGGATCCCCTAGTAAGGGGATCAGGGATTGTCTCTGGCATGAACTCAGTGGCTGGCTCTTTGATCACCTCTTGGGGGTGCAGCCAGGCCACAGAGGAAGGTGATGCAGCCAGCCTTGATGAGACCTGATAAGCTAGGGTCAGATAGAAGGGGAGGAGGTCCTCCCCTATCAGTGGACTAGGGGAGGAGCATGGGAGGAGAAGAGGGAGGGAGGGAGGGATTGAGAGGAGATGAGAGAGTGGGCTACAGCCAGGATACAAAGTGAATAAACTGTAATAAATCAATAAATAAAAAGTATTGTTTTAAAGAAATTCAAAATGGCTGCCGAAATCAGACAGTTACAATTCCCATGGTAATTAGCTTCCGGAGCTCTTTGAAATGTTAAAAAATATATTTCTAGCTTTTGGTAATTCCAGTGATGAACTGATAAACACAGGAAGAGAAACATAGTGGAATCATCTTGAAACAGTTCAACACAGCCGTTCTTTTTGAGAGGGATCCTCCCCAAGGGCTGGAGAGCACGTGCTGCTCTGGCAGAGAGACTTCCCACATCACAGCTCCGGGGCATCCAGTCCCATCCTTCACTCTCCACTGGCACCTGCATTTGTATGCACAAACCCCCACATGCAGACACCTCATTTCTTAAAATGATAAACATAAAATGTTCAAAGAAAGAAATACCCTCACCAGCATGAGTGCTACCTTCTTCCAAAACTATAGCAGAAAGACTTTGTATGTCATTGCTCTACAGCTCGCTTTAGGCGGCCTGAAATTGGCTTTTCTTGTACAGGCGTTGGTGTCTTACAGATGACTACAACAGCTTCTTTTCCTGGTGGTTGGATCAGTTCTTTTCTGAACACTGACTGCAGTACGGGAAACAAGTTAAGGGGGAGGAGGCTCACGTAGACTCACAGCCTCAGAGGGTGCAGTCAGAGGGAAGGAGGGACCTGCTAAGCAGAGGAAAAAGACCGGTCCGAAGGACGTGCCCAGTGAGCTGCTTCCTGCAGCTAGACCCTACTCTTCGCCCCCTGCGCCGTTTGGTAGTAACTCTGCCGAGTTGTTCACCTAACAAGGAATTAATCCC
Source organism: Psammomys obesus (assembly GCF_907164565.1). Taxonomy (NCBI): domain Eukaryota; kingdom Metazoa; phylum Chordata; class Mammalia; order Rodentia; family Muridae; genus Psammomys; species Psammomys obesus. The sequence continues at coordinate 15,534,468 of NW_026585580.1, read as the reverse complement.
TCCATAAGTCAGAGCGCCCTGATCTAAAGACCCTTGGAAATGCCTCAGAGGCCCAACCACGGTTCTCAGCCTAAGAGGTTGATAGTTAGGACTGACCATCACAGTGGTGCATGAGATGAGGAGGCCACAGTTGATGTGGGTGACATGGTATGTTTTATGAAATTGGTGTTTGTTGCAGGACTTCATTGAGAGGGCTCTCTTGGACACCAGTGTGCCAGTTACTTCTATCTTCACTTATACAACTTTTAATTTATGAGTTAAATACCATGTTTGAGGGGTTTTAGGATTTCAGGATTCCCAAGATGTTGGAACTTCAAAATGAGTCCCAAGCTTTCGTCATTGGTTAGAGTTAACAAGGGCTGATTCTCCCCTTGTGTCGGGCCAACACATTGGAGGTGTGACCCTGAAAAGCTAGAAACAGTACATGAACTTGAGGAATGTCCTGAGATGAGATGGCAGCTGTTTGTTCCTTCCGGTTCTCTGAACTCTCCTTACTATTATGGAGCCAGGCTTGGATTAAAACAGTCATAAAAGTAAGATTTCTTTATGACATTATATTGCCTTTTTTTACATAGGTGTGTTCATAATTCAATATAGTTTTCTCTTTTAAATCTCATGCTCGAAAATAAAACCAAGAAACAGGCAGATCCCCTTAGAGTTGGAAGCTTTCAGGGAGCAAGCCGCCAGGAGTTACAGAAACCAGTGAGACGTATGCCCTTGTCTGAACGAGGACACGGCGCCCAGACAACACAGGCATAGCCTCTGGACATCACGTTCAGCCAGAGTGAGAATCTGTTGTACACACTCTTAGCCTGCTCGACTCACTGGTGTGGCCTTACGTAGCCTAACAGAGAAAGGTCAGGAAAGGTCAGGGAGGAGGAAAAGAGAGTACACAGCAAGGGCGCCACTCCCCAGGCGTCTGCTAGTGGAGGACATCACAGGGCGAAGACATCCTTTGAGGTAGAAGCTGTAAGCACATTGGTGCCTGGATAGTTGCCGTGGACACAAGAATGGAAAGGACTTAGCGTCTGGGTCCTTTGGAGAAAGTGGTTACCTCCCTCTGCTGTGACCCCAGCGTGGCTCTGGCCTCCTGAAGAAGGAACCGTGTGCACATTGTAGAAGCCTCTGGGATTCCACAGTCAGATGGACAGGGAAGGCTGGCACGTCTTTTATCAGGGTCACGGCAGTGCCTCATGTCTTCTTGGAGATGCTGATGCCTCTGAGAACAGACCAGCAGCGTGCGGGGCCGGCTGTCATTAAGAACGATGGGGATGGCCAGGCAGATGGCTCTAGGTGAAAGTGCTTGCTGTGCAGGTCCGATGGCCGGAGTTTAAACTTGCAGACCCCCCAAGAAAAGCCAGGTCATCTGCAGCCCAGCAGCCTACAGCGAGGCAGGAAGCAGGGGTAAGGCTGGTCAGCCGGAAGCTCCTGGGCCAGCCAGCCTGGATGTCACACCGATACAAACAAGAGACGCCCTGCCTGAAACAAAGCTGAAGGTGGGACAGACTCTGAGGAATTGTTATCTGACCTACACACACACACACACACACACACACACACACGGAAAAATTAAAATGAAAGAGTAATGAGTTAATCATTTCTACCCAGAGAGCAGCAGTCTGGGAATATTGGAGTCTAATGAGTTAGTATCTTTTCAGCTAACATCTGGTGGTCTGTGCGCCACCCAGAAGGCATCAGCACAGTAGGAACAAACTCTGAGTCTATTCTCATCTTTTCTACGGAAGACTTCTGCAGTGTCTTTTTTTTTTCCTAGCAATTATTTTAAGCTGATTCTGCTTCTCTTCCTCCAACCATGCAAAATGAAATAAGAAGTCAGTAGTTTGGTTTTTTTTTTTTTTTTTTTTCACCTAAAATTTGATCTTCTGGGATGTAGAAATGATGGCTCGGGCCAACCGTGAGTGAGCCCAACCTCTTGCTCCACTTAAGGAGAGTGGGTGTCAGTAGTTAGCATATGAGTTGTAGGATGTATCAGCAAACAGACATTCTGTTCCCAGAAAAGGCCTCACCACTCTGCTTTCAGAAGACTGAGCTGAGTGCTGAAATGAGTGCCAGTTACCCACTTCGTCCATTGACGGGGAGTCTCTCCCACCAAGGGCCGCAGCCTCCACACAGCACAGAGAAGCTGAGCGGCTGGGGCTCCAAGTGCTTCCTACAAATTAAAGCTAAGACAAACTTGTGCCCATATATAAACTCGAAATTAATTGGAGAAGTACATCAGCCCATCTGGAGTCTAACTGTGTGTCCACAAATAAAGATCTCGTCTCTGCAGAATCTATCCAAGCAGGCCAGAGTCGGAATGCAGAGAAAGTTTCAGCAAGCCACATCAAGAGCAGTGTGTTTATTTTATCTTCACACGACAGCTTTCCAAAAACTAGGTTTCAGAGTAAGGACTGGACTTTTTCCTCGGCTGAGGAGGACTACCTCATTACCAGTGGGAAAGGTTCCTCACACTTCTGTGTGTGACTCAGGCTGCCCAGATCCTACCCAGCAGACTGGACCAGTTTATACTAGTCCAGACGGGTTCCTTTCTAAAATAGATATTATTACATGGCCTTGGATATTACCAGTCCTATTAAATGACTCCCCCTTCTGCACAGCAACTGCATTCCTAGAGCAAAATTCTGTTGAAATACATCAAAGTATATAATAGTAGCTAATTCCATTTCACAAGATTTTTATTCCACATATCAGAATTATATAGGATTCATAGATTTTGTGTACTGATACACCTTTTATTTACATTCTCACCATCTCCGTTCATTCTTCTGTAGCTCACTCTTACATTTTGTATTAAGAAAAAACAGTTTTGGAAAGAAAGAATATTTACGTTCTCAAGACAGAAGTTCACATTTCATTTTAATACAAATAAAATCAGATCTGATATACATTTGCTTGAGTATCTAACTAACTAACTAGTTAGCGCTAACTAACCATCATGTTCAGAGTAGTACTGGGTTTGTGCCCATGCAGGTAAATGGCAATGCATGATAATCATAGCGGCCCTCACAGTGAGATGGCCGCAGCTGCTCGGTAGAGTGTGTCCAGCACGACGCGGCTGGCAGCCCCATCTGCGGGCGTGATAGAAGCAGGGCAAGTTCAGAACAAATTAGTTAGGCTCAAAGACATTAACGTAATGTATCCATGACCAAATCCGGGAACTAAAATCATGAATTCTGTAGAAGAAAACACAAGGTTAAACCTCCACAACCTTGAGTTAGATGATAGATTCTGAGATGCAGCAACCCCCAAAGTATGAGCAACAAAAGAAAAATTAATAAATATAATAAAAATATAAAAGATTTGTGCGTCAGAGAAAATAGGGAAAAGATGAGAAAATGAGGGCAATTATTGGCATAGCGTATATCTGACACGGGCGTAGAGTCAACACTATGAGGACCTGTTCAGCTCAGTAACAAAAGGTGAGTAACTATATTGCACTGAAAAATTACTCGAATAGGTATTTCTTAAAAGTGAAAATAGCCGCAGTAGGTGGAGAGAAATGCCCAACGCTGTAGCTTTTAGGCAAATGCAAATAGGTAGCAGAATGAGGCACCGCTTGGGTCACATACGGGTGACTACAAAACAAGCGATTGAGAACAATAAGTGCTGGCAAGTAAATGGTTCTGCCACGGGACACGGTTCACACGCTGCAGAGCCACAGGAGACCCCAAATTCTACCTCTGTGTATGCACAGACGTGGATTGGAAGCAGGATCTGTGTATGTTTCTGGGTATGCATGTCGGGAGCAGTGTGCCTCACCAGATGTGGACAGCAGGCACAGGCATTGGCAGTCCCAGGCGCACAGTATCGTTTTATATGTCCAGTGGTGCTCATCCAGAAAGGTGAATGGTGGCACGTGCTTATCATCCTAGCACTCAAAAGCCTGAATCAGGAGAATTGTGGGCTCCAGGCCAGCCACGACTGGAGACCTTGCTAAAGAAAGAAGAGAAGAAGAAAGGGAGACAAGGGAGGAGCAGAGAAGGGGAGGGAAGAGATGGAAACTGACACCAGCTCCGAAAGGAGTGAACTTCAATGCAGCACTCTAACGAAAGAAGCCTCTCAAAAGGTCACATGTTTTCTGTGACTATGAGATATGCAGAAGAGAAAAGTCTGCAAACACAGATGGAAATTGGAGGCTACTAGGGCTGAGGAGTCGGGGAAGAGGCGCTTGGGGAGACTGCTTAAATGCTTGTGTGATGGAGGTGTGTTGCGCCCCAGTGGAGGCTGGAGTTGGACGACTCCCTGAAAGTATTATAAGCCACTGCGATTTCTACTTCCAAATGTTTATGTTGTATAGTATGTATTATCATCTCAGTGAAACATCAGAAGGGTTCAATGATAAAAACCGACTGCAATTGTCCGCCCTATTCCAGAACTTCTTAACGAGCATGCGTGTTTCCATGACGGTAGCTGGAGGGCTCTGGAGTGGAGACTTGGTTCTATATAATGACTGATAAGAGAATTAATTGATAATTCTCTTTTTTTTTTTTTTCAGGACTCTCAACTTGTTTCCTCTGGACACAATAATCCAAGTAAGAATGTCTCTCTAAAGCTTTCTGGGGATGGGGAGGGAAAGATGAGCAGTAGGTTTCAGAGAAGCCACTGGGAGGCAAAACCAAGTGAGGAAGAGAACCTCTTGTTCAGGGTGTTTAAGGGAGAGGAGAGCCAAACACAGAGCAGTGCGTTTCGGAGGGAGTCCAGAAGAAAAGAGCAGCATGTTCTGCTGGCCCTGGTATGTGTGAAGGAAACAAATGAAAAGGCAAGTAACAAGATGCCTAAATTACAAGAAAATGAACGCGCAAAGAAATCCAGTCAGGAGCCTCACAGTAAATTACCTCAGGCCCCGTGAAAGAAGCCTACGCTTGCTAAACATGCGGTGCCTTCTTCCAGAAATAGGCAGGCTAGACTGGGCAGGAAGTCGTCTCCTTATTGAATCAGTGGCTAATGAAGCACATGAGCTCTGCCATCCAAGAGGGGAGAGCTCTGTGGAGAAGAGGTTTAATTCTCCTCCTTGGCCCTACAGATTGGTATTAATGTTGTCTGGGGCATTAAAAATGCATAAGCTGTCCTGCTCATGTCCTAAAAGCAGTCGTAAAGACCAGGCTGTGTTGGCTTCATGGGCAGCCAGTGAGCTGGGAACATCGTTTGCTACTTACAAAGCTCATTTGGAAAATAAAAATCACTCTGAGTAGCTAGGCGTGTCTGTGGAACTGAGACTCATCCACCAGACATCTGTGAGGCAGGAGACTTTGGGAGAAAAGATTTCCACATAGTACACTAGGAAGCTCCATAAAAATCCATGTGCAGGTTTAACAACAACAACAACAAAGGTCAGGTGGAAGAATGATGACACCATGGCATGTGGTGTCACTTTCCCACCCTCTGTTTGGCTTTTGGGGGGAACAGGGGTCTTTGTAAGACTTCTGTGACAAGATACTCAATTTCAAATAAGCTTCTGTTTTATAGTATTAAGGTACTAAACATGGCACTGTGTGCTCACACTTGAAAACGCATTGTGTGCGTCTGCATTGTTAAGTTAGCGGAAGGCCTGCTTGGTGGTGGGAAGGGTGCATTGATCATGAGTGCTTTCTCCTCTGCCATTTGGATCCTCCCTCAGTGAGGTGATGCTATAGAAAAGGGACTAGATCAGCAGCAGCCCTGAGCACAGCACAGGAGAGAGTGGCATCTGAAAAACAGCCTGAGCAGCAAAATTATAACTCACACAGAAAAAGAATCAACAAATTATGTGTGTCAGTATGGGGAAAGAGCCCTTGGGAGCTCATAGGCAGGCTCTGTGTCACCATTGAATCCCAAGAGAGCAGGTGGATTATCATGATGGACAGTGGGACCTTTCCATACAGTCACCCTGAGTTCCCATCCTAGCTAGTGTACACTAGAACCTTCCATTTCATTGTCCTTTTGAAAAGTTAAAACACACACACACACAAAACCACAGTAATGTTTGCTTAAAAGATTAACAATTAATTAGATTACCTACAGAGAAACAGAACAGACTCTAAAATGGCACCAGGTATGAAGAGTGGGCTTAATTCAGTGATTGGAAGGGTTAGCAAGATGCCTAAGCAAAACTTCTGCAACCAGACATAAAGTCCTCGCGTTTTTGTTAGGGAACAAAACAAGGACTTGGGCTCACAGCTTACCTGCCTGTCACTCTTCCTTGTGACGTTCCAGCCAACATATGCTGTCCTCTTACAGATCAATCTATCTCTCCCCACAAGGCAGAGGTGTTCTAGAAAACCCCAATCACTACTCCGATGCAGAAATCGACACCTCTCTTGAGATGACCAAAGAAAATCAGAGGTGCAAGTGTTAGCAAGTCTGCAGAAAGACCTGTAATTAACTATAATGGGATCTGATGCCCTCTTCTGTCATGCAAATAGAGCATTCATATACATGCAAATAGAGCACTTATATAGATAAATAAATAAATCTTTTAAAAAAAGAAAACTGAGCTTAAGAAATTATAAAGAACACTGCATAGGAAACCAAAAGCAGAAAACAGAACATGGACGTTCAGAAGTCTACCTCATGCCTGCCTAGAATTCCCAAAACAAGTGTCAGTGGGGGCAGCAGCGAAGGCCATGGCAGCTGAGAATTATCCACATGGGGTGCTAACCCAAAGGTACCTGGTACCTGAGAGACTAACACGATAAACGGAAAGAAGCCCACATCTGTACTTTACTGTAAGATGTGGAGGAGAGAGCTTTAAAATGCCCTTGAGGTAATGTTGTTTACAAGAAAGACGGAGACCCTCCAGAGTCGGCAGACAGTGGCAGTTTAGCTGCAGCCAGCTGAGGGGACGCAACTATCAAGTGAAAATGTCGGTGGCTAAAGAGATGGCTCACAGTTAAGGGTGGGCACCACCCTTGTAGGGTCAGGGTTGGGTCTGAGCTCACAGCGCATGTAAGCCCAGATCCAGGAGATGCAGCACCCTCCTCTGGCTTCCTTGTGTGGCTCTACACGGGTATTTAAATTATGTTATTTTAAAGCTAGGTAATTGTTCCAGCACTCAGGGAGGCAGAAACAGGTGGATCTCTATGAGTTTGAGGCCAGCCTGGGCTACAAAGTGGGTCCAGAACAGCCAAGGCTACCCAGAGAAACCCTGTCTCAAAAAACAAAAACAAACACACACACACAAAGAAGCAAAAAAAAAAAAAAAAAAAAAAAAAAAAAAAAAAAAAAAAAAAAAAAAAAAAAAAACCTAGGTAATTGAAGGCAAAATTAGATGAAATTAATGTTATAGTATGTTTTTATATTTGTCTAATTTTAAAATTTAAATACTTTTCTGTAAAATTTTCACATACATAACCTGAGTAATCCTACAACCATTTATTTGAAAAATGGCTCAGTCATTTTACATGTGGTAAAGCTGGTTGCTTTTCACTGAGAATCCCACCAAACACAAGAAGACCCAATTTGAGCTGGACCCTCTTTAAGAGAGCCCAGTCAGAAGGTCAGCCATGCCCTACTCACTTGGGCCAGCGTAACCATGATAACATACAAGAGAAAACTTGTAAACTGATTTCTTAATGACCCCAGTGCACAAGCACCCTAAGAAAATGTTGCTAATTAAATCTAGCAAAGTTTAAAATACATTCCAACATGTAATTATTAAGAAATCCTGTTCTAGTAATTCAAAATCAGACTGTTCAAATACAGTGTAACTCATGGTTGTAATTATAAGAAGAGAAAATATGATCCAAGACACTGAGAAAGTACTTGATAAAATTCTGTATATGCGATTCAGAAGAAAATGCCTTAGCCAGCAGGGAATAGAAGACAGCTCCCACCCATGAGCAGGACTGGAGGCTGAAAGGACAGAGCTGTGTGGAAGCGGGCAGCTCTCTCTTCAGATGCTTCCCGCACCTTCGAAAGCTGAGGCAGAGGCAGAGGCAGGCGCCAGATAACAGACCCGGCAGGGCAGAATCCTTAGTCACAGCCATAAATTAGGAAAAGGGAACGCGCAGTGTTCATTAGGGCGGAAATGCCAGAACTCGGTTCCCCAAATGATGTGATCATCAATATATTGATAGAGCACTTCAAAACCCTACTGGTGAAGTATTAGAATTAATAAGAAATTTTAACAGTGCTGTGTTCACAGTTGCATTCTCTTGATTTAAAAAAAAAAAAAGAAGAAAAACTGCAGCTGAAAATACCTGACATTGGCCTAAAAAACATAACTTACTAAGCAATGAATCTGACAAATGTGTAAAAGAAAGTGATAGAAAAAAATTTGTAAACTATTGAGAAATATTACAGACGACCTAAATAAATAGTGACTAATATCAGGTCCGGGCATCAGAAGGCACAGTATTGTAAAGACTAACGTTCTGTGCGCACTGAACTTCAGATTCAGCAGAATGCCAATCAAAATTCAGACGTTAGTAGATAAGGAGGTTGGCCAGCTGGGCCTCAGGTTTACAGGATAGAGCAAAAGATAAACACGTGGTAAACACGTCCATGAAGAATAACAGGCTGAGCCATGTCTCACCAGTGTTGAAAGCATCCAGAGCTACGTAGTGCAGGTAGCAGCAGACAAGGGGAAGGAGCACGAACACATGGAAACTGGGCTCCCAATGAGGCCAATGCTGGAGGTCAGTGAGGAGAAGCAGGTGCCCAGAGCCACAATCCCTGGGATGGGAATCAATGGAATTTCCCTCACTTTGCACCATTTGAAGTACTTCTCAGAGACCAGCAACACTATGAACTGAAGATGGTAATGGAGAGACTTATTTGTGTCTTCAGTAAATATGTAGACATCAAAGAAGCTATTTGGAAATACCAATTTTTTTAAAGTTAAAAGCATAGTTCAGTCAAAAAAATCTGACAGTGTAAAAGGAAAGTTACAGCTGCTTCTACTTGTGAGAGAACGGATGAGAGGAACAAGCTGTGGGTGAGCCTGAGCCTCTGGCTTCACATCGCGTAGAAATAGAAGCCCAGGGGCTACAGAGATGGCTCAGTGGTCAGGAGCACTTACTCCACTCCCAGCACCCGCCTGGCAACTAACAACTGTCTGTACTCCAGCGCCAAGGAGCACAGACGTGCTCTTCTGGTCTCCACAGGCGCCACACTACTGTGGCGTACAGATGTGCAAGCCGGTGAAACGTCCACATACCTTAAATGCACAGTTATTTTTGAAAAGAAGCTGATTAGTCAAGAAATAGAAGCTTATGCTCTGTCTTTTCTTCAGAGCATGCAAGTCTTTGACTTCCTTTTAATGTGAGAAACAAAAGGTGGAACACACTTCAGGTTGTAAATGCTAGAAACGCTGAAAGTAACCAGTGGACCAGTGAAAACTATGGAGGGACTGTTTAATACATTAATGAAAATGGCATTATCTAAAGTAGATACATCTAAAAATAAAATATATATATATATATTAGTATTGCTTGGAGTGGTGATTGAAGGGTAACAGAATTAAAAACAGACACAAGTGAAGTCACTGGCATTTTCTGTGCTGGAATTCTCTTTGACCGTGAGTGTGAATTTCCTGTGATACAATTGAGGAAAAAAGTGACAACGCAGCCAAATTTTCTTCTGCAGAAAACTCAGCACAACACGTGTCCCTCTGGGGGACTTTTTCTAGTATCTTAGAAAAATTATTTTGATAACATTTCAGTTAAAAATTTGAAAACAAGACACAGTTCCTCATAATCTTATTAGAGACTGCTTATCTCCCAATGTCTTTAAAAGAATGTGAATTAGATTTTCTTTTCTTTTCTTCTCTTCTCTTTTTTCTCTTCTCTTCCCTTTTCTTCTCTTTTCTTTTCTCTACCTCCAGCAGGCCGAATACCAGGTACAGTGGAGCCCTCAGTCTGTAATCAGTGACAGAGGAAGCCATTCTAATGATCTAAGTGTCCTGTTGAGTGACTGATCTATCTCAGGCCTCAACTGTGTCCATCTCAGGGGTGACTGCACCTTAAGAATTCGAGCTACCTTCAGCCCAGAGGTCTTCCACTTTCCCTGTTAGCGACTGGGCATCAGGAGATGCATGTGAAACTGAAAATGTGTCACATACACACACATAGCTGGATGGGTGGGTTGATGGAGGAAGAAAGGAAGGGTAAGTGAGAAGAAAGAGAGAGAAAGGAAGGAAGAAAGGAAGGACAGCAGAAGGAAGGATGGATGGGAGGGAGGGAGGTGGATGGATGGACAGATGGATGGATGGATGGATGGATAGATGACTCAGTGAATAAAAGTACTTGTTACCAAGCCTGATGACTTGTACTCAATCCCTGAGATGTACCACAGAGCCCACATGATAGAAGGAGAGAACCAGCTCTCACAGATTGTCCTTTGAAATGACTGTCCCACCCTCACATATACACAAAATAAATAAATAAAATGTTCATATATAGGATAATATTTTTATAGACATTTATGTATTTGCATACATTTTCACAGATCTGTACAATCCTTTCTATGGTTTATTGTCCCCTTTCCTCTCTGCAATTCTATTTCCATATGCAAAATGACCACCCTGCACCTCTTCTGCCGTGCTTTTTAATGAGCAGTGCAGACGCCCTCCCAATGAGACCTGAGCAGTGGCTTCCGAGAGCCACGTGTAAGGTGACTCCTTGTGGGGTCCAGCCTGCCACCTGCAAACCTTTGGTCCTGTGACTGTCACTCTCCCTGGTGGCCGGGTGAAATGATGATGGTTCTCAGCAGCTCATACCCTTGAACATTTCAACTTAACATCAGAAATTGCATCACCTAAATTTTCAGACATGTCGGAGCTTTAATTTGCTCGTGTTTTCTTCCTGAAAGACAAAAAGGAAAAGAAATGGTATTCCCTGTGTCAGTCCTGGCCTGGTTTTTCCCAAGAAAGTACCCTCCCTTTGAGCGCTGAGGTCGCATGAGCACCTGCCGTCAGACCGCTCCTGTAAATGTCCCGTTTGGCCGGCATTACCCCTCCTGTTTACTAGAACCTGTTCTGTTTTCCCTGTTGCCACAACATAAGTGCTGCTAAGAGCAGAGATAATCAGCTGCAGTGTGGTCCCCATGCTCAAGCCAGCCAGGACACCTGCAACCCCCTGATCCCATGTGCAATCCAGCCTGGGTCCTCCCAGCCTCTGGGCCACTTGGCAGCATTATTGGTCAAGGTAAAACATTTACTCAGATGTCCAAATGTTGTCTTCCTTTAGCTTAGAATGAGTCCTTGTTTTCTGACGTGAACTGTTGGAAATGTTTACTGTCTCCTGAGCCTGTTTGATGTCCTCCATTTGTAATGGTGCCTTGGTGTAACTGTTGACAGCTGTTCCCTGGGAAAAATAACCCATTTCTCCAAACTCGGGGGAGGGGAGAGGAGTCGATGAGTATGAGAGGAATTAAAGCCTCATTTAATTCTGTCTTGCACAGCACAGATGCTATGACTGTATTTGGGATTCCGGCAGGACTGGTGCTTGTTCTGGAGCTATGGTTCTGGAAGGTGCTAAATTAGGTTATTTTCTAATGCAGGCCCCTTAACCAGGCCTTACATGTCTCCTCAACGAACATACCACAGCTCTTCCCAGAAGACCCAACCTAATATAAACTCACAGTATTAGAGTAAGCGTCTATTTTGTTGACTTCTATCCGAACATGGTTTCACCTGGGTCAGGCACCAACTAGTCAAGTTAGTGTTGACATGGGTGTTGTGGCTTCTTCTTTGTTTCTCCTCGATGAATGGGTTTGGAACTGCGCAGCTGTCTCATGAGTGTTCTGCACAGTGTAGACACGCGGCACAGAGTCATATCTGAGATAGAGGTCTATCGCTGTCCTCCCGTACTCACAACTGTTACATCCCTGCGAGAAGATGCAGAGTGGGGTTTTGAGCTCAGCTTGGCCAGTTTCTTCAGGATATGTCCGTTGTATATTCCGGGAGGTCATTCCTAAAACGAAATGACCACAAGGCCGTGTTGAGTGAGGACACATTAAACTTCCTATCATAGTCCAGTGTTTGGGGAGAAGGGGCCAGGTAGAAGCAGAGGATTCTGGGATGTGTCATGCTGATGTGAATGCAGAGCAAAGAAGATGAGCTGCTGCCACTGGGCCCGTCTCCTGCAACTCAAAACTTCCCGTTAGATTTGCTCAACAGTTGGCACTGTGGAGCCATTTGTAACCACAGCATGAACAGCTTCTTCCGTCCATTGCCACAGGAGTTCCTTACAAAATGAGGGTGCACATTTCAAACCACCAGTTGGTCCAGGATTAAGTATTACCTTATGCCTCTTGTGAAAAGAATTTGGACTGCTTCCAAACTTCTTAAACTAAATCTCCAACAGCCACGTCGCATAGAAATGTTCCTTTCCCTGCCTCTCTGATGGTCAAAGGGATTTCTGGTTTATATCTCATTCTGCTTTTATTGGGAGCCCCAAAAATCTGCTGCCAGAGTTCTCCGTGGCATAAAATTGTTGAACATCTCTCTACTATGGCTTCAGTGTTCTGTGAAATTCTCTCCAAGTTCCAATTCAGACTGACCCCATTTGGCTTGTGTTAGCAGGAGGAATCAAAGTTCAGAGTGCCTTGGATGTACAACGCTAATGAGTTTATTTCCTTACACTTTCTGTAAAATGTAGTGGAGAGAAACTGATTCCATCTGTAAGATACTCATCTCCTGGCAAGGTCCGCACTCCATGTCTCTGCTTGTTTGCAAATAGCTCCTTGGTACCTACTCAGGGCCCTGTGCCTGTGCAATTGTATTGCCAAAGTGAAATTATTTTTCACATTTGGTTCTCAAACAATAAAAGATGTTTTAAAAGCCTCCCGCTGCACATTTTGAAAGCTTGTTAATAGGAGCATAGAAATATGTTTAATCTTAAATCTTAAGGGCTGTGGGACTCATGTTGGTGTTTTTTTTCCCCCTCCACTTCCTTTTTAAGAGAAAGCTGACGCGGAGCCAGAGAGTCCAGACAATGGTACATCGAATACCTCGTAAGTGTCTTTCTCATTTCTCTCTGAGATGACTATTCTTTAATATGCCTTAAAAAACGAAACAGTGCAAGTATCTCGTAACAGTGGTAATCATAGGGAAAGGAGGCCCATGGTTCTCTTTTTTCATGATAATGTCTTTTTAAATGCTTTCGGGTACAGATGCATTTTGAGGTTTTATGCTTTAGCACAGAAAAAGGGATCTTGCAAATGCAAATGTTCTTCTTTATAAGGTAGAAATATAATTAGGCTAGGGAGTGTGTACTAAGGGAGAATGGAGATAAGCCCTTTAAAACTTGGCTGGAGACTTTTAACACTGACATAAGATTTGCAGAACTTTTCGCGCATACCGGGGACATTCTGTCTCGCGTGCCCGTGAGTACCCAAGTCATTTCGAAAGCCTGCCTGCCATCTGCAGTCCCCTACCCCAAAATACGTGACAAAACAACTATAAATATCTCAGATCTCGAGTGTTCACTGATGTTTTTACATAAAGCAATTTTTAAAGATGAGAAAAGACGCTTAGAAGGCTTTTGCCCCCCTCGTCCTTACGTATTCTTTTCTTTCTCAGGATTGAAGGACTGTAAGTATGTTCTTAGTGATTGATATGAGATGAAGTTGAGGTGCTGGAGCTACAGAAACAGCTCAGTTGGTAAAAGTGCTTGCTGAGGCGTGTGGAGCATGCCCATATTCCAGGCTGGGCAGGCAGCAAAAGGCAGACCCACAGGGTTCCCCAGGAAGCCAGTCTAGACTGCTTGGTGAGCTCCAGGCCAGTGAGTCCAGGCCCAGTGTCAACTAATAATGATGTTTCTTATTGTTGTTATTATTATTATCTGATACAACAGTACTCAATTGCAGTGAAGCAGAAACTAACAAACAAATGGCTTCCATTAATGGCTTCCTCCTTTAAAATGTTTATTTTGATCACCTCTGGGGAACGAAGCGTGTTTTGTTATGGAAATGACTTTGTGACTGTATCTCTTTCCGGGTCAGTGCTCTCATTACTAGCACCTGAAATGTGTGCCCTTCATTAGCAGTCATGGTTTGCATGGCGTCACGTTCTTATTCTGCGCAAGATCTCTTTCCGTCTAGAGCGTGCCTCTGGCTTGCGTGACGTGGATACATGTTTTACACTACATGTCTCAAAAGGTTGTGTTTCTCAAGAGACGACCCTAAAGGTTCTAGTGAGTTTCATTGTTTTTTCTCAGAAACAAAAAATATAACGGTTTTAAATGGTTAAAATATTGCCAGTTTTAAATTGTGCTATAGAATATAATGGGAAAAGAGTTTGAATGCCATCTGGAGGCATTCTAAAGAACTGAAAAGAGTAGAGTCACTGGAAAATGTCGTCATTTTGAGTACCACTTGGCTGACATAAAAACATATACAACTAGAGTGTAAACTATTGGTGTAAGTTGTGTTTTAGTCATTATTTGATAAAAGCATTGATTATTATGAAAGCATCAGTCTTTGAAATGCTTAACAAAATTGTTTTTACAGTTGGACAAAAGAGCATCAAAACTATAAAACTGTCAGCATATTATACTTAACTTTACATATTTTAAAATCCTATTCACCAGACACCAGTTTGACTCATGCTATTTGATGTGCTGTTAATGACTCCTTCATCCATTCACTATGCATTTCTATAACATCCACTCCCTAAAATAAGTAGGTTATGCAGGGAGTTAAGGATATCAGATCCTTGGCACCCCTCCCTTCCTTTCTGTCACCTGCTTCATGGTTGCCACTGAAATCACAGGAAACGTGAATAGAGCCGAGTTTGCCAGAGTCTCTTAAGAGTGGGACACTGTAGGCCTGGAGTCTCTTGGAACCCTTGCATAGTCCTTGTGTTTCGCTCAGGCAAGAGGAGTACTGATTCATGCCTCACACATTAGCAGCGTGGACATTCTGGTTCATGATGTACGCCTTCTTACACCTGTGTATATGCTTACCTACACGCACAGCACAGAAATGTACACATACAGCCTTCGCTTGAGTTTTACCGTGATAGCTATAGCGGGACACTCTACTCATTGCACATGGGAAGTCTGAAGATCAGAAAGGTTGTCCAATTTAAAGGATAATTAGAGCATAAATGGGCCTACCTGCCATGCTTAGGAATGTACAGTCTTGAGACAAAGTCAGGCTGTGCACTGGAAGGAAATTTTAAAAAATTGAACTATTTTTGGTTGGAGACGTGTAGCCATTGTGGGCTACTGTTTGCAAATTATCACGGACTAGATAGCTTAAGCAAAGGGAATGTATTTCCCACAGTTTTGGAGACTGCCAGTCCCAGATGAGGGCTTTGGGGAGTGTCTTCTGACAGCTGGAAGGGAAGGCTCCCTCCCTGTGCTCCCGACCTTATCCCCTTCCTGACCCCCCCATATGGCTTCTTCTCCCCATGTCTTCACTCCGTGTCTCCGTTGCAGCCTTCTCTGGGTCCCTTTCGCAAGGACAGCAGCCATGTTGACTAAGGCCTACCTTGTTAACTTTAGACCTCACCCTGACGGTTTCATTTTAACGTGATTACTTCTATAGAGTCTGTCTCAAAATGAGGTCACATTCTGAGACATTAGTTGTGGTCTGAAAAGAAAGTGTCCCCAGGGGCTCTGGTTTCAGTGTGCGGCTACCCTCAGCTGCTAACACTATTTGGGAAGGTTTTGGAGACATTAGCTCTGGGGCTTAGATGCTCACATGGGAGGAAATCCTTGAGAGTACCTTGTTCTTGTCCCTTCCTCTACTTTCCATCCACCATGAGGTGAGAAGCTCCTCTGCCACACTTCCCCACCTCATGACTTACTGCCAAAGCTCATGGGGCCAAAATGTGGGCTGACCCTCCAGACTATGCGCCAGGATAAGCATTTTTCTTCTTTAAATGTTTGGGTTTTTCCTGCTTTTTTTTTTTTTTTGTCACAGCTACATAAAAATAACCAGCGTTGTACTAAAGTTAAAACCTCAACATGTTGGGGAGATGTCTCAACCCTCTGTGACCTTCAGTAACTGAAGGTCAGACTTAGGAAAGGGGATGCTCAGGAACCAGAAACTAACAGAAACAGGATGTACACGTGTCAGAGCAAGGGCCAGAGGAGGAGAGAGCTTGAATAAAACACGTGAAAAGTTACAGACTCCATGTCGGCCAAGTGGATTTAAGCCGAGGCCTCTGATTGGACAAGCGGTGGGGGTAGGGGGGCACACCTGCAATCCCGGCACTTGGGAGGCAGGAACAGGAGGGCCAGTGCTAGTTCGAGGCCAGTCCTGGACTCCAGGCTGAGCTCCAGGACAGCTGCAAGCCACGGACACGCAGCAGATGGTGTCAGGAAACGAAGAGTTGGGAGGCCAAACGCAGTTTCTGCAGCTGTGTGTGCGCCTCATCATGATGAGCTCTAGGCGTGCCTCGAATGGTGGGACGGAGGGATGGAGGAAATACCTGCGATTTCCTTCAGGATTAATGATCCAAGAATTTGAGAAGATGAAAGGAGTGGTTTAATGTTTAGGCCCAAACAAAACCCTAAATATCTGTGAAAGAGTTTCAGTTACATTTAACAACGGAAAAACTCATGTTAGACGAATTCTCCTCCTCTGAGAATTTGCAAGACTGTTTGAAGTCTAACTTTTTAAGGCAAAGTACGATAAATGTGATCCTGGGAAGAAGCAAAGAGGACGGAGTGAGAAGGACTTAGTTCCTTCCCTGGGGACATGCAGTGGCATGCAGCCACCCAAGGAGCAGGAGTCAGGGCCGGAAATCACACTTGCAGTGGATCAAATCTGCTGTTGTAAAATTGTGTGGTAATGAGGGGAAGACATTTCATAAAGGAAAAAGCCACAAGAAAGAGACCCCCCATCCTGTATTTAAGTCCCCACAAGTGCTTTAATGGCTGCTAATTTACATAGGTGTGGGCAGGGTACCGGTGAGCCCAGTACAGTCATAACTAGAAGGCTGAGAGGGAGCAGCAGAGACTTCAGATACCGCCTGGAGCTGGGACTTCAAACTCACCCAAGACACAGGTGCTGAGTAAACTTGAGGTTTCCGAGGCCCAGAAGAACCAAGCTTTGAAAGTTAAGTCACCTTGAGGCTGAGAGACAGTTTGGTGGGGAGAAGCACACACTGCCCTTGCACCTCATAACGAACGGCCTGTGACTCCATCTCCAAGGGAGCCAACGCTGTGCTGGCTTCTGTTCGGATAGCTTGACACAAACCGAGTCATCGGAGAGGAGGGGATCCCAACTGAGACCCCAGTATTCATGGTGCAGTACCCAGGGACATCACCGGAAACAAGGCTGAGCAGAGCTTAACTAGCCAAAAAGTGATGCAGACATTTTAAAAACAGGTGAACAGGAGAACCGACAGGACAAAAAGAGCAGAAGCAAACAGCGGGAGACGCCAGCAGGAAACCGGTAAATCTCAACCTGGCTGCAGCAACTGTGTTACATGTAAATAGAGTAAAAACTCCACTCTACAGAGCAAATACTGTGCTGGCTATAGAGTCAAGAGGGATTATTGTCTGCAGGTCCCACACTTCGAGTCTAAGAAGACAAACTGAAGCCTTGAAACAAAAACAAACAAACAAACAAGTGACTGTTTCTATAACAAGTGCAAGAAAGCTGGAGCATGTCTTAGTACTATTGTCAAATAGTTTCTAGGACAAAGGACCTGATAATTTTAAGGCATTGACAAAAGTCCTAGTGCTAATGAGGAAGGTGTGATATTCATAGGTATATATGTACCAACCGACTCAAAAGTCATGACAAAGCGGAGTAGGCTAGATCAGAGTTACATTAACTCTTTCTATGGTGATTGGGAGTGTGCGTACGACTTGTCACCCAAGAAGTGCAAACACAGAATCTTTGCAGCGGCACAGAAACACCACTCAAAGGTTGGGCTGAATCTGAGCACTGGAAACGATGAATCAATAAACTTTTGAGTATGGAAATGCCGCAGCTCATGCTCCATGATCACACAAAGTAATTGTATTGTAAGTCAGCAGCAATAAAGTATAATTTAAATCTCACCATTGAGAAGTTAAATAACATTTATAAACAATCTTCACATTAAAAAAAAATACATCACAAGTGAAATTAGAATGTACTTGTCACTGAGCACTAATGAAAGTTCAGTTGATGAAAAATATCTGAAACTTAATCATGTGAGGACAATAAGAAATGTATCCCTTTACTTCCTCATGTGGGGAGAGAGCAAGGCTGAGACCGGCGACTTATTTCTGTGTCGCAAAGGTAGGAAAAAGATGGTTGAGAACACGCCACTGCTCTTTCAGAGGACCCAAGTTCAGCTCTTAACGCCCACATCAAGCAACTCACCCGTCTGTAACTCAAACTCTCGGGGAAATCCAACTCCTCCGGCCTCTGCGGGCACATACTTATGTGCATGTACTCACACACCCATGTACAGACACACACACGTGTACACACACATCAGAAAATAAAATAGGTTTTGGAGATGAAGATAGAGCCAAGCGTGGTTGCACACACCTTTAATCCCAGTACTCTGCGAGGCAGAGGAAGGTGGATCTTTGTGAGTTCAAAGACAGCCTAGTCTACAAATCGAATCTACGACAGCCAAGGCGACACAGAGAAACCATGTCTCAAAAAAAAAAAAAAAAAAAAAAAAATGAAGATAGAAAAATTATGAAATGCATTCATTATCTTATATGCTAACCAAAAAAGTGATAAAATTTTCAAAAAAGAAAAAAAAACTAAACCTAAGATATAGTAAGACATATATAATAAAAGTCATAGAAATCACCACACAGTAGGAATAATTAATGAAAAGTTTTTTAAGGGTTTGCAAAATTAACATTGGTAAGATTGATCTAGAAAAAAAAAAGAGAAAAAAACACAAATTGCCAACTCAAGCCATGAGAGAAGACAGCTCAGATCTCCTATGAATCTTTAATTAGCAATAAATAGATATTATGAGCCACTCCTTGGGAATTAATTTGACAACTTAGATCAAATAGTTTTCTTGAAAGGGAATTAGAATCATCGTAACTGTCTCAAAAATCCAAATGCTGCATTGGTATTATTAAATAATTGAATTCATAATCAAACCTTTGTAAACAGAAAATCTTTCCAGGGTTGGATGGTTTCACTGTTAATTGTCATATTTTTTAATTAAAAAAAAGTGATTATCGCCAGTGAAATACTATCAATGAATTACCACCACCCCACAGACTCAGGAAATAAAAGAGAAAGGAAAATCCAGTTCTCTGTTGGAGATCAGTGTAACCCTGACACCAGAAGCTGACTTCTAAACCTCAGAGAGAAAGTTATAATCCAGTATGCCTCATAAAACGCTTATGTGAGATGCTTAAAATATTAGCAGATCCATTCTCGTGTTTAGGAAAAAGATAGAGCCTACTGTGCAGAGGTAAGATTTGCTACAAAAGTAGACGGTTGCTTTAACATTAAAAATGAATTAATATCCCAGGCGGTGGTGGCGCACGCCTTTGATCCCAGCACTCAGGAGACAGAGGCAGGTGCATCTCTTGAGTTTGAGGTCAGCCTGGTCTACAGAGTGAGTTTCAGGATGTTCAGGGATACACAAAGAAGCCCAGTTTTGAAAAACCATTACTATTATTATTATTTATAATATAAAATAATACAATTAAGTATGTTGATAAAAGTAATGAAAAACAATGTAAGAGGGTACAGCAAAGTACATGACAAAAAATGCTAACTCCCATAAATTAATTTTAAAAAAAATATGAGCTAACTAGGACTAATGGGAAACATTTACTCTGATGATGGGGATATGTAAAAATATTAAGACCTGCTTCTAGTAGCACATTTAAAAATAGTGGTGTAAACACTTTCCTTCTAAATCAGAAAAAAAAAGCAGTGCCGTCTGTTCAGCCTTCTGAAGTCCTCGTCAGTCCTACAGGACAAGAAAAGGAAATGATGGATGTAAATATTAAAATGAAAAGAACACAAAAGTGGAGAACCTAGATCGATAGCCGTAAGAAGCTTGAGGAAGAGCCAGGGCCTCAGCCTGTAAATACCTGATTTCAAAGAGGTCATAAAGGTGACCTCACACCGCGCCATCCTAACTTCAAGTGGACAAGGCCATAGAAGAACACCAGAGTCTGCGCAGGTGCCATTCCACACGGTAGCAAGGCAGGCCAGCCAGAAAGGCAAGCCTTTCACCAGCCGCACCAGGATAGCCAGGAAGAGAACGACTCTCCTGCCGCGCGCAGCAGATTGCTCCAGAGCTCAGTGTAAAACCGACATGACAGCTTCTATGCGAAGTTAATGACAATGCCTTCTTAGCCTGAAGCGAGAAGTTCTCTACAGAAATCAGAAGACTGGACAACAGAAGGAAGAACCCTAATAAACTTACCTATACCGAAAGGAAACTACTTCTTGGGAAGGAAAGAACGAGCCAGGAGCCGGAAGGATGCTTTTGCAGGCTATAACCTGGCAAATAGCATATCCAGAATAGATAAGGAACTCTGGAAAAGTATAAAAATTAATAAAACAACAAACATTTTTTTAAAGTGGACAAAATCCTCAAAGATTCCAGAAAAGACATGCGAATAGCCACAGAGCAGATGAGAGGGTACAGTTCACTAATTGTGCTCGTCTTAGGAAAACACAAATTAAAGCTGCAGTGAAACACTAGTAGTCCTCATCTTTGAGGTGAATTAAAATGACTGACACCAGCAGACAAACAGTGGAGCAAATATGGAGCAACAGTGGAAGCTGTCTTACTTTCCTGTGAATAAATACCGTGGTAAAGACAGGACTTGAACCCAAGACTCCAATCCTAGGAGCAGAGTTCTTGGCCAGTGTCCCATTGCTGCTGTCTCAAATCCTCGTCGCTCCTTCCCAGATGGTAACTCTCACAGAAGAACAAGTCTTAGCATAGTGCCTGAAGAAGCAGGACTAGGTTGAAGTGTCACTAGACATCGCAGCTAGAGAAGCCCAAGGACTGAGGAGCAGATGGAGGTTTCTGAGACCTTGCAAAGCCCACAGTTAGAAAGATCGCTGAGGTGCTTTCACAGAGGCCTGCCAGCCACGAAGAAAGTGCACTCAAGTCAAAGGCCGTGGCTCAGACAGGCAGACGAAACTCCAAGACAATGATGCCCTTTCACATTGTAGCTGTCCCTCCATTGGCCAGAGTAAGTGTGCCTCAAAAGAATGAAGATCATAAATGGCCTTCATAAATCAAGATGATAAGATTAAACAAAAGGGTTAAACTCCTAAGAGGGGGGGAAAATAACCAAAATGAAGCTGAAGGAAAATGGCCCATCCTGCTGCCTACATTGTACAGTAAGAGTTGGAAGTTATTATAAGCTAGACTAAATTACAGCAACCCATGAAACGCTCCTTCTTCAAAAGGTAATATATGGAAAGTGCCCATTACCAAGCCGGCACCCAATAACTCATTGCTATAACGGTATTCACGGTGTGGAGGAGCTTGAAAACAGCGGTGACGCTGGCTGGTTGGAGCTTTATTAGAAGCGTAATTTGTTCTTTAAAACAAGTAGAGAACTTAGAAAGAATGAAAGGTATTCAAGGCAAACTAGTAGAAAGTCTTTTTAAAGGCCTTCCGGTGAGGCCAGGGCTGAGAAAAGAAAGATCCAGTACGGGTCTACTCCAGAGATGGTGACAGGAAACAGCTTCTCCCTGAGCCTTCACGGGGCCATATGCAAAAGCCATAGCTCTGCCTCTCTGCAGAGAGAATGCGTGGCTGGAAGGAGGCTGAAGAGCAGCCGCACGCCTCACTCCTCTCTAAAGCATCTTGCCAGCATTTGAGAGTGGTCTGGGTGAGCCTTCCCTGGATTGCAGCATGCCCTAGAGCCATGGCCGACAGCTTGCTCGTAGGGGTCGAAAGTGCCCATTTGAAGTTTCCATGCTCATGGCAAAATTACCTTAAAAATGTTAAGTATGGAGGAAATGGTTGTTAAACATATAAAGAAACACGCCATTTACACATGTGCGTTTAATAAGCAGGTTGCACAAACTGGTCAGCTCACAGTATCTGGAAGTTGATCAAAGTCTACCAGAGAATGGTTCCCCCTCAAAAAAAAGATTTTTTTTTTTTTTCTGAGAAACTTGAAACCATGGTGATATTTATTTTGGCTTTAGCAGCCTGTGTGTGAAATGATGAATTGTGGCTGATCTTTCAGCTTATTAGGTATCTGTCCCTGGAGCCCTCCTTTCTGTGTCTGTGTAAGTGATTTGCCAGGGTCCTGTTAGCCAGAGAGCTGAGAAAGCTAACAAAACAGCCCTTGCTGGAAGAGGTTGGCCGGATCCTGTTTCTCCTGCTCTCAGACACCAAGGATGAAAAGTCAGCAAAGGGTCCCTCGGCGCCCAGCCCCCGTCAGAGCACTCGTCGGATAGATGCCCACAGCAGATGCGGGTCTGTAAAGAAGTGAAGGCCAAGCCACCACACCACGAGCAGCCTGCGGGCACCGAAGCGGCCGCAGGGCTGGCCCCACAGGAGGGGAGGACATGCCAACACTCTCCACTTTCCCTGGGAGGTCAGGTGTTGGCGCATTCTGCTTGGACCCATGGCTCAGCAGAGAGGGGCCTCTCACAAAATTCCGGAGTCCATTCTCGGGTCCCTTGCTTGATTCTCTAGGCACCCACCCTGGGCTCCATCAGACACTGCCTTTGATCCTTGAGTGACCTAGGCTCCTCAAGGTCTTTTGTCTGCTTGTTTCTCTTCCGATTTGGTGACGTAATTTTTAAGAATGTGGTGAGACACAACATAAGATGGGACATTGTTGCCCTAACTGGTTTTAAGTGTGATAGCATGAGGTACGTTCCCAAGGCCTTGCTTCCATGCCCATTGTCTTCACCCAGAACTCAGCACACGCGCTGGCTAACCTGTGGCTTTCCATCTCACTGCTCCCAGACTCAGACCCAGCCTACGTGTGGACCCACACTTGCTGTCCCGGGTACTTTAGATTTAGTAGAAAACATGCAGTCCTTTTCATTTTTATAGCTGCTATCCCCAAGTTCCATTCATGCCACGGCATGCGGCAGAACATCCTTCCTTCTCAAGCCTGGGTGATATTTCATTGCGTGGTATAGAGTATCCCCGACTTCGAATTGGAATTTGTATTTTTTTAATCTTGGAGTTGGGGCGCAGTGTGCACATGCCGGGTGCACACATCAGTGGACAGCTTGTAGTGGGGAGACTTGCCCCGCGCCGCAGCAGTGTTTGCCTCTGCATGTGCAAGACTGGCCCGTCGGGGAAGGTCTGCTTCTTTCAAGGGCTCCCCGGCGTTCTCGGGGGTCGGAGCCCTCGGGCACTCGGCGCTCTGGGGTTCCAGATGACCCTTCTGCATCCAGCTTTTTGTGAGTTTGGGGGACCAGGACTCTGTCTCTCCCTTTATCCACCAGGCCATCTCCCGAGCCCTCGCTCTGTGCCTCATCTGGGACAGGACTGGCCTGTCCACACCCGTGAGGCACTCCCCAGGGGACCCGAGAGCATCTTCGTGGGACCTCCAAAAGTTTTAGCTAAAAGAACTGAAACCCAGACAATTGTAGCACCCAGTCCCAGGCTTGTGATGGAGCCGTGAGGGCCCTGCCTGGTGGAGGAAGTTCCTCGTGACCCCTCAAGGGAACACGCACACAGCTGGAGACGGGCCTGAGAGGACGTGGACAGTCTCCAAGACAGCGGTTCCCAGCCTCCCTAACGCCGTAACCCTTTAGCACAGCTCCTCGTGTTGTGGTGACCCCCCAACCATGAAACTGTTTTCGTCGCCACTTCATAACTGTAAAATGTACTACTGTTATGAATCGTAATGTCCACATCTGTGTCCCCCCCGTGAAAGGGTGGCGACTACCAAAGGGGTTGCGACCCACAGGTTGAGAACCCCTGCTCAGGAAGGCCTGCACCTTTGCAGTGAGCCTTTTCAGTCCGGGCAATCTCGAGCCGCTCTGTGTCCTCGGTGACCTTAGGAGATGGTAACCCACCCCCCTTTCCTTGGCGGAGCCCCTTGGCCGTGGCAGAGTCTGTTTCTTGTTGCCACGCTCATCGACAGTTGCAGACGATAAATACTGCCTGACGCTAATGGATTGGTTATTTTCTCCAGGCGCAGCGCTGCCTGCCCGGCGGCTCCTTCTTCCTGCTCTTCTGGAGGGGCCTGCCCCCCACCGGCCCCCCTCCAGCCTTCAGAGCAGAGCACTTACACAGTGCCAAAGTACCGAGATGAGTAACTAAATTGACCGAGGACTCGGGGACGGTTGGGACATGCTCGACCTGCGCTTTGTGTACTCTCTCTCTCAGAAACGCCGTGGCCTCTTCTCTCTCCTGCACAGTCTAGGGCGGGAACCTGTGAGGTGCACAGCTCAAGTGGTTACAAGCCAGCCTCACCCTCGGCCCTACCACAGGTGCTCTCTGCACACTGGTACCTGAGACACCTCCCATGGATTAAACACCTACTTTGGGCCAGGCACTCAACTGGACACGTTGTTCGGTTTAATCCACGGGACAATGTGATGAGGTGTGTTGTTACACTTTATCTCCAGGCAGTGAGCTGGCTCCCTGAGACTTCACAGTTGGCAGCCGGGAATCTGGCTGGTTGCCTGGCCCCGGAGCCACCGCCTGGCACTGCCTTAGGTCTGTGGCCTGGCACAGGGGCCCTCTAAAGAGAAGAGCAGTTGTTAAGAAAGAAATCCCATCTCTAAACAAAGGGCTGATAGTTCCCTAAAGAGCTCTTCCAGCCTGCCTCTCCCACCTACTGACGAGAGAGTGGCCTCCTTTGGAGGGCCCATGAGGATACAGTGGGCTCCAGGCCTGAGTGCCTGCCCTGTGCGATCCTGCACAGTGGTGGAAATAGCTAAGCAGGAGTCTGGACTCCTCCTAGCTCAGCCCGCCTGCTCACCTCAGAGGGCCTCAGTGAAGCTGTGCCCACAGGATCTCGCCAGGGAATGTAAAATGTGTTGGCATCTGCAGCTAAGGTTCTGCCATAGAGAATCACCCCCTTCTGCCTTCAGTCTGACATGAGTGAAGTATCCACAGAACAAAAAAACACACGGTTAGGATGGATGGCCAGAATTGTACACGCATGCCTACCCTCACCCTTTGATGTTGTTTTTTAAACTACTTTGGAGTTTTAAAAATAAGGGGTCTGTGGCATTTCAAGCATTCAGGCAGTGAAAGTGGGTATGTCGTGACCACAGGTGCCGCGCTCTGTGGCGCTATGACGCGTGTTATTTGAGGTGGTGTGATTTGTAATGGGGACTGCAATGTGGACCCATGAACCCAGTCGAGTCGCCCTTTCGGTGAGTCAGCTCAAAACTCGGACAGCACCATGTTTTAGATGAAGAAATAGAGGCCGGAGAGCACATGGACACAGGCGCAAAGGACAGGCCAGTGCTGTTGGGTTTTGTTTGGTCTCTGCGCCATGTGCATGCAGTGCCCAAAGAGACCAGAAGAGGGCATCAGAGCTCCTGGAACCGGAGTGACACCCAGTTGTTAAGCCACTGTGTGTGCTGGGAATCGAACCTCTGGAGTAGCAGCCAGGATTCTTGTCTACTGAGCTGTCCCTAGCCCCCAGGCCAGAGTATTAAAATCCGAAAGTACTTCATCTACAGACGCTGAATTACATTAAGAAACCAAACAAGAAGGGGCATCTGGAGTGCGCAAGGCTTGCGCCCTGGTTTAGATGAGGTTTGCGCTGGAGACTCAGAGCTGGGTGTGGTGAGATGCAAATGAGTGAAGGTATATTAGCATAAGAGGCGGGGCCTGGTAGAGTCTTGGTTTCTTGGGGCTGCTGGTTTCGCAGGCTTTGTAAGAGCCTGAGCCTGACCTCTGCATCTGTCTGGACCTTAGTTTTGCGATGTAAACTCACTCATCCTTGCCTTCCTGCCCTTACTGCTTTCTGCCTCAAGGTCGTAACCGAAACCAAGCTGATACTACAGCCCTCCAGAACTTAGAGCCAAGCAGGCCTCTTAGCTTTGGGAAGTTGCCCAGGGTGGGGTATTTCCTTATGGTGACAGGAAAGGAATGGATAAAGAAGGACCACTGAGTAACCTCACTTGGAAATTTGTTTGACACAAAAATGAAAAGATTGATTATACCTATGAGATTAATTATATGTAAGGAGTATGAGCTAGAAGGAGTATTGGGTTTTGTTTCTGTTTTTTATGTGTATGTTTGTTTTGAATTTCCAGGAATAAATAAAAGAATAATAAAAGTAAAACAAGAAAAAATAGCCAATAATTGGGTAGAAATAATAACCGTAAACCTTTGCTCCCTAGACCAATATACTGAAAATTTTAGAAGCTATATACTTTGAAAATATTTTCAATTTACTATATATAAAACATATCTACAGAAACTATTTATAGATTTGAGGAAAAGCCATTCATTTGACCATAAGACAAAACTGCTTTTTATGAGCGAGAAGTGAAAATGGGGAGTTTCCCCAATTTTGTGAATTATCCCTCCTTTTTTAGTGTGAGTTGGGCAGTCTGACATCCACTGTTCTTGGGCTCTTGGGGTTGAGGACCTGCTCAGAAAAGGCATCCATATGTGAGAGGTTTCCGATGCAGCTAGGATTTGAGCTACTTTGACTCCTGTTCTTCTCGGGACGCTTCTGCATACTGTCTTCAACATATTTCCAAGACAATAAATATTAATGTGTCTCTAAATAACCAAGCAGGATTTCTAAATTTTGTGCTGCTCTGGATTTTCTCAAGTGTTTAAGCATGTGCATCAGGTAATGATAAATGTCAAGTATCTAAATTCCTCTCATGTGTTTATTTTTGTTTTCAATGTCTGAAACATGCCAGTTTTTATCTTTTCTTTCAAATATCTGAAAAGTGATCATTTTATACCATTCAGAAGAGCACTCTGTTGTTGTGTTCTGTAAACGCCTCTGAACAAATGCTGACCAAAGAAAACTGTGCACTGTCCTTTAAAGAACTAAATTGATGCTCAGTGTTGGAAGAAAAATAATGAGCTCAGACCCAGGCTTGCTAGGATTAGGGGCTGCAGTGAGAGGTCCGCTGTTGCCTGGGGAACATTTGTGCTGACATGGGGTGGTGCTAAGAGAGACCCTAACACCACACTGGACTTTGTCCGAGTCACAGTGTCCTGTGCTCTGAGGAGCTTTCGTTGTAACATGGAAGCTCGAGTTAAAATAAAGGGATGCTGTGGAGAGCATCTGAGGCCAAGAGCACTCAGAAGGATGGTTGGAAAGTTCTCCTCCTCCAGGGGCTGTAAATGACACCTTTGTTTTTTTTTCATACCCTCTTCAACCTCTAAATAGAGATGCCAGATAAAATACAGAACACCCACTTAAATTTGAATTTCAGATAAACAAGGCATAATTTCAGTGTGTGTCCTGTGCGATATTTAGGGCATACATATGCAAAAATATTTGTTGTTGTTTAAATAAAATTCAGATTTAGTGGGGAGCCCCATTAGTTTCATTTACTAATTCTAACACCCTGCAGACACCAATTAGACTCTAGACTCAAATGCCTTAAAAGTATTAATGAATAAAGAATAAAAGATGCGTGGAGAAGGGGGGGAGAGAAGAGGCGGGAGGGAAGAGTGAACGCTGGGTACCTGCCAAGTGAAATAAGTAAATGTTGAAGAAAAAAAAAAATCCTAAAACTGAGGTCATAGGATGGAAAATGCCTGTTTCATGGAGTCTTGAGCCTGAATATTGGCGGAGAGAGAGAGAGAGAGAGAGAGAGAGAGAGAAAGATCCTGTTCTTTGAGTCTGGGCAGCTCTGCGCGTCCAGGAAGAGAAGAATCAGAATATGAAGATCCTTAAGCTTTGGGACTTGGTTGGAAGACCATGGCCGTTTATTAATTGCAGGTCTTGTTTTTCCTACAAGATGCTTTGGCAGTTGGAGAGCAGGGAAGGGTACCTAATTTTGGCTCTTGTTTCTCAGACGCCCTTGAAACTTCTATTTGTCTTGTGCTAAAAAGCAGAAAACTATCTGACACCTGATATGGAGAGAAATTTTTCCTGTTTGGAAAAAACAGATCGGCTGTGAAGCATGAAGATGCTTTTTTTTTCCTTTCAAGTTAGAAATATTAACTCACAGCTCAAGACTCTTTATTTTTTCCTTTATCTCTAACCAGACAAATTACTCTAACCAGGAAACCCCTTGCCTTTCTCCTGGACATGTCACAGGCGTGACACTGTTCCCAGGAGATGGATTTAACTGTGCATGGGGGTGAGGCATGGTTGGAATGTTTAGCCTGTTATTTCAGGCACGTGTGCTGGGTTTTGGCCTGCTGAGCGACAGCTGGATCAAGCCTTACACAGGGTAAGAGTTGTTCCCTGTTACTGGTTTCTCTTCAGAGGATGGGTGGCTGTGGGGGGTAGGGCCTGCAGGTTGTACTGGCTGTTGCGTGTGCTAACTTGAGTGTCCTTTAAAAGGGAGATGGATGGTTTGTGTCCGTGCTGCGAACTACAGCCTAACACATGGCTGCATTGGGGCCATAGTGTTGGCACTGGGTTGTATTTTATTTAGTGTGAAAGACAAGAATTTGTACTTTTGTGGTGTTTTCTGAGGGCTTCCGGTTTCCTACAGCCAAGCAGCTATGTAGGAGCGTCCTCTTTCTTTCCTTCTTTCTCTCTCTTTTTCACTCCCAGACAGGGTTTCTCTGTTTAGCCTTGGCTGTCCTGGACTCACTTTGTAGGCCAGACTGGCCTCTAACTCACAGAGATCCTCCTGCCTCTGCCTCCCTGAGTGCTGGAATCAGGGAGCACCACCCTGATCCTCCTCTTTCTAAGAGTTGGTTTTGTTTTGTTTTATTTTATTTTGTTTTTGCTGGAAGAAAAAAAAAAGAAAAGAGTACTGATGCAAGAGAGTGCATGGCCAAATTCATTATGGACCTTTCAGATGGCATTTATTTCTGATTTCTGAAGCACAAACAATCTCTTCTTCCTGCCTTTCCTCTGTTCACTGTTTTGGCCCCTCCCCTTACTAGCTCCTTTCAGGTTGATGGAAGAACAGTGGCATTCTGCATGCTTCCCATCTTGAAGACCTCAGCACGTGCCCAAAGCCAGTCTCTTTCCTAAGGGATGGAGAGATAGCTGGAAACTTCAGGGAGCCACATGGCCCATCTGTGCCAGTCAGCTTAGAAACTAGTGCAGTTTTGGTGGGAGAGAAAACCAAAGGAAATTGTCAGGTGAGCTAGTGACCAGTTGCAGTGGTACATGGGTGTGTCCCAGCCGAACAGTTTTTCCTCTGTCCAACATCCCTGCTAGACATCATAGAGAAGGTGTATTCCAGACAGCAGATAAGCTTTTTAAACTACTAGGGGATAGGGAGATGGCAAACTTGAGGACCCGAATTTGAATTCACAGCACCCACATGAAATTAGGAAATCTGTAGGGAAGTGGATATGTAGGGCCAGTGTATTAAATGTGTGCGTGTGTTTATGATGGAGTAAATGTGGGTAGAGGCCACAGAAGTAGAAAGGAGAAAGAAGCTTTAAAGAAGTGATGGAGGCTGGCTGGGGGTGGGAGGTGACATTGGAAAAGGCTCTGCTCAGGGCAGGATCAACAAAAACAATGTGTGCATTAAATGAAAATGCCTCAGTGAAGCCTGCTCAGACAGACAGACAGACAGAGGAAACAGAAGGTATCTGGGGGAGTCTTGCCGTAAGTAGCTTTATTCTCAAGTACTACGAAAGGGAGAGTAGCGAGGGGAGAGGGGAAGAGGAGAGGAAAGGAAAATGTCCTAATTCAGAAGGCTCCGCTCCTGATTTAAATACTGAAGATGCTTCGAAGAGGAAGGTGCCAGCCTCCTCTCACTAGAGTCACGTCTTGTGTGACTGAGCTTAGGCCAAGAAGTCTGTGGCTTTAACTGTGCCAGGTGATGGTGATACATACATTGGGACGGCCCCACGGTCCTAACCCAGGGGAATTCTTTTCCGCTGCAGAGAGCTTTGCTTTCCATCTTTCCATCTTTCGGGTACACTTGGAGCTCAGGCTTCTCGTAGCTCTGCCCACACCAGTTTCCTTCCCATCTCAAAAGAGGGCGTGTCTGGTCCCCTCTGGAGCTCTTGACCTCATCCCTTCCTTCCCTCCCAGACTTCCCACTTGTCCTGGAAACTCTTCTTCCATGGATGTAGACTTTCCCCAAACAAAATAAAAACAGCCATGTCAGCCAACCAGTGGGTATTAGTCAACTTTTCCTTCCTACAAGAGAGCTCCGTAGGAGACAAGGTGTGTTTAGCTGTACCCTTGAGGGGCTTGTTCATGACAATCTGACAGTCGCCCAGCAGCAAGTCTACACAGAGGGAGGCTCAGGGATCAGCTCAGACTCTTCTGACCTACTCTCTGCTGCACTCACTCCCAGAGACCAGCATTTCCTTCCAGTGACAGCGGCACCCCACCGCCCCGCCCCCACCGCCCCCTCTCCACCTTAGCTTTTTCCAGCAGGCCTCACTTCTTTCTCAGACAGTACCATCCTGAGGACAGGGCCTATGACAAGTGAATACATAGTGAGGCTGAGGGCAAGGAGCAGCCCACCCCGCTCTAGCAGTCCTTCAGGGATGTGCTTCAGGATCCTTGCTGCGTGCCTGAATCCACGGTCCCTCTATGTGTGTTGTCTTTCCTGTACATACCTACCAGTGGAAAGATTTAATTCTGATGTTTCGCAAGGAAGAGCTTAGCAGCAGTAGCTAATGATGGAGTAAGAGAGGCCGTGACTGTGTGCCAGCCACAGGGTGAGTTATGCGAGCCCCGTCAGTCCCCTCTGCCACTAAATGCTGCCCTGCACATGCTTTGTGCTTCCTTTGTGGCCAAGGTAGCTGTGAAGTAAGTAAAGGCCAAGCAGCATTGTACAGCACAGGTGCCCAGGGCAAAAGGAAGCAAGATGGCGCTCAACACAGTTTAACATCCGTGAATTGTGTCTGAAGTTTTCTGTTTCATGCTCTGGGACCTTGACTAACCGTGAGCAGCTGCCGCTGACCCTTCAGCCCTCTGCTGACCCTTCAGCCCTCCACTGAGACATTGCCCAATCCTTCTCATGCCCTTCCCTGTGTCACCCAGCTCACTCACCTCCAGGTCTTCTCATATTGCCTTCAGTGTCTAACGACACCGCCTGTGCTGGTGTGAAGAAGACAAGTGTGAATACAAATGGCCTCTACAGGCTCACGGTTTTGAATATTTAGTCACAAACAAGTGAACTCCTTGGTGGAATTAGAAGGGTTGGAAGGTGTGGCCTTGTTGGATGTCAATAAGTTTGTCAGTAGGAGTGAGCTTTGAGGTTTCGGAAGGCCACCCAGGCCCAGTCTCTCTTTCTCTGCCTGTGGATCGGGATGTAGCCCTCAGCTGCTGCCCCAGCCTCACCCCTGCCTTCCACCACACCACTGCCGCCACGCCCCTGCCATGATGATAATGGACTAAGCCTCTGAGACTGTAAGCCAGCCTGCAGTTAAATACTCTTTTAAAAGAAGAGTAAATATTTACAGTGTCTCTTCACAGCAATAGAACAGTGACTAAAACATGACCCCAAATCGAAACTCAGCGGCCAGCTCTGCCCTGTCGGTTCCCCTTTACACGGCGCCTCTCACACAGTTCTGTTCCTTTTGCTTTCCCTGGCCGCTGGCTAGGTAGGACTGCCCCGTTTCATCCTTGCCTCTCCCTGGACACTGGTCTCCCGCCACCAGCTCTCGAGTCCTTCTGTGTATAATCATGCCGAGATGCGCCTGGGTGTATCTGGGGTGGTAAGGCTGTAGCCCCAAATTAACTTCCGTAAGGAGCCTTGAGAGCGTACTGCTCTCTCCTCCACAATGTCTGGTAACTGAACGCCTAAATTTCACATCCGGATTTCTAGCCAGGCCTCTGGGATCTTTTGTCCTCTTCCCTCCGTTGTTTACTTCAGCATTTTCCTTTACAGTACTGGGAGTGTTGAGTCTTGGAATTTGCTCGTGCTAGTCAAGTGCTCTACCACTAAGCTATTCCCCCGGCTCCTATTTATTCTTTCTGATCTCATTTACCACTTCCTGCCTTACCCAACCCCACACACAAACACCAAACAGATTAATAAGTTGATACTCTTACTGTGTCTGCAAATACACCTCCTTTGCTCCTTCGTCTGTGTCCTTCTTTGTATCCAGCGTGGCCTCTCTTGATTTGCCTTTGATATTTTCTCGTGTTTCTCACATGAAATTCTATGCCATTTCTCTGTGGCAGAGCTTACCTGCATTCCACAGACCAGCTCCATCTTCGTCTCTCCCCACCATTACATGCAATGTTTACTCACCATTAAATGAAGATAGAGTCACCCTATTCATTTTGGAGGCAGGGTGGTTCCAGGCCCCATGGAGGATATCACAATTCCGTAAAACTGCGTAGTATTTGTGTATAAGCTGTGTGCCTGCTCCCATGTACCTTAACCTATTTCTGTCCAGTGAAGTTACATGTACTTAGTATACACAAGGAACTCCCAGACACTTCGGTGTTAAAGAAGCAAGCCTGCAAGCTACGCAAATGGGCAAAAGGCATGTGAATGTTTCCCTAAGACAGACAGATATGCAGGTGGTGGAGACGCCTGGTGAAAGACGGGAACATCCCTGAGCCTTGGACAAAGTACAGCTTAAATGAGATATTGCTACACCCACCGCATTGGCTAAAACAAAGAACGCACCAGCCACAAAAGCTGGCAAGGACATGGAGAACCTGAATCACCAAGCATGGCATTTCTGCAAATGTAAACTGCTGCAGCCACGCCAAAACACAGTCTGGCAATCCTTTCCATGGCTAAAAATGGACCAGAAGTCACACTCTCGGGCCTACATCCCAGAGAAATGAAATCTTACTTTCGCACAACTTGTACATGAAGGTTCACAGCAGTTTCATGTGTAAAAGTCCCAAACTGGAAACGAACTCATCGTAAACTAACAGCATCGTATATTACTCAGCAGGAAGAAGTCTGAACTGTTGAAACTCATGGTCAGTTGGACGTGTCTTGAGGAACATGGGCTGAGTGGCGGAAAGGGCCGATTCTAAAGAATCACTCAGTCCTTCGTGTGCATAGCGTCTGTGCGATACCTGGGCATGAAGGCTTAGAAAGGATGAAGGCCCCTGTGGGCTGTGGGTAAAGGCGGCCGCCGAGGGGGGCAGGAAGGACCTTGTGGAGATGGTGAGACCGGGTGTCCTAAGGGTAGTGGATTGCTGCACGGTGCCCACTTGTGTGATCACCCACACACACGTGTAACTGCTGGCACCTGAGGGAGCGCTATACCGGGACCTGGCGGCATTTTCCTGGTTTCAGTGTGTCCTACAGTGACAGGCGCTGACAGTGGGTGCCGGAAGGGTGGTTCAGGGATGGAGAGCGTCCGTAGCATATCTGCAGCTGAGGGCAAAGACATCATCTTGGCGGAGTCTGGGGAAGGGTGCTCAGATCCCTGCGCACCCATGAACCTAAGGAGTAGCTGTTCTGTCCGCGTGTTTTCCTCTCGTCTGTCTGTGAGATACTCGAAATAACCAGCGAGAATGTAGCCGAATCCTCTGGGCTCCCCAGTGTTTCAGGCTTCAGGGAGTCCTCATGTTGTCGGGTGTTTCTGAAATTCAGGCCCACATCCTGTCTTTGCTTCAGCTCCTCTCTCCCTTGCCCATCCTAGACAGGTTGTCAGTCAGCACCTGTTCTCCCTTTGTCCTCAGTGTGGTTGTAAAATGGCCCCAGGAGCTTTGAGATGCCCTGGGCCCCTCAAGCTTTGAAAGCATGTGGCTGGCGTTTTTAAGATCAGGCAACTTTCTCCTGCTGAGATTAAGGCTAGCCCCATCTCAGCAGACAGACTGTCTTTGGTCTTCCCGTCCTTCCTTTATCCCTTAACCCCAACAAGCAGGCGACAGACACAGCTGGCAACACAGTTCTAAGTCCCTTTAGAACCTTTAGAACACTACCTTAGATCCGGGCATCTCCCAAGTCCTGATAACTTTATTCGTTCTGCCCTGGGTTCTGTTCAGTCAGGACACTTCCTCTTAAGTCAAGCTGACAAATGGATTTGAATGAAATTGTAATAACTAATAAAAATCAAAGTGTGTCTATGTTCTAAGGTTATAATCTCCAGGGTCTAGAGAGATGGCTCTGTTTAGAGCCTTACTGCTCTTCCAGAGGCCCCCTGTCAGCTCTCACAGCCGCCTGTAAGTCCAGCTTCGAGAGAGCCGATGCCTTCTTCTGGCCTCTGAGGATGCCTGCACTTATTCACGTAGATACACACATACACACATAAGTTAAAATAAGGTAATATAAATGTGTGTGGGTATATGTGTATGTATGTTCTAAGTCTCATTTTCTTTTCCCCATACCTTCATCTTGCCATCACTGCCCCCTTCACGGAGGTTTTAAATGAGTATCTTAACCTAGAATGCACCAAGGATGAGGCGGTAAGGGAGATACTTGAAGCAGGCCCTCCTGCTTAGTGGTTGCCCTGGCCATATTCCCACTGTCTGGGTCTCCAGGGCAGGTACTTGTTTGGAAGCCATGAAGGTTATTGGCAAAAGCCAGCTTCTTCCATATCCAAACCAAGTAGGCGCTCCGTGCAGGAAGGCCCAGTGCCCTGGGAATCCCATGAGCAGCACAGTGGAGCTGACTAGAATCCTGTTCGTCCTCCTGCTTCTCATCTGTTGCCTGGGAACAGAAAGAAGGTTGTCTCGGGGAAGGCCAGCACTGTGTGAGTGACAGCCCCACCTACCTGGCTCTTACCCGTGTTCACAGGGTAGGAAACAGAGAGCAGAGGTCGCTGTTGATACAGAGCCTAGGCTAATGGAGGCCTGTCACTGTCGCTCACCGCTGTGGGCCTGGTGACTTAGACACAAGCTTAATCTCAGTTCAAAATCTCTCAGTGTTTTCCCCCTAAAAGCTGACTTGATAATTAATGCAGATCTGGGGGAAAGATCATTCAAATTCATTAGACACACTTTCCCCCTCACTTTAATAACCCAGGTAAGAAAAGAGAGTTTCGATGCTGTTTCTGAATGTGCCTGGCTTAAGTAAGCACGTGGCCCCTTCCTTATATGTCCTTGTTCCATCCGTGACTTGGTAGCCTGACAAAGAACCATTTATAGTGTACAGTCCAAATTCAGATGTCATTATTTTGGTTCCCTCAATTAACTAGTATGATAACAAGTTCTCACCTACTTGATAACAGGGGGCAGGTGTTTACGAGGATTCCCCAAGCTCAGAATCAAAACTAAGTTACGCCTGCTTGGAGGCTGCTGACGTGACTCTGTCAGCACTACAGAAGGGTTTCTCCTTGGAAATAGCGCTGCGAGCTGTGGGAACTGGGCAAATTGCTGGGTAAACATGGAAGTGACCAAGTGTGTAAACAGATAAAAAATCATTGACAGCTCCTGTACCAATCCAGAAGTTTTCCATTGCCTCATCACCAGGCACCCAGGCATATGGGTCTTCCAGGTGAGTCAGAGGCCTTGCATCATTTTTTGTTTTTTTGTTTGTTTGTTTTTTGTTTTGTTTTGTTTTTTGTTTTTTGTTTTTTGCTAGAGTAGTTAGCCAGAATCAACAGCCTTGAGGTCAACCTGAGGAAGAATTTCCAGATTCTGCCAGTGTTACGGCAGCAAACCTCCAGCACCCTGATACTCAGTTTTCCAAAAGCATGAGTCAGCAGACCTCAGTCAGTGGTCAGTGTTCTGGGGTCCCTGCTGGTCCCAAGCCAGCAGGGGTCCAGAGATGGATAGCGGTCCTGAAGGCGTGAACACTAAAAAACAGTCAGCTCTGGAAGAAAGGGGTGCAAGGGAACGATGCAGGGCATTTGGCTAGATGCAGTTGTTTCGTAGATGAGACTGTAACTTCACACTGAGAAAAAGTGTACCAGGGATCCAGTTCTTGGAAGTCCCAGTCAGGGTCAGGAGAGGCATAGCACTTTGCCACAGTTCACGTCCTCAGAACACACACGCACTTGAAATTGGGTTTTGCTGAGACTTTCTGATACAGGCAGTCCCTTTATTGACAGTGTGTAAATTCAGAGTGTTATTTCTTTTAAAAACTTACTCACATTCACACAACAGTGCTCTTAAAAACTCCTCTATTCTCTCACACTGTCTGGAGCAATGTGCTGGGAGGTGTAGCTGGTTTTATTGTTCACACTGTGAAGAAACCACGGGGAGGCCTGTGGGTCCCTAACGAGCAGAACTCAGAGAACTCGGATCCACTGACTCTTCACCCCTAACACCCGTCAGGCATGAGGGGCCCGAAAGATGAGGACCACATCTTTAGCAGTACCCATCATTCTCTTGTTCTGCTGCCCAGAGCCTTTTAGAAACCTGATGGGTTGACTGTTTGAAATAAACATTTAGGGCTGGGGTGACGGCCCAGTCAGCTCCTGAGTGACAGCCTAGAGCCCGTGTAAATAACGCCAGATGTGATGGCGCGTGCTTATAATCCCACCTGCTTGATGAGGTCCCAGGCCAGTGAGAGACACACCAGAGGCTGTCCTTACACACATGTCTGCAAACACACCAGAAAGGGTGGGGTACAGAGGATGGGAATGAGCACCAGTTAGCGTTAACCCGAGAGGCATGTGCAGAAACCCGAAGTCAGGGTTTTAGTTCCTAGACCTGAAACTTGTGTCAATTTCCCTTGTCTCTGAAAAGTGTAGCGTTCAACAGTGGGTTAGAAAGCCTTGTTAATTGAGGATCTGCAGTCTCAGCCCTGTACGAGCTCCCTCAAGCCCAGTGCCCAGGGCGGATGGTGACGGGATGACATCATCTGCCTGCACATCGCCCAGCTGAGTAGGTAGCAGGGCTCCATGTGGCATTGAAAGTGCTCAGATCTGGGGCTAGAGAGATGCTTAGCACTTAAGGGCACATGCTGCCATTGTGAAGACCAGAGTTTGGTTCCCAGGACCCACATCAGGTGGCTCAGAACCTAAGGAAAGCCAGCTCCCAGGATCCCGTGCATTCTTCTGACACACCCACGCTTCCATCCACTCACCAACGCGCATACATTCCCATAATTAAAAGCCGAAACAAGTCCGTCTCAAATTTGTCTTCTCCAGCTTCCCCTACTTCCTCTACTCTCTACTTATCAAGGGACAGATGGCCTTTTTCCCCCTGAAGCCAAATCTGTATGGTAGGAGGTGCTGGGCAGAAATACCTGGTGCCTTCAAAACTGCCAAACCTCAACAGAAATGCATGGGGGAGCCAAGAGCAAGGGGAAATAGCTGCGTGCTGGAGGGCGTACCAGGGCTGGTGGAACCCCGCCACATCATGTGCTGTGTGACGTGCTCAGCTTTCCTGAATGTAAGTGTCTAGAGCCCACGTGTGTCGTGCAGAGAGAGGCAAGGTGGTCAATGTGATCAGAAACACAACGAGACACCTCTGTTGTGTAAGAACCGCACTGATTAAGTGGTACAGACAGACCCTGGATTGGATTTTCTCACAGGTTAATGCAGTGCGGGGCAGGGCGCTGACTCGGGTACCCGTGTGCCTTCTCTGTAAGCATGAGGACCCAGATCCCCAGCGGCTACACAAAAGCTAGGCACAGTGGCGCATGTCTGTGAACCCAGCACTAGGGGTTAGGGACAGAGGCAGGCAGATCCCTGCAGCTCGCTGGCCAGCCAGTCTGGCTGACTTGATGACAGCACCTCAGTTCAGCAGCTTAGAAAACTCAGTTGACGTGGAGCCGAGGCTTGCGCATGCACATCCATTCTTCAGCACACACATCTGCACCTGAATATACACACAAATGCAGTGCGAAGGTATGTAACGTACACGAAGGACAGATATCCTCCAGATTGCATCCTATTGATGTAAAGTCCAGCGACTGCAGCTTTCTGTATGTGGACGCTGCAGTGATCTCAGAGTGTGTTTGAGGAGCGAGATGGGAATGGAGTGTTATATTAATGAAGCGTTCTTCCAAGCAGCAAAGGCTTTCTGAGCTGTTCTGTCAGGCTAACTTTGCAGGCAATTCATTTAGGCTTTGATCCATATGCTTCACCAGAAATAATAGTTTTCTCTGGAGGGGTTTGGACAGCTGAGTGTGGTCTGAGGCTGTCAGGCCAAGGGGTGACTGCCATCCCTAGCAGAGGGATGGCTAGTATCTACTGAAGCCTTGCTTGGTGGCTCGAGGTGCTCCTCCAAGTCATTTTCCCCAAAGTTCTGAGAGTTCTCTGGGCTAGAAAAAAAACAACATGGCAGCCGATCATCTTTGTTCTCACAGATACCTTATCACGCTGTCTTTGTTTCTTCCCTCCTTATGTGACATTAAAATGCCTGTAAGTGCCTGCAAGTCCTCACATGCAGATATTACAAGAAAGAAAGTATAAGTGTTGTGTGGGCTACAGGGCTCTGAGTTTAAGAAATCTGTTCATTAGCACGGTGGGGACTAGCATGTTCGTTTACAACAAAGAAACGGGGGCTCGGAGGCATCCCTGCCCCCTCCATCTTGCGTGGCAGCCTTGACAGGACGGCTAGCAGCTGTGGGCACACAGAGAACCAGAAAGACCTTCCCCAGGTTATTTTCCCTTGCAGTTTAAGAGTACACATACAGGCTGTCTCAGGAGACCTGATTAAGAAGACGGTGTGTCTGCACATGGATGGAGGTCCCTGGCAGGACGCGCCTGCTCGTTGGGAAGCTAATGAAGGAAATGAATCAAGCTGTCAGCAACTGAAGGTATTAGTGTCATACTCGCCTTGTGATGAGTGGAATTTGGGACCTGAGAACCCAAGATAGGGAGGACTGGCCTAGCTGGGCACAAGAGCCACGCTGTCCACCAAGAAGCCACCTCGTATTAACAGGTGGCTGGTAGCACCCATAACACACAGCCTACAGATGGAGCTCAGTTGGTAGAAAGCCAGCCCAGCTCGCAGTAAAGCCTGGATCCTCTCTCCAGCACTTCCTCACTTCCTATCCATTGGTGCGTAGGTCTGGAACCCCAACCTCTCAGATGGAAGCAGAGGCAACAGGAGCTGCGTGTCATCCTGGGAGTCAGCCAGTTCTTGGCCAGCCTACCCATGATCCTGTTTTAAGTTGGCAGTCTGAACTGAGATCAGCTGTGAGATGTAAAACATGTCATATGAAAAGATACAAACAATATCACTGGTAGCTTTTATGACATGTTAAAATTACAATATGTGCTACATGAGGTTAAATAAAATACATAGGCGCCTTATTGTCAGTGGTGATTGGCTCTATGACGCCAAGTCCCACACATGCTCAAGCCTTTTATAGAAAACAGTATTGTGTTTCCATAGAGTCTGTTAGAGCCTCCTGTATATTTCAACTACCTGATACAGTGTGAACACTGCTGCGCTTGTGGCAGTTGTACAGTACTGTGTAGGGAGTGTGGACACAGGGAAAGCCCATCCGTGTTTAGTACAGATGCATTTTTTTTTATAATTTCCCATCCATGGTTGGTTGAATCATAGATTCAGCTGGCTATCTTCGAATCAACATCACTTCTCTTTTTTTTTTTTTTTTTACATGCCTTCTAAAAATGTAAAACTGTATTGGAAGTTCACATTATCATTCTACTAGCGGGTATTGTTCTCAAAAAATTGCTCAGCATGTGAATGGACAGAGAAGGGACTATGGAGGGCAGCACATACTACTTCCAAGTGATTACCAGGCACCCCTGTGGATGTCTGTCTGTCTGTCTATCTGTTTTGTCTTGAAACTGTATCTCCCCTATCCCAAGCCGCCTCTAGAGCTCCATATGTATCCAAAGATGCCTCTGCTTCCCAAGTGCTAGGACTATAAGCATGTACTGCCATGCCTTCTTCATGTGGTGCTATGGCTAGGGACAAATGACATCATACATCTTGGGCATGCACTGTACCAACTGAACCACATCACAGCCCACACCCTGTTCCTCAGAGCCTCATAGCCTTTCCACCACGGGGCTTCTCTTGGCTTCCTTCGATAAGCTCCAGGCTCATGCTCAGCATACGCCCCCTCCCCTCCTTAGGCTCGGCATAGTAAACTCGTCTGCCACTGCCGTGGCTCACTGCTCACGACATACCGAATGTGTACATCTGCTGTCCAGTTAGTGAAGTAAGCGTGTCTTTTAGTCACAATTCTATTTTGAGTCCCTAAAATCTTTTGACAGTCCAAAATATCCCTCTCTACTTTCTCGGCTAGAATGTTGTAACAAACTGTTCGGGAGTGAAAATGTGAATTTAACATGGGAAAGGCTGGAGAAGTATATATGATGATTTAGCCAAAATGGAAATGTGTGGGAAATAAAAGGACTGTCTAGGTGCTTTTTCTTCATCGCCAACGTATGAGCCTAAATAAGGAAGGCAAAATAATCACCTTAGTCCTTTTGTTACCTAAAGTGTTTTTGATGACGTTACTCTTTGGTAATGAGGAAGGCTAAAGCGCTCTGGGTCACTGCGTCATGCCTGGCACATGAGTTAG
Organism: Psammomys obesus; assembly: GCF_907164565.1. NCBI lineage: Eukaryota > Metazoa > Chordata > Mammalia > Rodentia > Muridae > Psammomys > Psammomys obesus. Next base: position 15,494,181 of record NW_026585580.1, on the reverse strand, counting down.
CCATTTGCCTGGATCTCACAGTTCCGGGAAGGATGTGCCTTACGCATGCGCATCCATGGAGCCGTGCACACTGCCTCCACGCCCGTTACCAAGGAGACAGCTGATAAATGTCTGACGTAAGCAGTGGCACTATTTCTGTCATACCTACCGCCCTTTCACTTTTCCTTGGTTAAAATTACCTTGACTTCCAAAAACTTGGGTTTTTAACAACAACAACAAAAATTTACAGTTCCTGTAAGTAGTAAATGGATAAAATTTTAGTGTGCGAACCATTTCCATGCGACATTTAGATTTGGCCACATTCTGCTTATTTTTTTAACACCTTACTGTCATTATTTTTCAGCACATGGATATAGAAAAAAAGCTGAACCCAACTGAAACCTGCACAGATAGTTGCCTTGCACAGACACATTCAAGCTTACACACTTAGGGTGATGATGCTAGCTTTGTCACAGTTAATCCTGGAATTCTCAGTTCTGCTTTTGTCTCTTATTTCACCCAGTTTCTCTCTGTGCAGATTCACAGCAGTCTGTGAATTTCCATTGATTTGGTTGGGAATTGGCCCAGCTGTTGAGCTCCTGCTCTGTCTGTGGCCCATGCTAAACCCTGAAAAACAAAACCAATAATAGGCTCCTGGTGAATGCACAGCACAGAAGAGGCTGTGTGGGCTGAGCCCCCGGGATGTATCATGGAACCGGAGTCAGCAGAGAAAACACTGCACACAGGACTATGGAGTTAGGCTCCTCTCCTAGAGAATTCCAAAACTCTTCTTGAGCTCATTCCTGTATACATCTGTAAAGGGAACTTTTATTTGACTGTTTCGGTTGTTGTCTCGGAGGCTGACTGCCTCCGTCTGCTAACCTAGGCCTAGTCCTGGAAGCTTCCAGCCCGCATACAGTCTCATGTAGGCCTAGAATGTTTTCAGCCTCCGAGACTTAAGAAGTGCTTAATAAGCTCACCCTTTCTAGTTCTTACTGAGCTCTTAGCTGGCTGGTTCAATTGAGCTGTTCTGGCTCAAACTCTTCTCCCAGCTGACTATTCAATCTGGTTCTTCTCTTGGCTCAGAATTACTCTGTTTGGCCTCAAACTAACTCCAGCAATCTGCTCTAATCTCTCCTGGCCTCCTTCTCATTCTCTGGCTCACTCAGTCTTCACCTGAGTTCTCCCTCTGAAACCTGTCTCTCTATTACTGTCCAGGAAAACCTGATTCCTCCTCTTTCTGCATTGCCCCTGCAATAGCCTCCCTTTCCTCTGTCTCCTCATGAGAGTCGGACATATCCTAGTCTGTCAAGTCTTTCTCTGATTCATTGCTGTTTCTGCCACTCAATTAGACATCCTTTTGAAGCATGGCTGCTTTCTTCCACAAACTAACTTTACATCCATTATTTGGGATTAAAGGCCTACACCACCACGCCTGGATCTAATTGCTCTAGACCAGGCTGGCCTTGAACTCAGATCTGCTTGCCTCTGTCTCCTGGATTAAAGGTGTCTTTGTATTCCAACCGGATCACACAGACCTAGAAGGTCTTTGGATGTAATCTCTTGCCAGAGCAGCCATGTTCTCAATTAATGTTCCTCTACATACATCACTCCTAGGTCCCACACATAGCCCCCATCTCCAACTCCCACAAACCTGAAACCTCTTCTAACTCTGTCGTTAAGGATATTCAAGCATAAGAGTAAAGAGCATGCTGCTGGATAAGGGGGCAAAGCCAAGAGACAACAGAATGCACCATCCTGTCTCTCTCTCTCTCTGCACATAGTAGGGCACCATGCCTACAGTGGCGCTCATTAAGGATTCGAGCCAAGCTTAGCAGCTGGAGCTGGGCCCCGGGAAATGGACCCTCAGGAAAGTAGTTAATGGTCCTCTTTGGATGTGAACAGGAGGAGGCCTTGCTCCAATAGGAAGGTTGCAGGCCAGGGCCGCACCCAGATGTGCTGAAGCCAAGCTGTGCTGACCTCACCACACCTTTGGCCTCACTGCTGCCTCTTGAGGCTGAGCACGAGCCGCTGCCTCCAGGACCTTCTTGGTAGGAACCCTGAGACAGTCATTGAGAAATGTCCTTAAAGCTTTCCACATTGCAGAGCCCGTGAGGCAATGGCCGGAACGTGGTCCTCCCTGAACACTCGGAATCAAATAGCCTTGTGAAACAGTGGTTCCCATGCAACGGATCTCCTCTCCCACTCATCACTCCTGAGAAAGAAGGAAGAAGGAAACTCCACCATCAAGTCTTCAAAAACCAAGCTGCTTTCTATAAAATCTTACATTGTGCTAGGAGAGTTTTAATCAGAACACACTGTATTAAAGTCAGATTTCTCTGTGCCCAGCTCTTTCTGTGATGCATTCTTATGTAGTGCACAGCCACTCAGTCTTGTGGAAGTTACTTTATAAGCTCTGTCCAGGCCACAGAGGCCTGGGGTTCTCGGCAGTTCCTGGAAAGCCCTTTCCGTCATCAGCGTGATTCCACTGTAGACAGATTTGTCCAACCACTGGATGTTTTTAAAGTTGATACAGTTGATAAGTTTCTTCTTAGTAACAATCAGTAAAACCATCCTAGTGAAACACTTGCACAGCCCTTTAGATAGGCTTGTGTGACTGTCTGCCATTGTTTGTAGTTCACTGAGGTAGATTTTAATTGTATTCCATTCTGCTTGGAATCCTGGGTCGAGACCATTAGCGGTCTTGTCTGCTAGTCTTAAGGTACAGGGGGCAGTGTAGAGAGGGTGTCATAAATTACATAGTGTACATGTGTGGATTTTAACAGAGTAAATACTATTTTTAAATGCTGGTGCCCTGTTGAAATCAAACACCCGTAGAGTCAAATCTACAGTGAAGGTGTTTGCATTCCCAAATAAAGACTAAAAAATGGAATCTGAAATATACAGGCAAAGGCCAGGACATGTCTAGGAGATTTATTAGGACGTAGAAACCCACCCAAATTACCTTGAAAATTCATTGGCCCTTCGGGTGCTTCAGGGAGATGACTCTCTCTGATGGGTGAGTGGTGGCACTAACTACATAAATCTAATTCTAAGGTCATATTTGGCAATTTTATTGATAGTTACTAAGTAGAAATAGCCTCAGAGTAAGTACGCCCTTTCATGGGGTCAGTTCTGGCTCCTGAAGTATGTGCCTATGACCTGAATCTTCCTTTCTCTCACGTGGCTCCTCAGCTCCATTTTCTCAGAGTGTGACAGGGTAAGCTACCAAGCACCAGCGATACAGAAAGGAGGAGGGCATGGGCAGTGTGGCTCGTCGGACTGGAAGACAAATAATTACAGTATAGGTTTCCAAGTGCACTAGCAGACATGTGTACGGCAGAGGAGGATTAATTCGGGCTGCTGAGCAGGGAGATAATGCCCTTTGGGCATCTTCTGAATAATAGATAAGGAGACGGAGGAGGCGACTGCCAGACAGGAGGAACCTGATCAGATCCCGAGGAGGGAGCCATGAAAAGCTTGCCACAGTTCCAGTGTGGGTGAAGATTGGGGACACAGCTGCAGCTGTGGTGAGCCGAGGCCGGGCCAGAGGGAGCTGTGCTCTTTCAGAAAGCCAAGCGATTTCACATGGAGTGTTGGAGGATGAGACCTAGGCCCCAGAGGAGGGCCTGGGAGGCAGGAGGAAGGAAGCTGTCACAGTGAGAGGCGGCACGTGAGCTCCTGCCGTAGCTCATGGAGAAGAGGAGGGTTCCAGAGAGGGCTGGAGAAATGCGACAGACAGCGAGAGGAGCTGTGTGGCTGCGGGGAGGAGAGAGGGTAGGTCAAAGCCCGGATGCAGATGGCTAGGCGGGCGGCAGCTCTGCTGAGTGCAGTAGTCAGGAGCGGCCTTTGAGTTTTAAGTATGAAGGGAAGGGATCCAGTTTCAGGAAAAGCAAGCTGGAGACACATCTAAGTGCAGGTTAGCAGACGTTGGTTGAGGCCTTCTACGCCAGGCATTTTTCTGAGGGTGCCTCGGACTATAAAATTGGGGCGATAGCGTCCAGAAAGCAAAGTCTAGAGCTGCCGGTCTGGTTGGCCATGTGGAACTGGCCCTTGGAGAAAGTGCTCCTGCATGTCGTACCTGGGACGTGAAGGTGCAGAAGAGGTGAAAATTGACAGCAGGCCCCTCGGGTGATGAACCCTTCTGGGAAGTGGCCCGAAAGGGTAGGCGCACAGAGGGAAACGGGAAGAGACAGCGGGGAGAGTGACAGAAACAGGAGGAGCTGATGAGCAAAGAGTGTACACATGGCCAAGCAGGATCGGCACATGTCCATCTGCTGTGACGGTTAAATGTCCTTGACAGCTTAAGTGTATGCGGACGTGTAGATAACTGTAATTTGGAAAGAAATCTGCTTCTATGGTCAAAAGCCGGAAGGCTTTGCTAGATCTATTTGGCCATAATTTTTTTAGCACTTTTGTACCTATAATGACAGCTTTTTATTTGTACCTGTTGCAACTGTTTGTAACACACACCAACTCTGCCCCTTCATGACCTTTGCCTGAATCCACCAGAGGAGGAGAGGCTGGTTGTCCTGGTACTTTTTAAAATAATGTTTTGATGGATTCTTCGAAACCGTCATACGGTGAATCTTTATCGTGGTCCCACCTCTCAGTCCCTCTGATATCTGCTCCATACCTACCCAACTTTGAAGTTTCTTCTTTTCTTTTTCCTGTAGCGTTCTTTGTGTTGCCCATGCACCCTCATGAGTGAGGCCTGCCCTGGTGTTGTCAGAGGACCAGAGGTTGTTCACATCACTAAGGAAAATGGACTCCGCCTCTCCCAACAGCTATAAAATGCTCCTCTGCTAGTTGTGGGATTTTGGGCCGTGTTCTCCCATCCCCTCGTCACTGAAATTTTGCCTGACATGAGCTTGCAAAGGTCTTATACGTGCTGCCACAGCCTCTGTGAGTTCAAATGTGTGGAAGCCCTGTTGTGTCTGTTCCCTTGAAGTTATCTACCGCCTCTGGATTTTACAGTCTTTCTATTCCCTCTCCTTGGAAAATCCCTGTGCCTTGGGCCTCCAGAGAGGTGTTTGTGTTATTTGGGCTGAGTACTCCTTCGTTGCCTGGTCTGCGCTTCGACTGGTTCAGGCATCTGGACCATCTTCATGTGATGTTTAGAAACAACTGTACTAGTGCTGGCTTAAGAGCTAACAGAAATTAAATATGTAAGAGGCTGGGGAGTGGTTTCAGCAGTAGAGCATCTGCCGAGCAGGCATGATGCTCTGGGTCCCTCTTCACCACTGGGAGAACAAACAAATAAACATACAAGATACCATATTGATATAGGAGCAACAGGGGAAGGGGGGTTGAGATAGACAAATATCTTGGAAGAATTCCAAATAATTTATGTAGGGAGTGATGCATTATTGTCTCCTATATGAATCTAGCTCAGCGCCTTCCATGTGTGGTCTTGAGGAAGGAGCAAAAGCACAGCTTTAAGGTGGCGAAAAACCCTGCCAGACACCAGCTCTGCTGTGTGGTGAAGCCATGCTGACAACAGGCGTCCTTGACAGGATCTGGGAGGGATGGAAGGTTTACCTCCGGATCTTCCTCTTAACCCATCACCTGAGTATAACCAGGAGGAAAACACTGGACAGAACGTTCAAAACCAGACACATCTAAGAAGCCGTCGCACTTTAGAAGAGCCTGCCCAGATATGATAACTGAACATACCATGTGTCTCAGGAGGCCAGGGATAGAAAGGGACCATCGCGAGCAGAGGCGTGGCTTACGTGTGTGATCTCAGCACTTAGGCATAGGCAGGATGAGTTTGGGGACAGCACAGTTAAAGACAACACCGTTCATCCTCTCCCGAAGCAGGGAAAAAACATAAAGGGACCATTAGGCACCGAGTGAAAAAACTGGGATTAGGTATGGACTGAAGCACTTTGGTGCTGAGCCATGCTCCCAGCACCGTCAAAAACTTGTAAAGATTTCCTTGAGTGTTCTGAGGCAAGCACTCAGCGGCGGCGGGGGGAGGGAGGGGAGGTGCTGGCCTGGGATGTGCAGGCCCTGGGTTCAGTCTGCAGTACGAGGAAGAAAGAAAGAGCACACTTACCGATTGCCTGTTCCTATCCCCACGGCTGTTTACTTAAAATGTGAGAGTGGGTGGCGATGGGGAAATAACAGGGAGTGAGCTCATGTTAAGAGCACCTGTCTTTGCCAGACAATATTGCATCACAGGGTCTCCTGGCGCCTTCCGCTTATTCTGAGTTTGCCCTTCCACACTTACAACAGTCAAGGGACTCTTGAAATGTTTTTGGTGGAGCTGGGGACATGGCTCAGCCGGCAAAGTACTGGCCACACAAGCATGGGGACAACAGGTCAGATTTTCAGCATCCACGTGAAGCTTCCCCTGCAGGCTCAGAGCTCAGGAGGCAGAGACGAGGAATCCCCAGAACAAGGCAGGGGGCTAGACAAGCTGAATCTGTGAGCTCTGAGATTGACAGACCCTGCCCCAGAGTATCAGGTGGAGAAAAATCAAGGTTGACACTGACGTCAGCTGGCAGCTGCTGTTATGCCCTCAGCAAGCCAGGCCCCTGAGCTGAGGACCCACGGTGGCAGAGCTGCCTGGTGTCAGTCGGGCATGCCCGTCTCTGCATTCCCATCAGGCCCCTGGAGTCATGGCTAAGAGCGTCTGCTGCAGTGAGCTAGGACAGAGGTTCAGTGGCCCACCTGAGCAGTTCACACTGTAACTGAAAACGTCATTCCTTAGGCTCACTGTTGCTGCTGTTAGGGCTTTGAGTTTTTTGAATTGTTTACAATTATAGGCAGTAAATGTGTACCGAGCTATTAGAACAAAGCAGAATGTCAGGAGCCCCTTAAGTTGAAATGTGATTTCTCACAACCAGTACTAACAGTGTGGGGTACAGAGAAACATGGTACAGTGGGCAGGAAGGAGGCCCGTGCCACGCCACGCCACGGGACTCTACACTCAGAAAGGAGTAAACTAGCAAGAGGCCTTAAGTCTTAGAAGGTGAGGAGTGGGCCTGAAATAAGAGTGCTTTCAAAGATGAGCTTTGCTCATAGACATTACTCAGTGTTGACCTTCAAGCAATCGATTTCTGCCATTTTAATTAAAACGTATCCCCCTCCCCCCAAAAAAAAGGAAAACAGGAAAATGGGCATTTTGTACTGTGGTCCCGTCTGTTTTCACTCCTTGCCTCCTGCCCTCCATCAGTGAACAGACCCGCTTGGGCAGGATCCATGCTGTGCCTTCCAGGAATATCACTGTGTTCGCCAAGGCTGCCCGAATCCTTTCCTAGGCAGCAGGTAGCAACAGGGCTATTCTGCAGCCAGAATCTGTCCAAAGATGTTCGTGCCCACTGAAAATGTCCTCCCTGGTTTATTTTCTTGGCACTTGAGATTTTTTTTTTTTTTTTAATGAACTCTACAAGTCCAACAGATGAATCTGTAAATACGTGGGACGGACAACAAACGGCTGGTGCCGCAGCCGGGCTCTGCTTAGACCTCAAATACAGCCAGTGCTAACCCTGAGGTGCGACTTAAGGAGGCTTCAACTGATGGGGAGCCTGCTTCCAGCCTTGTCCGCAAGAGACGTGACAGGGCTCAATGTACACAGATTGTCTGATGTGTTCTCTTTTACCATAAGCTGATACCCACCCCCCAAAGGTGCTCATGTTGACTGAGCGATCATCCTTCCCTTGGCAAAAGCCAGCTGTACATATCTGATAATGGGTTTAGGACATTTAATATACATGACCTAATTTTTGAGTCTATTCGCTTTTTTTTTTTAAGTGCTGAATTAGTTCTTCCATATATGAGCACTTTTTTTTTTTTTTTCAAATTGTAGTTTTATATATTCAGGCCACCTGGATTACTTTTATAATGAAAAAGTCTGGAAATATCAGACATTATATGCAACACATTACAAAAGTGTTAGCATTAAAGCCGAATTCATGAGAATGCCGTAGTTAGAGGATCATATACCAATCTCCAGGTCCAATGAATGGCTAATAGGATGTATTTTCTTTCATATGAGGCATGAAAGTCTTTTTCTCCTCTTTACATTTAAATGACAAGCTTATTCCGTTTGCAGCAGAGAGGGTTAGTGGGTCATGGAAAAGCTTCCAAGTTGCAAGACGCAGAAAGCGGCTCCTGTCTGTATTCCAGGACCTACACACTTAAGGGGTGTGTTTCAACAGAATCCAGGTCCAGACCCATCCCCAGCACACACTCCCCACAGCACTGGACAGAGTTGTTAGACTGCCTCGCTGGATCTTTGGCTGGTTGATATTTTGAGACAGTATCTCATGTAGCCCACGCTAGTGAGATGTGCTAGATAGCAGAGGGTTTCCTTAAGCTCCTGACCCTCCTGTCTGCCTCTGCCCCCTCGTTCCTGGTCCCTGCCCCAGCCCTCTGTCCTCTACCCCCTGCCCAGCTCTTTGCCCCTGTCTCTTCTTCTACCAAGTCTTGGGATTACAGATCTGTGTCGCCACAGTGGGCTCTTTGGTGAATTTTAAATGGTCTCATGAATATCCAAAACAAGGAAGTAGATGGCTTTTTGTCCTCAAGATAAGTTGATAAGGAAGGTACAAATTAAGTGGGTTCAGGTATTAGAAAGCCTTAATTCTATAATCTTAGGTCTTAGTATTCAGGACTTTCTTCATAAAATGGGTGTACTACTTACTTTTCTGTGATGATGACAAAAGCCCTGTAAAAAAGTGTATCTTAACTCATGGTTTCAAAGAATACAATGTGTCATAGTAGGGAGTCTGGCGAATGAATGGCCTGGTCCGGGGCAATGGAAGCTTGATGCTGTTGTTCCCTCACATCTTGAAAATCAAGAAGCAAAGAGGGAACCAGAAGCAAGGCCAAGCCAACAATCCCCAGGCCTGCTCTGAAGGCTAGCTTGTCCCAAGAGTTCCACAGCCTCCCAGGGCACCACCAGCCAAGTATTTCCTTACACCACCTGCAAGGAAAATTTCCGATCAAAACCACTAGAGCTGGTAACTGTCCCACTAGGGCTCATCTTGACATAGCCTGTGTGCTGAGTAGACTGGGTCCCACTGTGACTCTGCAGAGACAGGACCAGAAACTCAAGGATCTCCTCTGCTACATGGCTAGTTTCAGGGCAGCTTGGAAAGGATACCAAAGAAATCGTCACAGGCACAGAGGAGGATTACAGAATGCTGAAGGCTTTAAGCCAGAGAATAAGCCTTCATGGAGAGAGAACAGAATATGATTGCCTGCCAAGGAAAGAAGAGATGGCCCTGTGGCATGATATTCATCACCACACAGGTTTCTTCTCTGCCTGTCCCCAGCCGGCAGTGAACCATTTCAAAACACAGACTTCCGCAACTTCATGTTTTTAGCTCCTAAAATGTGCTCTTTGGAAATGGTGGCTAAATTAGCGGTCTGTGATCTGTGCTAGAAACAATAAAAGGGACCTAAATTGTAGCACAGTTACAGTGACAACATGGAGTGGCTGGCTAACAAAGCACCTGTCGTAGTATCGGATGCTTCTGAGTGGTTACTGTGTGCACTCAGCACTTCAGTGTGCTTCATCTGTTCCCCATGTCATTCTCACTGCATTTCTAGAAGGCAGGCATTTCCGGTTTTCCATCATATAGATCGGGAAACTGAGGCAGAGCAGTTTTCAGTTCTTTGGACAAGGACACATGACTAGTGTGACATAGGGTGGGGATAGGAAACAGTGTACATCAACCTTCCTGGTTCTGAACCCCTTTCTGTTTACTGTACACGCGGGTCAGAGGTTAACCTGGACAGGAGAAGCCACAGTAGGCATTCCAAGTAGAAAGACACTAACACAAAAGACTTTGGAGGCTTCCATACTCACCAGGAGGAAATCTTAAGTCCGGGAGCCAATGGGGCAAAGTTGGTAATCAGAAAGTCATCTCAGAGAAGCAGTAAATGCAAGAACTGCAGAAAACCACCAAGAGTGATCTCAGGCGCCTATCACGCCTGCAAGTATTTTCCACAGAGCGATGCCGGGACCTCTACGGAAGTCATGGCAGCCCTATGCTAGTGCTGGCGCAGCTGCTTCTCTGCACTGGGACCTATGGTGGGTGTCAGACTCTGGCCTTCCAAGCACCCTGCAAGTGCCTCTCAGTTGGTGACAGCTAAACAAAGTCTGTGCTGGTGGCAGTCCCGAGGCCCCTAGCCCTTGTGACAGAGAGGAATGCTGTTGTCTCCACATGCCTGAAATGCTGAAGGCATGGTATTCCACATAAGCCCAGGGGCCTCCCAAAAGCTCAAGAGCAGGCTGGGAGAAGGTGCAGATTCTCCGTCCTGCCCTCGGTCCCTGAAAACCTAGAACCCTGTAGAATTCTGGATTGCGCCACAATCCCTAAAACTAGTTAGTTGATAATGATGATGCCATGCTTTCTCCTGGGCACTGAGAAAACGCACAGCTTCGCTCAGAGCATTGTTTATTGTCCTTTTTTTTTTTTTCCTTTAAAGTACAAGAGGAATGGAAAGGAAGGGCTGGGTGTGCTAAGCAGGTTCCCCGCCATTAAGGCTACACCCCAGGCCTTAACACATACTCATTCAAATAGTCTATTATTCAAATAGAAGGTGAGGGAGAGTGAGGCCAGGTGAGTCAGGATCCAGTCTAGCACGGTGTCCCAGTCACACACAGAATTAGCTACAGAGTGAGTCACTGTGTCCTGCCTGTGAATTAGCAGTGGCTTAACTACGGAGGTGAGATGTTGTCCGTGCGTGTTACTGCTGAGTTATTTGGGATGCTTGCGCTCAGTCCATTTAGATATTTTATGACAGAATATCTTAGAAAGTGTCTCAGGCTGACTATCTTATAAACAACAGAGGCTGGGAAGTCAACCGTCAAGACGCTGGATTGAACATCTGCCGAGGGTGCGCTTTCTATTCCTAGGTAGCACCTGTTAGTTGAGGCCTCACATGGTAGGTCTCTTTGGACACTTTTCTCGTTAGTTCTGTGCTTCTGAGACCGGGAGACTGAACCTAGGGTCTTGTACGTGATATGCAAGCAGTCACCACTGTGTTGCGTGCCCACCCCTGGGGATCCTGAGGAAAGGGCAGAGATCCCATTCGTGATAGCCCTGTTCTCATTCATAACCTAATCACCTCCCACTGGTCTTACGTCTTCAAACCACAACACTGGTGATTAGGTTTCAGCAACTGTGTTGACCATCGTGATTTATCAGAAAGATGCCTGTGGCCAGTCCAGTGAAACTGGCACCTTTAGGGATGTGGCCCTCACATCAGTCTGTGTAGAAGCGCCGCAGGCTGGACAGCACTCTCACTGAGCAGCCCTGCAAAGCTGTGGAGATGACATACATTTTTACCTAAATTGTCTCTTCTGAGTCTTCACCATCATCCATCCCATTTTGTTAATGGGCCAATTAAATGGGAAGGCTTAATTGAAGGTCAGGAGCTGTCCTTTAGCTTTTCTGGAGAGTGGTTCTTAACCCTTTCCACAGTCAGGAATCACCAAGGGAGCACTGAAAAGCCTGGACCCCCAGACTGTACTCCAGACCTATTAAATCAGAACATGCGAGAAGAACAGAAGCCAGTGTCAATACTTTTAAAAAGCCCAGATGATTCCAGTGTGCAGTAAGGCTTAGTAACTGTATTATGGCGTTCTCAAGCACCGTGGTACAGCTCAAAAGTACATGAATTTGTGAATTGAGAGATTATGTTTTGTCCTCCTTCCTAATTCTAGCAGCTTACCTGTTCAAACAACTCCCTTAGTTAGGGAGTCTGTTCACAATTAACATGCCAGTAACAACAGCCACAAAACACAGAAGCTGGTATTTCAAACCCAAAGGACAAATCTTACCCCAGCTTTATATGACTCTCCTAATGTCAGTGCATGCTTAGCATCGGGAGTGACCAACTTAAGCGGATCCTTAGTTAGTCAGCAGAACGGGAACCAAGCTTATCGGTTAACTGGTGATAGTTAATAGTCCTTATCATGGCTTGAGCTAGGTGAATATGTATAAGTGCCCTCTGACTGAGTGCAGGTTGCTCTTCAGCGAGGATCCAATAAAGAAAAGCCCATCCTTGGTTCTGCGGAGCCGAGAGTGTCTATGACCCCCGCCTGGACCCTCTGAGCTCCGCTGTATTGTCTGCCCTGGAAAGGATCCTATTCTGACACATACTGTGTTCGCATTCATGTGCCCTTAGACCCTCAGTCCTTAATGCCAGCAACACCGAGTTCAGAGACTCATTTTCCAGAAATCTGTATAACAAAGGGAGGAATTTAGAAATCTTCTTGGAGAGAAAGCATTTCCTGTTAAAGTGCTGCTCCTGAGCCTCTGTTGTCTTTTGAGTGAAGTGATAGCGTGCATTCAGCCCCTCTTTTCGGGGAATTCTCAGGAAGAAGTAATTTTAAAGTCTGAGGTGTTGGGGGGGATGCAACCTCATCACAGTGTTCTGTCTGCATTGCCCTTGTGGAAAAGGCGGAAAGTCTTCATGTCCTCACAAGCTCACGGACAGCACGTGGTATCTGTGGGCTTTTGTTATATTTTGCTTTTAGGTAGAAGAATTACGGGATGCTCAAGGAAAGCCCCCCCCCCCAATATTCCTATCCTCTTTTCAGAATGATCCTTTTGGGGCTGCCAGCTCCAGTAGCTCGAATTCTAACTCCAAGTGAAAAGAACAACTGACGTACTTGAAAATATACAAGAAAGAAAAAAAAAAAAAAAACCTAAGGATTTCAGATAATCTCAGTGCTTCGCTGTGTGCCCATATTACACCCAAGAAGAACAGGGAGCGGCTCAGACAGAGGGAACAAGTGTGCAGACTCCCTTGGCCAAGTGGTCAGAATTTTATGAGATGTGTTACAGGGTCGCCCGTTCCTGTTCTCTTAGGACACGACCCCTAAGTCGGCAGCCCGCAGCCTGCACCTCCTGCGGGCCACTTGGGGTTAGCTCAGTTTCCATTTCTGGGTGCTTCTATGACGTCAGAGGTTACAGGGACACTGCAGTGTATCACACACCCACTCCTTGAATTGACAGCAAGATGGGTCAGTGCCACACTTAACTGACACCACGAGCCACTAGGCGGCTGAGGGAAGGCAAGGGAAATGGAGCTTCTCTCTCCGACGGTTTGGAAGCTGTCACTTCCACAGGCTTGTCCCCTGCACCCCATCAGGCCATGTCAGAGATCTGAAAGAGACAAGGACAGAGGGCATGCCAGGAATTTGAACGCCCTCACCTTCTGACAGAAAAAGAAAAGAAAAAAAAATGAAAATGTTACCTCATAGCCGCACGTATCTGCTGAGCACTTGAAATGTGTATGTTATGATACAGAAATACACTGAGGCCGGTGAAAATGTGTTGGTCTCACCTACTAATTGTTAATATCACTATTAGAAAATGTCTCACGTTATGTCTTCTGTTGGATGGCTTGAACGATGGCTACAAAGGTTTACCTCAGGTCACTGGCGGCAGCGCTCAAGAAGACACATACTAAATACATACTGTCTGCTAACAGACCAGCCATTTATTGATGCTTAACAAATTATTCCTCAACTTAGTGGCTCAAGGTGACACCCATAATGTTACTGTTTCATGGGTGAAAAACGTGAGTGTGACTTAGTTGGGTCCTCTGGTTCAGGGTCTGTCATGGGCCACAAACATAGTGCCAGCCAGGACCGGAGCCATCCCGGGGCTTGCCTCCAGGGCTTGCCTGGAGAAAGATGTACCTACAGACTCACTGTGGAGACTGGCAGGTTGAAGTTCCTTGTAGGCTGTTTGGCTGAGAGTCTTGGCTTGTTGGCATCAACCAGAGGCAGCCATCCTCATACCGTGACATCCTGCCGTGTCAGAGCAAGCAACGAGATGAACAAGGCAGCCTGCAGGAGTCACTACTGTCCGGATGCTTTCCTATCACTTTTGTCCTCTGGCCTCCTGGACTCCTCCAGGAGTCTCTTTCCTGGCACCAAAACCTCAGGGTTGGAATCCCTGGAGTGCTGTTTCTGTCTCCTGCTAACTAGATGCTGTCTTTCTCCAGCAGTCTGCCTGACCTGTGATAAGGGGAAGGAGCCAGCATCTTCAGAGCAATAAAAGGAGGCAGAGGCCATCCTACCCAGCTGTTTTGTTGTTGTTGTTTTAGCTGTGTGGCAACTGTATCTCAAGAGAGTAAACGACTTCCTGGCACTCAGAGAGCTAGTCAGTGACAGAAATCAAACTGAAATGCAAGCCAGCCTGGTGGCTGCCTTAAAATCCAACCCTTCAGCAGCAGCTCTGGCTGTGAAGTCTTGATCCTCATCTCCTTTAACTTCTCCTCACTGATGACATGTAGATGAAGACTCACTCGGGATAGGCAGCTGACTGATTTACGGCTACGCGTGCACAGCCAGTGTCTTCCTGGGGACTGGCACCCTTCCCAAGGGAGACTGGCTTTTGTGAGGATCATTTGGGGGTGGAATTGAAAAGCAGTTCCTGTGAGAGGATGGGCCTCAGGAGCAGCTACACTCGGTAAGGAGGGAAGAGGCCATCAGATGCCATTGTGTCTAGGCAGCAACAAGCCCATGAACATAAGAAGCAGGTACTTGTCCACTCCGAGGTGGCCACGGCGGGAGCAGGGCATGGTGAGTTCACCGGCAGCCAGGACAGGTCGAAGGAAGGGAGTGCGTGTGAGCAAACACCACCTCACTCTGAACCATGTCGGGTCAAGCAACGTAGAGAACTGTGACACAGAATACATTCTGACTGGACATTTCCAGGTCTCCTGGACCACCCTGTCTTGACTCTGCGGTCTCCACTTTCTCTCAGGCTTGCCCTCACTCATCCGTCTTCATCTGGGAAGAAGTTGGTCCTCACTGGCTTCCTCAGTTCCTAGTTCCCAGGATGCTGTAGGCAGAGTTGTTCCAAATAACTGCAGATGCGAAGGCGGCCACCTGTTAGTGAAAATTACCCGACAGGAACATGGGACTTCAGAAAGAAAATGAGACTGAAGCATCTCGGAGAGCCTGAAATGAAAATTAACACAAGGAAATACCATTAAAAAAAAAAAAAAAAAAAAAAAAACCCTGCTCCACAGAGCAGCTTCATTACACCCTGAGGTGAGGCCCCTACTGTGCTGGTCAGCAGCTCCTCAGTGAGGTGAAGCGAAGCAGGGGAGCAATGGGCACCCGTTACAGACTGTTGTTTCTGCTTCAGGAGACACAAGGTCCCAGAAAAGTAGGCACCAGCTGCGGTGCTGTGCTTCTCATGCTTCTAAAAGAAAATAATTCTTGTGGGAAGTTAGGTAGTCAGATGTTAAGTTGCAGAGCTTACAGCCGAGTCCTTCTTGTGAGACTACTGAATTTGCCCAGAAGCAGGGTAGCTGACTGTGCTAGGATTATGTAGCCAGAGCATAAAGATTTTAAATCACTGAGAAATGGGTATAATGGCCTTTTTTTTTTTTTTTTTATTTACTATGACACAAGGCTGAAAACTCCAGCTTCATGGTCCCTCTGCTGGTTAGACTTCTACTCTGGCCTCAATTTTTAAAAGTCTAATTTTACCGTGTGTTTTTATATCAACGTCTTAGTTGTCATTAAAGTGTACCTCAGTGACTTCTGCCAACCAGTGACCAGCCGCTGACTCCCAAGGGCAGGCCTCCCTGGATGCTGGGCTGACAGGCTTGTTTTCTGGCCCCTGTAGACCTAAGTCAACTTTTAGAGGCTAAAACATATTTCCTCCACCATAGTCACAATGTTATATCATTCCAGAAAGTCCTGAATGGAGAGAACTCGGCCTGGTGTGCAGGCGGGGTTGGGACATCTTTGTTTCCCACTGTGTTTCCCTGTATGAGTATCCCTGTTGACTCATGATCAGTACCCCCTTGATACCCAAGGGGCATGGTTCTAGAACCTTCCTCAGATACCAGAATCTGTGAACACTCCAGACCCTTCTGTAAAATGGACTTGCATGAGACCAACACCATCTTCCCTTGGCTTTAAATCTTGCCTAGAGCACTTAGAACCCCTTCTGCCATGTGAATGCCATGCTCTGCCCTGTGGATGGGAAATGGCGGCCCAGGTGTGCACATGTTCAGTTGCCAATGTTCTTCCAAATGATTTTGATCCAATAGAAAATGTTTGTTTTGTTTTGTTTTTTCTTCTCTGTGAGATGGAAGCAACAATTTTATTTCTTAGACTCAGGATCTCCAGGTATAACCTTCCACAGGGTGAACAAGGGGCCTTACGTCACCTGCCCCCAAAGCTTATACATTTCAAGGAGAGCGGAGTCCCCCATTTACTCCCCAGGCCACTGAAATGACCCAGGTGTCTGCCTCTGACTGGCCTGTAACTGACCTTTACGGCCATCAGCACATTTGGTGGCAGTCTTCAGAAGTTGACTTCAAGGAAGACATTGTGTCTTTAAACACAAGAACACAACAGCTTGCAGACCAGTGTCTGGATCTCTGGGCTCTCTGCTAGGGTACTCTTCCTTCTCCCAGGTACAACAGCTCTGTGTGCACAGAGCACATTTGAGGGAGTGTGTTTCTGAGCAATGGGCAAATCTGAAAACAGCTGCACTGTAGAAAACCAACTGCAGCGAAGCTGAAGAGAACAGTTTCCATCACTAAGATGGAAGGGCGTGAAGTGGCATCACTTTGTCCACGGTCTGACTTCATGGACTTGCTGCTATGACGCACGGGAGCAGCTGTTGGCCTGAAGGAGCCCTCGTAGACTCTTCAGAATCGCCCTGCTATTCATTGCCTTTTGCTCAGCTCCTCATAGAGTATAACTTCTCCAGCCCTTGGGCTATCAGGGGGGCCTATAGAAATGTCACGTGACTCAAGACTATGGCTGCATGACCCTCAGCAGAATTCTTTCTTTACCATGAGTTACCCCCCCCCCCCAGTTGGGACTAAAGACACAAGCCAGTTCTTAGGTCTGGAAAACATTGAACAAACAAGTATAAAATTTAGGCTTGCCAGGGAACAACTCCTGTTTGGTTCTGTTTCCTAAAACTGCCAGCTCCAGAGGAGCCCCATCGCTCCCTGTGATGGTCATGAGGGTCAGTGTTCGTGCTGTGACACTCTTCTCTCCTAAAAACATCCAAGGAAAAGCGCTTACAATACACGTGGGAGGGAGAGCGGGGGCGAAGGGCACGTTACTGAAAGGCCGTGCCCCAGCATGGACAGGTGGTGGCTCTAAGGACCTGCATCTTTCTGTTCCTTCCCACAGGATGCTGGAAGATGACCTGAAGCTGAGCAGTGATGACGAAGACAGCGAGCAGGTAAGGCTGCCTTTTGTGTTGCTGTCTTGTAGATAAGGTACACACGAGGGTAAGCTGAGTCACAGAGGCACTGGAACCACACTGTCCAGTCTGTGGTACCAGACATTGTGCTGCCACTCACGAGCTGCTTTACAGTTGGGCCACTCTGCTGAAATGTCTTGAACTCAGTCCCCATTAAAAAGCTTTCATTCTGTGATTTTTTTTTAAATGACACAGAGCCCAACAATTATGTTTCTAACAAAACTAACAGAGTCAGGCTTACTTCCCTAGAAATAGGTCCCTCCTTTCGTTCTTCTTCTTCTGGCAAAGATAACTGCCTTCTTGAGATCAGGCATGTGACCTTACTCTCATCAGCATGCGGCAGGGAGGCTGTACCATTAAATATTGAGAAGTCTTATACAGATTATTAACAGTGAGAAGGCACGGACTCAGAGGTGAGCGGAGATGATGAATAAAAAATAATCACGCGCCGTCTTGGCTGTTTGTCTTCAATGATAAATGTGCTTGAAATAGTCTCTTTTGCTGTTGATTTACCAGCTTGAGACATCAGTCAGGGGCTATAAATAGCCTTGTGATCAGTCTGTTAAGGTGAAAAAATACCCACTTAACATTCATCACATTCGCTTCGGCATCTCGGGAAACATTTTTATTTTAAAGCAGATTTCAAAACACTAGAGACAGATTTTCCTACATCTCTTTCATTTACCCCATCACCTCTATTGCATTTTGTGGGATTTGGATGAACAGGACAGGTTAAGGAGGCAGTTTAGAGAGTTCTCTTTCTTATGCCATCTTTGAACGTTAGGGTAAATGCACGTGCCACTCAGTTGATTTTGAAATAGTAACATCGATTCAAAGGTATCATGAAATGTTGTGTACGTGGTTTACTGTCTAGACATGCAAATACAAATAACGTTTATCGGCAGCAAGCAAAGGAGAGACAAGTCAGAGGCTCATGGCTAACAAGTGGTGCTCAGCAGAACGTGGGCACGGACGGGGCCGGCAAAGGCTTGCTCCTCTCTTTGTGAGACGAGCTAAAGCACAAGGATAAGAGAGGACTCCGCGAAGCTCAGAACCTGCCTGGCAGACAGAGTAGCCCAAGAGGGGATGGTTAGCTGGGCAGAAAGGGCCTCAGGCTTTGAGAGCTGTAGAGATGGAGTCATTTGTTTCTAGAAGTCTGCCCCAGGCAGTCAGACACCCACAGCTCAGCAGTCATAACAGAAAGTCACCTCTGATTTGGTTTTCTCATCTGTGTGACCAGAAGAAAACGGTTTCATCTCTCTTTTATACCATGGAGGGGTTTAGCTAGGTACCAAATGGGTTAAGTCTTCTCAAGCATGATATTTGTTTATAGTTTATATTAGAAAAAGGCATTCACAGGCTAAACAGTTCCTAGAACTGTTTGCAGGAAATACTTCCAGTGAAAACACAATTTAAGAAACTCGCTATTAATGCTGTACTATGACATTCTCTGAAATCTACTTTCAGCCATTGGTAACACTGTACGGGGAACATATGGGTCAGGCCCTTTCCTCTTTCCTTTCAGCCCTTGTATATATTTTACTGTTTTTGTAAAAGGAACAGTCAGCATGAATTGTTTTTAGACAGTAATCCCTAACTTATCAACAAAACTCTGGACAGTGTTTTTGCACTTGATAATTAAATTGTCAGCATTAAGTTGTCCTATGTTATGATCGTAAAGTCCTAACTGCCCAG
Organism: Psammomys obesus; assembly: GCF_907164565.1. Classification (NCBI taxonomy): domain Eukaryota; kingdom Metazoa; phylum Chordata; class Mammalia; order Rodentia; family Muridae; genus Psammomys; species Psammomys obesus. The sequence goes on along the minus strand of NW_026585580.1, from coordinate 15,475,285 downwards.
TTTTTACTGGTTAAATCTATGTGTTAATTCCATGCATGCAGTAGTGTATTCTGTTAGAGACCGGTGAGCTCACTTTTGGGTACATAGCTGAAGACAATGACTATCCCCCACCCCCGCCCAGATTCCATCAGGTGCCAGTAGTTCAGCAGGGAAAAGATGGGGGCCCCTGACTCCTTTCTGATCTGTGATGGCTGTTAGCAGGCTGGTTCTTTCACCCTCCCAGTTTAGGCTGCTATGGCTTCTGTGAGATCACAGTCTTGGGGATGGGTAGATCATGCCCCGAAGACAGAGCTTCTCATCCCTTCCCTGTCTTCTCTTACATTCTTTTTACTTCATTATCCTTGGTGCTCCCTGAGCCTTGGAGAGAGCCTTGGAGAGCCCTACTTTTAGAAAAAGACTAATGATAAAACCTCACCCCTGAAAACATGCAGCCTGTGTGTACGTTAAGCATACACACACATTTCATTTCTCTGACACCGACATGATGACACATTTTTTTCAGTTACTTTTTTTCCAGGTATAATCAGAGTTTACCTCTTTCCCAGAAATCTTTTTAAAAGTTTTTTTGCATATTTCTCTGCCTAAGGAAACAACTAGTTGTCTTTGTAAATATTAGTCCAGATGGCCTATGTGGTCACCTAAAAAACAAACCAACAAACAAGCAAAAACCCTGATATCCTTAAGAGTCTCAGGATGCTGTGCAGTCAGCCTCACACTCTGTGCATCTGAACACACCTTTCTTTAGTTGCCTTTTCCCCCAGCTGCCTTTGTGCTCTGACAGATGAAGACAGGGGTCTGGTTTAGCAGTGAGAACCGCTGAACCCTTGCTGCGGGGTCCAGTCGCTGCTCAGCCACTGTGCAGCTGGGCAGCATTAAAAGCCCACCTTTCCAACCACAAAGGCCTTCAGTGCTCTGCCTGTGAAACGGGAAATCGCCACGCCAGTTGCTCTTCTTGAGGCCGTGACAAAACGCCATGACAAAGCTCAAGGACAAGAGGATTTATTTGGGCTCACAGTTCGAAGGCACACAATCCAGGTATCATGGCAGTGGGATCCTGAGGCCACTGGCCACATTGCTCCCACAGGCAAAAAAGATGAAGAAATGTGGTGAATGAATGAGACTGACACCCAGCATGGGCCTACACAGAGCACATACACACACACACACACACACACACACACACACACACACACACACTTAAATGCACACACCATGTTATTCACCCTTCTGTGGTGGCTAATATTGCACTATATAGACATGGTGCTGCTGTTTTATACTTTTTCTCTGTTAATGTCCTATCTTTACTTCCATCACAAGCTTGGCAAACATGGACAGTATGGAATCTAATTTTTCTGACATCTGGAGTTTTGTGGGCGTGGGAGAGAGTGTCTCCCACATTAACCCAGGCAGACCTTGAGCTTTTGACAGCCATGGTCCCTCAGTTTCTCCAATACTCAGGCTTCCTAGAACGAGTTGAGTCCTGCCCTCTATCTTTGTCTCCACACTGGCTCTTCTGTACCCTGGCTCATCTGCCTGACACATCCTGCTCTCCTTTTCCTCCGGTGTCAACCTCCTTCAGTCCTGCTACAAGAGGATGCTGCCCTGGTCCCACCAAAGGTTTGGCCCATTTTCTCTGCCTCTGTGGAACCTACTCTTCACCATGCCTTTTCCTTCAGGGATAACGCTACTGTTACAGCTGCTCTTGGGAACCACAGATCCTTATCTCTTCATCCCTTGCCTGAGCAGAAAAGGGGCATTGTTGACCACTCTTGTTTACTGCTTCCTTGAAGGGGTCTCTCACCTCTGCCCCACCCTTCCCCTGTTATCTCCCTCCCCCCCTCACCTCTGCCCCTCCTCTCTGCCTGCCCCTTCTCCTAACGCTCTCTGCTGACTACCTATTCTCCACATACCTGGCAGCTGACAATATTCATTCCTGCATTTTTTTTTTCTAGTTCTGCTCTTTTTGGGTATCCTTTTCCCCCATCATGACCTTCCATTTTTATATAATGGCAACTTCCATGTAGCCTCAACTCAGCACTGTCCTGAACCACAGACATACTTGGTTGTCTCCATTTGGTTGTCTCACAGGCATTCCAGACTCCAGCCATGCTAAACAACTTCCAGCTTTTGCCCACTCTTACGCAAATATGTTTGTTGTGTGATTGTTCCCATTTTCAGAGCTAGCATAAAGTCACAGGACTCAAGTCTTGATAACCCCTTGTTCCTCACGCAAATGCCCCTCTAATTTCTATGAATTTAACTTCCAAAATTAAATATCAGTCTACCCACCTCTTCCCATCCTTACTAGCTTAAACCAGCTTGTATGAACTGTTATCTTTCTGCTCTCTGACATCAGTAATACAGTTTGTCCTCAGTGATCTCTTAAAATTTTTTATCAGAGCAAACTTTTTTTAAGTTTTATTTATGGCTATATATTGATGTGTGTGCCCCTGATGCATGCCATATCCATGGAAGCCAGGAGAGGGCAGCGGATCCCCAGAGCTGGAGTTAACAGGCGCGCGCTTGTGTGCTGCCCGGTGTGCGTGCTGGTAACCAAACATCAGTCCTGTGCAAGAGCAGCAAGTGCTCAACTCTGAGGCCAGCTCTCTGGCTCGCAATTCATTTTTTTTTTTTATCTAAACCCCGAAAAGGGTTTCCTCTCCCACCTGGAGAGAAATGGGGCACTCACAGCCTGGCCTCCATTAGCCTGCAGCCTGGCCTTGGCCACACCTGCAGCCTGGCCTTGTCCATACCTGCAGCCTGGCCTCCATTAGCCTGCAGCCTGCCCTTGGCCACACCTTCCCTTCCTCTTGAGCTTTTTCCAGCACTTCAGCTTCATGGGCCTCCCTTCAGCTCCTCAGTAAGCCATGCTCAGCCGCCTGGAGGATTCCACAGTCTCTGCTCTGCCTTGCCTGGCTAACACCTGTGCATACTCAGGGTACGTCCTCAGAGAGACCCTAGCATGTCCTTTTTCTCAGTGAGATTGCTCTTTCTCTTGGACCTCATCCTGAGTTTAGTTACATCGTCTATGTTTCGTTTTGACAGTATTTCTGTCAACAAAGCTGTAAGATCCCTGAGGACAGAGACCGTCTGGCTCAGTGGAGGTGCTTTCCTTTGAGTGGATCCATAAATAAACCCAGGTCGCTGTGTTAAATCGGATTCTTCCCTGTGGACTAGAACCAGAAGGAAAGATGACCTTTGTCTTGCCTTTATTCCTCTTACTAAACACTGAATTTTTGTTGTTGTTGTTCAAATTCTAAACATTAAATAAACATGCTGAGTAACAGGAGAAAAATTTAAGACCCAAGATCATAAAAGAGCTATACATGAATTCACAGACAACCTGCTTAGGCAAGAAAAAAGTGTTTATTCTAGCTGCGTGGGAATCCTGAACCCATTTCCTACACCCACTCATCTTAGGCCAAGCAATGCTAAGCTTGCAATTTTTTTTACTTATCTCAAGCTGGAGGCCCTAAGGTGGGACCCTTATTGTCCCTCTCAAAGGCAACAGAATTTTAATTGTTAACTTGATAAGGTTTACCGGATAAGTTGGCTGTGACACCTTTGAAATGACAGCATGCTGTCATGGTGGCTCTCAGACTTTGTGATGAAGTTTGAGCAGATCTAAGAATCAAGTTCCTTGTTTGTATGTAACAGATTCCAACGGCTAGGGACTCAGGAAACCGCATGAAAGGATTCCTGAAGGCAATAAAGCCTTAAAGGAATTATGTGATGGATTTGGAAGGGCGGGAGGGAGGGAATGTAGTGCATGTGTCTTTCCATTTGGTCAAAAACGATCTCTACCTCCTGAGTTTGGCAAAGCTTAGGAAGTGAAACAGAACAAATCTCTAGACAGAATCATTGTGGCCGAGGCATGAGGAAAGAGACACATGGCTGAGACTTTTGGCAAGCTGTAGCTGAGATGGTTGGTGTCAGCCGAAAGCAGGGTTTCCGAGATGAAAATCCATCGCTCAGGGAGACCGAGGGAGCTGTGATCCACACGGAATGGCAGCATCTGTGCCTGAAGCTCCGAGTAATCCCATTATCCACACAGATTGGGCAGCCTTTTCGTTTTAATTATATAAGTGCATTTTTCTCTTTAAATGAGTGTAGTTTATCCACTTAAACTGACTGTTTTAATTTTACAGGCAGCGATCATTGGATTTAATCTGTAGAGGGGAATTTCTCTATTGGCCTAATTGATTTCTCAACACAATGAAAGGAAAGTTACCTTTTAATCCCCAATCAATATTTGGAGAGCATACAATTAATTTAATAGATATCTATGTCATTAACATAACTCTGCAAGCTAAAGAGGCAATTATTTTCTTATTTATAATGCAGAGGGTAATGATCTTGTCTGTCAGGGAGACTCTAAAGCCTCGTGTCTCTAGCGTGTCCAGACTGTAGGTGAGGCCCTGCTGAGCCCCAACACGAGATAAGAGCCATTGTATTTTATTTGGTCTCTGATGTAGTGGCAAAGAAATAGTCCCGTCTCAGTTCTCAGCTCCGGCCTGTAGAGAACACTGATGAATCATCCCAGTATGGGGTAAACTATTAAAGCAGATTTCTGCCCATCCCCACCACCACCTCTGGCTTCTTTTTAATATGACAACTACATAACAGAAAGCAGAGCTTTGAAAACACCGAAAACTTTAAAGGCATTGACAGTGTGTGCCCATCGGTGAGCACATGATGAAGAAACTGAATGAAATGCAGCCAGGAAGTAGAGGTCTGCACAGCCCAATTCCACTAGGTGCCTTTTTCTTCTCAGCGTCAGCTTGGTTGATGTGGAGGCTCTTGGCCTGTGAAAATTTATTACACGCAGAGTCGATCTGCATTCATTCAGCCAAGCCTGAATAAATAGAGTCATTGTGCATGTCTCGGATTTGTGGCCAGAGTTCATCCAGTCAGCGTGACATTCACATCCCAGGAGATTCATAAAAGCCAACTCCCTGGTATGTGCTCTTGAATCCTGCCAAAACTGTGTGGAATTATATAAACAGGGGTTGAAGCAGTAATCAGGACCAGGTTTTGGGGGGCAAAGCTCCAAAATCAAGTTTCTCTTCCATGAGAAATGACGTGCATTAGAGATGTTATTTGTATGCAAACAAGAGCTAGACAACTTTTGCATAAATCATTCCCAGAATAGTCTTAAATGCCTACTAAGCCCCACATGTCCATGCAAGCTGTTAGCTTATTGCTGAAGATGAATTACACGTTAGTAGTATTTGCTGTGATAATTTAACCACACAAACCTTAAGTAAATTTTCAGTGCCAAAAGAGCCTCCTTGCTGAAGGACTGTGCAAAAATCCATACTACTTTTGTCCATACTACAAAAGCCCATAGTTTAAAGCCACTAGGAGCACAGGAGTGGGGAGGAAGAGAGGCCTGTCTCAGGGTTTGTTTCTAGTCTTGTAATCACATACCTGAGTAACACTCAGTTTGATAGCACTGCTGAGTTAGTTTCTCCTCTGTGTGAGAATACAGTAACGACAGCTGGAGACACGTGCCTATCAGAGCCTTGTCGCACCTGTCTGGGAATGGCATCTGAACCGTCAGTCACAATCAAGGACGAAAATGTAAGCGTGCAGCAGGAGGGTGGCCTTGCTTATCAGCCCTAAAGCTCACTCAGTCAGGTAATTCCATCTTGTAAACAAAATTTTACTCTCACCCAAAGTAAGTGAACATTTCATTATCAGATTACAGAAACCTGTGTAAGCATTTATAAAAGCCACAGGTCGGCCAGGGGGAGAGGGGAAGCCAAATTCCTCTCTTTCCGTTCTAATCGGCTGTAATTTCCAAACTTGAAATAGTTCATTTAAGTATCACTGCCCAGGAATGTGTGAAGGCCTGAGTGCTATTCCCTAATGTTTTAGAGACTTTGGGGCTCAGGCGGGGTTTATGTAAGGCCAGGCAGAAGAATATGGCCCAGCAAATGAAAATCTGAAAAGTGAGAAACTTAGGCAAATTTTATAAAACTTAAAAGATGGTGCAACGGATGTACAAAAGCAAGTGGCCAACACAGACAGGAGGCCATGGGCGTTACTAAAATTGCAGAAGTCACACGAGGAACTGCTTTTTTTTTCTTTTAAACTAAGGCAAGGTTTCCTTAATGACATGTCAGTACCACCCACCTGGACCCTCCATTCTGAGAGCTCAGGGAGACAGGAGCTGACGACTGTTCCTCTCCAGCCTAGCTTTCAGCAGGACTGTTAGTTGACAACGGAAGTGGAAGTCTCCCTTTAGCTGGGAGGAGTGACCTTTGTCCTGTGACTTTGATGGTGGAGCTGGAGGATTTTTGTTGTTGAGTTCTTCATTAGTTCTTTGGGAAGTGTCAGGGTTCAGGGTGTCTGTGTGCACTCTCACGTCTCTCCAGGTGTGGAGGTGCCCTACAGCAGAGGAATTTCCTGCAGTTGGGCATTCAGGCTCTTGGTCCAGATAAGCATTTGGAAAGTTTTGTTTTCATTTTGTTGTCCTGGTTTTTCTTCGTGTGTTTCGTGCGGCAGGTTATCTCCTAAGCACAGCTTTTTCTAGGGAGACTCTTAGCCTATGGAAGCACAGAGACGAAGCATTTTTGTCACTTGTAGGCTCTTGGTATTTTCCAGTTCTGTGCAGACCAGCTCTGCAGCCCACAGGTTGTGTTGAACGGAATAAAACCATCTCTAAGAAATAGATCATACAGTTGTTAGAACTGGTCCAAGACACTCGCTCAGGTGAGCTAGGTTCTCAGACAGAGCCCTCAAAGTGTTAGAAGTATGTTTGAGTGCAAAGAAAGAGACCACCGTTCCAACTGAAGGGTCTGGACATAGCAAGCTTAGCTCAGCCTTCCGAGCACGCCCTGAAACAGAAAATGCATTTGATTTTTATTCTCACTCAGTGGCTGGGCTCAGACCTCACAATCTTATTCGTTTAGAATCAGCTAATAACACATGAAGGGCTGCAGCCCTAAGGAGAAAAGCATTACTGCCCAAGGCCATCAAAGTTCCAGAACAGAGCTCTGGACCTTTATGTAAACAAATGTCTCACTGACCGGGATGATTAAAACAGTTGCATAAAAGTCTTACCAGCTGAGGAGGATAAAAAGATTTTAATTCCTTGTCTTAAACCCAAGTTCTATAGTATTTGATTTTACAAAAAACAAAAGACTCACATTTGGTATTTCTGACCACTACTGACACACGGGAGGTCCTGGTGAGCCAGGATTTCTCCCTGGGGAGGGTGGGCCAGCACTGTCCCTGGGTTTACCTTCCCTCAGACTAGACTTTGCTTTTTAAAGTGCAAGGGCCGTTCTGAGGAGAGTGTGCACTCTTGTGGCTGTAGAGCCATGTTCATATAGGAAGCGAAAATCCAAACCCCAGTAACAAGCTCGGAACTGTTTCTGCTTCCTCTTGCATAATTGGCTTGGAAAGTACAATGGAATACTTCCTGACCATTCAAATTTTTTTTTTTTTCTCAAACACTGGGTATGTTTTTTAGAAGAGTTTGGATGAAGTGTAAATCCAGACTTAGACATGGGCTCTTCAGCCACAGATTGCAGATGAAGCAACACCACCAAGATATTTATTCCACCTTGTTTCTTGTGAAAACAACCATGTGTGCATTCTGCCTTCCCAATCATTGACCACCCACCAAGACCCTTGGGGCATGAAGTGAGTTCCACCAAAGTGTCACTCTAAGGTAGCAAAAGGGACATTTGTAAAGGCCCGGAAGGCATTTAGAGACTCAGGAAGTTAGAAGTGGCTCATCCTCTGACCCAGCTGCTGGAGCAGAGGACCTCAAAGAAGTAGCAGAGCCAGAGCCCAGCAGGGTGGGCAGTGACAAATGACCAGGACGCATCTAGACAAGTGGAATAATTTCAGATGCTCTCTAACACAACAAAGGTGACTGGTTGACACATTACTCACAAATTTCAAGGTAGGCAGTAAAGATTTTGAATATTCCTGACACAGAGAAGTGACTTGAGGCCATGAAGATGGCATGACCCTGATCTGATCATTAAACGTCATACATATATGTTGGCAAATCTCACACACACGATAAGTTGTGGCTGCATTCAGGTTGCCATGTGGAACAAGTCCTGTGAGCACAGAGTGACCAGAGCCCAGGTGAGTAGGCAGCAGGGCTGGGGGGGGGGGCAGGTAGGATTTAGCGAACGCTTTCCTCTAGCAGGGTGACTCCTGCACACTCGGGGGTGGGGAGGCCTCTGATCTGTCCCCACCCCAAGCCTACATAACCGGCCAGTCCACAGCCTACAAAGCCGCAGCAACACTTGGATTTCCTACCACCATCACCTTCATGCACAACTTCAGCAGGGCAAGCACTCATTGAATCTAGCCCAGACTCTACCAGAGCAGAAGGACAGCACAGAATTTGAGACTCTCTACCCATAACTGGCTTTGGCCCTATACTCTGATACCCTGTGTTCCTGGATCCTAGAGAAGGGACTTTCCTACTCTGTGACCTAGAGGCCAGAGAGCTGTCTAGAAGGTAAATCTGCACCTGAGGGAGACCTGAGTCCTACCTAGTCTCACCATCCACATTCCAGATCTCCCAGTGTCGAGACCAGAACTGGGGAGGCCTACCCTCCTGTAGGCTCTCTCCCGGCCTGCTCCAGGTACCACTCCTGTGTGGTTGCTGTGCTTCAAAAGGTGTGAACACACTGGCCGGCATGTGCTTGCGTGTGCACACTCTCTCCTTCTGAGAAGGCTCAGTTGTCTTGCCAGTGCTGTGTCCCAGGATCCAAGAGTTTTCTGCCACCCTCACGAGAGGCCCCCTCTCAACTCTGAGGGCAGCTGCGTCTGGCTCCCCATTGTTCAGAAGCAGCAAGTATCGACCAGGTTAGTCCTAGCGACTCTACAGCGGCCTTTGGTCCTACCCACACCTAACACAGCCGGGCTGCCCTCCTTTGTCCAGGCCCGTCACCATGTACTGGAGTAGTCAGTAGGGTCAAATTCTCTCTTGACTGAACTTCGGACCCTAAGTCTGAAGGGGAGCTACCACCCAGAATCCACAACAGTCCTGGGTAGGTCAGAGTGTGCCTCTGGGAGGAAAATACCCTTGGAGATGCTTAACAAAGGCCAGCGCGCCATCCTTTAGTCCACCAGAAGACTTGGTCATGCCCCCCAGGCCCCTGTCACATCCTCTAAGTGTAAGGAAGTGCTTTCTGATGAAAGAATACGCTGAGAGCTCTGCCTTGTGTCATCTTGGAGGGAGTGTGGGAAGCTGGAACGAAGGTGGAATTCAGCCACCTCGCCTCAATGCCTCACTCCCCAGATGAGTAAGGCCTGACTCCTGTTATAGACCTAGAGTTTGGGGGAGGAGTACACCAAGGAAAGTTGAAGAAGCAAATTAGTTAAAAAGAAAAGAAAAAAAAAAAAAAAAAAAAGCTAGCCCTCAGAACTGAGAATCCAAATCAGGCAGAAGCCCTTGGAAAGAGCTGGAAAACCTTACAAATGTTGGCTTGCCTCTGACTTCAGGAGCCGCAGTGGTGTGTCCTCTGCTGCCCCATGCAGCCGCTGGCTTTCTTTACTGGAGAGCTGTGCCACCTCTGAAACTCTGCCTTGTCCGTAGGGACCCACTCAGGGCAGGTTGTGTAAAGAGAAGGCAGTATTCACACAGGGCAGTCTTTATTAGAATAACCAGACAGCCCCGGGTACCCAGCCAAGCAGGTTTTTTTCTCCTCCTTCCTCCGGCTGCCATCTGGTTAGCGTCTCCCGTCAGTCACTCTCAGAGTGTTCTCACACAAAGGTTAAGTTATATGTCCTGAGTGGCTCTGCCTGACCCCAGTGCTGAATGGGGTGAGGAGAGAGCCTGCCGAGCATGAGGCCTCTTAGACAGCATTTCTAGGAACCCAGAAATGAGCAGTACTGATGCTTCCCCAGGCGACCGCAACGAGGGGTTCCTGCAGGACAAGAGCAAAATGTCAGTCCAGAACTTGAAGCCACCTGGATCAAGTTTATTCCTGTGTGGGTAGCTTGCAGAGAGGGGAAAGCGGTGCATGTATGTGATGTGTGTGTATTTCTGTGTACTCGTGTGTGCCTGCGTATGTTTGAGAAACCAGAGATCCAGCTCTGGGGTCACTCACCTTTGCTAGAAAATAAAGTTTCTCACTTTAACTGTAACTTAAAGGATAGGACGGCCCCAGGGATCCTGCTTCCCAGGCTGGGGTTATAAATGTGTGCCACCACACTTCTCCTCCTCTTCCTCCTCTTCCTCCTCCTCCTCCTCTTCTTCTTCCTTCTCCTCTTCCTCCCTTCTCCTCCCTTCTCTTTCTACCTCCTCCTTTCCCTCCCCCTCTCTGTTCCTTCCCCTCCCCCTTCTCCTCCCTGCTCCTGCTTCCATTCCTCCTCTTTCCTCTTGTATAACGTGGGCTCTGGAGCTCAAACATAAGTCCTCGTGCTTACACCCGCTGAGCTGTTGCCCCCACCCCGTTTTTGGTGTCTTTGTTTGACAATTTCAGGCTAATATTCCCAGATATCATCCACTATCTGCACTTAGGCGGCGTCCATAGGCAACTTGAACTTCTTCATGCCATGAGAGTTACTCTCTGCTTTGGCTCCTACACACACACACACACACACACACACACACACACACACACACACACGCCATCCCACATCTCTACTAGTGGTCTCTATCCACACCGGGTGCCGAGGCATGACTCTGGTACCGATGCCATCCCTGACCTGGCCTGACATCCTACCAGAGGCAGCTCCTTCAGGTAGGACTACCAAGGGTCACTGTTCTCTCTTGTCTCCGATGTTGTCAAGCGTTCCTCCTGCTTGATCGTTGTAATAACCTCACACATCCTTCCCCCTTATCCGGACGCATTCACCATACAGAACAGAAGCTAGCGAGGCATTTGAAAATACACTCGACCCCACCAATCGCCCTCCTCCTTATTATTACACGTTCACAGGAAGTTACACAGAAGTGCAAGCATGCTTTGTACAGCGTCTGTCCATGTCACGACTTCCGATTGACTTGTATATCCACAAGCCTACCCTTGACTTCTGTGGCCCTTGAAATCGGCCTCAGCTGGCTCTGCGATGGTCCCGCTGCCCCCCTGACCTATACCACAGTGACCTTGAACAGCTTTTCACCTGAGCCAGGATCTAACCTGCCGCAGCTTTTACCTCAAGTGTTTCCTCTGCACCCAGCCCTTCATCCTCGCCCACCCTCATTCCTCTGTCTGAGAGCGCTCCTCTTTCTCTCCTTGTTTCTCTGGTCTAGTGGCTCTCCACTTCCCTCCCCCAGTTTTCCGGTCTAATGGCTTTCCTCTTTCTCTCCCTGTTTCTCTGGTCTAATGGCTCCCCTATTCCTCCCCCATTTCTCCGGTCTCCTACTCTCCCCCATGCCCTTCAGGCCTTGTTATTCCAAACATACTGAGCTTTCTGGAAGCATTTGTCATATCACTGCTCCATTCCATAGCATACTGACCTCCTCAGCCGTAGCGATTGCCATCCAAACTGCCGTGTGCCCGTGGACCTTTTCTTGTCTGGCCCCCCTCCAGACTCGAAGAGCTATGATGAAGACCCGTATCTGTTTTTCCTGTCACCCACACCATACCCAATGCCTGTACACAGTTGGCAGTTGAGAGTAAGTTACGTATTCTGTCTCCATCAGGGGGTTGCGTGACTCTGGGCTGCCTTTGAACTCAGCCCCTTCCCTCCTCTTGTTTCACCCCGCACCCCAGTGGCTATGGACTTGCCCTGTGCTAGACCCAATTACAAAAGACCATTTAATTTCCTCCTGGACTGTAACAGCCTGTGACTTGCAATTTGTGCAGTATACACTGGAACCGAAATATCTGGTGACCATGTTTCCAGCCATCAACCTTGTTAACATAACGCCAGAGGAAAGATGTCTTCTCTTGAGGGCAGCCTGGAAAATGACTATTTCTGGCAGGAAACTTGTTTTGTCTTATGGACTTGAGTGTCAGTGTCGTTCATGAATGACTAATGCACCCAGGGAAGCTCTCTCTTAACCCTCTCAAGTGACTTTGCTGCAGCAGAATCAAAGGAAAGCCACAAGGAAAAGCTGATGAGAGGTTAAGACAGGAAAATGTGGTCACTGTGATGCAACTCTTGAAAGAATGGAATTGGGCAGTTTGTCTAGTTTACAGCTGGATTTTCAGGTTTCAATCATGAGTCCCCTAAGTAACTTTTTCTTGAATGTTTAACCCTGATCTTTTGTTTCTTTTATTATTTCCAACTGTAAAATAAGATGATAGTGTGAAAAAATACTGAAGGTGGCTTTTTAGTTTTGGGGTTTTGTTTTGTTCTGTTTTTGTTGCTGTTGCTTTTGAGAGTAGGCAGCAAAATCTAATAGTCCTGGCCTAGGTACATGATACTGCATTGTACTTTAACGCCACGGCTTTCTTTTCCCTGAAGGGGTAGTTTTAAATGTTTAGTACATTCCCATTGCCTTTCTTAATGGAGGTGATTGTCTTCTGTAGAGTAGTTCATAAAAAAGAATAACTACAATGAAAAGCACAGTCAAAACTCAAGCATTCGAAAAAAAGATGGCAGTGTGGGTGGCTCTTCGGCAACACTTCCACACTGACAGACTGGGAGAGTGACAGAGGACATTGGTTAATGATGGCAAGTGCCCGGTCTCTGTGTCCAGCATCATGCGGGGTTGCTAAAGGGAATCCGCCCTTGCTCCCACCCAGCTGAAGGTCGAGCTGGCCAGCACACTCCTGCAAGGTCATGACTAGGGACCACCATGCAGGGTGCTCCATTTCCCGGGCACCTCAGTGGATACACAGCCATTTCCTGCTTCTTGTTTGTCTTCCTGCACTCTCTAAATCGTTTTCCAGCCAGTTATGTATCAACACTCGCTCTCCCCTCGTCATAGAAGTCAGCGAGAGGACTCTCTGGAGACAGGGGAGAAAGAAGTCAGTTAGCTTCAGTTCACTGGATCTTTAGTCCTGTCCCTCCTGATTCGTGTATGTTACACATACCTGTGCAGGTCTTCCTGCATGTGACAGCCAGAGGTCAGTATCGGGCATCTTCTCCAGTCACTCTCTATGCTATTTTTTTTTTTTAATTGTCTTTCCACAATGTCAGAACTTACTGGGTAACTAGAAATTTACAAAATACAGCCGTTTCACTAGCTGCAGTTGGCTCCTAATTTTGCTTGGTTGGTAGCCATTGGCAGTCTCAGGTTCCTTTATTCCAGTGTCAACTACTCATATCAACTCTCAGATCACACATTTACCACTTACCACACGGCTAAGAAAGGGTTAAAGAGGCTGCTGAGTTGAGAGAAGCTGCCCTGAACTCAGGGCCAGGGGTATCTGTAGCGTCTGTAGTGGACACAGGCAGGAACAGCACAGAGGTCCAGTGCCCATCTTGATGGCCACCTGGTCCACTTGAGGGTCAGCGTGCCGTGCACTGAGTGCCACCAGCAGCAGCAGGAACGTTTGAGTTCAGACTCATTAGGGACTGGTAACGAGTTTGCTGCATCTCAGTCTTGGCGTACCCGCGCCGCTTGTTTTCCTGAGCCAGGCTTTCTCACGAACCTGGAGCTCAGTCCTGGGCCAGGCTTGCTGAGGACTATGCTCCAGAATGCACTCACCTCTGCCTCCCAGCACTGGGCTTAAGATACACACGTGTGCGCGTTTTCACGGTAGTGCTAAGGACCCGGGCGCCAGTGCTCACTGCTTGCACTGTGAGTGTGCTACCAAATGAGCCATCTCCCTGGTGAATCTGAAAGAAAACAAAACAACTAAAAATTCTATCTTCAGTGGCTAGCAAGATGGCTCCTTGGTAATAGCACATGCTTTGCAAACTTGGGGACCTGAAATCGAACCTCTAGCACCTGTGTAAAAACTGCAGCAAGCCAAGCGTGACCGCACTCGGCTGTAACATCAGCGCTGGAGTGGAGCGGAAACAAACAGATCCTGGGAGTTTGATGGCCAGCCAGCCTGGCCGTTGTGGAGAGCCTCGGGTGCACCGAGAGACCCTGGCCCAAGGGAGTAAGACAGGCAGCAATGGAGGAAGACACCCAGAGCCCTCCTGAGCCTCTGTACACGAATCCACAGGTGTGCCCGGCCGTATTCACACCCGTACACAGCAGACACAGCACACCAACACAGACGGACACAACACAGATTCATTGGTAGAGAAGTTTTGTTTTTCTTTTTCTTTCTGGAAAAATAATTTCAGGTGGTAGAAAAAAAATATAGCTCAGGTCTCTGCCATGTTTCCTGAGACCTGTGTCACACTGCCAGGGAGTAGTACACAAACACTCTCTCTTTCTCTCCCTCTCTCTCTCTCCCTGCCCCCATTGGCAACTGTGGCTTAACCAAGAACCTGCCCTTCTACTATGTTGCTCATGGTTTAAAATTTGGTTACTTGACAGAAATGTGTATGTAACACAGTTTTTTTTTTTAAGTGTTGATTGAGCACATAATTTAAAAGTCGGAATATTAAATAAACATCTCCACCCTCTCTTCCAGCAGACAGCCCAGAGGACAGCTCTCCGCGCTCTGTCTGACAGGTACATTTCGTCATTTTTATGAACTATAAATTGCTTTATGAAACATTGAGCCCTATTTATTGTGGCATATAATTCATAATCGGATTTTGTCCCTGAAGAATCTGTGAACTGGGATGTTAAACATTCTGCGTGCTTGGATTTGTCATGCGTGCATGGAGTTTATTACTGCAGAAATCGCCATGTTGTATTTCACATAAAGTATGAAGAATCCCTTGTTGTGCCATGAAACAAGAGACAAGAAACTCAGGGGGAAGGCCTCTGTGGTGGGGGAGGGCCTCCGTGGTGGGGGAAGGCCTGAGCGGTGCGGTAAATTCTGAACTTTGGAATTGGTTGAGAGTCAGGCTCATTTTTCAGCAGTAAGTACTTCATTTATTTTGAGGTGTTTTCTTCACTCTTTCCATGTCTCCCCCCCCCCCCCCCGGACTGTGTCTTTCAATAAGATTTTTTTTTCTTGAGCTGTATACATATAAGCCACTCGTGGTCCCCTGCCTGACTTCTTACTCCTTGGCTTGTTTCTCCTGCCTCGTGCTTCCAAACGAGACGCATAAAAAGCACGTACTGGAATTCACACCCTCCTTAGACCAGACCGAGAGCCGTGTGTGTGTGTGTGTGTGTGTGTGTGTGTGTGTGTGTGTGTGTATGTGTGTGTGTATGTGTGTGAGTGTGTTTTGTCAGGAGGTGAGGATGAAGGCCCTACATGAGAAGCTGGCAGCGTCAGACATGGAGGATGTGCCTGTCTGCCGACTGGCACGCAGTATTGCTTAGCCAGCCTCTGCCCCTCCCTCCCGTCAGGCCTTCACCCTCCCCGGTGCGCTCCACACTGAGGTAGATCATCTAGAGCACCCGGGTGGAAAGCATTTCCTCTGGGGGTCCCCTGGACCCCAATACGTTTAGTTCAGCTGAAGAGCCTTTCCCTAGGGACAGCCACCCAAGTGTGTGTGCTCTGAGAGCAGAGAACCGGGGCTGCCGCCGAAGGGTGCTGCTTCTGGTCCTCTTGATTGGACACCCAGGATCCAAACTCACTATGAGCCAAGCTCTTCCTACCCAGATGTGGTCCATATCATTGTCTGATCTGCTTAATGTTCTGTCTCTCTGGATGTAAGTTTCTTTCCATCAGATGCTTTGAGAAGCAGGGGCAGCCCAAGTTCACAGAGAGACCTTTACTGATTCATACAGTATTTCCTTTTTGGAGGATGCTAAAAAGCTTGTGGTATCCCATTACACCATCGTTACTACGACCCTGTTGATACACACACACACTACAAACCCCTAGCTTATACCCTCTAGGTGGATGAATCTCCTCAGATAGAAAGTATGCTTGCTAAAACTGTGTATGCATAACTGGCAAGCGTCGTGGCAACCTCTGTGGGAATGAATTAAACCACACTTTAGGAAAACGGGCATTCCCCCTACAGTTCTATAAGGTGCATCAGAAGCTATAACTGATGTTCAGACGTTTCTTCTTAGTGACTTAGCCTGGGACACCAGGGCCAGCAATCTTAATGAGGAGCCCTTGGACCTCTTATGAATGCTCTCACCTGTCAAGCCGGTGCCCGCCTGGAAGCTGGGGTTCCTGTTTTCCCCTTCCTCTACTCTCCAGTATAATAGGGCCGTTCCCCTCCTCAACCCAGTTTTTTATTCACAGTTAAAGGAAATGGGCTGACTTCTAGGTGTGGCCACAGGGCTCTGGCGATCCTTATCTCTCGCCTGTAGTTGGTAAATCGAGGCTGAGCCACTTGAGAGGTATGAGCCTGAGGGAGTGCCCAGCCCCTCAACATTGTGACACAACCTCACGACAGAATTTGTGTTCAAGAGCCAAATAACTGAGTTACAATTTTAAATGCTTTAAGTGAGTTTAGGGTTTTGCGTTGGGTTCCATTGGTGCCATCCTCAAGCACCTGGACATGGCCCCAGGTGGGACACCCCTTTAAGATATGAGTAAGTGAGGGATCTTGGTGGTTGGTTTGTTAGCTAATCAAGAACTTTGCCACTTCCTCCTTCTCCAGACACATTCTGTTTCATTATCTGGGGCGTGCATGAGAGCACTTGAAATCATTTAGAGATGGTTCACTCTGTAGCCTGGCTGCCCTGGATCTTGCTATGTACAACAGGCTGGCCTTGAACTCACAGAGATCCACCTGCCTCTACCTCCCACGTGCTGGGATTAAAGGAGTGCCACGATACCAAGTTCTTATATTGTGTTCCAGGCCAACCAGGACTGCATAGTGAGATCCTTTTGTTAAAAACTCTTGCTCAAAATCAGAACTTAAAAACACCTACTGAATTCTTTGGCTTCATTGTTTTCTTGTTTTTTTTGTTTTTGTTTTTTTTTTTAATTAGGGAATAGTACTTGATCTCATAGAAGGTGCCTTTTTCTTTCATATTACTTAATATTTTGAATAAACCAATGTTTTTAGGAAAAAAATTATCATTGTGGCTTGGGTCCATATCATTGTATGATCTGCCTAATATTCTGTTTGTCAAAATAAACTGCAGACTTGGAATGGAACTGGTCACCCCAGAGCATGGCCTACCCAAGGTAGCCACTTAGACCATGGAATAATCTATTAATTACTTGTTGCTATCACAAAATATCTGATAAAAGAATTGAAGGAAGGGTCCTTGCCCTTCTAACACACCCGCCCAGCCATTTGCCCTCAGCGTGGAACAGCTCACGAATACACTGATGTCTTCCAAGGGTGTCGTCCCTGTGCTGATGAAGAAACAGGGCTTTGCCGACAAGGTTGGTGGGAGGGCCAGACTCGCACTGTAACGTCAGTTAGGAAGACGCCTACCTTCAGTGCTTTGACCCCTGGTCCCGCAAGGCCAGCTGTAGGAAAAGGAAGGGGCCAAGCACCCCATTCCCTTCCGGGGCGGGGTGGGGCTCTCGTGCTTCTGTGGCGCAAGTGCTCATGATGATATCCATGTACTTTCTGATCATTTTTCTTTTCCATCATTTTTTTGTCTCAAGATTTTCCTGGTCTGTTTTCAAAAGAGGAGCCCTAGCACAAATCCAGTATTTAAAAATGAGACTTATCTTTTAGCTGTGTTCTTAAAAATGTGCATATTCATCGGCATGACACGCTGACACTGGGGCACCTTGTGTGATGGAGGGCTGGAGAGTTGTCTCAGGGGTTAAGCGCAGCTGTTGCTCTTGTAAAGGACCTATAGCTCTTACAGGGCACCTAGCTTCAATTCCCAGCACCCATATGGCAGCTTACAACCGTCTGTAATCCCAGATCCAGGGAACCCAACAGGCATGCCATGCGTGTGATGCAAACATATGCAAGCAAGCAAGACACTAGTACACATAAAAGTAAAATAAATATTTCTTTAAAAAAAATTAAAGCATATGTCTCTTCAAACATCATGTCTTCATTTAAAACCCTTTATTGTAGCTTTCTAAAAAGATTTCTTACACTGTATGTGTATATGTACATGTATGTGTTTGTGTGTGGAGAGCAGAGGACGATCAGCAAGCGTCAGTCCTGTCTGCCTAGATCTCAGAGCACGGGCTCAGAATCAGGCTCAGGGACGCACTCCTGCACCACTGAGCCACCTCCGTTCTCATTATCTGCAGTCATTCTACTGCGCGATGGCGTACCAGGGCCTAATTCCCAGGGCGTGCACTCTGAAGTTTTGTGACCTCATGATCGGCAAACAGTGTCAGAAAATTAAAGCTGTAATGCATCCCTCGCCTCACTTTAAAAACACCCTAGCAATGTGTTTGTGCCTGTGCCTATAGTCCAGTCCAGATAGTCCCAGAAGAGTCCCCCAGGCAGATGGAGGGGCTGGACTGCAGCCGAGCTCACTGTGACCCTCCTGAGGAGGCAGGGCGGGGCTGTGGGAAGATGAGGTGGTGTGGGTTTTATGCTCTTCCACACCTGACTGTAGGTTTTGGTTTTGGCTTTTCTGTTCATTGTTTTTGAGAAGTATGAAGCCCACTGGTGTCTCCAAATGATGAAGACAACGGGCAACCAGGACAGGAAGAGGTAGCAAAATTCTTGAGATAAGTAAGGCAATTATTAGATAATAGTTTGCACAGGGCCTCTATCTTATAATCTAGGTGCTTTTCCTCCTCATGGGTGGTTGGGCTTGATGGACAGGGGACAGGTGAGGGAAGGAGGCATCAGTGGACACTTTCAGACTTTGCATATTATCAGCAATGTCGGGAAGGTGCAGATGGCTGTTGGGGAGGAAGGTGTGTGCTCGGCGTACGGAAAGCCTTGAATATGACTAACCTCCCTTCGGAAGTAGTAAATAGCAGCCAGCCCTGATCAGAAGCAGGATCCCCGTGATTTATCAGTCGGAGCCGCTGTTCATTTGCAGAGGAGCTGGCGGTCAATCTGGAAGTCTGCGGCCAGAGGAGCGTGAGGAAATTGGCAGGACTGCGAAGTTAATCATACCCCGAGACCGCTGCCATCTGTCTTGGGGCGACAGAGGCTCTGCGCGGAGAGCAGGCATGCTTTATAGCAGCGGATCAGGAATTAATATTTTCTGTGGAACCTCAGGCATCATTTGCAGCAACTCGGGTTTTATAAAAATGGAGCATAATTTTGAATGAATAAATCACACTCTGTTAGAAATATGAGGGGCTGAGAAAAAAAATTGCTTGAATCAAAAAAAAAAAGAAGAAAAAGAAAAAGAAAAAAATATATATATCAAGAAAGCCAGTATCAGCGCTGCCGGTGAGGTGGCAGCGCTCAGAGGGCGGGAATGGCTGTGTGCTTAAATTGTGCATATAATCATTTTCCGAAATGTCAGCGTCCAACTCTAACCACGGCTGCAGTTTTATAGCTTTGGAGACACATCGCCAGCCTATAACCTGCCTGCCCATCTGGCAGATTCTCAGGTCCAAGATCCATTTATATTGAAATCCAAACAACTGCTGTGGATTTATTCATCTACTCTGTGGAGCCTCTCTGAGCACACGCTGTGTGCTCCATGGGGGACCCGGAGAGGAACACTAGCCTAGAAGAGCTTCTTCTCAAGGTTTTACCAGCCAGAGTGTTGGGTTTGCAAAGAGAGAGGCCTGGGCCTGCTCTTCCCGTCTCTCCTTCCTCAGATAAATCTCATGCACTGAGCCCCATCTTCTGTAGGGAAGTGTGGAAGGAAATGAGTGAATGGCAAATAGCTTACAAGTAGAGCAACTTCACCTCCACCTACAGAGTGGAGTGCGAAATGATCTGTGTCCAGAAACAAGATGAAACATATTTGGAGGTAGGGAGGGAAGGGCAGGCGCTGACTGGCTCCAGAGGGCCTTCTCCTCCAGCTTCTTCTCGCTGCCAGCCCTGGTCACAGGGGCCAGAGTCCGCTGGGCTAAGGGATGCAGTGTGCTGGAGGGACCCCCCCCCAGCTCACAGAGTGCCGCTGGGTTCTGCCCGGTCCCTGGCGGTGGTGGAGGAGAGCCATGGCAGCTGTGCACTGCTAACGCCTCCCTCATCTTAAGTACCTTTGCCATTTGTGTATTTGCTTCTTATGGGTGATGCTGGCACCACTAGGTGCCTGCAAGAGGTCAGAGGGCAATTTAAAGAGGTTGGTCCTGTCCTTGCCTCTATGCTCATTGGGCTTGTCATCACCTGCTCCCACTGGCCCAGGTGATCTCTAAGCATCAGAAAGAAGAGCTGGGGGCCACTCTGAAGGATGTTTTAGACTCTCGGCTCTCAGGGTATCGACCTGGCAGGTCTCTGTCAGCCATGCCTGCAGGGCCTGTGTTCTCCAGCCTCTCCAAAGCAAGTGGCCCTTATTGTGACTCATGCATCACAAGTTTCTAAAGAGGTGCCGTGAGAAGCACTGCGCCAGGTACTGCATCATTTTCTAACCTTCAGAACAGTCTCGAGAGGCACATGGAACCTAAGAGAGAAAGAGAGAAAGAGAAAGAGAGAAAGAGAGAGAGAGAGAGAGAGAGAGAGAGAGAAAAGATGAACAGATTCAACCATGGACAGGTGATGTCCAAGGGTAGACGAGACAGCCTCAGATGTAAACTGCCTGATGCCTTTAAGTTAGAGTAGAATAAGTTAGAACCCAGTGGTAAGGAGGAAACTCTGCAATCTTCTCTGCAGGTTTCTGGTACCGAGTGAGGTCAGGCCAGGTGACTACTGTAGTGCCTCTGCCGCCCCTTCCCACCTCCCAACTTTCCTTGCAACACTTTGTATGGTGGCAAGACTTGAAATGTCCCCTTCTTGCATGTGGATTCACTCAGTAAATGCTCACAGTTCTGGGTTAGGCACCAGTCTAGTATCTGTGCAGCAGAATCCAACGTCCACGGCCCCCACTCGCAAGGAGCACAAAATGTGCCAAAGGAAGTGCAGCTGTGTGTGTCAGCCTGGGTGGTGTTCCATGGAGCAGTTGTGTGTCAGCATGCCAAGGGCTTCACTGATGCTATTCACTCAATCCTCGCCACAGCCATCTCAGCAAGAAAGAAAAGAGTCAACATTAGGGCTATAAAGAGAGCCCATTGTCAATAGGATTCTGTTTCCCTCTGTGATCCATCCAAACTGCTTTCTCTAAAATCCTGCTGCATCTGTATTTCTATATATAGACACAGACAACTTTCCTTCACATCTCCAAGCCCCGGGATAATCTGTCTGACCCCAGAGTTGATGCCTTTAGCCTCTTCAGTAAGCAAAGCCTGTGCCCCCATCAAGCCATGAGGAAGCCGGTGACTGTGGCAGGTGACTGTGGACTGCCTTCAGGGGACAGAAAGGGGGACCTGATGGGCATTTTAAGTGTGAAGGAAAATTGCATCAGTGACGACAGAATGGAGCAGAAGAGAGAATGAAGAAGAGTCATCAAGAAGAGGGTTGGGCTGCAGGATGTCAAGAGAAGCTGGAGCCAGCCTGAGGGAGAGGAACCACGTACTCCTTCACCTTGCATCACTTCCTACACCTGCCTTTTCTTCCAGACACAACCTCAGCCAGCCACCTGACCAGCTCCTGCTCCGCAAGCCCCTCGAAGAGCTGCTGACCTGGTACATTTGGGACCAGTCCCAGCAGCTGAGAATGGGAGCTGCACCTTAGGAAGTGGGTGGTTTTATAGAAACCACATGTAACACTGACTCACCCGCATGCCCTCTTAATGCTTTATCTGTGTGTGTCAGTGATGTTTATTTGTGGGTGTGGGCATGCGCATACAAAGGTACATGGATGGAGGTCATAATGAGTGGGATCCAGGCTTGAACTCAAGTCGTAAGGTGCACCAGACGGGCTTTTACTTGCTGAGCCATCGCCAAAGCTCCTGCATGCCTTTTTAAAACAAAACCGTCCCAGATTGCGCATCCTGCTGTTCAAATCTCTCCAGTGATGAGAAGAAAAAGCCTCCTGGCCCAGCCATCCCTGGTCTTTCTCCTCTTCAGCAGACATCATGGAGCAAGCGAGCGGGGTGCTGATAATTCAGTAAAGCATTCAACATCTGGCCCAAGCTTTTCTCGTTGCAAGAAGCAGGGCTCCTATCATGGCCTCCTAGGTTTATGGGTAAACCACATGAGCCAATAGAGAGAGCAGATACATTGCCCCTCTTTCTATAGGCTGATAATCCCACTGCTGCAGCATTAGAAGCCCCTGCATGAAGGCACCACTGATGCTCTTCTGTTTGTGTCCTCCCTGAGGCTCAGCATCCAGAAGCGACGGTAGAATACAGGTCTGTCAGGAAATGGTACCCCAGCAGCCACAGCTGCTCTGTAAATTCAAGGAAAGCTGGTGTCAGCAGGTCTCCACAAGCAGCCCTGGCTAGTCCCCACCCACCCTTTTTTAGCATGTTCTGACCTAAAACACCAAAGCCAGGGTCCTAGATGAGGTCCGTGCATGCCTCCAATGGACAGGCCACAACCTGTGTCTTCTCACTTCGGTCATGTAGAAGACGCATCTGGGCCATTTGCTGACACACCCTTCCAGAAGGCTGCTAAAGAACTGGCCTGCTTTTCTCACTGCAGAGCGAGTAACCCTTATTATTTCAAAACCAAACCACCATTCTCAGGTAAAGGACCCTGTGGGACCATGTATGGAGCCATGTGTGCTAAGTCTCTCTGGTCCGTAAGCCCTGTGACCTCCATTGGCACTCACAAGCAGAGGCCCTCCGCCTGCCTGCATCTACAGGAAAGCCACATAACTGTCCCTCATGGCCACCCAAGGGCCGTTAGCCCAGTCAGCTGCATTAACAAGAGGCAAGCGCAGGCTACAGACAGGGTCTACAGCTCGGCTCTAACGCCCACCCCGGACTAATTTCCACTATAAAGCTAAATGGCTCCAGAGAAGCCATTGAGTCCTGTCAGGTAAATAATGCACAGTTTGAAAGGTCCCAAGCATGTATTTCACACAACCGAAGACAGCCAAGGCAGAAGTTAGCCTTCTGAGTAAATAAATAACGGATTGTACAAAGCCACTAATTGCCCCTTAAAATGGTTTAGTGGGTTCGAGAGTGCTTGAGAATTAATACAGACTCGTCACCTGATGTCTGCTCAGGGAGGAGTCAGCAGGAGGGTCCTCTGGGCGAAATTGCCCACAATTTTGTTTCGTTCATGCCCACAATTGCCCTGAGCCCCAACTCACTTGGAAGACCTTTGACTTTCTTCAGAAGAATAACGGGGTGACATCTGTGTGACGACATGAGTGTGCTTAATACCACTCAGGGGACGTGTGGAAAATGGTCAGGATTTGTGATGTGTGTTTTGCACAGTTAAAAAAAAAAATCTATATTTAAAAAGAAAATGAATAGTTCAGATACAGGCCGAGATCCTTAATCTGAAAATTCTCAGTTTCCAAGTGCTTGAAAATCCAAAGCTTTTGGAGGGCCAATTTAACACCACAAGTGGAAAATTCCCTATTATGAAATCTCGACCCATGTATAACATCACCTAAAACACCATCTCAGATTACATTCATAATTCGTGAAACAACTGGGTACACACACACACTCACTGCAAAATCGAAAAAAGAACTGAAGTCAGAAGGCATCCTCAGGTCAGGAATTTGGGGAACGCGCTGACGTTCCTTCCAATGTGGCCTCCTCTCATGGACAGAGCAGAAGCCCGGTGTCTCCTCATGGATGTGAGGCGCACTCTCTGCCTCCGTCTCAGATGGGGTGAGGAGTGACCCTGGCCTTCTGCAGTGGGATGGATCGGAACCTAGATGCCCCACCCCCACTCCTGTTCCCCCAGGCCCCGTGACTGTGAAGAGACACAGCAATTCGCACTCTTGTTGTTCATCTGCCGTGCTGCGCAGACTGGAAAAGATGGAGGGAGCCAGGGGCAAGGTGTTTAAATCACAGGCCTAAACATTAACTTTTGCTTAGTCTTTGTCACTTTGTCAACAAGTCCTGTGCCTTTGCATACCTATGTAGTTGTCTGTCCCTCAAACCAAAGGTCGTGGTGTTCTGTGCTCCGGTGTTTGTGGCTCATTGAATTTTTTTTTTAATTTACACTAAACAGTAAA
Organism: Psammomys obesus; assembly: GCF_907164565.1. NCBI lineage: Eukaryota > Metazoa > Chordata > Mammalia > Rodentia > Muridae > Psammomys > Psammomys obesus. The sequence continues at coordinate 15,451,348 of NW_026585580.1, read as the reverse complement.
TTTGCATAAATTTACAAAAAATGTGGCATTTCAATGCAAAAGCTAAGAAAGAAGCTGTTGTATAATTAGCATATTTTCTGTCACAGCTATCTGCTAAAAAAGAGACCTTTTTACAACTATGTAGTTCTGAAAGAGACGTCCACCTGTCCCTTGTTGACAAACTGCTGTAATTGAAGACTTACTCCTGCAGGGAGTGTGTTGCCAATTGGTAGTTACTGACCAGTTATTTTAGAATATCTAAACTGACTTCTAGCGAAGACGTGACATAGAGTGCCTACCTGCTTTGAATGTCAGCGTATGTGGCTGTCATTCTCAGGGGCCAGAGTCTGGTAGATTGGGCGGGACCCAAAGGAGACCATGGCAACCAATTATATGATGTGTGTGTGTGTGTGTGTGTGTGTCTGTGTGTCTGTACAGGTCAGACGACAGCCTCAGGAGCTATCTACCTCACACTCTGCATGGAGGGTCTCTCACCTGGGTTCTCCTATTCGTGTAGGCTGGTCATCCAGCGACCCGGAATGATTCTCCTGTCTCCCCAGCTGAGAACAGCTACATCTGACGTTTTCAAATGGGGCTGGGGATTGAACTCAGGTCCTCATGCTTGCATGGAAAGCACTTTAACAACTAAGCTTTCGCCCCCACCCACCAATTATATATTTGACAAGAGAAGTTTTTAAAAACCTTTGCAGATGTGCTTATGATTTTCTGAACATTCCTGTCCCTGTCAGTGTCACAGGGAGCCAGTTGGAAAAAGCATGGGGAATGGTGTGTTAAAGCCATTTCATAGTCTGGGCCTTTTGTTTTTGCATTTGTGTTTTGTTCAAAACTCAAACTAAGTAGCTGTTTGTAATGGGAGTTCATTTAAATTGTGGTACCAGTTCCTTTTGGTTTGGTTTTAAACCTCCAAGCCCATGGAGTCCCGCCTTCTCTAGCTTTATGAGCCTTGCAGACAGAACCTCCTTCTCCACAACTGTCCTTCCCTCCCAGAACTGTCCTGTGGCCAGGCATCTCTCTGAACAGCCAGTTAGCCCTGACTGCCCAGCCAGCTGCTAACTTTGGTCTCAGGGCCTGATGCTGTCCAGAAGCCCACCCCTCCCAGTAACCTGCTCTCTTCCCTCCCCAACAGAGGCAGCCTTGGCCTGGTGCTGGCCTGGCTGGCTAGCCTTTGATGACTGTGGTTTGGAGCCACTACACTCTCCTGTGGCCAGGGAAGGTTAATGTGCTCCTGCTGGCTGGAGCAGCCTGACCTTTCTCACTCTGTCCAGCTCCCTGCCATGTGGGTTCCAGTGTCTGGCAGCCACACCACGTCCTCCCTCTGGCTGGAGCACACAGAGCCCACCTCTGCTGTCCCTGGCAGTACACGTCCCTGCAGGATATGCCCTGCAGAGTTTATCCCAGATGTTTGAGACAGCCATCTGGTCTACCAAAGTCCAAGTAGATTTTTCAGCCTTGCCCTCTTTCCCCACCATGATTTTCCAGTTTCCTTTTGCATGGGTTTGCTGCTCACTTTCCCTCTCATCCTGCCCACTGTAACCGACTCAGCTAAAATGTTGAAACAAGCTTGCAGAGAACAAGGTCATGGTGCGTCTGCATATCACAGGCCAGGTCGGCCTGCTTGCTGGCCCTGGTGTAGCAAATCAAAGAGGGCTTTCTGAAGACCCGTCCAGGTTGAGTCTGAGGGCCTGCAGCTCCCCACACCGCCTCTTCTTGGCTTTCTTCACTCTGTTCACAGCCAGTGAGTCAGCAAGCCACTTGAGGTCACAGCTCTTCATCTTACAATGGAGACACTCTGCCCTGTTCAGCTTGCCTAATCCTTGAGTTGAGAGAAGCCAAGGCAAACAACACAGATTCGACACAAGCATAGCAACTTGGGTGTTAGTCATCTGACAGGGATATGAAGGAGCACCAGGCTTTCTTTGAGTCACTGTTCCAGCTACTTAATGTGATTACAAAAGAACAGTGGTCCCTCAGTGTGGCAGCACAGTGTTAACTCTCCCTCTGACAGTGTGTCTTGTGGGTGTTAGGTTACCTGTCCTCATGGTGTATCTGACTGTCTCAGACCATGCATGGCCATGCCACCAGCAGACCACCTGCTGGGCCACGAGTTAGTATCCTCACCTTGCACAGGGGAAACTGTTTCAAACTCTTGAGTCACTTGTCACGCAAAGTTAATGCACACAGTAAGGTGCGGTGCCCACTGGAGTCAAGGTTTTCAAGGGCCATGTGGCCTTGGACAGGGAAAACCTGGCCCATCACAGGCTGCTTGCCCAGGGCTTTTTCCCTTTCCACCCTACTCAGTCCCTTAAGACAGTACATACTTCAGCCCTCCCTGAGTCACATACAGCACATGTCTGGGTACCACACCCACTGACAAGAGCTGCTGCAGTCTCCTCCCCAGAAGATAGAGTCAGCTGGAGATTTATGTGGTCCAGCATGCCATGCCTAGCCTTGTTCCAGCCAAGGACACAGTCCAGGAGTTCCAGCCATCTTTCCATGCTCTGAACTAAAAATGGGGGATGACAAGGCATTTGAAAAGTCTAATGGTTGGACTTAGGCAGATTTAGATGAGGAAGAAAGAAGATGCAAGACAATACCATTTCCTGAGAGTTCTGCATCTGGGAGGATTTTCCTCTTCCAACTGGCTAGAAATCCAGTATCTGGTCCACGGTACTTTGAAATGAAAGACAAACTGTATTCAAATATACAACAGGTGTTCAAAGTGTTCAAAGTGTTCACCCACCGTGTATCAGCCAACCCACCAGCTGCGCCAACTTTCCCGCCTCGGTGCAGTGGAGACCCTGGATGTCAGAGGTCTATAATAATAGGAGCTCAGCCAACATGGTTTCCTAGGTCCCCTTCAAGCCTTGGCTCTATCATAGGTCCATTTTGTGACTTCAGCCACAGAACTATTTGTTCTTTCATATGTAGCCACACACAGAAACAAAGACTCTCATGCACACAAAGGAGTGCACAAATGTGCACGTGCAAGTACACACACACACACACACACACACACACACACACACACACACACACCCACACACCCATTCACTGTTCCTTCAGCCCGGAACCCTTCCCCCACTCCCTCCTCCTACTCCCCTCAAACCTACTTGGACACCTTCCCAAGCTTTGGCCCTTCCCAACCTCCTTGGCCCTCCTTCTTTTGCCATCTGCCCACACTTGTCCCTTGGTGGTAGCCACCCACCACAAGCTTGCAGAGACCAGGGCCATGGCGCCTCCTGCATATCACAGGCCAGGTCGGCCTTCCTGCTGGCCCTCGTAGCAAATCAAACAGGGCTTTCTGAAGCCCCGGCCAGGTTGAGTCAGCAGGATTCTACCTCCATATGATGACGAGATCAAAAGATCCTGCCCAAAAGATCCTCTGCTGGGGTCTTTCTGGGGTGCTGGGCCACTGTGTCCATGAACAGCCTCCAAAAGAGACTCAGCAGTGAGGCCTGGTTTGACAGTCAGCCGCACACGGCCCTGCAGCTGCTTTGAGCTGAGGACCTGAATGCCCCCACGTCCCTGCAGATTCCTCTATTAAAGCCCTAGTCCACAGCGTCATTGTCTTTATACAGTTAAATAATAAATAAATAACTTAATAATTAAATAACACAATTAAATAAGTATGATACAATGAAAAAAGCATGCACAGGGAAGAACTTATGCAGCACATAGTGAGATAGCTCTGGGCGTGACGAGAAAGCTCTCTCCCCAGCAGATGTGTCACCAACAAAGGAGTGTGTCAGCCCCTTGCATTCCCAGCCTTCAGAATGCAAGAAATGAGAATCTTACTAAGCTACTCAGGCTGTTGTATCTCTTTATAGCACTATGAACAGACGCCATCCAGTACGCTGTTTCATGTCTTAGTTAACATACAAAGTAACAGGCATTCTTGTCATGTTTTCATACATACCGACTCAGCACTGGCACCCCACCTGCGTACCCCACCTGCGTACCCCACCTGCGCACCCCACCTGCGCACCCCACCTGCGCACCCCACCTGCGCACCCCACCTG
>NW_026585580.1:15445530-15447319 GCF_907164565.1 Psammomys obesus | reverse complement strand
CCCACCTGCGCACCCCACCTGCGCACCCCACCTGCGCACCCCACCTGTGCACCCCACCTGTGCACCCCACCTGCGCACCCCACCTGCGCACCCCACCTGCGTACCCCACCTGTGCACCCCAAGCTGCATCTGCATGGCATGCAGTAGCAGGGTGTGGCGTCCGGGCGTAACTCGGAGGTAGAGTACTCCTGCCCAGCTTGCGCAAGGCTGGCAGCAGCCCTCGCACACACACGTGTGTGCGCGTGCTCTAAAGACGGCGGCCTGCTTTATGAAGGCGTCGCCTGCCTTCTGTGTAGCATGTGAACAAAAGGCCACACGAAGCGTGAGCTGGGAGGTGGAGCCTGGGTTTGTGGAGTTTGCTTTCTTTTCCGTTAAATAGTACAGCGAGATGTCGTTAAATCCCAGCATCCCTGCCGAGAAGACAGCGCCCTCCCTGTCCTACTGTCCGACGGTGCAGACTGTGGCTTAGGGTGGAGGGCCTGTGCAGAGAACTGCAGAGCCCTGGCTGCCTCCATCCGGAGGCCTGGGCTGAGCCACAGCCGTCTGCTTTATTGACACTCTAGCCTCCTCCTGTGACCCCTTCCGAAATCAGAAGTAGCCAGAGGGTGCTTCAGTCATCAAGGCTGGAAGAGGTTTGATTTCAGTCTGAAAGTGGCCGCACAAGGCTCGGTGCTCATCGGAAGCCCTGAGGGAAGCATGTAAACCCGAAGGGTGAGGCTTTGGGTGGCCTCGCGCCATTTCCCCACCCCACCGCGCTGCTTTCATCTTCCCACTGCTCACCCAGCCCCCACAAGCGGCGGTGTCAGGTCGCTTTCAGCTACCGCTGGCAGCTTGAAGGACGAATCCCCAGGCCTTTGTCTGACGAATCACGGACTTGGTCTGTGATTGACTGTAATTAATCCTCTCACCTGTCGTCCCGTCTAGACTCCTGCATGCGGAAGTCTCCTCCGAGGCCGTTAGTGGTGATGCGGTCTCCGGTTGGCATCATGCGTGCTCACCCCCTGCTCTCTGCTTCGCTGCACGCACACATGCGCTTTTACATGGGCTGTGAGAAAGGCACTTGGAGTTAGCGCATCAAAATCCAAGAACAACGTCTAATTTCCTAACGTAGCCTGCCATCCAATATGTAACTATTACATCTCAACAGGTGCCATGCTTCCCACCTGGCAATCCCACACAAACAGGTGTCCACTCAGATACCAGCAAACAGGAAGTGCGCTGTAAAGCGGCCTGTTCTTCGCTGGAGATTATGCAGGAAAAACTCTCGTGGCTAGAGAGACAGCTCAGCAATGGAGAGAGCACACTGCCCTTCCCAAGGGCCTGAGCTCAGTTCCCAGCACCCACACAGGTGGCTTTCGACGCCCTCTGACTCCAGAGTCAGGGATCCAGTAGCCTCTGTGGGCACTTGAACTCATGTCTGCATACCCCCACACATGCACATCATTTCTAAAAATAATAGATGTTTGACTTAAAAAATAAGAAGGGAAAAGGTTGCAATCTTGAAGGGATATATATATATATATATATATATCCATATATATATATATAAAATGAAGCATAGATGTCACTTCAGAATGCCCTGTGTTCCCATGGTTTCTTTTATAGCTGATTTCCCTTTTCAAAGAGAAGGGTTGCGGCTCCACATAGAACATATGTCTGGCGTGTTTGAGGCTCTGGGATTCTCCTGCAGCCCCAGTCAAAACCAGAACCAAGAACCAGCAGAACAAACTCTGTCGGTCTGGCGTGTGTGTGTGTGTGTGTGTGTGTGTGTGTGTGTGTGTGTGTGTGT